>NC_069500.1:662803581-663489831 GCF_027579735.1 Bombina bombina | reverse complement strand
GTCCGACTCAGACGCCAGCAAGGTGGAGGTGGAGTACTGGTTTGGGCTGGTATCATCAAAGATGAGCTTGTGGGGCCTTTTCGGGTTGAGGATGGAGTCAAGCTCAACTCCCAGTCCTACTGCCAGTTTCTGGAAGACACCTTCTTCAAGCAGTGGTACAGGAAGAAGTCTGCATCCTTCCAGAAAAACATGATTTTCATGCAGGACAATGCTCCATCACACGCGTCCAAGTACTCCACAGCGTGGCTGGCAAGAAAGGGTATAAAAGAAGAAAATCTAATGACATGGCCTCCTTGTTCACCTGAACTGAACCCCATTGAGAACCTGTGGTCCATCATCAAATGTGAGATTTACAATGAGGGAAAACAGTACACCTCTCTGAACAGTGTCTAGGAGGCTGTGGTTGCTGCTGCACGCAATGTTGATGGTGAACAGATCAAAACACTGACAGAATCCATGGATGGCAGGCTTTTGAGTGTCCTTGCAAAGAAAGGTGGCTATATTGGTCACTGATTTGTTTTTGTTTTGTTTTTGAATGTCAGAAATGTATATTTGTGAATGTTGAGATGTTATATTGGTTTCACTGGTAAAAATAAATAATTGAAATGGGTATATATTTGTTTTTTGTTAAGTTGCCTAATAATTATGCACAGTAATAGTCACCTGCACACACAGATATCCCCCTAAAATAGCTATAACTAAAAACAAACTAAAAACTACTTCCAAAACTATTCAGCTTTGATATCAATGAGTTTTTTGGGTTCATTGAGAACATGGTTGTTGTTCAATAATAAAATTAATCCTCAAAAATACAACTTGCCTAATAATTCTGCACTCCCTGTATAGAATATATATATATATATTTATATATAGTATATATATATATATATATATATATATATATATAGTATATATATATAACACTACATATATATATATATATATATATAATATATGAACAGTGAATATGTGGAAATTGTCACTAGTACATGGTGTGTGTATTTACTAGTAACAGTTGACCGGTGTACATATTCTGCGACCCTTTCTGGTTACAAAATCCAATGACAGACCGCTTGTTCATTGGGATTTTGTAACCAGTAACGTGCGCGTGCCACATCATTCTTTGTATCTTCGCATCAGCTGTTGTAAGGAGTTTGGGCCTCTAGCGCATGTGCAGTGAGCGCCACAAACCTCCACCAGCTGATTAAACGTCACCGGAAGTGACTTAGTATACAAATCCCCATGGTATACGGATTACTTTAAGACAAGGGCACTGTTTTTATTATGTCTCTGTTAATGTCTCTGCCTCATAAAAATCTGTGTTAAATTGGGTTGCAAACTGACCTTAGGCAATAAAAATAAAACATACTTCAGAAAAAAAATATATTTAGCACACAAGCTAAATAGTTAACCCTTACAATTAAAATAATAATACAGCAAACGAATATTTGGAAAAAAATAATTTCTTGAATATTCAGAATGAAATTTTAGTCTGAAACTAAATGTTCTCGGCTGCACAAGTCTATTTTCAGGCTTATTCACACAGGCCTGGAACATTGGGGCCTGAAGCTGTGTTCAGCACTTGAAAAATGGGGCCCAATGTGCAATAAAAAAAACCATGTATCTTCATCTGGGGGAGGGGTGATTTTGGAGCTCCAGAAACCAGAAGGTGGAAGGCAGATCCATAGTTCTTATGGGAGTTGAATAGAGATAAGTATTTAAACTCCTCACTCTCAGCTCCATTAAGTCCTAAAAAACTCAAAGAGCCCAACATTTAAAAGGCAATTGCCTCATGTCGTGGGGGTTAATGTTAACACCCTCATATATAAAAAATAAAATAATAAAAAATAACCACACTTCCCCACACTGTTGGCAGGCTGCAGGTCTCTAGACACTTGTAATAGGTCATCAAGGCCTAGAGACCCCCATGACCCCTCTTTTTTAATACCCAGAAGCCCCTCTTTAAAATAAAGTCCCTATACAGGTATACTAGGTGATCAGGTAGTGTGCATAAATGTGCATTTATTTGAGTAGAGGCTTATGAGAGCCCTTGGGTGCACATCAAATTTAAATACATGTACAAATATTTTTTTTATATGTGGATAACTCCTTTTTTTTAAAAAGTTTAGAAAAAAACACACTACCACCTTTTTAATTAAAATGTAAACAAAAACAAAAATTTACACATTTTTGTTGAATTCTCATAAAATAATGGGATAGCGTGAATCTGCTGGGTCTGCTGAAAAAAACATATATGTGTGGTTTCTCACTGAAAAAAATGCAGTGAGGCTTAAATGTGAGCAGAATCTAAAAATTCCAAAACATCTTAGCACATGGGTGGAAATGGCTTATCAGTTAAAGGGTTAAGTTAGCATTATATGCATATTATCTAGTCCTCCCCTTTACTACACCACAAACACCAGTAGAAGCAACCTTTGCAGGAATTAATTAATATAATCAGCTCTCTGAGTACTTGGTTAATACATCTAAATCTGAAAGCCTGGTCATGAAGGTGCATTCTCTCTTAAAAAACAGTCATAATGGCACAGTCTCATTTGAGCATCATTTTTTTTAAATATGCAATGTAGCGGTTTTATGGTTTACAGTTTAAGAACCGTTAAAATAAAGCTTTAGAAAATGAGAAAAGTCTTTTTTAATAGAAATTTGTAGCCCTCTCCTTGATTTTAGATGTATATCACGCTAAGTTAGAAAATGGTTCTTTGAAATTCAATGAATACAATTACTGAAAAAAACAATACTTTTATAATATGAAAAATGTCTTTAATATAGTCTTTGAGAAAAATGCCCAGCATGCCTGTCATGCAACAAATGACATTGTTTAGCAATGACCATGATGAATTGGGATTACAATAGGTTTCCTATTGAACTCCCATTCACGAATACACAATTCCGTTTTGAAATAACGGCTATGAAGAGGCCTGTACTGACAGTGACATCGCAAGTGTGACTTAGAAACAAGCATTACAGAAAGTGGTTGTTACATGCATGGGCCTCTGCAGGAATTTCTACAAGGAGGGGCAAAAACAATAGCATATCATAAACAGTACAATAATATCAATGTAGGTAACATACTGTACTTGTGTTTTTGTTATAGCAAGCTTTCTCATATTAGTGGCATTTTCACTTGTGGACAAACTACTTGGTGGATTAATAGAATCAAAATAACAAATGTGCTAAGTTATAGTAGTCCTGGATTAGCTAAACAAAATAGAACATGCAGCTGACAAGTAAGATTTGAATATTTTTTCCTCTATGTTTAAATGGACATGATAATCAAATGTTGAAGCACTTTGAAGTGATGCTGCAAAACTGTAAAAAGTTGACTAGAAAATATCACCTGAACATCTCTATGTAAAAAAGGAAGATATTTTACCTCAAAATGTCCTCAGTAGCCACATCCCATTGTAAAGGGACTTTAAACAGCCAATCAGGATGCAAGTGCACACATTGGTTGTAGCGATCGTATTACAAGCTAAAAGTAAATGCAAACTCATGAACGCAATCGCGATTAATGCTAGAATGATTACCGTGTCCTCAGAGCTCTGTTTAACTGTTTTTGCAAAATAAAAAAGTGTCACAAAACAGATCAAAAATACATTACAAAGTTCACTTACACTTATAATAACACTGTATAATATTTTTTTTGTAATAAAATTCCACAAAAAAGTGATAAGCGTTTAAAGATATGAGGTTTCAGGTGTTAGAGAAAATAAAGGCAGGCAAAGTGCTTTAACATAGAGAAACATACATATTCATGTCTGTATATATATATATATATATATATATATATATACGTGTGTGTGTGTGTATATATATATATATATATATATATATATATATATATATACGTGTGTGTGTGTGTGTGTATATAAATATATATATATATATATATATATGTTTATATGTGCTTTTATGTATTTATATGTGTATATATGTATTTACAGACATATATACACATATACAGTGAGGAAAAAAATATTTGATCCCATGCTGATTTTGTATGTTTGCCCACTGACAAACAAATGATCAGTCTATCATTTTAATGGTAGGTTTATTTGAACAATGAGAGACCGAATAACAACAACAAAATCCAGAAAAACGCATTTTAAAAAAGTTATAAATTGATTTGCCTTTTAATGAGTGAAATAAGTCCAAGACCATTGCCAAGCAGCTTGGTGAGAAGATGACAACAGTTGGTGCGATTATTCGCAAATGGAAGAAACACAAAATAACTGTCAATCTCCCTCGGTCTGGGGCTCCATGCAAGATCCCACCTTGTGGAGTTTCAATGATCATGAGAATGGTGAGTAATCAGCCCAGAACTAAACGGGAGGATCATGTCAGCTGGGACCATAGTCACCAAGAAAACAATTGGTAACACACTACGTTGTAAAGGTATCTGAAATCCTGCAGCGTCCGCAAGGTCCCCCTGCTCAAAAAAAACACATGAACGAATACTTCCACACAGGTGGATGGAATCCAGCAGAGAATGGACCGAGAAAATAAGTTTAAAAAGTCTCTTTATTTTGTATCCATAAAAGTGTACTGTGAACACTTCGTCACAGTAACAGCACGAAACATGTTGGATTATTAGACATTGAGCTGCTAGGCTGACACGCTTCAGGCTGTGATATTGTTGCTTACTTTCTGTGACTGTTCACAGTACACTTTTATGGATACAAAATAAAGAGACTTTTTAAACTTATTTTCTCGGTCCATTCTCTGCTGGATTCCATCCACCTGTGTGGAAGTATTTGTTTATGTTATTTTTTTGGCGGTTTGTCCTGGCACAACACCGCTTCCAGCAGCTTTACAAACACTCTCTCTCACCAGACGCCCCATACTTTGGTTACACTGAGGAGGGACAGCTTCCCAACACCTGCATGTTTGTGACATACAGCATCCAAAGGCGTTAGTGACTGCTGAAAGAGAGAAATTCAGCCCCTGCATTTTATGAAGATGGGTGAGTGAGTGTTTTATCTCTTTAATGTTTGGACTTCCAATATAAATTACACCTTCAAAGACAGCCTTGCTATCTAAATTGTGGGACTAGTCTATGTAATTGTAGAAACTCTTGGTGTTGGTAACAAAACAGGGGCCACAGGTGTTACTAGAACATTTATTTTCTATACACACAATTTTACCTGTTCAGCCTCTTAAAAGGACTAACACCCTAAACCAACGGAAGAAACCAAATATACCTTTTATCCCCTTAGGCTTGTATATGACTGACATACAAGTTAACCTTAGGGACATTGTTCAGCTTTTTCTCAAAAAAACACATGTACAGGCCTGTCTGAAGTTTGCCAATGAACATCTGAATGATTCAGAGGAGAACTACGATGAACATTGCCATGTACTGTCAAATCTTGGGTTAGAACCTCCTTCCCTCAGCCAGGGCATTGAAAATGGGTCATGGATGGGTATTCAAGAATGACAATGACCCAAAACACACAGCCAAGGCAACAAAGGAGTTGCCCAAGAAGAAGCACATTAAGGTCCTGGAGTAGCCTAGCCAGTCTCCAGACCTTAATCCCATAGAAAATCTGTGGAGGGAGCTGAAGGTTTGAGTTTCCAAACGTCAGCCTTGAAACCTTAATGACTTGGAGAGGGTCTGCAAAGAGGAGTAGGACAAAATCCTTCCTGAGATGTGTGCAAACCTGGTGGTCAACTACAAGAAACGTCTGACCTCTGTGATTGCCACAAGGGTTTTGCCACCAAGTATAAGTCATGTTTTGCAAAGGGGTCAAATACTTATTTCACTCATTAAAATACAAATCAATTTATAACTTTTTTGAAATGCGTATTTCTGAATTTTGTTTTGTTATTCTGTCACTCACTATACAAATAAATCTACCAATAAAATTATAGACTGATCAATTCTTTGTTAGTGGGCAAACGTATAAAATCAGTAGGGGATCAAATCATTATTTCCTCACTGTAAACACATAAATACATATGTATACATATATAGATATAGTCAATTCAATAGAAAGACACTCACCAGTATTGATGCAATACATTTCTTTATTAGTGACATTTCGGGGAGTTTAACCCCTTCCTCAGACCATAAAAAACATGTTACATGTTATAGACTTACCCCATATTTATACCCCACACCGTGCAGTGACAATCCGAAGTGAGAATGCACACCGGCATTCCAATGGCGTAACTGTGCATGCGCCAACGGTCAGTGATGGCATCCCACCAGGGACAGACTAAAAAGCAAAGTGATATGTGTTAAAGTGAGGCTGAGCGTAACCCAGGGTAACATGCACCTGTCAGATTGTCATAATTCACCACATAATTACTAGCTTATCTTCGTTATTAAGACCTTACAGTAGCAAGGTGTATCTGATAGGACTTTGCTATGTCCTGTAAGCAAATCATTATGTTAAGTGGGAAATATGAGCAATAAAGAGAGCCAATTTGTGTTATTGGAACCAACTGATGTGTGTTAATGCAAACATGTCAGTAAGCCATAGCCAATTGCCTCAACTGTTATTACTATTTCTCATAATCATAAATCACTCAACCCACGTGCCAGTTATATATGTATTCATATTGAGTGCAAGTGTCATTAACCGATGATCCAATATCATAATGTAAGTGTATCTATTCACGGAGAACTCGCTATCACACTAAATGTATATAATTGGACACTCTTGCACCCTATAGAAGTATATGTAGAACAGATGGCTCTCATTAAAGACAGCACAATTATATCTAATATGGCTGTGATATGTCATATACATGTGTCAGTCTATCAGCGCTAATTATATATATGTAGTGCTGAGTGTCCACTCTCATTAAGCGCATATCGAGTCATAAACTTCCAACCTAGCTGGCTTATACAAATATATACTCCCTACTCTATGTGTTGAGCTCTCCTTATTGACAGTACCTATAACAGAAGATATGTACCTTAAGCTGAGACCTATAAACACATAGGTAAAGCAACTGTCGTTTACTGGTATTAGCTCATACCCATAAGTAAATATATCATAGCCATAGCAAGTAATAACTTTTCTATACTTAGCCATATCGCTATTTCAATGCAACTACGTTATCTCTGGAACCCAGTATGGTCCCTTCTTGTCAGGTATTCAATAATACTGGTTGCATATATAGGTCAACATTGACCTTATTAACATTTATCATGTCAACACATAGATAGAGTACATAATATTCATATCTAACTTCATAGATAGCAATATTAAAATTATCACACCCAATAACAGTAGTAAGCAATCTGGTGTTTACATGTATAAATACATAGGTAAAATGGTGGTCACGTTCAGACCTATCAGTTGAGTTCAAAAATAGACATCATTACATTTCATGCACAATACCATAGATCCACCTTAAAGAAAGCATTGTAGATCCATATTAGTGTTAAGTCCCCTAGGTATTAGGGTCTGCAAGGTAAATATCCACCTGCTTTCCTTCTGCAATAGTCGGCCTTGCCCGGTAACCCCCCCCTAGATAGAGGGGGGACATGATGAATGATCATGTACCTGAGTTCTGATGCAGAATGTTTGGCCACAAGGAAATGCTTGGCGACAGGTTGGTCAGCCTTACCAGTTTCTAAAGCATTCCTGATACCACACCTGTGATTGGCCATACGTGTTCTAAGATCATCATTGATTTTACCAACGTAATAACGTCCACAGCTACAGTGTAAGAGATAGACCACATATCTGGTGGTACAGGCCAATCGGTACCTGATGTTGAACCTTTGATTCGTCCAAGGGCGTGTGAAAAACTTGCCTTGAGTCAGGCCGTTGCATGTTGTACACCCACTGCATCTGTAGCATCCATTCTTTGGTACTCCCAGCCAGGTTTCAGGGATTTTTCTTAAAGGGACATAATACTCATATGCTAAATCACTTGAAACTGATGCAGTATAACTGTAAAAAGCTGACAGGAAAATATCACCTGAGCATCTATATGTAAAAAAGGAAGATATTTTACCTCACAATCTCCTCAGCTCAGTAAAAAGTTATACTTCACCTGCTCCCAGCTGCAGGTAAAAAAAAAAAAATGAAGAAATGAACTGCAGCCAATCAGCATCAGCAGTGCTGAGGTCATGAACTCTTACTGTGATCTCATGAGATTTGACTTAACTCTCATGAGATTTCATAGTAAGCTTCCTTTACCTGATTGGTGAAATAATATAAGAGTTCACGAGGCTCATCCCCTAAGCTGTCCCAGGACAGACATACTAAAATGCTGCTTAGAAATCCTTTACAATGGGAGGTGGCTACTGAGAAACTTTTGAGGTAAAATATCTTTCTTTTTTACATAGAGATGTTCAGGAGATATTTTCTAGTAGGCTTTTTACAGCTATTCTGCATCACTTTCAAGTGTTTAAACATTTGGGTATTATGGCCCTTTAAGTGCATCCAGCGCCTGTCATTCTGGTGCTGTCAGATTCTTCCTGACCTCTGCCTTATGGCTATTGCAAGAGTCATAAATGTGTTCTGTTAGCATTCTTGAGAAAGTCCTAATGCTGGCATTCGTGCTTTTGGGATCGAAAGTGCTCTTCCCTCTGAACTTGTCATGTTCCATGCCTGTATCTTTGAAGTATTCTTTCAGTTTCAAAGCTCTATTGAACTTGAAAATATCAATGTGGAGATCAAAATTGTCAGCGATTGTAGTAGGCACAAAAGTAAGTCCTTTTTGTAGGATTCTCTCCTCCATCTCAGTAAGCTGGTGGTCACTGAGGTTTATAATGTTGCTGTTATTTATCAGTACCGTCTCCTCCACTGCCCTGGTTGTCTCCCCCGGCTTCTTTCTGCCGTGCCTCCCCCTTCTTGTGAACCGCCTGCCTCGTTTTTTTGAGAGGGTTGTCATGCCATAGTTAGTTGGTTGCGGGATTGTTGCAGATTGTTAGATTGCAAGGTTTATAGACTCTTTGTCTGCAGGGTCTCATGGTTCTCCTATCCTCCGGACCAAGTGTCCACTTGTAAACCCTCTTCTCTCTGTAATTAGCGATGACTGCCTCCCATTTGCTCTTTTTAAAGCTCACTAGTTCTCTCATTGTCAAGCCAGTTTTCATCTTTATTCTGTATTAGTATGTGCATATGGGTACGCTCAAATACCTGTAATTCAGTTTTGCATTGTTTTAGTACTTGTGTCGTTTCTTCAATTACGAGGAGCATTAGGTCAAGGGAGCACTTGTTTAGTATGCTACACCATTTATTACAAAATACTACATTGCGTATCCTGATGGTAGGGACATTTCTAATACAAAAACCCCTGGGAATGTACCTTTTGCAATGGTATTCAGACAGGTATCCTCCATGTAGTTTAAAATCAATCTCTTTTCTTCAGTTTTAATACATATGTAAATAGGTAGGCAGGCCGCTTTTGTCTTTTATGTCAAGGGATTCAAATCTAATCCTTGATGCATCCTCCTCAGTATATTGGAACACACTTGCACGTTGTACCTCCAACTCCTCATGTGTAACACCACTTTGCTCATAAAGTGACATAATTAAAAGATTTAAATGAAAGAAAGTCTAAGAATCACTTTGATGGGTCCTAGAGTCCAACATATAATCCAATCCTTAAACCACAGACCAGCACTCCCAACTTGATAGTAGCTTCCAGGGTGCTCTTTAACATCCAAATACTGTCAATTCAATAAAAAGGAACTCACCGGTATTGATGCAATAAATTTCTTTATTAGTGATGTTTTAGGGAGTTTAACCCCTTCTTCAGACCATAAAAAACATGTTACATGTTATAGACTTACCCCATATTTATACCCCACACCATGCAGTGAGAATCCGAAGTGAGAATGCACACCGACGTTCCAATGGTGCAACTGCGCATGCACCAACGGTAAGTGATGGCATCCCACCAGGGACAGACTAAATAGCAAAGTGATATGTGTTAAAGTGCGGCTGAGCACTATATATATATATATATATATATATATATATATATATATAAGTGCATGGGAGCACTTTGCAGTGGATGAAAACATGTAAAATCATATTTATGCAATATTAATATTTCATAAAGTGTTATACTGTGTATTTACTGTAAATATTTAACATTCCAATGTTCTGCACATAGCAGAATATGTTGTTTGTATTTATAAATAGATATTCATAAATATAACTGTGTATATATATATATATATATATATATATATATATAGGTATTGATTTATATTTTACCAAAATATGTAGAAATATGTATTTATGAATTAAAAGAACATTTTCTGCTATGTGAAGAACATTGGAATGTGAAATATTAATATTTTCATGTCGGGTTAGCGCACTTGAGAATATGCTTTTTACACAAATCGAGTTAGCGCGTGAGCAAAAATGTTTTATTTTCAACTTGTAATATGAGCTCTCCCTGACGGGCACAAAAACTTACTTCCAACGGAGTTAAATACAAATCCACTTGTAATCTGGCCCTAAATGAGTTATAGGATGTTCTCTTGTAATTACATAAAAGGGAAAAAGGAAATGTGTACTTAGGGTGTTTCAAATATCAATGCTGAAAAATAATTTTACAGATAATAGGTTGGGATAAATAATTTCTAATAGGACTGGAAGCCAGTTTCAGAAGAAAAAAAACCCTCATCTGAATAATAGATTTAATAAACATACCAAAAAGAATTTTTTTTTTTTTTTACATAGAATAAAGCTGTAAATCTTAAGGATAACTCTTCAGAAAGTCAAGTACACAGAGGAGTTTTTTTTTTTTCCAGGGGAGTTTCCAAGTGATTAATTTTGGAAAGAAAAATGCTTCTCACGCATGAGGCTGGGATAAGGGAGGTCAGCCATTGTGTCACAAGCAAACTGTGTGACATGACAAAAAAAAAAGGCTTGATAATCATATATAATTAAAGGGGATTAGAACCTCAATCACAGTCTACTGGGGAAGTCTTTTTTGGCTCCTTTCTGGACTAAAAAGTCTCATTTTCAGTTTGGTGCAACCACAATAGCATGTTTTAGGCTGATTACTAACGGGTTTGTGGATGCTCAATAAAAGCGCTATTTCTCTTATGCAGCCGAAAAGTTCCGGCTGATCCCAATACTTTTTCGTGTCACTTTTCAATACCTTTTCTACACTAATGCTGGCTATTCGAATTCAAAACCTCAAGGTATTTGATAAGTCGCATTTTTTTTACATCTTTAACATTATTTCATGGCTTTTTTCAAACAGTCTATTATCTTGCATACATGTTATACCCTCTGAAATGGCCACAGAAGATATTCTAGAGGTTTATTAACATACATGGTATCAACTAATTATAGCCCCATTCATCCCTATTGGATAGGCTGTATACAAGGAACATGGCACACATTTAGTAAAGTACAGCTTCATTCGCATATGTATATGTGTTGACTATGTGACATGCTAAATAGTTAAGAGGAATTGTAAAAAAAAGTCACTTTAGGACTTCAACATCTACAAATGGTGTGATTTCATATTTCACTTTTTAATATTTGATTATAAGTCATATCCGCACTGTCATAATTGTCACAAACAGTACTTGTGTTATTAAAATTGGGTTTTTAAAGGAGATCCCTTTGTTGGGACTTTCACAGTTAATTATTGCAATCTGTTTCCATCCGCACAACTGCTAATCCAAGTAAATGCATCTTTTAGTTTGTCACTAATATTGTTGCAGGCACTTTGAAACATACTCTCATGAACGAGTTTGGACTCGCATAGAGGTACGTCCTCTATAAAAAACAGTTGACAAAGGCAAAGGCACTATCTAGTTTAAGGGTTTCTTAGAAGATACAAAGTAGCAAGGCAGCAAGTTCACAAATTACAAAGCACTGTTACATGATAAAATGGAGATCAGTCCTAAGTGAAAAATAGGATAAACACAGTATCCAGAATTGTAGTAATTGTAACATCTTCCTACGGATACCATGGATGGAACAGTGTCCTCTACATTTTATTTTCTATTTTTGCCTCAAAAGAAAAATCCAAAGACATTAGCCCACATTTTAAAAATAAACTATAAATGCCCCAGAGCCACTTATGGAAAATATCATAATTTTTGTAAAGGTCTAGTCCATTCTAGTAGCAACCAAAATGTACTAGTGTCTATCTTAAATCTACCAAGGTCCTAGATTCACTAAGACTAGAAACACCTCTCCAGTTTTTAATATCCCTATCTCATTTAAGACAAATTGTTGCTAAAGTTCAGTTATCCTTTTATACATTAACAAAGGGAATTGTGAGACTGTGAACACTGTATATACTTTTCCTTGCAAAGTGATTCTAGGGCAGTGCCTTTTATGGTGCTCACATGCTGATAAAACAGTGTAGGATTGCAAACAAAAAAACACTTGGAAAAATCTTTGCACATACAGTACATTAGTGCTGCTAGTTGATGCTATTTTATTGCTTCTAGCATGGAGTTAGTCCCAGTTTACTTTCTGTTAGGTCTCCCTGTTTACAACCCCAATTCCGAAAAAGTTGGGACTGTATTGAAAATGCAAAAAAACCACATAAAAAGAGTAATTTGAAAATTCAATTCACCCTGTGCTATATTGAAAACACATTATTAACACATCATTTGATGTTTTACCTTGTGAATTGAATGTATTTTTGAAAATATAAACTCATTTCAAATCTTATGACTGCAAAAAAGTTGGAACGTAGTAATTTAGGACTAATAGCACTGTGACAAGTTGAAACAAGAAGGTGATGTGAAACAGGTGAGGCAATTGTGTAATCATAGTATATAAGGAGTCCTTCAGAAGCAAGGATGGGTCGAGGCTCACCAATCTGCCAACAGATGCGTCAGAGAATAATCTATCACTTTGAGAACAACATTCCCCAAAGACAAATCGGTAGGATTTTGGGCATTTTAACTTCTTCAGTGCACATTATAATTAAAAGATTCAAGGAATCTGATTAAATCTTGGGACAAGGCCGAAAACCACTTCTGAATGCGTGTGATCTCAAATCCCTCAGATGTCCGTGTCTCAAAAACCGTCATGAGTCTGTAATTTATTATCCTAACATGGGCTCAGGAATACTTTGGTAAACCTTTGTCAGTCAACACCATTTGCCGCTGCATCGACAGATGCAAGTTAAAGCTTTACTATGTAAAGCAGATGCCATACATCAACAGAAGCGCCACCGACTTCTCTGGGCTTTGTCTCATCTGAGATGGACAGAAGCACAGTGGAATCGTGTTTTGTGGTCCAACGAGTCAACATTTCAAATAGTTTTTGGAACAAACAGCCATCATGTTCTCTGGGCCAAAGAGGAAAAGAACCATCTAAGCTGTTATCATCTCAGGTCCAAAGGCTAGCATCTGTCATGGTATGGGGGGGGTGTCATTGCCCATGTCATGGGTAACTTACACATCTGTGAGGGCACCATTAATGCAGAAAGATATGTATACATTTTGGAGCAACATATGCTGCCATCCAGACATCATCTTTACCAGGGATTTCCCTGCATTTTCCAGCAGGACAATGCCAAACCACATTCTGCACAGATTTCAAGTGCATGGTTGCGTAAGCAGAGAGTGTGGGTGCTAGCATGGCCTGCCTGCAGTCCTGACCTGTCTCCGACTGAGAATGTGTGGTGCATTATAAAGAGCAAAATAAGGCATTGAAGGCCCCATACAGTTGCACAGCTGAAGGCATTCATAATGGATGAATGGGGAAAATTCTGCTTGCTAAAGTTAACCAACTGATGTCTTCAGTGCCCAAACACTTAATAAGTGTTATTAAAAGAAAAGGTGATGTTATACAGTGGTCAACAGTAAACTGTCACAACATTTTTGGATTGTGTTGCAGTTATGAGATTTGAAATAAGTGTTTAATACATTAAAGGGACAGTCTACACATTAGCCATCTTAAAGTCTTACCTTAAGCTGCAAATAGCCTCTTGCACTTTTTCTATATCATTCTGCATGAATTTTGAATTGATATTGTTTCTGGCTACTTTGAAATGGCTGCCATGGTCTGCCCACTGATGACATCATGATCTGGGCTGCATATGGCGTCCAATCACAAAAGGCTCAATAGTTGCATTCAACAGACTTAAATGCTTTTCAGCAGAGTGCCTAGATACAGCTCAGATTGTGATATCATCAGCGGGTGGAGCTTGGCAGCCATTTCAAAGCGGCTAAAATAACTTTTTTACTATTCCTGCTGCATGATATACAATAGGTGCAGGTGGCTATTTGCAGTTTAATCTAAGGTAAGACTTTAAGATGACTAAGGTGTAGACCGTTGCTCTTCTTGTTGGTTTTTTGCATTTTCCATACTGTCCCAACTTTTTCAGAATTGGGGTTGTGTAAGCTATCCTGATGCCAATATTCTCTCAGAATCATAATGGCACTGCTGGAAACAAAGAACTGCAATTAATCCCATCACCAGACTCCCACTCCTTAATTAACCCTTACTTCACAACATCCCTAGTGCAATTTATTCTGACAAAGTCCCCCAAATAAGTCACTATCCAGGTTCCGGTGCAGTTGCACTCTAGTTCCACCCACCACACTCATGTTATTTGCTATTCCAATGCAGCTTCACTCACTGTAACCTCCCACTGAAGGAAGCCACACACACTATGGTCACTACATCTACTGTGGCCCTCACTTACTGGGACTCATAAGCCAGTGAACGAATCACTTCCAGACACTTTAACTAAAACAAGGAAAGGCATTCAAAGCCTTTCCTCAGTCTGAAAGCATTGGGAGAATTTATCTTAAATTATTATTTTTCTAAAGGTTCTCTGCATAGTTAAAGGTCCATAATAAACTATGATAATCTTCATACATTAAAATGGTATAACCTTTTTTTAATAAATGTGCATGCTTATTTTTTTAAATGATTATTTTAGATCCCCTAAATTATACCTCAAAGTCTGCAAAATAGTCCCAAAATGATCTTTTTCCAAATGCTCCTAAAAATGGGCGTTTTTTTTAACTTATTTTGCTGTGTCCAATCAGTATTGCCTTGCTAATCAGACATAGGAGTGCTTGTCTGACAAGCTAGCAGAGAAACTGTTCGCCCCTAGCAACGTTTACACCAGCTCTCCTAGCATGTCAGTTTAGGCAAGCTGCTGCCTCCATATGTGTAAATAAGAACCCATCAGAGTGAGAGTATAATAGTAACAACGAAATAACAGAATTTGACAAAATAAAATAAAATGTTGAGTCCAATACGATGTCAGCAAATAATAAATGAATACTGCTAAAGCAGCTTCCAACACAGAACTGTGACATTGAATGATAATCTAAATCAAACTGGTAAGAATCTGTGAGTGTAGTTTTCTTCTGAGCGTAATAAGTTGTTCACGATGCTTCACTGGTTGCTATAGCAACAGTTGACGATCGGCTTTCTCGTGAATGTGCTGAGAGGGGCCGTACTGGCTTTTGATTGACAGATGGAAGTCTGAACTACTTTCAAGACGCCTAAAGGAGCAACATGAAAATACTTATATGCATGCTCCATCTCCTATGTCGGTCGTGCGACTCGGAGCTCCATTGGTAAGGGAAGGGATATTAAATTGCAAGTTAAATATATTGAAAATGGTTTTAAACATTTAATAGGTTTATATTGACAATATTTTGTGCACAAGCTTAACTTTCTATTCCACCATTTATCAAAAATGACTATAATGGCCCTTTAAGTAACTAAAGAGCAAAAGTTTAAAAAAATAGGATTCAGTTAGTTTGATTGCGAACATTGTAAACATTGTACAAGTATCTTGTAAACCCTGCTGCATGGTTGAAGATGACAGCACCCAGGTGATAAATTACATTTGATTACATATTTATTTACATATATACATATTGAATTTCCATATACATATAATTATTGCTGTTTTTATCATTGAATGTGACTACGATACATGCAAAGTAAATACTAGGAATGTACATATAATGGTTTCGCTGAAATGGGTTAGAAAACAGAATCATCTGCTTTTATTTATACACAAATAATAGCTAACAAAATCTGGAACAAGCATTTGGAACAAAACAGTGAAACTATGATACCTTCTTGACTGTTTTATGATGTTGCTAAAAGACACATTTACCACTTACATAAAAATATATTTTGCTTCCTTTACTAATGTGTAACTGATGTTGTCACTCACTTAAAACCTATATACAATCTGTTCTTATGTTTTGTCAGAATTTCCTTCAGAAATGTGGCAGCTTACATCATTTGACTTTTGTTTTTTTTAGCTTGTTTAGTCTTGTAAGCTTTTCTTTTTTTTGTGATTGTTTGTCTTCTACATACAAGAAGCACAATTGTTAATGTATTGGTATCAAAACAAAAGCTACATTTTTGCTCACACGGATATATGAATGATGAGAATTTTTTGTAGGTGTACTACATTTTGTGTTTATGGGTTATTGAAAACGGGTTTGAATCAACATTAATATTTCCGAAAGTGAAAACTCAACACAGGAAAGAGGACTGATATAATACTTTAGACATGTGCATGGACAAATGTAATAATTATTTGTTGGTATTGTTTTGTTTTGTCCGACATTCATGGGGGTGAATAGTGGTTAGGAGATTAAAGGGACACTAAACACAAATTGTAAACTACATGATTTTAAACCTTCATATATAAGAATATTTTTTCATTGAAAACTGCAGCTTTATTTTGTCAAATGAGTATTTTTTTTTATGTTTATTATTTTCACTGAATTCCCTATCTTCCAGAGCAAAAGAACCCCTGCTAACCAATTACAAACTAATATTAAGATATAGCACGCACTCTGTTTACACATGTTTAGCAATGATTAAACTTGGTTACTATTGCAAAGAATGATTTGC
The DNA here is from genome assembly GCF_027579735.1 of Bombina bombina. NCBI lineage: Eukaryota > Metazoa > Chordata > Amphibia > Anura > Bombinatoridae > Bombina > Bombina bombina. The sequence goes on along the minus strand of NC_069500.1, from coordinate 663,473,008 downwards.
CTATCATGATTGTTGATGCAAAACTGATAATCCACCTTTTAAAAGCATATGACACCAAAGAACCTAAGGAAGGGAGTTAAAAATAAACAAAAGCTTGCATAAATTGCCTTAAATATTAACCCAAGCCTCCCTGGGAGAAAGTGAAACAAACACATATTTAGATGTATTTTACAACAAAAGGTTGCAAAATAAAAAATGAATATATTGCAATAATGTTTCATTTGCAATAATGAAATGTTTCATGCGTTGTTGAAATGTCAAGTTTAATGGTCCTTTAACCCCTTAACGACCAAGGACGTACAGGGTATGTCCTACAAAAACTGTCAGTTAATGATAAAGGACGTACACTGTACGTCCTCAGGGGTTTCAAGTGGTGGAAGCAATTGTGATCGCTTCCAGCCGCTTTCAAGGTATTGCAGTGATGCCTCGGTATTGAGGCATCACTGCAATACCTTTTTTTAGCCACTGATACAGAGAGAGCCACTCTGTGGACCTCTCTGAATCGGCCATCGATGGTGCCGATCATTTGTGGGTGGGAGCAGCAGCAGGGAGGTCGGTGGGCAGCCCATCGATGGTTCTTTCCCTTTCCTTTGTCTCCACACATGCGGGCGAGTCATCGGAAATGCGTGGGGGACGGGTGGGGGATCTGGGAGGGGGAGAGAGGAAGGGTATTGGGGGGGCAGCTACACTACAGAAAATACTTTATTTGAAATAAAAAAATAAAAAATACATTTTATTTGGGCAAACTGGGTACTGGCAGACAGCTGCCAGTACCCAAGATGGCGGCAAATAGGTAGAGGGGGGAGGGTTAGAGAGGTTGGGGGCTAAGGGGGGATCAAACACTGCAGAATCAATAGGAAAAAAAAAAGCTTTTTATTTTAGAACTGGCAGACTTTCTGCCAGTACTTAAGATGGTGATGACAATTGTGAGGTGGGGGAGGGAAGAGAGCTGTTTGCGGGGGGCCAGGGAGGGATCAGGGGGTGGGATGTGTCAGGTGGGAGGCTGATCTCTACACTAAAGCTAAAATTAACCCTACAAGCTACCTAATTAACCCCTTAACTGCTGAGCGTAATACAAGTGGGGTTCACAGCGGCATTTAGCGACCTTCTAATTACCAAAAAGCAACGCCAAAGTCATATATGTCAGCTATTTCTGAACAGAGAAGCATTTACAACCATTTGTGCCATAATTGCACAAGCTGTTTGTAAATAATTTCAGTGAGAAACCTATAGTTAGGGAAAAAGTTAACAATTTTTTTTATTTGATCACATTTGGTGGTGAAATGATGGCATTAAATATACCAAAATGGACATAGATCAATACTTTGGGTTGTCTACTACACTAAAGCTAAAATTAGCCCTACAAGCTACCTAATTAACCCCATCACTTCTGAGCATAATACAAGTATGGTGCGCTGCGGCATTTAGCGGCCTTCTAATTACCAAAAAGTAATGCCAAAGCCATATATATCTGCTATTTCTGAACAAAGGGGATCCCAGAGAAGCATTTACAACCATTTGTGCCATAATTGCACAAGCTGTTTGTAAATCATTTCAGTGAGAAACCTAAAGTTTGTGAAAAAGTTAGTAAAAAAGTTAACAATCTTTTTTATTTGATCGCATTTGGAGGTAAAATGGTGACATGAAATATACAAAAATGGGCGTAGATCAATCCTTTGGGTTGTCTACTAAAAAAAATATATACATGTAAAGGGTTATTTATGGATTCCTGACATATATCAGTGTTACAACGTATTATGGCTAATTTTGAAAAAAAAAATGTGCTACTTGTATTTATTGCCCTATAACTTGCAAAAACAGTAAAAAAACATGTAAACATTGGGTATTTCTAAACTCAGAACAAAATTTAGAAACTATTTAGCATGGGAGTTTTTTGGTGGTTGTAGATGTGTAACAGATTTTGGGGGTCAAATTTAGAAAAAGTGTGTTTTTTAAATGTTTTCATCATATTTTATACATTTTTTATAGTAAATTATAAGATATGATGAAAATAATGGTATCTTTAGAAAGTTAACTTAATGGCAAGAAAAATGGTATAAAATATGTGTGGGTACAGTAAAAAAGAGGAAAATTACAGCTAAACACAAACACCGCAAAAATGTAAAAATAGCCCTGGTCCTTAAGGGTAAGAAAATTGAAAAATGCTCTGGTCACTAAGGGGTTAAGAGTAGATATTGTTGAGGCATTTTAGAGGTTCTGGGGTCAATTTATCAAAGTGTGAGCTGACAAGATACAATGTCAGCATTTATCATTACACAACCAGTTTTTGTGAACTGCTTGTGCAATGCCGCCCTATGCAGATTGGCCGCTAGCAGGGGGTGTCAATCAGCCTGATCGTATAGGATCAGGCGGATTGATGTCCGCAGACTCAGAGCAGGCGGACCAGTTATGGAGCAGCGGTCTTTATGCGAGCCTGAAGGCTCATGCAGAAACAGGGGCATCAAGCTCCGTTCGGAACTTGATAATTCGGCCCCTAATAGTCGAGAGGTGTTCTTTAAAGCCCATTTTGCATGTTATGAGCAGCATATCTCACATGTTCACACAGTATTTTTTTTTAGCGTTTACATTTTTATTCATGCTCAGTTCACGGCCCAATAAGCATGATTGTTTTCTAGTTTAAATAAAAAGAGAGAAGCTCTCAACCCAGGAACGAACAACATAATAATAACTTCTTCTATGGCTAGTTACCACCCAAGAAGCAGCCACTTTTTGCTCAATATGTGCCTTTCACAGAGAAGAATTTTCCTGAAGCATATCAGTCTGATCCTAACTTCACAGTACAGCCCAGCCCCGAAATATCAGGCAATCCCTCTCTGAACGAGAGAAACAGCAAAACCCCAGATGTACGTTTCGGCCTATTGTGGGCCTCGTCAGTGAGGTGCAGCCCCTATCCCTCTAGGCACACTGAGCAACGGGTTCACGTCTGGATTCCCGCATCACACTTAAGGAGACTTCTCTAAGTGTCATAATTTGCATAAATAAAAAGAGAGAAGCACTCAACCCGGGAATGAACAACAGCATAATAGCTTGTTCTATGACTAGTTAACACCCAAGAAGCAGCCTCTTTTTGCTCAACATGTGCCTTTCACAGAGAACTTTCCTGAAGCATATCAGTCTGATCCTGACTTCACAGTACAGTCCAGCCCCGAAATACCAGGCAATCCCTCTATGAACGAGAGAAACAGCAAAACCCCAGACGTACGTTTTCGGCCTATCGTATAGGATCAGGCAGGTCGATGTCCGCAGCCTCAGAGCAGGCGGACCAGTTATGGAGCAGTGGCCTTTATGCGAGCCTGAAGAATCATGCAGAAACAGGGGCATCAAGTTTTTGCTCGCGTGCTAACCCAACACTCACAAAATGCTGATTTAGAATATTGCGACCACGTTAATGTATTCTCCTATAGACTTCAATGAGGCGTGAAAAGTGGAAAAAACTAACACCCTTACTCGTGCAAACCTGTTCACATTTTCTCAAGTGCGCTAACTTGACATGAAATATGAATATATTACATTCCCATGATATTTACATAGCAGAATATGTTCTATTTATCAATAAATACATTTAAATATATATACACACAGTGAGCGAAAAAATTATTTGATCCCCTGACGATTTTGTACGTTTGTTTACTGACAAAGAAATGATCAGTCTACCATTTTAATGGTAGGTTTATTTGAACAGTGAGAGACAGAATAACAACAAAAAAATCCAGAAAAACGCATTTAAAAAAAGTTATAAATTGAATTGCATTTTAATGAGTGAAATAAGTATTTGATCCCCTATCAAACAGCAAGATTTCTGGCTCCCAGGTGTCTTTTATACAGGTAACAAGCTGAGATTAGGAACACTCTCTTAAAGGGAGTGCTCCTAATCTCAGTTTGTTACCTGTATAAAAGACACCTGTCCACAGAAGCAATCAATCAGATTCCAAACTCTCCACCATGGCCAAGACCAAAGAGCTGTCCAAGGATGTCAGGGACAAGATTGTAGACCTACACAAGGCTGGAATGGGCTACAATACCATCGCCAAGCAGCTTGGCGAGAAGGCAAATGAGTCAGAGGAGAACTGGGTGAAAGTGTTGTGGTCAGATGAGTCCAAAATTGAGCTCGTTGGCAAACTCAACTCATCGTGTTTGGAGACGGAGGAATGCTGCCTATGACCCCAAGAATACCATCCCCACCATTAAACATGGAGGTGGAAACATTATGCTTTGGGGGTGTATTTCTGCTAAGGGGACAGGACAACTTCACCGCATCAAAGGGATGATGGACGGGGCCATGTACCATCAAATCTTGGGTGTGAACCTCTTTTCCTCAGCCAGGGCATTGAAAATGGGTTGTGGATAGGTATTCCAGCATGACAATGACCTAAAGCACACGGCCAAGGCAACAAAGGAGTGGCTCAAGCACATTAAGGTCCTGGAGTGACCTAGCCAGTCTCCAGACCTTAATCCCATAGAAAATATGTAGAAGGAGCTGATGGTTCAAGTTGCCTAACATCAACCTTGAAACCTCGAATCTGCAAAGAGGAGTGGGACAAAATCCCTCCTGAGATATGTGCAAACCTGGTGGCCAACTGCAATAAATGTCTGACCTCTGTGATTGCCAACAAGGGTTTTGCCACCAAGTACTAATTCATGTTTTGCAAAGGGGTCAAATACTTATTTCACTCATTAAAAAGGAAATCAATTTATAACTTTTTTTAAATGCTTTTTTTAAATGGATTTTTTGTTGTTATTCTGTCTCTCACTGTTCAAATAAACCTACCATTAAAATTGTAGATTGATCATTTCTTTGTCAGTGGGCAAACTTACAAAATCAGCAGGGGATCAAATATTTTTCCCCCTCACTGTATATATATAATGTTTTTTGGTCAAATATGTATCTATACCTATATAGACATATATAGGTATAGATATAAACATATATATGTATATATATAAGAATATCTTTTTATAAATACTTAAAACATACTCCCCTATGTGAAGAACATAGGAATGTGAAATTTATACAGTACAAACACAATATAACAGTTAAATATGAATATTGCAAAAATATGATTTTTCATGTTCTCAGCTACTTGACTGCAAAGGGCTCCAATGCACTTATATTAACACATGTATATGTATACCTATGTATAAATGTGTATATATGTCTGTAAATATATATATATATATATATATATATACACACACACATATACATAAATACAAATGTATACACACACAGATATATATATATACACACACATGTAAATACATAAATACATATGTATACACACACACACAGATATATATATATATATATATATATATACACATGTACTTATTTAGCCATTTATCTGTATCCATCTCTATGTTAAAGCCCTTAAAGTCCTTTCTTTAACACTTGAGACCTCATATTTTTGAGCCCCTATGACTTTTTCTGCAATTTTTTTTCAAAAATTTTTTTTTGTGTCATTTTGATGTATTTTTTGCAATTTTTTTGTGTTGCCTAACAGTTAACAAGAGCTCTGAGGTTGCGCTCTTCAGACCTAAATTTAATTAAATTGCTCTCAAGTGAACTTGTTTACTCTGAACTTGTAATATGTGCACTACTTCCGAAACATGCAAACAGCTGTGATAAACTGAATATTGCTTGTGCGCAACTCGTAATCTAGCCCAAAGTGAGTTCAGTCACAGAGCATATATTGCCACATGCGACTGGCACTTTTATGCCATGTTATACCACTATTGTTTCTCTATTTAGTGTTTTGAAAATCCCTAAAAATAGAACTTGATCCTTTCCCTATTTATAAAAACTGAAGTGCAGTGCCTCCTCTCTAGTGTGCATTGCCTTGTTAAATTCATACTCTACTTCTTCATTTGTATTTTTGCATCTGGAAGCTAAATGCTAAATTGACATTTTTAATCTGTCTGTCCACATAAGTGGGAAAGCTTAAAAATTCTTCATACTGTCATATATTGCCATCTAGAAACATATGTTAAGAAACAAGATTCTTACCTAAGCCAATACTAATGTATATTAAGCAGTTATGAGCCAGATTCATTAAAGCTACTTTTATGTGGTATCCTATAGAAAAGTAACAATTAAAATTTGAATGTTTATGTTAAAAAGAAATAGAATAAGTTAGGGATACAGATGGGTTGTAATTAGCCACTTGACTATGAGACAGGACTATAATGAACTCTCAATGCAAAGTTTATAATTAAATAACTCCAGGCAAGATTAAGGTAAGAAAATACTGGTAACTACAAATATAGGGCCAGATTACAAATCAAGCACTAATTAATGCTCCCGCACGTCGGGTTGCACTCGTATTATGAGTTAAAAGTAAACTGTTTTTGCTTGTGTGCTAACCTGACGAGTGCAAAAAGCCGAACGTACAATATTGCGTGTGCATTCACGTATTCCCCCATAGAAGTGAACAGAGAAAAAAAAAACATGCAGGCAAACACGATCATATATTCTCATGTGCGCTAACTCAACATAAAATATGAATATTTCACATCCCAATGTTCTTCACATACAAAAATATGTTTTCATAAATAAATATTTCTACATATATCTGATGGTATTTTTGCACAATATATACAGTGCCCTCCACTAACATTGGCACATTTGGTAAATGTGAGCAAAGAAGGCTGTGAAAAATTGTCTTTATTATTTAACCTTTTGAACTTTTGTTCAAAAAATATACAAAAATACTCTGCTCTCATGGATATCAAACAATAGCAATCACAAAACAGGTGTTAAATATATGGGTGGCACAGTTATTGATACCCTTTTTAGTCAATACTTTGTGCTACCTCTTGTTGCCAAGATAAAAGCTCTGAGTTTTCTCCTATAATGCCTGATGAGGTTGGAGAATACATGACAAGAGATCTGAGACCATTCATCCACACAGAATATCTACATATCCTTCAAATTTTGAGGTTGACGCTGATGGACTTTTCTCTTCAGTTCACCCCACAGGTTTTCTATGGGGTTCAAGTCAGGGGACTGGGATGTCCATGGCAGGACCTTGATTCTGTGGTCAGTAAACCATTTTGTGCTGAATTTGATGTATGTTTTGGATCATTTTCCTGCTGGAAGATCCTACCATGGCCCATTTTAAGCTTTCTGGCAGAGGTAGTCAGGTGTTCATTTAATATAAGTTGATATTTGATAGAGTCCATGATGCCATGTATCCTAACAAAATGTCCTTTGGCAGAAAAAGCCCCAAAACATTTAAGAGCCACCACCATATCAAACCATGGTCATGAGGTACTTTTCCATATAGCTACCTCTCTGCATGCTCCAAACCCACGTCTGGTGTTTATTGCCAAAAAGCTATTTTGGTTTCATCTGACCATAGAATCCAATCCCATTTGATGTTCCAGTAGTGGATAGAGTAGAGGATATTTTCAAAAAACCCTTCCAAACAACTTGTGGTGATGTAGGTGATGTCGGATTGTAGTTTTGGAGACTTTCTGACCCAATGAAAATATTTTTTCAACTCAAACCATCCCCTTCACAGTGCGATGAAACAATATAGACACACATCCTTTTCCAGGTTGATTCAAAACATTTCCAGTTGACTGGAACTTCTTAATTATTGCCCTGATGGTGGAAATGGGCATTTTTCAATGATTTTGCTATTTTCTTATAGCCACTTCCCATTTTGTGAAGCTCAAACACCTTTTGATGCACATCACAGATGTATATTGCTTGGTCTTACCAATTGTGATGAATGACTAAGGGAATTTGGCCTATATGTTACCTCATATTTAAACCCCTGTGAAACAGGAAGTCAAGGTTAAACAATTTTCTGTTCCTAGTCACCCAGGTGTACTAAAACATTCAAAATATCAATGGAAATATACTTCAAATAATTTTTTCTCATATGAATTCATAGGGGTGCCAATAATTGTGCCACACATATATTTAACAAATATTTTTTTTTTTTTATAAACATGTGTTGTGTTTGCAATTGTTTGATATCCATGAGAGCAGATTATGTGTGTGTATATTTTGAACAAAGATCAAAAGGTTAAACAATAAAGACAATTTTTCACAGCCTTCTTTGCTCTTATATACAAAGGGTGCCAATATTAGTGGAGGGCACTGTATTTATACAGTATATATATATATATATATATATATATATATATATATATATATATACATGATTATACATAGGAATATATATTTATAAATACATAGAACATATTCCCCTATGTGCAGAATATTGGAATGTGAAATATTTACAGTAAATACATAGTTAAAAACATTTATTAAACATTATTTTTGCATAAATATGTTTTTACATGTTTTCATCTACTTAAAGGGACATTAAACCCAAAAAATGTAATTCATGATTCAGGTAGAGAATACAATTTTAAACAACATTCCAATTTACTTATATTATCAAAATTGCTTCATTCTTTAGATATTCTTTGTGAAATTAATAGCAATGCACATGGGTGAGCCAATCATACAAGGCATCTATGTGCAATGTCCAATCAGCAGCTACTGAGTCTATCTAGATATGCTTTTCAGAATAGTATATCAAGAGAATGAAGCAAATTAGATAATAGAAGTGAATTGGAATGTTGTTTAAAATTATATTTTCTATCTAAATCATGAAAGAAAATTTTTGGGTTTAATATCCCTCCAATTCACTTATATATATGTCTATATGTGTGTACATACACTGTGCGAACACTTTATTAGATAGAGCTGTCTAGTAGCGTGTTGAACCTCTAATGTTGTATGAAGTATAGAAGTGCGCTAGATCTAAAGATATCAAACACCTCAGAATAAACAACTCCTTCCAATTGTTTAAAAAAAAGATTATTACACAAACAAAAATGGTAGTGAGACCGTTAGCCAGCTAACGATATCAGGGTACACTCGTAAAATGGTAAAATAATTAAAACATTTATTAAAAAAAACATATATCTGATTATCTCAATATATTTATCAAAAAAAAGGGACGCCCCTTAAAAGTATATGAACAGTGATACAATAGATTGAGGAAATGTATACAAATAATACGAACAGAAAAAGTAAAAGTTGTATCCAGTTCACAGTTACTTGTAATTAACTCTTAAATTCCCAGTAAAAGTTCAGAAGTGCTAGATAGCATTAGTGCTGTAAAATGTTTTAATCTCAGTTTTTGCCATTTTAGCATATACCACCAAATGATCTTATACTTTACTCAATTATTCAGTTGTCAGAAATTAGCTGTTTTTTACTTGATATTTATTTGATCTTAATTTAACAGTCCCCACAAAAAACAGGATGATAAAGGATATATGTTTACCTCCAAAAGGTTTGACTCCTCTTTGATACAGTCTCTGTGAAATAATTAATAACTGTACTCATTGGCTATGATATAATTCTAGGAGTGTGATCCACTCCATTGCTCCTTCAGAGATTCACGTTGCTCCTTCAGAGATTGTTGTGGTCGCGAGTTCACCCCACGTGACCGATGGCATTTGACGTCACGGGTGAAACTCGCAAATCGTTTGTTTCTGCAGATGAATTAAAGTGATAACATAGGGAGTAACCTGCTATTGCTGCTTTCAACAATAGTGATCCAGAGATCCAACTTAGCTGAGCTCCTGCACTTAGTGCCTCGCATGCAGAAAAGGGCTAAGATTTTACTTGTAGTATATTGAACTAATTAACCCAGGTTAAAAACAGTTCCAAAATAGAAGTTAAAAATAAATTAAAACAATTATTGTGATGTCACACAATACTGGTTGCCACAGCTTTCGACACGTTTTGCCCTTTTCAGGACTTTATCAAGCGTGTTGAGCCTCCCTTAGCCTTCAAAACAGACTGAATTCATCTAGGCATGGATTCAACAAGATGCTGAAAAGGTATTGGGTACCATGCAGACATGAGTGTGTCACTCAACTCCTGGAGATTCAATGCAGGAATAGGCCTGCAGTGAAAGCCCTTTCCAGCTCATCCAAAAAATGTTCAATAGGATTGAGATCCCGGGACCGAGTGGGCCACTCCAGCAAAGAAAAGTAATTGTCATGTTCCAGGAACCATCCCATAGTGATGCGGGCTTTGTGCACTGGTGCATTATCCTGCTGGAAATAACGATCTGCCTGAAGATAAACTGTCAACATGAATGGATGCATTTGGTCAGCAACAATGTTTACGCATGCTGTAGCATTCAGAAGTAAATCTAGGGGTATCAATGGACCCAACATGTGCCAGGAAAACATTATCCAAACCATAACAATGCCCCACCACCTTTCACAGTTTTTATCAGACATGACAGGTCCATGGATTCATGCTTTTTTCGCCAAATTCAGAGCCTGCCATAAACATCATGCACTAGGAACTTTGACTAATCAGACCAAACAACCTTTTTCCAGTCCTCAATGGTCCAGTGCTGGTGTTGTTGTGCACACAGATGGCGTGCCCTCTTGTTCTGCTCTGATAACAATGTGACCACTGGCTAGTGTAGCCCATCCGCAAAAAGGTGCGCCTAGTGGTGCGTTGTGATATGTTTTTCTCTGCACCAAGGTTGAATTCTGATGTGATTCCTGAAATTGTGGCATTAATGTTTGCTTGCACAAGTCCAGCCATCCTCCTCTGACTTGTCTCATCAACGAGCGCTTTTCTTCCACAGGACTGCAACTGATTAGATGTTTTTTGTTCATTGCACCATTCTCGATACACCCTTGAAACTGTGGTACATAAAAAGTTCAGGGTACCGCCGTTTCAGATATGCTTCGTCCAGCACATCTTGCACCTACTATCATGCCACGTTAAAAGTCCATTAGATCACTGCTCTTCCCCATTCTTGCTCCCCATAGATAGATATACATTTCCCTATTTAGACATGTATATGTATGTATTTCAATGTTAAAGACCTTTGCATGCCTTTTTTCTAACACCTGAGACCTCATATATTTAAACCCTTATAACTCTTGTATTCAATATTTTTTTGAATTTTTTTTATTAGATGCTGTTTTTTATGAGTGTTAATGTTCTTTGTAATGTATTTTTGTTGTGTTTTGTGCAACATTTTTGTTTCATGAAACAGTTAACCAGAGCTCTGAGGTACAATAATCATTCTAGTATAATCAGCGTTTGCGTTCAAGTGATTGCGTTTACTTTCAACTTGTAATATCAGTGGTAAGCCCAATGAGTGCAAACACCCGTGATTAACCCTTTATCACTCCACTAGTAATCTGTCCCATAATAACCAAAATGTTTCAGAGATTTAATTAAATATTTTGAATGAGGGATAATAAATATAAGGATAATAAGTGTGTCTAAACAAAAGATATCAGAAAGAGTAATATTGTTACACAAGCTGTGTTTTATTTTATTTATTGTCGTCACATTTTTTTTTTTTGCAAACATGTGACAACCTTCAGGAATTGGTTATTCACAAATAAGCAATATGGGTGTCATAAAGGGACAGTAAAGTCAAAATTAAACTTTTATAATCCAGATAGAGCCTGTCATATTAAAGAGACATTAAACTGCTGTGCACAACTACAAAAGAATAGTAACTGCTCACTATGTTATTGGATTTCCTCCTGTTCCTACAGCTCTTTTCAAATACGTTTTTTTGTTTTAATAGCTTAAAGGTGCCAGATACTGTAGCTCCACCTCCTCATACTTGGCACCAGGATCTTGGAGCCACATTACTTGTATTACATTTTTTGTTCTCTTTGTATCCTTACTTGAAGAGTATACCTAGATAGGCTCAGGAGCAGCAATCTAGTAATGGAAGCTAGCTGCTGATTGGTGGCTTCACATATATTTCTCATTTGACTAGCTAATCAGATGTGATCAGCTAGCTCTGAGTAGTGCATGTCTGCTCCTTCAACCAAGGATACTAAGAGAATGATGCAAATTTGATAAGAGAAAAAAAATTGTGAACTTGTTTAACATTATACAAATCATTAAAACAATTTTGGATTTCATGTTCCTTTAAATTACAAATAACATCTGGCAATATGTCTACATTTAAATAATATGGACACCTTAAGTATGTAACCCACTTTTAATGTTAGTGTGGACAAAACTTTATATTGCAGAGAATGGTCAGGAAATAGTTCAATAATTTACTTGAATCTTTAAGCTAACTCTGGGGCCGATTTATGTAAGTACAAACGGACATGATACGATGTAGCATATCATGTCCGCCGCACGTCGATAAATGACGACAGCATACGCTGTCAGCATTTATCATTGCACAAGCAGTTCTTGTGAACTGCTTGTGAAATGCCGCCCCTTGCAGATTTGCGGCCAATCAGCCGCTAGCAGGGGGTGTCAATCATCCCGATCGTATAGAATCAGGCGGATTGAAGACCGCTGCCTCAGAGGCAGCGGACAAGTTATGGAGCAGCGGTCTTTAGACTGTTGCTTCATAACTGCTGTTTCCGGCGAGCCTGAAGGCTTGCATGGAAACAAGGGGAACAAGGGCCATTCGGGCCTTGTTAAATCTACCCTTATGTATTATTTTCTTTCATGAGAATTTAACCACTTTAAAGGGGCAATAAAGTCATAATTAGACATTCATGATTTAGACAGCGCATACAATTTTAAATAACTTTCCAATTTACCAATTTACTTTGCTGAAAGGTTTATCGAGGTAAGCTCAGTAGCAGCAAATAACCTAGTTTCTATCTGCTGATTGGTGGCTGAATATATATACAGATTGTCATTGGCTTACCCATGTGTTCCGTTAGAAACCAGTAGTGCATTGCTGCTCCTTCAACAAATGATACAAAGAGAATGAAGCACATTTGATAATAGAAGTAAACTGGAAAGTTGTTTAAAATTCTATGTTCTACCTAAATCATGAAAGATTTTTTTGGGGTTTCATGTCCCTTTAAAGGGACAGTCTAGTAAAAACTAACTTTCATGATTCAGATAGGGCATGTCATTTTAAACAACTTTCCAATTTACTTTTATTATCAAATTTGTTTTTTTTCTCTTAGTATTCTTTGTTGAAAGCTAAACCTAGGTTGGCTCATATGCTAATTTCTAAGCCCTTGAAGGCTGCCTCTGAAGTTTGACAGTTTTTCACAGCTACATTTAGCCACCAATCAACAAGAGCTACCAAGGAGCTGAGCCAAAGATGGGCAGCCTTGTAAGCTTACATTCCTGCTTTATCAAATAAAGATACCAAGAGATAAAAGAAAAATTGATAATAGGAGTAAATTAGAAAGTTGCTTAAAATTGCATGTTCTATCTGAATCATTAAAAAAAAAATGTGGGCTCTGTATCCCTTTTCAAAGTAAAAAACAAATACAAATTTAACAATTTTAAACGTAATACTCTCTTAGAATGTCAGTGGGTAATATATGCTGCTGTACCATATATGTATAAAAAAATAATGTGATATTTCTTGCCCTTTATGTGTCTATGTTTTAAATATCTCTCTATTTATAGGTACAGTAGAATAAATGATCAATAATGTCATAACAGGGGAATCATATCCATGGGACTTAAACATTTTCTCAATCTGGTAAGTCAAAATATTGTCTTGCAAAGAAAACACAAAAGATACTGAATGAGTTATATGCTTGTGCTCATAAATACTTAAAAATAGATCTGTAAAAGGAAAAAAGGTTAGACAATATGTATAAAAAACAAACAAACCCCAAAACATAACGTCTTAAAACTACTAAAGATATATGTTTCAATATTAAATAAAACGATCCATAGCTGCAATTAACCCAAAGCCAAAATGCAATTATCAACTAAGTTACTCATTATTGTTGATCACAATCTATCAGCCAATTTGTTTTCAGGAGTCAAAAAGTTATCAGTTATCACCAGATACTTTTCAACAGGTTTTCAAGACCATTTAACCCATATCAAATTTGACTCCTAATGGCACTTGATAAAGACCCCAAACGGCCTTTTTTCAACATATTTGTAAAACAATTTGGAATCATTACTTTAAGTTGCAAATGTGCAAGACACAGTAAAAGACCACATGAAACAATTTAGAGGTTTATTTGAATAAATTATATTGATTTATTAAAGCTCTATTCATTGCTATTGTATAGTTTGTTTTAAGTGGGCAGCGCACACATTTCCACACATATATATATAAAATCATTTAAAGCCGAGGGGACCTTCTGGAAAAGTGAGATCAGTACCCCATCATTTAGAAATTGGATGCAGGCTTATCCTCTTTAACCCCTTAATGACCACAGCACTTTTCCATTTTCTGTCCGTTTGGGACCAAGGCTATTTTTACATTTCTGCGGTGTTTGTGTTTAGCTGTAATTTTCCTCTTACTCATTTACTGTACCCATACATATTATATACCGTTTTTCTCACCATTAAATGGACTTTCTAAGGATACCATTATTTTCATTATATCTTATAATTTACTATAAAAATGTTTTATAAAATATGAGGAAAAAATGGAAAAAAACACACTTTTTCTAACTTTGACTCCCAAAATCTGTTGCACATCTACAACCACCAAAAAACACCCATGCTAAAAAGTTTCTAAATTTTGTCCAGAGTTTAGAAATACCCAATGTTTACTTGTTCTTTGCTTTTTTGGAAGTTATAGGGCCATAAATATAAGTAGCACTTTGCTATTTCCAAACCATTTTTTTTTTCAAAATTAGTGCTAGTTACATTGGAACACTGATATCTTTCAGGAATCCCTGAATATCAATTGACATGTATATATATATTTGTTTTAGTAGACAACCCAAAGTATTGATCTAGGCCCATTTTGGTATATTTCATGTAACCATTTCACCGCCAAATGCGATCAAATACAAAAAATCGTTCACTTTTTCACAATTTTTTTCACAAACTTTTGGTTTCTCACTGAAATTATTTACAAACAGCTTGTGCAATTATGGCATAAATGGTTGAAAAATCTTCTCTGGGATCCCCTTTGTTCAGAAATAGCAGACATATATGGCTTTGGCGTTGCTTTTTGGTAATTAGAAGGCCGCAAAATGCCGCTGCGCACCACACATGTATTATGCCTAGCAGTGCAGGGGTTAATTATGGAGCTTGTAGGGAGCTTGTAGGGTTAATTTTAGCTTTAGTGTAGTGTAGTAGACAACCCAAAGTATTGATCTATGCCCATTTTAGTATATTTAATGCCACCATTTCACCGCCAAATGCGATCAAATAAAAAAAAATGTTCCCTTTTTCACAAACTTTAGGTTTCTCACTGAAATTATTTACAAACAGCTTGTGCAATTATGGCACAAATGGTTGTAAATGCTTCTCTGGGATCCCCTTTGTTCAGAAATAGCAGACATATATAGCTTTGGTGTTGCTTTTTGGTAATTAGAAGGCCGCTAAATGCCACTGCGCACAACATGTGAATTATGCCCAGCAGTGAAGGGGTTAATTAGGTAGCTTGTAGAGAGCTTGCAGGGTTAATTTTAGCTTTAGTGTAGAGCTCAGCCTCCCACCTGAAACATCAGACCCCCTGATCCCTCCCAAAAAGCTCTCTTCCCTCCCCCACCCCACAATTGTCCCCGCCATCTTAAGTACTGGCAGAAACTGCCAGTACTAAAATAAAAGGTATATTTGGGCTTTTTAGTTTGTTTGTTTTTAGCATATTTACATATGCTGCTGTGTAGGATCCCCCTTAGCCCCCAACCTCACTGATCCCCACCAAACAGCTGTCTAACCCTCCCCCTCTGCCTTAATGGGCGCCATCTTGGGTAAAGGCAGCTGTCTGCCAGTACCCAGTTTAGTGTAGCTTCTCCCCCCACCCAAGACCAACCCTCCACCACTCCAAGATCACCCGGTTCCCACCCGCTCCCGCCCCGTGCACGCCCCGCCGCCCCCTTTGCACGTGCGCGCGCCCCCCATCAGCTCCGCCCCCGATCCCGCCCCCCTCCACCTTACACAGCTCACCGATGGCCGCCCACCCGCCTCCCAAGTGGGCATCCCACATGGCCATCCCTCTGCATCGGATGGCCATGTAAGGTTATTGCAGGATGCCTCCATATCGAGGCATCACTGCAATAACCGGAAAGCTGCTTTCCACACCGAGGATGTGCAGGGTACGTTCTCAGGCGTTAACTGCCTTTTTTTTGAGGACGTACCCTGCACGTCCTTGGTCGTTAAGGGGTTAATAATAATTTAACTGGCTAAGAAATGGGTCTCAGATGCATGGCTGTCAATACTTTTTTTCCAGCTCCCTTAAAGGTACAAAAAACACATTGGGATTGTAATACAAAAGGTTTAGTTATGTCTAGTAAAACAAATTTGCAATATACTTTTATTATTTTGTTTGCCCCAGGCAATTTAACTCTGAATCTAGAAATGCACACTGGCTTTTTCTCAAGGCTACATATATTTCCCTGATTGGCTTTAGCAGATAACAACAGTAAAACCATTCACTTTATACTAAATTTATGACCATGGGGCATATTTATGATTGTGCGAGTGGACATGATCCGATATAGCGCATCATGTCAACTGCACATCGATAAATGCCGACAGCATACGCTGTTGGCATTTATCATTGCACCAACAATTCCTGTGAACTGCTGGTGCAATACCGCCCCCTCCAGATTTGCGGACGGGTTGATTTCTGTCCGTCGCCTCAGAGCAGACGGACAGGTTATGGAACAGCGGTCTTTAGACACGGGGCATCAAGCTCCATACAGAGCTTGATAAATATGCCCCCATGGCTAGTCTTCTGCAGAAAAAAGGGGGTTAAATAAAAAGGACTCAAACTTAGATTAGCTCCTCAATATATGGCAAGTGCGGGTGGAGTTTGGCTAATTAAAAAAATCTAGCAAACAAGATGTCATTTTGTTTTAAAAATGTTTAGACTTTGCTGTTATGTTATTCTATAGCTAGACAAGAGAAATGTCTTGTAATTACAATGGCCTAGATCACAAGTAGAACATACAAATAATAGTGATATGGTGCTCTAACATCAATAGAGTGCAATCCATAGTGCTTCTATTTGTACTCTCTTATTACAAGTAGAGTTTAAAATGTTAGTGCATGAGTAAAAGTCTAGGGCACTCTACCATCTGGGTGTCGTGTATTGCAAGTGCGCTAAATCCCACACATAACAGACTTCTATGGGGTGCTAGCAGGATTCTTCACAAATGTTTGAACTATGCTATCTATCTATCTATCTATCTATCTATCTATCTATCTATCTATATTATTAATCATAAAATAAATGTTTTAAGAGTGATTTAAAGGATATAGTATATAACAACATGTATATTCATGTGTCTTGGGAAATTACTAAAAGCTGTGTCACTTTTTTTTGTATCTCAGCTTGTTGATTGAAGGCATGCATTGTGTGGCTGAAGGTTAGGGACCCAGGGAGGAAGAGACCTTGACGTTGTCCTGAGCCTAGACCATTTGGACAAATGCTGTAATTGACTCTTACATTTTGCTTTTAATCATCTGTGTGCTTGCAAGAGAGTGCCAGACTTTCTATGTGTTGTGTTAATACATTTGTTTTGTAATTGTCCCTATGTGCTTTGCATCCAGACTGGTTAACTTCCTCAGTTGCTGGGAACTGTACAGCTGTATGTGAGTGCTGGTGAGTACCCAGTGCTGTGAGTTTTGTAGTGACATGGGATGTGTACCTGATCTAGTTTAAGAGTGCAGTCCATTTCCGTGTTTGGTATGTGTCTTGGGAAATTACAAAAGGTTGTGTCACCCTTGTGTGTATCTCAGTTTGTTTCATTGAAATCAAACATGCATTGTGTGGCTTGTAGGTTAGGGACCCAGGGAGAAAGAGACATTGATGTGGTATTGTGCTTAAACCATTTGGCCAAATGTAGTAACTATCTCTTCCAGTTTGCTTTTAATCAGCTCTGTGTGCTTGTAAGTGAGTGCCAGACTTTTGATATATATATATAAACACACAAATTAGCTGTTGCCATGGTCTCATTCTTACTTCTTCATGGTGTTTGGGTGCATACTTAAATTAATCCATACAAAGTATAAAGACAACTGAATTCTTGGGATA
Source organism: Bombina bombina (assembly GCF_027579735.1). Lineage (NCBI taxonomy): Eukaryota > Metazoa > Chordata > Amphibia > Anura > Bombinatoridae > Bombina > Bombina bombina. The sequence goes on along the minus strand of NC_069500.1, from coordinate 663,455,015 downwards.
TTATAGTGGATATGTCTTTCTCATAGTTTTGGGTGACTTGGAGAATATAATAGTGGATTGATTAGATTTTATTGTGCACAGAATTATGGGGGGGGGGGGGGTCTTTTTAGATTAAAGGTAATTGGGTAATTGGATTTATGTATGTTTCTTTAGAAACTGTCTTCAAAAGGGCTTTTTGATTAAGCCAAAACATTGACTTGTGACTTGTTTTATAATGGACGATTATTAAAAGGATCTTTAATACAAGACCTTGTGAGTGCCCTTCAATAAGTGTACTTAAAATACACTCAGTGTGCTTAGAAGAATATGGCTACACCTCACTGACGAGGCCCAATGAAGGCCGAAATTATTGTCTGGGGTTGCTGTGTTCCTTGTTCAGAGAGCAATTGCCTGGTATTTCAGCACTGGACTGACCGTAATAGGTGGGATCAGACTGATATACTACAGGAAAGTTCTTCTCTGTGAAAAGCATTACTGGGCTAAAAGAAGCTGTACCCAGGTGGTAAATCGCCATAGAACAGGCTAACAATAGTATTGAGCCAGTTGTTCGTTCCTGTGAGTGTGCTTCTCTCTGTTTGTATTTAGTCTCCCTATGGGAAAAAGGGGAAACCAGACGTGGACTCCTTGCTCAGTGTTCTTAGAGGAATATGGATACACCTCACTGACAAGGCCCAATGAAGGCCAAAACGATTGGCTGGGGTTGCTGTGTTCCTTGTTCAGAGAGGAATTGCCTGGTATTTCGGCGCTGGACTGACCATAATGGGTGTGATCAGACTGATATAATACAAGAAAGTTCTTCTCTGTGAAAAGCATTACTGGGCTAAAAGAAGCTGCACCCAGGTGGTAAATCGCCATAGAACAGGCTAACAATAGTATTGAGCCAGTTGTTTGTTCCTGTGAGTGTGCTTCTCTGTGTGTGTATATATATACTATATATATATATATATATATAAATAAATATACATACGTACACACACACACACACATACATACAAATTGAAACACAAGTAAACAAATTTGAGCCCATCCCATGGCAACACCTTTTCATATACCATATCCCTTAAACTCACTTTTTAAACATTTATTCTAATAATAAGCCTATATATATATATATATATATATATACTGTACATATATATATATATATACATATACATATATATATATATATATATATATATATATACAGTATCTCACAAAACTGAGTACACACCTCACATTTTTGGAAATATTTTATTATATCTTTTCATGTGACAACACTAAATAAATGACACTTTGCTGCAATATAAAGTAGTGAGTGTACAGCCTGTATAACAGTGTAAATTTGCTGTCCCCTCAAAATAACTCAACACAAAGCCACTAATGTTTAAACAGTTGGCAACAAAAGTGACTACACCTCTAAGTGGAAATGTCCAAATTGGGCCCAATTAGCCATTTTCCCTCCCGGTGTCATGTGACTCGTTAGTGTTACAAGGTCTCAGGTGTGAATGGGGAGCAGGTGTGTTAAATTTGGTGTTATCACTCTCACACTCTCTCATACTGGTCACTGGAAGTTCAACATGGCACCTCATGGCAAAGAACTCTCTGAGGATCTGAAAAAAAAATATGTTGCTCTACATAAAGATGGCCTAGGCTATAAGATGTTTGCCAGGACCCTGAAACTGAGCTGCAGCACGATGGGCAAGACCATAAAGCGGTTTCACAGGACAGGTTCCACTCAGAACAGAAAGAAAGTATTTACACTGGAAGATAAGACAGTACTTTCCGACTGACTTGTTCACACTTCTCACCTTTGTGAACATGGCAAAATGTATAGGACAAGGGGTAGTCAGTGGCGCCTTAGGCTGACTGTCATTTACAAAAAATAATAAAAATAATAAAATAAGGTAAGCTGTGAAGGATTGTGGGCTAAAATTGGCCAAATGTACAAAGGGTTAAAATTATCCGCCAAATTGATACGGCTCAAGGTGGACAAAAATCAATACAACTACACAGGATTATGGCTAAAAGTTTCTAGTAAATAATGAGCTGATTGGATAAAAACTCAAAAGTGTTCAAAATTCATAATTAAAGGATATTTAATAAAAATGAATAAAACAGGTGGTCAATAATGCATATCATAAATACATCCGTATGGACAAAAGTAAATTCATATGAACATCAATATTAAAAATTACAATATAAAAGACTCAAAAGAGAGTGAAGGGGTTGACGTGTTCAAGTGGATTAAGTATTGAACCACAATGAACACTGTATCAGCGTCTAAAAAGTTCAACTGTTGGAGCTGTTAAACTTAGTAACAATGTATAATGTTGTTTGCTAACTCGGTAATTGTAAATCTCCACGGTCGTTAGGTGTAATCTGACAAGGAATATGGCAATAGTTCCGTTTGACACAATGTTCACATAAAAAAAGGATATCCTCCAATGGTAAAAGTGAAACAGTTAGTGCAAGTACAAACACAGATTCGGCTTATCCATGTATGTATATCTGTTAGGATCTTCAGTTGTTTGTTTAATTTACTGTCTCAAGGAGTTACGTCAATAGGTGCAATTAGCAACACAAAGATAGTGATTTTTACTCACTTGTAGCTTTCAGCGTCTTAGCTCTACTTGCTCGTTTCCTCTGTGTGATGATAGATTTGTCGTATCCAACCAATAGGGACCGTTGGAGTGCGCGCACTTATTTGAAAAAATTATTTCTTGAAGATGAATACTCCTACCGGCTCAGTATGTGCTATTTGGGCACGTTGAAAGAGTCGGCCCTGGGAGTAACTTTGTATTTCCTTGCAGCAGATGGGTCTATAGTGATGTTTTTCCAACCTATTGTATTAAAAAGAGGGTGAAAATTGCCTTATCCTGTTCCGTCATCCTTTGCCTAGGCCCCCAGACAGTCTAGCTCATTCAATGAAAAAATGTGACTTTGCCCGTTTATTCTGACTCCAAACCCATGACTCACTCTACCCACGTGACTCTCTGGGGCATATGTATCAATGTGCGAGTGGACATGATACGAAGAAGCGTATCATGTCCGCTGCACATCGCTACACATCGATAAATGCCAACAGCATACGCTGTCAGCATTTATCATTGCACCAGCAGTTCTAGTGAACTGCTCGTGCAATGCCCCCCTGCAGATTTGCGGTCAATTGGCCGCTAGCAGGGGGTGTCAATCAACCTGATCGTATTCGATCGGGTTGATTTCTGTCCGCCGCCTCAGAGCAGGCGGACAAGTTATGGAGCAGCAGTCTTTAACTTCATGAAACAAGGAAGATTAGATGTTAGAGTTTTAGAGCAACCATGATTTTGGTAAAATATTTTGTCCATTTTAATTATGTTTACAGGTTGTTTTATGATGTGTGGCAAAAGCAATGACAAATCATTAAACTACGTATGGAGTAATGCACAAGCTATCAGTAGTAATAGTGACCTTAGAGTGCCTCTCCTCATGTATAGGCTGAAGGGTTGCTAGGGCATCCAGTCTTAAGACCAAAGCTAGTTAACTAGCCTAAAATGCTAGGTCACAAAGCTGCATCAGCAGCTTAATAATGGGGCCCAATTTGGTTCCTTTAAAACATTTCAGGCTGATTTGTCTGAGATAACTGACTCTCTCACACAATCGGTTGCATGAAATTGGGGCTTATAGCTGCATGAACACTTGCTTGTTCAATGTTAAATGCAGGTGGTGGATGCTTCATTACAAACCATGAACATTTAACATTGCAGAGTCATTTGTGTGTTTATATTTTGTTGATCAAATACACTTTGTTATTAAACATTTGAAATGCTTCATCATAAAGTTTATGTTCATTTTTTATTTATAGAATGCTTTTATTCTTTTGTATTTTTAAAAAAAAAAAAAAAAAAAACATTTTTAAAGAGATTCTATGGTGTGACATGCAACAAAGCAGACAATTATTGCTATGGGCTTTCAGTCCAGTACATATTTTATTTTATACAGATTCATTTTTTATGTTGCAAGATGTTGCCATTTAGGGGACAGTTATTATACAATTTAGACATGTCCAGCTGCAAAATATTTGGTTCGGTCAAATATTCTATTAACAAATATTGTGCCCGTAAAAAAACATTGTCATAAGCTTTCATCATTTGTTTTGCCAATTTTTGTTTTTTTTTAAACATAGCTTTTCCACTTGCCCCACAGAATAATCCAGAGTTCTTCATGCTACAAGGAGATTGTTTGATAATTGTAGCAGAACTTTTATATCTGTTTTCTAACTGGTTCCAAGAGGATGTATGACAAACATATTGAGTAGGCTTTTCAAAGTGTATGTGTCAGGGCTGTAAACTAATGCAAATTGTGCTAAAAAATGACAGATTTAATGTAATTATTTCTTATGTGGAATGAGGATTTTTTGCCAGGTATTTGTTAATTTATAATATATATTCTGTGTATATAACAATTACTGTCCCTTGGTGTCCTTGAAAAAAAGGAGATTGACAATAGTATAGAAACATGTTTTTTAGGGAAAAAATCCAGTAAAAAAGGCTTATTTATTAAAATATTAGATGACTAGATCACTATTATTTTAATTCATTGTAATCTTACCAAAGTTATTAAATCCCTGTGCCTTATGTAGAAAAATGTTGAAATTGAGGAGTCATTGATCAAATGATATTAGAAAAAAGCTCTAAATCAGGGTGTCTAACTTTCAAAGCGGCAAACACAGGTCAGAATATGCAGATCGCAGCACATAAAATAATTTGGATTAATTATTAAACTTGGCTCAAACTTTGATATCCCAAACTATTTAAACATTTAACATGTGTGTGTGTGAGTGCATGCGTGCATATGTGTGTGTGTGTGAGAGCGCAAGCGCACGTGTCAGCGCATGCATGCATGTGTGTGCGCTTATGCGTGCATGCGTGTTTGTATTTAGACTAGTGTAGCCATGTTAGGCCAGTGATTCAGATAAAAATGTAGCAAGTACTGCAGTAAGTGGTAATACATTTTTGATAGGTCAAACAATAAATAAAAAATAAAAAAAGACACGTTTTCAAAATCTTTCTGTCTTCCTCTTGTCAGATCATTAATATTGCTTCATACCTGAGGAGGAACACACTTTAATGTGCTATAATTAGAGCAAGGATTTCTACTTGTACTTTTAGTCTGCCACAAAAAGGTACCAGTACTTACAGCAATATATGTGGAATACAAGGTATATATAAACACTTTTAGATTGGGAAAAAAAACTTTGCACTATACTTGCATCATTTATTTTGTCACAAGCCTAACCTTGCCACATATCTCTCCCTAAAGGACCATTAAATACAGTAGAATTGCACAATAACAAGCATATAATGAAAAGACAATGCAATAACACTTACTATGAATTTCAAATAAGTAGTAGATTTTTTAAAATTTCTGACAAATGTATTTTTTCCCCTATTTGCCAGCAACCTGTATCAGGTGACAGCTATCAACCAATCACAGACTAGTATACATATACACTGTGAACTTGTGCACATGCTCAGTAGGAGTGGTGCCAAATTAAGTGAGCATATACAAACATTGTGCACAATTTGATAATGGAAGTAAATTGGAAAGTCTCTGAAAATTGCATGCTCTATCTGAATCATTTTGTTAACACAATGATAGCGGCAAGCCCTGTCATCTCCAAACACAAGTCCAGATTGGCTCCTCTAAATAAAGAAAGTAGAGTTAAACAGTTGAAAAACAATTGCAGCATGTTCATATTTTCTAATTTAGTTTAATGTTGTTAATGTATTGGAATACTGCAGAAAAATTACTGTATATTGTTACAATTTATTTACAGTTCCTTTAAGTAAAAGATGTATAGAAAACAAAAAACATATAGCAACTATTTTACCTTAGGAAACTATGAAATAAATGCCTGACCCATAATATAGAAACACTAACACAAAGACTATTTAGTCATGAGAAACCAGTTGCAGTTAATATTAATGCTTTAAAGATTAAAACTTGATGACAGATCACATAAAAAAATCTCATACTTAGCTGTTACAGTTTGTGTTTTTTTTACTAGTCAATATTTCTATGCATTAAAGATCACTGTTATCACTATGAATCATGCAATGTGCAACTGTGCTATGAAGTAAAAGGGAAATGGAGTTAATTGTATATATTCAATCGGTTACAGCTTTGCAGCAGTGCTTGCTGCTTATTTTGTTTTATGCACTATCATGAAGTGTGAATGAGCATCGCCTACAGACGCCAAGGTAAGCCTTTCTGATTTCTACAGTACAAAAAGCTCAACAAGCTTGTTAACGAGCTTATAGAGACTCTGAAGAGTAGTCTGTATTTTTATTGCCAGAAAAAATAAAATCTACATTTTATCATTCTAAGAACTTTTCTTGGGTTCCAGCAGAATGATCTTCTCTTATACATTATTTTCTTAACTACTTAAAGGGACACTGAACCCAAATTTTTTCTTTCGTTATTCAGATAGAGCATGCAATTTTAATCAACTTTCTAATTTACTCCTATTATAATTTTGTCTTCATTCTATTGCTATCTTTATTTGAAAAAGAAGGCATCTAAGCTTTTTATTGGTTCAGGACTCTGGACAGCACTTTTTTATTGGTGGAAGAATTTATCCGCCAATTAGCAAGAACAAACCAGGTTGTTCACCAAAAATGGGACGGCATCTAAACTTACATTCTTGCATTTCAAATAAAGATACAAAGAGAATGAAAAAAATTGATGATAGGAGTAAATTAGAAAGTTGTTTAAAATGTCATGCTCTATCTGAATCATGAAAGAAAACATTTGGGTTCAGTGTCCCTTTAATAGATGCTTTAACCAACAGACACAGAGCCAGAAAGTCTTAGATTTTCACTTTCAGAAGACATGTTGATTATTCTTATTATATAATTGTAAAATTATTTTGAATTTTATCATTGTAGACAATAAAGTTGTTTCACCTATGACACTTGTGGAATGTCTTACAAAAAACAAACAATGGACCAGAATTGTTATTAGGCAGAGTATGCAGCTGTCAAGTGGAGTGCTCACTCCGGCCCCCAAAACATCACTAGACCGACGAGAAATTGACAGTTTGGGACCGCCAGGGTCGCAGTATGTTGGTCTGTTGACATATTCTAAAAAAATGGGCTGAACCTCATTGTGCTGATAAGTGGTGATGTGTCCCCCATAGGATATAAGGGTAATTGCAACTTCAGTAAATGTGAGCCGACATCATCACTGAGCTGTAATGTAGACAGTGTGTGTGTGTGGGGGGTCTGTCTTTAAAGCAAGTTTACACAAAATAGTAGACATATGCAATTAGTTTTTGCCAAATTTAGTTTTTGGATGAATTTTGGCTAATTCGGAGATTCGAATAAATCCGAATTTCGGAATTGACACCATAACTAAAATCCGGAAAAATTACAAAAATTAATAAATAAATTTCCGAATTTTCGGATCCATTCTTTATTCATATTTGGAAATTTTTTATTGTTCTAACTAAACCTATTAACCCCTAAACCGCAGTTCCAAGACATTGCCGACACTAACTAAATCACTAAATAAAGCTATTAACCCCTAAACCGCCATTCCCTGACATCGCCGACTCTAACTAAACCTATTAACCCCTAAACAGCAGTCCCCCGACCGCCGACACTACCTAAACCTATTTTTACCTTAATCGTAGTTCCCCGAAATCACCGACACTAACCCTTAAACCGCCGTTCCCAAATATCGCCAACACTAACTAAACCTATTAACCCCTAAACCACAGTTCCCCGACATCGCCGACACTAACTAAAACCTATAAACCTCCTTAACCGCCATTCCCAAACATTGCCAACACTAACTAAACCTATTAACGCCTAAACCACCGTTCCCAAACATCACCAACACTAACTAAACCTATTAACCCCTAAACCACCAGACCCCACATCGCAACAACCTAAATTAAACTATTTACCCCTAAACCTAACACCCCCTAACTTTAACATAATTAAAGTTACAATTATTAACTAACTACCTATTAAAAAAAAAAATACAAACTTACCCGTGAAAAAAAAATAAAACTTAAGCTTAAACTAATAAAATCTAACATTACTAAAAATAAAAAACCTAACATTACTAAAAAATTAAAACTACAATTACAAAAATTAATAAACACTAAAATTTAAAAAAAATAAAAAACTACAATTACAAAAAATAACAAACAAAATTATCAAAAATAATAAAAAAATATTTCTATTCTAATATCCCGTATTTTTTAAAATAAAAAACCCCAGCCCAAAATAAAAAGAACCCTAATCTATAATAAACTACCAAGGGCCCTTAAAAGTGCCTTTTGTAGGGCATTGCCCTAAAGTTAACATCGCTTTTGCAAACAAATAAAAACAAACACCCCCTAACATTACAAATCCCCACCCCCCTAAAACCACAAAATAAAAAAATCTAACTAAAAAAAATAAAATCTACCCATGGGCCTGAAAATGGCATTAAGTATGGGCATTGCCCTTAAAAGGACATTCAGCTCTTTTTCGGCCTATTAAAATAAAAAAGCCCTAATCTAAAAAAAAACCACCCCATTAAAACCTAACACTAACCCCAAAATCGGTACTCACAGTTGCTGAAATCCAGCAAAAGATCTTCATCCCAGCGGCAAAATATTTTCATCCAGGCGACTCCATTTGTATTTGGAAAAATTGCTGTTAATTTTAGGGCAATGCCCTACAAAAGGCCCTTTCAAGGGCCCTTGGTAGTTTATTATAGATTAGGGTTTTTCTTATTTTTGGATGTTTTTTTTTTTTTTTTAAATAGGGTATTAGAATAGGAATTTATTTATTTTTTTAATTTCGTTTGTTATTTTTTTGTAATGATATATATTTTTTAATTTTAGTGTTTATTAATTTTTGTAATTGAAGTTTTAATTTTGAAGCAATCTTAGGTTTTTTTATTTTTAGTAATCTTAGGTTTTATATTTTTAGTAATGTTAGGTTTTATTAGTGTAAGCTTAGGTTTTATTTTTATTTCACAGGTAAGTTTGTATTTATTTTTAAATAGTTAGTTAGTTAATAATTGTAACTTTAATTTAGGTCTATTTTAATTCATTTAAAGTTAGGGGGTGTTAGGTTTAATTTAGGTTGCTGCGATGTGGGGGGCGGCAGTTTAGGGGTTAATAGGTTTATTTAGTGTTTTAGTTAGTGTTGGCGATGTGGGTATACAGCATTTTAGGGGTTAATAGATTTATTTAGTGTTTTAGTTAGTATCGGCGATGTCGGTGAACTGCGGTGTAGGTGTTAACAGGTTTTGTTAGTGTCGGGGAACTGCGGTTTAGGGGTTAATAGGCTTAGTTAGTGTTGACAATGTTTGAGAATGTGGTTTAGGGGTTAATAGGTTTATTGGGGTGGCAGTTTAAGGGGTTAATAGTTTAGGTAGTGTCGTCAATGTCGGGAAACGGCGGTTTAGGGGTTAGTAGGTTTATTTTGTGTTGGCGATGTGGGGGTGCGGCGGTTTAGGGGTTAATAGGCTTAGGAAGTGTTGGCGATGTGGGGGGACAGCGGTTTAGGGGTTAATAGCTTTATTTAGTGTCGGCGACGTGGGTGGCAGTGGAGGTTTTAGATAATTTTGTTTCGGCAATCGTCTGGCATATTAGTTATGTTAAATTGTTTTTTCGGATCCTTTCGTTTTTTAGGATCCACTCTTTATTATTATGCAATATTCTAAACTTCAGAATAGAATAATGTATATGAATAAAGAATGGATCCGAAAAAACGAACGGATCCGAAAAAACGATTTAACTTAACATAACTAATTTGCCGAAACAATTTTTTTTTTAAGTTAATTTAACTAATTTGCCAAAATGAAATTAGTTATTTAACTAATGAAAACAAAACAAAACAAAAATTTTAGTGTTGCACATGTCTACAAAATAGAAAAAACTTCCTATTAGAACTATAGTAGCTGGGGATTATATAGAATAATGTTAGAATATTTATGTAAACTGTAAGCATGATTGTACTAATCTTCTATTGTTTCCTTAGGCATGTTTTTTAAACTTATTTTAAGACTGCTATTGTGTGTTCTCAATATTCATATTTCCATTATACTGAGAATGCACAATCGCGATCGCAATATTCATATTTCACAAAATTGCAATAGTAATTTTCAATTGGGTTTTACTTATAATATTGTGATTGCACTGTAGCAAACGTGTTCTATATTAATATATATCTATATATTAATATTAATATTAAAATATGTAAAAATACACACTTAAGAACACAATAGAAGATTAGTACAATCACGCTTACAGTTTACATACATATTCTAACAGTGTATATACATATTTCATATACCCACAATCCCCCAGCTCCTATAGGTGTATTATTGATATGTTTAATTCACTTGTATTGTACAAACAGGGGTTGAGTTTGTGCAGACACATGTAAATTGTATTAAGATTCATAGGATTGTGTCCAGCACTAGAACCCAGAGGGAGAACAATCACAAGCTACTGCCCAGTTTGTAAATATCAAATGTAATGCAGCAAACAGAGAGCTCTCCTTTAAATCTTCAATTTTATTATTTCATTGTTTCATAACAGGAACAGACAACACCACGACGTTTCGGGGCCAGTGCCCCTTAATCATGTGATATGAACACATGATTAAGGGGCACTGGCCCCGAAACGTTGTGGTGTTGTCTGTTCCTGTTATGAAATAATGAAATAATAAAATTGAAGATTTAAAGGAGAATTCTCTGTTTGCTGCATTACATGTAAATTGTATTGTCATACAGTACTGGGTAAAGGGATCATTTACATTACACCTTCGATGTAGGTGGCAATGCTGCTTTGAATATATCGGCAGTATCAGAGAAGCATCGCCACTCACTGAAATGTATGGTAAGATGCCTCTCGGTGATGTTGCCTTTAAACAGTACTGTCAGCCCTTTGAAATATATGTCACCGGCTTTCTCGACATTACAACAGATCCCTTTTGAATATTTTGCTGCCTTGTGGCACTTTCGATCATCAGAACCTCAGACAGAATCATCTCTTTCTGGGTCTGTTGGGCCAAGATTGCATTTAATTTTTATCTTCTTACAGTCAGTCCGCTGCAAACCTGACTGCCCACTACAGGAAACCAATCTTATAAACCCCTATACTTGTTAATAATGTGAAATGTGCATTAAAGGACCAGTAAACCCACAAAATAATGTTAGATAATTCTGCACATAGTGCAGAATTATATAACATCAGCTACTACTTGAAAGGATTTCAGAGAAATTTTCCTACGAAAATTACTTTTACAGTTCGCCGCTCCTGGCTCTACTGAGCTTGCTCCTGCTACCAGACCAGAGCAAGCTACATTGAGTTTAATGGCGCGATCGGGCCGGCTGTGAATAGACAGCATGCCCGATGCGCTTAGGGAAACAAACAGACCTGCTCAGTAGAGCCAGGAGCGGCATACTGTAAAAGTCATGTTCATAGGAACCTTTCAGGTAGAAAGCTGGCGCTAAGCTGATGTTATATAATTGTTATATAATTCTGCACTATATAACATTCTAACACTATATAACATTATTTTGTGGTTTTACTGGCCCTTTAAGAGATGTAAATTCCTGCTTCAAGGAAAACTCTGATAACATATTTTCATGTTATTTGACAGATAATGCATTACTACTGACATATGCACTCACCAGATGTGTGCAGCTAACTGCCAGTAGTGCATTGCTGCTGTGGGTCTGACTTTAACCTCTTTTCAGGGGTTGAACAGTCACATAGAACATTTTATTATTGCATTGTTGCTTGCATATAACATTTTAAAGCATTTTCTTTTTTCACTTTCATGTTCAAGGATTGTATAAATGCTATGTTATAGTACTTAAATGATGTGGATAATACTTTTAATTTAGTGATAATTAGATTTGTGCATTCAGAGGTTTCGTTCACCTCCGAATGCGGAAGACGGCAGCTCTTCATGCCACTTGGCTATTTTCGTTGCTACATTTATTCTTGTACAGCAGCAGCACACTAAAATCTGCACTGATTTTAATGCGTTGCTGTTGCACAAGAAAAAATGCACAAATGAAAATAGCCAAGCGGCATTAAGAGCCACCTACTTCCCCATTTCGAGGTGAATGAAACCTCGGAATGCACAAATCTAATTATCACTAAATTAAAAGTATTATCCACATCATTTAAGTACTATAATATAGCATTTATGCAATCCTTGAACATGAAAGTGAAAAAAGAAAATGCTTTAAAATGTTATATGCAAGCAACAATGCAATAATAAAATGTTCTATGTGCTCAACCCCTGAAAAGGGGTTAGTGGCGTAGCGTGGCTTCTCAGCGCCCAGGGCAAGGCAAGAATTGCGCCCCCCCTAATCCATTAGCACTGACTGAGTCTCTTCCACCAGTACAGTAGGGATTGGCAAATTTGCTTTGAATATAGGAGACAGCTCAACAACTTAGGAGACAGGTTTTTGTTTTAAAACAAACAAAGCTTTATTTTAACACCAAAATTATATACTATATATATATATATATATATATATATATATATATATATATATATAGAATTCTAAACTCTACATTCATCCTTAAAAATTAGGATTCAATATGGTTGCAGGCAACCATTACTTTATTATATACATTAAGTAAGTACATTATATAACTTAACAATTAAATTTTTTATGGTTTAATATTTAAACATGGGATTTAATTTTTAAATACATCTGAGCCAGCATGCCAGAGTGTGAGAGTGATTTATGCTGCTTTAAAGTGAAAGCTGGTTATTTTTTTTAAATTCATTTTTAACCTGGGTAAAACATACAAGATGTAGATCATTTACATCTTGTATGTTTTATTTTACCCAGGTTAAAAATGAATTTGAAATAAAATAACCAGCTTTCACTTTAAAGCAGCATAGATCACTCTCACACTCTGGCATGCTGGCTGGCTCAGACTCTGGGTCCTTTGGAAGTTGGAATTTGGCTGGCTGGCTCAGAGTGACTCTGGGTCCTTTGGAACTTGGCTGGCTGGCCCTGCGACGTCACCTGGGTAACGGTAGAGGCTAAGCTGCATTTTGCGTGCGTTGCCATTTCCAATCCCTATTCCCCAGGGCCCAGGCAAAAACAGGGGCTATAATAATTTAATTATAATTCTGGCTGGCAGTGGCACAGGTTGTCTGGTTCTGATACGGTCCCGGTGATGAGTTTGGTAATTTCTGTTGACACTACTTACCTTATCATTGCGGGCGCGGCGTACTAGTCAGTCTGACTCCACTCTGGCTCTGCTGCTCCTGACATGTGCGCTGGGAGTGGGAGTGGACCGTGCTAACTAGTGGCATAAACACTAGTCTAGCAGCAGGTAACGGTCGGATAGGATTACACTCATAAAATTATGATAATTAAATCATTACACAGCACGTCTTGACTTCAGAGTAGTAGACAGTTCACTTGAGAGACAGAATGGCTGGGCGCAGGCGCCTGTCAGATTTTTTAGCCTCCCTGTAGTGCCGCTGGGAGTGGGACTGTGACTGTCTACTGTCTTGAGATGGTGGGGACTGGGGAGGCTGGGAGCCAAGCATTTTGCGCCCCCCAGAATTTTGCGCCCGGGGCAACCGCCCCTGTGCCCCCCCCACGCTACGCCACTAAGTCAGACCCATAGCAGCAATGCACTACTGGCAGTTAGCTGCACACATCTGGTGAGCCTATGACAACAGGCAAATGTATGCACCCACCAATCACCAGCTTGCCCCAGTAGTGTATCGCTGATGCTGCTGGGGATATGTACATATGCATTTCAACTGAAAATACCAAGTGAACAAAACAAATTTGATAATAAAACTAAATTGGAAAAAGTTGTTTCAAATTGCATGCCTTATCTGAATCATGAAAGTTTAATTTTGACTAGACTGTGCCTTTTTAATTTTAACTTTTTATATCCAACAATGGATACAAATGTAGAAATGTCATCACACTACACAGAGCAAAATGAAAAAGAATACAGAAACCACAGGGTGGACAAAATACATGGTCAGATAAGTGATAGTACAATATGCTCTCTGTTGAAATAGCGTCTTCCAAATTCTTTTGTGGGAGAGAAAACTATCACCTATAAAGAATGTAATCACATTGATGGGTTTTTAATAATTAAATAATCTAACAAACCAATCAAACTAGACAAAAACCAGCACACTAAACTTAAATTTGACATTCCCTTTGAAAAAAAAAAATAGGCATTGCACTGTAAAATATATGAAGAAATACACTCAATCAAAATGTCAGGTTAAATTGTCTTTAACAAATCTGGATACATTGAGCAGATAAAGTTATGTTATAGTCTGCCAGGTGGTAGCTGAATAAGCCTATTAGAAGAATGAGATTAGCTATAAAGGTGTCACATCTTTAGAATGACATATAGTTATAATAGAATAGGACTACATGTTCCCAATTAAAGTGACAGTATACAACAATTTTAATATAACTGCATGTAATAGACACTACGATAAAGAAGAATATGCACAGATTATTATTATTATTATACTTTATTTATGAAGTGCCAACATATTCCGCAGCGCTGTCCATTGATACAATTCATTTAAATAAAACAATACAAGAGACAAAATTTACAAACACATACAGGAGGGATTGAGGGCCCTCTTCCCGTGGGAACTTACAATCTAGAAGGGTAGGAGGTTGAGAAACAGGAGGTGAGGACTGCAAGATTTGGAAGTTAATTTATTATTGAGTTGGGTGGTAGGCTTCCCTGAACAGAAAAGTCTTCAGGGAACATTTAAAGGAAGACAGATTAGGGCAAAGCCTGACAGCACGAGGGAGAGTGTTCCAGAGGGTAGGTGCTGCACGACAGAAGCCCTGCAGTCTAGCATGAGAGGAGGTGATTGTTGCGGATGCAAGGAGCAGGTCATTGTTGGATCTTAGTGGACGGGCTGGAGTATACTCGTGTATTAGAGAGGATAGGTAGAGGGGAGCGGCGTACAGATATAAAAATCCAGTATAAAACCTTTTACAAATTCACTTAGAAGCTCCAAATTTAGCACTGTTGATGAGGTTAGGCTGAGACACCCACTGAAATGAGCTGATAAAGCAGGAAGAGCGGACACACTTTCTTTTTTTAAAATAGCATGTTACACCAGTGAGACTGGTGTAGAAATATTACAAAATGCATTTCCTACATAGATGTCAAAATACTCACAGAAGAAAATGATGGTCAATGTTTAAGGGGATACACAACTATTATAAATGTTATAATGTACCCCATTATCGTTATGTGTGTGAGTAGTAGACTTGTGCGTGGTGGAAAAATTTGTTTCGTTTTGGACCAATTTAGATTTTTTTTAATTTCGTTCTCGAATCGATTCGAATTCGGATACATTCAAATGTATTCATTTCAGATTCATTCTGATTCAAATAAATTCAGATGTATTCAGTTTGGATTCGATTCGTAAATTCGGAAGTTTGGTATGTGTTAGGTGGGATGTGCTGTGTATTAGACTAGTATTATGTACTGTATATTAGGTGTAACCCATCTGAATCAACATAAGTATCAACCTCACAGGTACCAGCTACACAATATGCAGAGAGCTAGCATAGGTATATAACCTAATATACAGTACATAATACTAGTGTTATACACAGCACATCCCATAAGTACCAACCTCACATGTACCAGCTACATAATGTGCCCTGCACAGAGCTAGCAGAGTGATATAACCTAATATACTGTACAATACTAGTGTAATTGTGATTAGTCCATGGCCATTCGAATGTAACAAATAAATTCAAACTAATTTGGATTTATTTGTTACAAATGCATTCAAATTAGTTTAATTTTGTTGCTAGGGTAATTCGGAAAATCGAAACGAAACGCACATGTCTAGTGAGTAGATAGCAATTAACATCCATATTCCAATTTAGGGCCAGATTACGAGTGGCGCACTAACTGTAGCTTGCGAGCAATGTTGGGTTTATCGTGCCTATTTGCACTCATCGGAAGTAGCGTGCGTATTATTAGTTGAAAATAAATACCTTTGCTTGAGAACAATTGAATTTAATGTGCGTCTGGTTAGTGTGCCCTCAGAGTTCTGGTTAACTGTTATGCTTGAATAAAAAGTTGTACAAAAAAACCCTCAAAATTACATGTAAAAGTACAGTTACACTCATAATAACTAGTGATGTCGCGAACATAGAAATTTGGGTTCGCGAATGGCAAACGCGAACTTCCGCAAATGTTCGCGAACGGGAGAACCGGGCGAACCGCCATAGACTTCAATAGGCAGGCGAATTTTAAAACCCACAGGGACTCTTTCTGGCCACAATAGTGATGGAAAAGTTGTTTCAAGGAGACTAACACCTGGACTGTGGAGGGGGATCCATGGCAAAACTCCCATGGAAAATTACATAGTTGATGCAGAGTCTGGTTTTAATCCATAAAGGGCATAAATCACCTAACATTATAAAATATGAGGAAAAAATGGAAAAAAAACACACTTTTTCTAACTTTGACCCCCAAAATCTGTTACACATCTACAACCACCAAAAAACAACCATGCTAAATAGTTTCTAAATTTTGTCCTGAGTTTAGAAATACCCAATGTTAACATGTTCTTTGCTTTTTTTGCAAGTTATATTCAAGAAGCACTTTGCTATTTAAAAACCACTTTTTTTCAAAATGAGTGCTAGTTACATTGGAACCCTGATATCTGTCAGGAATACCTGAATATCCCTTCACATGTATATATATTTTTTTAGAAGACATCCCAAAGTATTGATCTAGGCCCATTTTGGTATATTTCATGCCACCATTTCACCGCCAAATGCGATCAAATAAAAAAAAATTGTTCACTTTGTCACAAACTTTAGGTTTCTCACAGAAATTATTTACAAACAACTTATACAATTATGGCATAAATGGTTGTAAATGCTTCTCTGGGATCCCCCTTGTTCAGAAATAGCAGACTTATATGGCTTTGGCGTTGCTTTTTGTTAATTAGAAGGCTGCTAAATGCCACTGCGCACCACACGTGTTTTATGCCCAGCAGTGAAGGGGTTAATTAGGGAGCATGTAGGGAGCTTGTGGAGTTAATTTTAGCTTAAGTGTAGTGTAGTAGACAACCCAAAGTATTGATCTAGGCCCATTTTGGTATATTTCATGCCACCATTTCACCGCCAAATGCGATCAAATAAAAAAAAAATTGTTCACTTTGTCACAAACTTTAGGTTTCTCACAGAAATTATTTACAAACAACTTATGCAATTATGGCATAAATGGTTGCAAATGCTTCTCTGGGATCCCCTTTGTTCAGAAATAGTAGACTTATATGGCTTTGGCGTTGCTTTTTGTTAATTAGAAGGATGCTAAATGCCACTGCGCACCACACGTGTTTTATGCCCAGCAGTGAAGGGGTTAATTAGGGAGCATGTAGGGAGCTTGTAGAGTTAATTTTAGCTTAAGTGTAGTTTAGTAGACAACCCAAAGTATTGATCTAGGCCCATTTTGGTATATTTCATGCCACCATTTCACCGCCAAATGCGATCAAATAAAAAAAAATTGTTACCTTTTTCACAAACTTTAGGTTTCTCACAGAAATTATTTACAAACAACTTATGCAATTATGGCATAAATGGTTGTAAATGCTTCTCTGGGATCCCCTTTGTTCAGAAATAGCAGACTTATATGACTTTGGTGTTGCTTTTTGGTAATTAGAAGGCTGATAAATGCCACTGCGCACCACACTTGTTTTATGCCCAGCAGTGAAGGGGTTAATAAGGGAGCATGTAGGGAGCTTGTAGAGTTAATTTTAGCTTAAGTGTAATGTAGTAGACAACCCAAAGTATTGATCTAGGCCCATTTTGGTATATTTAATGCCACCATTTCACCGCCAAATGCTATCAAATTTAAAAAAAACTTTTTTCGCAATTTTAGGTTTCTCACTGAAATTATTTACAAACAGCTTGTGCAATTATGGCACAAATGGTTGTAAATGCTTCTCTGGGATCCCCTTTGTTCAGAAATAGCAGACATATATGACTTTGGCATTGCTTTCTGGAAATTAGAAGGCCGCTAAATGCTGCTGCGCATCACACGTGTATTATGGCTAGCAGTGAAGGGGTTAATTAGGTAGTTTGTAGGGAGCTTGCAGGGTTAATTTTAGCTTTAGTGTAGAGATCAGCCTCCCACCTGACACATCAGACCCCCTGATCCCTCCCAAACAGCTCCCTTCCCTCCCCCACCCCACAATTGTCCCCGCCATCTTAAGTACTGGCAGAAAGTCTGCCAGTACTAAAATACAAGGTTTTTAAAAAAAAAAATGCTGTGGTGTAGCATCCCCCCTTAGCCCCCAACCTCCTTGATCCCCCCAAAACAGCTCTCTAACCCTCCCCATCTGCCTTATTGGCCATCTTGGGTACTGGCAGCTGTCTGCTATTATTTCACAGTCAAAAAAGTGTTGTTTTTTTAAATGTACACTACTGTTACACCAGATATGAGTGGTGGCACTGGGCAAGTGGGCACAGTATACGCTGTGAGCCTGACACACACGCTAGCAGGAAGGCAACTGCAATTATATTACACAGGGAAAAAAAAAAAAGCAGACATGTTCTAGCCCTAAAAAGGGCTTTTTGGGGTGCTGTCCTTACAGCAGAGATCAGATGAGTCCTTCAGAACTGTAGTGGACACTGAATACTCTAGCCTAGCTATCGATTTCCCTATTAAATCAGCAGCAGCTACACTGTCCCTCCTCTCACTAAGAATGCAGCTTCCGAATGAATCTAAAATGGATGCTGTCCAGGAGGTGGGAGGGTCTGGGAGGGAGGGTCTGCTGCTGATTGGCTGGAATGTGCCTGCTGACTGTAAGGTACAGGGTCAAAGTTTACTCAATGACGACGAATAGGGGGTGGATCAAACATCGCATATGTTCGCCCACCGTGGCGAACGCGAACATGCTATGTTCGCCGGAATCTATTCGCCCGGGAACTATTCGCGACATCACTAATAATAACATGACTGAATTACAATTATTAAAAAAAACAATTGCACAAAAAAGTTATAAAGGCTAATGATATGAGATCTCAGGTCAAGGCAGACAAAGGGCTTTAACATAGAGAAATATACATATACACGTCTAAATATGAATATATATATATATATATATATATATATATATATATGTCTATATGCGTTTACATATGTATTTATATTTGTATATATGTATTTACAGACATATTTATACATATAAACACATAAATACATATGTACACATATATAGACATATATAATATAAGTTCATTGCAGTCCTTTGCAGTCAAGTAGATGAAAACATGTAAGTGCATATTTATGCAATATTCATATTTAAAAAAAGGTTTTACTTATATATTTACTGTAAATATTTCACTTACCAATGTTCTGCTCATAGCAGAATATGTTCTAAGCATTTCTAAATAGATATTCTTATATATGTGCCAGATCACAAGTGGAGCACGAATTAGCACTTTTGCTAGAGTGCTAACTGCATTAGCAGTAAACTGTTTAGTGTGTCGGGTTGTGCTGGTATTCCCAGTTGAAAGTTAAAAGTTATTGTTGCAACGCTAACCCGACAGGTGCAAAAAGCTGAACATACAATATCGTGCGCGCGATTACCTATTCCTTCATAGAAGTCAATGGAGCAAAAAAAGTGGGAAAAAACACCTTACTCGTGCGCTAATAGCCACAAGACCCCTACTCTAATACCCACTAATACCCATAAAATGTGACATAGCCCACCGCAAAGTCCCCACTACATTATTAACCCATGAATCGCCAGCCCCCTCACATTGCAAAGTCCCCACTACACTATTAATCCCTAAACTGCCAGTCCCACACTGCAAAGTAATCCACTAACATCTAAACCCCACTAACCTAACACCCCTAAGTTAACCCAAAATAGACTAACGTTACCTTTACAAAAGAAAAACCTAACTACCTTTAAAAACTAAAAACCTAACATTACTGTAAAAAATAAAACAACTAATATTACTTTAACAAAAAAAAAAATAACATTACAAAAAAATAAAAAAAAAATACTGTGACAAAAAAAATAAACAAATTACTATAAATAAAAAGTTATGCCTATTCTAAACCTCCCACCAATTCCGCCCCATGCAGATTTGCGGCCAATCGAGGGGTGTCAATCAGCCCAATCATATAGGATCGGGCGGATTTAAGACCGCAGCCTCAGAGGCAGCGGATAAGTTATAGAGCAGATCATATATATTTATATATATTTATGAATAAATAGAACATGTTTGGGCGCATGTAGGGTATTAGGGTTTTTTCACTTTTTTGCTCCATTGAATTCTATGAGGGATTACATTAACGCAAGCGCAATATTGGAAGTTTAGCTTTTTGCGCCCATCAGTTTAACGCGCAAGCAAAACCTTTTTTTTTTACTTCTAGTGCAGTTAGTGCGTGAGCAGGAGCGATAAATAGGGCTCCACTCGTAATATAGCCATTAATAGTGCTTACACCACTCTCTCTCCCCAGGTATGTGCTACAGGACAAAATCAACTTTAACCAATCCCCCTGGCCCAGCATCACAATTTCTGGACCACTTTGAAGCCTGGCTTCCACACTTTTTCTCTTGTAATGTCCCTTCTCTTATCTTCGGGGAGTTCAACATACTTGTTGACAACCCTAAAATGCCTGCTGTCTCTAAACATATATCCCTTACCACCTCTTTTGGCCTGTCCCAATTGACCTGGTCTGACTCTTCACTAATAACTTTGCTACATCTTTGCAAGCCCCCAAAAAACTGCTACCTTACAGGAATGTAAAAGGTCTTTGATCTCACAGACTTTTCTGCTCAACTGAATCCTCTACTCTCCAATATTCCATCCATCTCTTGCCCAAACCTTGTGGCCTTACAGTATAATTCGGCACTAGAATCAACACTAGACAAAGCTGCACCCTCCACTGTTCGCAGGAAATCATTCACTCGAGGATAACCTTGGCACTTGTGATGATATTATAAATTCATCCTAAGGTCATACAACTCTTCCCTCAGCCTGGCCAAACAAGTCTATTTCTCCTTCCTCCTCACGCATCCAACCCCAGAAAGGTGTTCTCAACCTTTATCTTCCTTCCAGTTTCGCCTGCACCTCTGCCCAATACCAAACTCCTGTTCAGATTATTGCTGATCACTTAAAAAAAAAATTGACACCATTAGAAAAAACATCTACACTTCACACCCCTTAAACCCAGCCCTCCTACCCACCTCTTCTATTAACAAAACTCTCTGCTACTTTCCTCCTGTAATAGAGGTAGAAGTCTCCATACTCCTATCTTCGGCTCATCTCACAACCTGCCCACTTGATCCTATTCCTTCACAACTTCTTCCCTCTCTCTCTGCTTCACTAACCCCTACCCTAACTCATCTATTTAACCAATCTCTCACCGCTGGCACATTTCCTGATACATTCAAGCATGCGTCAATCACACCAATCCTAAAAAAGCCCTTGCTTGACCCCTCCACTCCTTTTAACTATTGACCGGTCTCCTTACTTCCCTTTGCTTTCAAATTATTTGAACAACTGGCTATAATCACCTAACTCAATTTCTCACAACTAACTCCTTACTTGATCCACTACAATCTGATTTCCTCCCTAAACACTCAACAGAAACTGCTCTCACTAAAGTAACAAATGACCTGTTATCAGCCAAAGCAAAGGGCTACTACTACTTACTAATTCTTTTTGACCTATCCGCTGCTTTCGACACAGTTGACCATCCTCTCCTCCGAAAAGTCCTACATTCATTTGTCATCCAAGACATAGCCCTCTTCTGGTTTGCTGCATATCTCCCATACTGCGTGTTCTCAGTTTCCTTAACTGCATATCTTCTGATCTTTTGCCTCTCTCAGTTGGAGTACTTCAAGGCTCTGTCTTGGGTCCCTTGCTTTTCTCTCTCTCTATACATTCTTCTTGGAATACTTATATCCTCCTTTGGGTTCCAGTACCACTTATATGCTGATGATGCCTTATTCTATCTTTCCTCTCCTGATATCTCTCCCTCTTTACTTAACCAGATTACTTACTGTCTCTCTGCAATTTGCTCTTGGATGTCCTCACACTACCTCCAAACCTGTCCAAAACTGAGCTGCTTCTTATTCCCCCTTCTTTAAGACATACTACACATGACATTTCTCTGATGGTTGGAGACTCTATTCCCAACACCTCACCCCAGGTCCACTATCTTAAGGTCACACTTGACTCTGAACTCACATTCACCCAACAAATACAAGCACTTACCAAATCATGTGGTGCACACCTACACAACATTTCCAGAAATTGTCCCTTCCTTACTCACAAAACTACAAAAATACTAATTCATTCCCTCATTTTGTTACGCATTGACCAATGCAATCTACTTCCAAATCACCGCCTGTCTCTACACTGTCTCCTCATACACTCAAGATAACAATTTAAAATATTAACCCTAACTTACAAATCACTCAACAGCCTCACTCCCAACTATATTTCCTCTCTCATCTCCAAATATTTCCCAACCCATCCTCTTCCATCAACCTCTGACTTATGTCTCTCCACTCATTATTTCTATGTCCCACTCCTGCCTCCTTCTCACATGCTGTTCCTGTCCTCTAGAACTCTACACCCCGGTCCATAAGATTGTCTCCAATCGTATAGCTTCAGAGGCTCATTGAAAACACACCTATTCATAGAGTTTTACCACCTTTCCTCTGTTTTTCATCCTAACCAAAATAATTCTTGAACTGCCTGACTCACTGCTGCAACAACAATCAATGTGACAAGCTACCCCAAACCTTATGTGTCTGCACCCTAAATCTGTAGACTCTTCGGAGCAGGGCCATCTTCCTCCTCTACTAGATTTGTTTAGTCTGTTATGTTTTGTATTTTATCACAAATCTTTATCATTTATACCCCTATCTCTGTACCCAGTGCTATGGAATTTTGTGGCGCTATACAAATAAATGTGAAGTCTTATATGCTTGCCCTAATATGTTAACATAACAGAACAGAACTCAAAGGGAATAAACGCATGTTGTATAGAGGTGTAAATTGCATATATCATGTGGCGAACTGTTGCTTAAACTATTTTCTCAATAACAGCCTTCCCCCATGCTTATGATAGCTATAGAAAAGACAGTGTAACCAACAACTCACTAAAGTGCTTTAATATAATATGAAATAAACTAAAAGTAAACAAAATAGTACCCTTATTTTAAAATGCATGCATTAATATCATATTACTGCATGCATTTTAAAATAAGGGGTGACAAAATGTGGAGTACAAACCACATCATGTAATATGGAATGTAAAACTTACATGAAAAATGGTTGGCCAAATCCAAGATAAATAAACATTCAAAGGAACATTATAAACCTCAGTACCTAAAATCACAGGACAAATAAAATGGAGTGACCAACTCCCAAATACCAATAAAAAAAGTGGAGATATTGGCCTATGGTAGCTTATCAAGACTTCCATTTAGCCAATACCTTCAGCCCTGTTGACTGCACGAATAATGTCTTTAGAAAAAAAGCATTGACTGCAAATATCTTTGATTTGAACAATAACTGATTGCCCAGATTGTTCAGACATTTACAAAAGAAGATCAGATTTATACCGAGGAAGATTTCCCCTGTTGCGAGAAAAAGTCAATAGGTGGTGTCCATAATCCATGTATCCTGCATGTCCATGAATCAAGCGACTGAAAAGAGCGACATACTGCCCCCTACATGATCCAGAAGAGGACAAGGGACCGCCCATTCATGCCGACGTAGACTCGGCGGGCTTCTTGCTCTGCATGGATTTATTCCAGGACTGAGCTGGCTTCCAAGAGATCTTGGTTTGCTCTGGTTTAGCGGAGGACTGAAAATCGTCCCTTAAATAAGTTCATATACTCTTGCGGTAGAAGGGCACCCTTTCCCCCTGTAAGCGTGGAGATAATGGAGTCCAGGCCTGGACCAGACAAAATCATTCCCTTAAAGGGAGGGAAGAAGTCTAGACTTAGAAGTCATATCCGCAGACCATGACGTCAGCCTGAGCCCGACGGGCCTGAATTGGAAAAGCTGAAGCCATAGAATTCAAGCAAATAAACTGCCTAATAGCAGCACAGATAAAAGGATTAACAACCCCCAAGGCCGTAAATCTTTTCTGAGTAACGTCGAGGGGATCCTCCACCCCAATCAAATCCTATAAGGAGTCACACCAGAAGGTAGTTTCTCCAGGAACCGTAGCAACAGCCGCCACCGGTTGAAACAAATATCCCGTATGTTAAAAACATCTTTCTTAACAGAGTTTCCATCTTTTATCCATGGGCTCTTCAAATGAAGAACTATCCTCAAGCAGCATAGTAGAACATTTAGCAAGTGTGAAGATAACGCCATTCCATTTAGGGACGGAACCTCACAACTCCATTGAGAGTCCAGGACCGGGGACAATTTGTTAAAGGGAGAAGAGAGGGAAAAGGAATCCAATCCTGTCCCATTCATTCTTAATAATGTTCGCCATCTAACAGGAGCAGGGAAGGATAAAGGTAGCACCCTGTCCTCAAACTCTATCCAATTTAGAAATTATAGGTTCATCAGTCAATTTGGCCTCTGGAACCTCTAAATTCGCCAAAAACTTCCTTTAGAAGAAAGCGCAAATTCCTAAACTAAAGTCTAGTTCCTCCGCAGCCGAAGGTTTAGAGGCAGCAGACTCTGACCCAGAATATTCATACTCTGAAGTCTCAGAAAGAACTTCATCCTCGGATAACCCTCAGTTAAATCCAATAAATTATCTGATGTACTGTGAGAAGGAGTGCAATATGTAACCTTTTGCTTGCTCTTAGAAGGGCGAGGTAAAGCATTAAAGGCCGCAGACACCGCTGTCTGAACTGCACAGTAACATCTGGTGAAAAAGGCCCCTTCCAGATTGAGATTCAGCAATGCTACAGGAAAACTGCATGTGTAGAGATATAAGAATGTAGGGTACGCACCTCCCTGGACAACAACTCCTCAGAGGTGGACGGCTCCGTGGTATCAAATATGTTCGATATTATCACATTATAAAGGTATATGGAACATAATTGAGAGGGCGGAACTAAGGCCTCCTCACAATATAAACAGGAATTACTCATCAGGAATAGAGGGAGTGCCCTCTAAAGTAACAGAATCCTCCATTGCTAGTGCAATAACCGGAGAACTAGAGAAATAAAATATATCTTATTTTTATTAAAAAAAATGACACCTTTATAACCCAATGGCTGGGGCACTCACCACCTCCTATGACCCAGACAGTACAGAGATTTATGACTCCTCTCTGATAAACACCTGGTCAGGAAAAATGGAATGAATCACATGGTGCACAATGCAGGACCGTCCATGCTATCAGAAAGTGCACCAAGCTTGTAAGCTGCATGGCTCTCAAAGTAAAAGTGAAACCTGTATATTCCATAACAGCCTATGAGCCCATAACATCTCACACATAAAATCAAATAAACATATAAGATTATCCCCCCTGTTCAATAATCCCCCAAAGGAGATATTAACCCTTAATTCTATGCAGATAAAAAGGAGTCATACTGTGACCATGTCTTCTTGCGTTATCATACATGTATAAAATATGAAACAATCATACCAGAATCTACGCCCTGGGACAGGAACACAGCCCTTCAAGTGTGACAGAGTAGCATCGCTTCTGCCATGGACTTGAGTGAAGAAAGCAGGCAGTGAAACTTGTCAACGCTGATTGCCTATGGAGCTGTTAATATGAGTCAGGATGGTTTCTCAGAAAGACTCTCCCTGCATCTCCGGACTCTTTCATCCATGCTCTCACTGAGAGGCTGGCAGGACTACTTCAAACTCCAGTCCCATCTTGAAGAGTACTACCCTCCATAAGAGACTACTCTGAACACTTCTCTGCCAACCTCCTGTGATGAAAGGCAAAGAATGACTGGGGTTATGAGGAAGTGGGGGAGGTATTTAAGCCTTTGACTGGGGTGTCTTTGCCTTCTCCTGGTGGCCAGGTTCAGTATTTCCCACAAGGAAGGCAGCTGTGGACTCTTCCCATATTAAGATGGAAATATATATATATATATATATATATCTCTTGTCATTATGAATGCCCAAAACTAGTGTTATATTTTAGTCTACATTCCTGGTTTATTGTACAGTCAGATTCTATTTTAAAGTTAGTAATTATAGGGACCAGTTGGTGCAAATTCAGAAGAAGAAGAAAAAAAAAAAAAGCTTCCGACTCATGTGCTGGCCACCAAACAAGTTTGTTTATGGATGTTGCTTTTTCTTTCTGTCTCTGTTACTGATTTCTGTGTGCCGAGTATGCAGACTTCTTATCCTCTGGCCAAACAGCTAAATATATATTGGAAAGCAGAAATTGACTTGAGGTTTGTCTTTTTTTGCAGTGTATAATATCAACAAGAGCTTGATTCAAATTAGCTATAAAAAAAAAGCACAAGGGTTTAAGGGTTTCATTTACAGCAGTTCAAATCGATATAACCAAATATAATACACAAAAGGAGAAATAATATTTTAAGCTGATGAAATATCCATAAGCTATGGAAAGTGAATTTTTTAAAAGTTGTAGGTCATGTAAGCATACGGTAGCAAAGAAAGGGCCGGGACACTTAGCACTTAGAAGATACTAAAAGACTGGATACACTTTTTTAATGGCTATTTAAAAAAAAAAAAAAAAAAAAAAAAAAAAAAATATATATATATATATATATATATATATATATATATATATATATATATATATATATATAATAATAATAATAATAATTATATATATATATCTATCAGGGATGTGCACTCTCACCTTCAAATCGACTGCCAGGGTTCTAGTAAATATACATGGTAGCAAAAGAAAGGGGATACATTATCCCCGAAACGTTACACGGTCACAGTAAATTTGAGTCTTTAAAATCCAGCGAGTGCAAGTTTTTATATATATATATAAATAAAAAGAGTATTAAGAAAGGCAAAATATTTTATGACCTGTTTGTTTATATATGGTATTTAATGGCTTTAACTTTGCTTCAGTGTATAAAGATGGGGCTCTTCGTGCTAAATTGTGGTGACATGTAGAACAGATCTAGGTGCGATTCCTAAGCAAGTTGCCATAATTGAATTGATGCTGACTTTATACACAAAATGCACAATAAAAGTATTTCAGATTATTTAACACAATTTGTATGAATCCCTTTACTGTAATTTTTATTAAACATTTGTTTTCTACACCCACCAGGATGTGACTTCACTTACAAAAAAAGCTAAAGTTTGCTGATTTCTTGTTACAGATTTCATGGAGTCTAATTATATATAGGTAAAGGTTACAAAGTGATTCGCACCCTCCAAATTAAACCAATGTATAAGTTAATTTACATCAAGCCTTATATATGCTAAGCATGAAGTATAAAACAAGTCTACAATCATTAAATTGATGCTCAAGTCAAAATTAAAAACTTTCATGATTCGGATAGAACATACAATTTTAAACAACTTTCCAATGTACTTCCATTAATAAAACATGCACAGTTCCTTTTAGATTTATGCTTTGTCTCTCCAGATCCTACTGAGCATGTGCAAGAATTCACAGAATACAGGTAGCCCTCAGTTTACGCTGGGGTTAGGTTCCAGAAGGATTGGTTGTAAATAGAAACCGTTGTAAACTGAAACCCAGTTTATAATGTAAGTCAATGGGAAGTGAGGGAGTTAGGTTCCAGGCCCCTCTCAAAATTATCATAAGTAACACCTAATACATTACTTTTAAAGCTCTGAAATGAAGACTTTAAATGCTAAACAGCATTATAAACCTAATAAAATAATCACACAACACAGAACATATAATTAAACTAAGTTTAAGGAACAAAAACCTTTGATAACAGCATTATAAACCTAATAAAATAATCACACAACACAGACTTTAGTGCTCTCCATTGTTAGGATCTTAGATAATTTTGGGTCTGCAGTTATTCTATGCATTCCAGTATGGACAGATTTATAGGCAGGGAGATCTTATTTCTTTGAAAGCTGCTCGATAGCTCAGGTCTGGTTACACTGATTAATTTCAGCTTGCTTGTGTTGCTTTGCTGCAACACAAGTGGACAGCTCCACCTACTGGCTATTTTAATAAATGCACTGCTTCTCAATGCTTTTCAATAGCAGTCACATGACTGGAAAAAAAAGGTTATTCTGAAACGGTGCAAATTGAACCGTTGTAAACCGAGGGCCACCTGTATACATATATGTACATGTCAGATGATACAGGGGGAGTGGAAATAGACAACCTTGCAATATACTACTCATTTAAAGTTCAGACTAAGTGCTATTGCATTGTCTTGCTATCATACATTTGTTGATTATACAAATCTGCTGTATTTAAGGTTCCTTTAAGAACACTACGCTTTTCAGTACTTTGTTTAAAGTCATAAGTAAAGTTGTTTCCAAAGAGAAATGTGCATTGAAAGGCATAATCACCTAATTCTTTAAAATAATGAACCACCTTTCTTTCCCTTAATGTACAGTATATAGCTTAGTCACCTAGTAGTAGTTGTCGGCACTGCAAATAGTGAATCTATGACTAGGCTTTGCAAGTTTTAGGAATCTCGCACAAAACCTTGCAGTTTAAACAACACATTTCACATAGATGTATGGTTTAGCAACTGATAAGTTAGATATATTCCTTTTTTTTTCTTTTTATTTGTAGTTGCATCTTAAAAAAGTGACTTTTAAAATGTTTTCTGGAAAGCATTTTTTACTGTAATGAAAAACAAAAAAAACCCAATACAACAGCAAGTGTTCTGCATTTGAGCTTGTATAAAAATAAGTCCCTCAAGGGAAATAAAGCTCAATATTTTTCTTGTGACTCAGATAGAACATACAATTTTAAACAACTTTCCAGTTTACTTCTATTATAAAATTTCATTCTCTTGGTATCCTTTGTTGAAAAGAGCAGTAACGCACAACTGGGAGCGAGGTGAACACATTAAGTGTGTTGCTGCTTCAGAGCATATCTAGGTATGCTTTTAAACAAAGGATATCAAGGGAAAAAAGACAATTATACATGGTGAATCTGTCACATGCATGATATAATTTTTATTTTTTGTAATTAATATCCTTAACTATTTTAGAAACATACAGTGATCAGAGAAGGGGCAGTGTACTGCAAAATCAATTGAACTTAATTTGTTTACTTGTAATACCAGCTGCAAAGTTAAAAATATATGTAAAATCATTTGTGTTTATTTTTATATATGAAATTGCAGTCTGTGCTAATTGAACCCACAAACCAATCACATGGGTTAAACTTGCATAGAGAACAGGCCTCATTAGGCTCTCAGTATGTACATAAAATTCTCCTCTTATCGCTCCCTATATACATAGTAAAACTAATACGTAAAAGAGAAAACAATGAAAAAATTACAAAAATTATGTCTGTCATACCCCCCCGTGAGTGTGATTTTCCTTAAACGTTATTGCTTACATAGCATTTCTATTTCCAATTATTATGTATTGACATTTCAGTATAGGAGGGAAAACAACAAGTAAAACCAGCAATTTTAACTATAAAAAGGTAAAAGAGCCATTTGTCAACAATGTAATACAATTAGAAGATAAAATAAATCTTTGGCAACACATTACAAGGGAAGAAAAAAAGTGTCACAGTATGATGCCCCTTTAACTCCAGTTCATACATAGACACAATTATTTTGTTTTTCTATATTCTTAGGTCAATTAATATCAGTTATACATGAGTTGATAAATAACTCACAAAGTTTAAAGGGACATTGTACACTAGAATTTTCTTTTCATAAATGTTTTGGAGATTATCCAGTTTTATAGCCTATCTGGGACTGTTTTTGTAACAATGTATAGTTTGGCATATATATATATATATATATATATATATATATATATATATATAAAATTGGTGTACACTGTCACTTTAAAAAGGCCCATTGACACTGAAATATTTCACACAGCCATTGATTGTACCAGTTGTTAGGCTTAAATATCTGTCCCTAATTCCCATTAGCAGATTAGATAAGGGAAACCTTCAACATGGAGGGCATGTTTCTTCAGTATTTAAACATCTTCTGGGTATCCACTTCAATCCCACAGTGAGCTGGACCACTGCGAGGCTCTGGCCTGCATCAATAGCACCACAGGGTGCTCTGCTCTTGTGAGTATACATCTGGATTTGTGTTTATTGGAGCCACTTATCTTTGCATTACTAGGCCATGTCGGCGCTTCGGTTTTTTCTTTTTTCAGTTATCTAACATCATAGGAAGACCATCCTACAACCGAGAGCTTGTTTGGTAGATATAGTGCTTATAGAGTTGTATATCCATTTTCTCTTTTTCCTTTCACACTACTATTTTTTGTCATTTGTGTTTGGTGGCGCCCCCTAAGGGTGTGGTTTTTGCTGGGTTATACCACACTCTCAACATCAATATCTGTGCATATTCTTCTTTATTCTGGTGTCTACTACATGCAGTTATATGAAAATTGGTGTACACTGTCACTTTAAAAAGGCCCATAGACACTGAAATATTTCACACAGCCATTGATTGTACCAGTTAGGCTTAAATATCTGTCCCTAATTCCCGTTAGCAGATTAGATAAGGGAAACCTTCAACATGTTTCTTCAGTATTTAAAAAATATATATATATATATATATATATATATATATATATATAATTATTATTTACTTTAACTCATGATATTCAAGCATTTATTTAGTTTTTAATGTTCCTTTAAAGGGACATAATACTCATATGTTAAATCATTTGAAACTGATGCAGTATAACTGTAAAAAGCCGACAGGAAAATATCACCTGAGCATTTCTATGTAAAAAAGGAAGATACTTTACCTCACAATCTCCTCAGCTCAGCAGAGTAAGTTCTGTGTAAAAAGTTATACTCCGCTACAGGTAAAAAAAAATAATTAAAAAATGAAGAAATGAACAGCAGCCAATCAGCATCAGCAGTGCTGAGTTCATGAACTCTTTTACTGTGATCTCATGAGATTTCACTTAACTCTCTTGAGATTTCATAGTAAGCTGAATAGGGAAATAATATGAGAGTGCACGAGGCTCATCCCCTTAGCTGTCCCAGGACAGACATACTAAAATGCTTCTTAGAAATCCTTTACAATGGGATGTGGATACTGAGGAACTTTTGAGGTAAAATATCTTTCTTTTTTACATAGAGATGTTCAGGTGATATTTTCTAGTCAGCTTTTTACAGCTATACTGCATCACTTTCAAGTGTTTAAACATTTGGGTATTATGGCCCTTTAAGGAGTGTGTGAGGGACAATGACAGTTTGTAATACATTTAATAAGATCAAATTTATCTATCTTTTTTAAGAATATCAAATGTCTTCAAAAGTAACCTTTGTCCATAATTATTGCAGCTAGAACAAAAATAAAGCACATAACCACCTACATGAATAATTTATGCCAGTAACTAAACCAGAAATGATGGGTTTAAAAAAGGCAAATCCTCATATTGCATAGTGATATTATTATAAAATACTTTAGCACATTTTAAGCCAGAAGAGGAACCTCCCAATAATAAATGTTCAGAAACACAAAACACCTTACTTAACACAGTCCAGCCATATGTCAGAGGAAAGCTATAAAGTAACATTGCAAGGAGGACCCCCCCCCCCGCCCAAGATTTTTCTTATCTCAACCACCCCCAATTTGTCAAGACAAATTACTTTTCATTTAGACTGAATAAAGCAGAGGGAAGTAGAACCATGATCTTTGTAATCCTAGACAACTTGTAGTATACAGTATGTCCTTTGGAGATAAATGTGACCTACTCAATATTGCATGGGCCTCCAGATATTTACTGCTAATCACAGCAGGGATGTGAAGCTGAAAAGAGCTCTTTGTACCGGTTTACTTGTACAATCCATACTTGGAACACTATATCAGGCAAGTGCTAAATCCCTGTCTGTTTTTGGAAAAGCTATTGAAATCATTACAATCCAAAAAAAAAAAAAGTAAAGGACTAGAAAAAAAAAAAAAAAAAAAAAAAAAGAAGACTTCATTTACGACACTAGAAGGTTGTATAGGAACCAAAATAAAGATACAAACAAATATTTTAAAACCTTTATTGTAAAACCACAAACAACCAAGGAGTTAAAGACAAATTATTCATCTATTTTTAAATAGTTTTACTTTAAAAACTTTTATTAATGTCTTTGCAAAACATAGCAGCTTTATACAAAGGTTTAACACAACATAAAAATAACTTTGAATAGTTTCAGAACAGTTTTTAAAAAAGGGATAATGAAGTCAAAATTAAATTTCATTATTCAAACTCAGTATACAATTTTTAAACAACGTTCCAATGTACTTCTTGGCATCCTTTGTTGAAAAGAATGCATAGGTAGACTCAGGAGTGGCAATTCACTAATGTGAGCTAGCTGCTGATTGGTGGCTGCACATACATAGCTTGTCATTGGACCCCCTAATATGTTCAGCTAGCTCCCAATAGTGTAGTGCTGCTCCTTCAGCAAAGGATACCAAGCGAATGAAGCAAACATGATTACAGAAGTAAATTGGAAAGTTGGTTACAATCCTATGCTGTATTTGAATCATGGAAGAAAATTTTGGGGATTCATGTCCCTTTAAGGATTTACAAAAAAAAACCTTTATGGCAGTTAAGTGACTTGATTTGCCAGTAATACTATAAGTTAGTACTGCATTGCGCAGTGAAGAGTCAGACATCCTTCTCGGAAACAGTTAAAAAAAAAGAGCATTAAAAGTCACCTACTAATGTATGCAATTTAAAAAAAAGACATGGGAGTCAAAATTAACACTTTCATGATTTAGATAAATGTTACAAATCCATTTCCTTTTAAAGCACTATACTGAAAAAAAAAATGATTATCTGCATAGAATTTTAAAATGTCCTATGTCAAAATGTGTGTTTTTTTGTTTTTTTTAAACAAGTTAAGGACAGTATAGGTATACACAGTACAGTTTACAATTTGGTGTACCTGATATAATTTGCAGACAATCATACATAATGAATGTACACTGCAGTTTTTAGTATAGTTAAAGGGACATGAAACCCAAACATTTTCTTTCATGATTTAAATAGAACATATTATTTCAAACAATGTCCCTAATCACTTCTATTCTTAGAATTTTATCTTGGTATCTTTTGTTAAAAAGCATACCTAGTTGGGCCCAGGAAGATAAATGCACTACTAGGGGCTAGCTGGTAATTGGCTGTTGGTGTGTGTTCAGTTGCTCCCATTAGTGCATTGCTGCTCATTAGCCTATACTTCAAAGGATACCAAGAGAACAAAACAAATTTGATAGAAAATACATTGAAAACGTTAAATTGCATACTCTCTCTGAATTGTGAAAGTTTAACTTTACTTTTCCTTTAACCATTTTATTTTGAGTCTAATGTCCCTGCTGGCAAAAATAGTGACAGCATCTTACATTGTGTGGAATTATTCCATAAATAAGTGCATTTGCTCAGCATTTGGGGCAACGGATATCATGACACCATATGACTTCACTTTGCAAAGTGTAAGTATTTTCTAACATTATAAAGTTAAAAAGATATGTGATTACACTAATTAAGTCACAGGAAGGGTTTTTTAGTACTTGCTCAAGTGTACACATACATTATTGATCTAAATCCTTAGGATTCCAGATATTCAAACCTTTGATAAGACAAGTAGGTGGTCAAAAGTGGACTACTGGTATTAATGAAAAATTGCATAAAACTTGGCACAGTATTAACATAATATAAATGACATGGGTGTGGGAGGGGTCAACCTAAGATTTTCCAAAAATTCTATCCACCTAATAAAATCACGTTAGTCCACAAATGCAACAATATATATAAAAAAAAAAAAAAAAAAAATACACAACAACAAAAAAAAAAAAAAACCAAACAAACATAACGTAGTGTGGTTGCCATAAATATTAAAAAAAAAAAAAATCTGTTACTTGGAATGGTTTTAGCTGTCATATGCTTTGTTGTATAAGAAACATTTTATTTGTGATCATATGACAGGCAATTTTAATGTGCTGGAAAAAAAAAAAAAAAGTCAAACTACAGTTATTGCCGTTAGTTCTATATAGAGTGAAAAATCTACCACGTCCTTTCGGGATATACTGATGCCCACAGCAAAGAGTAAACCCTTTTTTTCTGTGGCAGTAGGCAAGTATACTATAAAGAAGAAGACTATAAAGAAAAAAATGAAAGCAAGAGAGAACGAGAGAAAATACTAGGCCATCCTTATGGATTATTGGAAATGGTTACATTTCCTTGACTTTAAAGAAGGTATAATGCCTAAAATGTAAAATACTCCACATTATGTGCATTTCGGTTCAGATTCTTGCCCAACAGCTAATCAGAATATTTCTAACATAATTTATCCTATGTACTCCAAAATGCTACTGCCTGTCACCTATAGAATGAAAAAATGTAGAATTAAAAAGTAAAATAGATTTGGTCATACAGCAGCTTACTAATACAAGGAATTAATATCTAGATTATGTCGCTCATCTCCAGTGAATATATATATTAAAAAAAAATAATAATAATAAAAAAAAAATAATAATATGTATACACACACATATATTCATACACACATACACCCTACACCAGGAAACAAAAAAGGATAGAAGATGCATAATTAAAACAAAAAGACACATAAAGGCCATATAAAAAGTCCTTTTAAAAGACAAAAAAGGGAGAATTATTCTCCAGATAATATTATATAGGTTTATTTAGAATGTATTGAATATGCGAAATACAATTAAACAAAATCTTCATTTTTTTCATAGTTTACAAATATACAAAATAGAAGTTTGCTTAAAATTTATATTACATATTTTATTATGTAAAGTCCTAAATAGAAAACAAGTTTTGTTCTGCTTAAGGCATATCTGAAAATAAACCATAGTACAAAGTATTGCACAAAGAAACCACAGTGCATCACATACTGTCTGCATATACATACATATTAGCAAAATAAATCAGGTTTATAGACCCGACTTTGGTCATTACTGTAGATCGGAAGACAAAAAGATTTCCTTGTCAAATATGCAGAAGAATGAGAACTTTGGCTTCATCTTTGGTACCATTAGAAGCAACAGTCTATAAAGCACCTTTAGCTAAATATTTTTTTATCCTTCCCTATTCCAGCATTTATGTTTAGGATGGTTAATGTAGTCATTTGAGTGGAAATACACAAAAGTAAACTATCATTAAGAAGAAAAAAAAAAAAAAAAAAAAAAAAACGCAACCCTAGAAAAAAGGTTATATTGAACAAAGGGAAACCATAGCTTCTGTTTTTCCCTCTGTTAATTACAAGCAAATCACTTCTACCATCTTCCAGTCTTTGCTCAGGAACTTATAGTCTATAAAGATTCAAGTCAGTTTAAAGGCTAAATGGAATGCTTGGAAATCCAGTCAAAAACCCATTTTTTTCTGGAGGTTCTGGCTATTAAAAAGTTATACATTTTCTATTTTTAAAATAAAAATAAAATAGAGGTGGTACCAAAAGCTGATCATTTCAGACAACCCGGTACTTTGTAGTGCTTTCTGTTTTTCCCTTCCCTAATGAGTGTGCTCAGAATACTGACTCTTGTGGCAGTTTTGGGCAGTTGATCGCGTCAAGCAGTTAGAAATGCCTCTTCATATGCAAGGCAAGGTGGTCTGACCTAGAGAAAGCCCGGTCACATCTCTGACACTGGAAAGGCCGATGCCCAGTGTGTTTCCGATAATGGCGAGTTAGTTCATCAGAGCGAGCAAACTTCCACCCACAGCCTTCCCAGTCACAGTGGTAAGGCTTCTCACCTGTAAAACAGATAGCAAAGAGGAGAAGGGATTAGTTACAAAGAAAGAAAAATAGGACCCAAAATCCAACTTGTAAATTTAGCATAATCTTCAATATCTAGGAACAATAATGCTAATTCCTCCTATGGTGTGCTTAAAAGTAGCAGTAAACAAAAGAAGAGGTTTATTTCAAATGGTAAATTATGCAAAATGAAACAATTTTGCAATGTATTTTCATTATTCATTTTGCCCCCTCATAGAATTTAGTTTTGAAAATTAAACAAATTTCTAATTCTTAGAACTTGAAATGCACCCTGCTGAGTCCTCAAGGCTAACCCTGCTACACATATGTTCCCAATGTGCTTTATCAGATAAAATAACAGCAAAACAATGCATTGTTTACTATAAGGAAAATAACGGGTGAAGTTTGGCTATTGGAAAATTTATTGCAGTAAAAGAGATGTTAATTTTTTAAAATGTTATAACTTGGCTTATTTGTTATTGTATAGCAACTCAACAAAATGTCATTAGTTTGTTTACTGTCCCTTTAACTGCCAGTTTAAGATAGGCAGGCATCCTATTTATTCTTGTCAAATCATATTTATACAAGAAGCTTCAATAACACAGAATTAAAACCAGTTTACCAATACTTTGGGTTGCACCACAAAGTGACACCACAATTTTAAAGTTTGTTTTGAGATTCATTAGCAACCTAAATGTTTGTGTTTTGTATTAAACTAAATAATTACAATTGTATTTGAACAAATTTAAAATATCACATTTGAGTTCTAATTTACAGGAAATGTTCTAAGGCTAATAGCATTTTTAACCAGGAACAAAAAGCACTAGTTTGAGGAACATTTATAAAAATGCAAAAGCCAAATTTATTACCAAATTCTCCAATTTAAAACGATTATATAAGAATGTTACTTTCTAAACTGTGCCCCTCCAAGAAAAAAAAAAATTCACATATACAAAACACACACACTAGATATAGAGGATAATAATAATAATAATAATAATAATAATAATAATAATAATAATAATAATAATAATAAAGGTGGGTCAGTTCTAAAAGGCCCTAATTATAAAAGGAACAGAACTCATAACTATACAAAACACCAGTAACATAATTTAAAAATAAAATACACTATATTGCTAGAGAATTTTATTCATTTTTGTAACAACTGCTAAACGAAACAAAAATAACCAAAGTGGTGTATTAAGTACGTATTCCAATTCTCAAAGGCTCATCTGCCATGTTCTCCCAGGAGTGACAATGCATTGTGCCACTTGCATGACTTTTACTATGTGTTTAACCTCTTAAATAACTGAGACATTAGTATAAAAATAAAGCTCTATAACAAAACGGAGTTTATTTTTACATTAGATTGTCTTACATCTGTTAACATGGAAATACCACCTGATCCCCCTATCCTAATTAGTAGTTTGATGTCACACAGCTCATATCACTATAAGAAAAAATATGACTAAAGATAAAGCTTTTTTAAAAATCACCTCAAATTGACTAATTTATCAGATAATTTTACAAATTAAGGGTTTTATGGGAAGTTGAAAAAAAAATGAAAGAGCACAATAAAATGTCACTTCGCTCTATCAATACTATGTTTTGTCATTTTCTAAGTAGTGGCTAGACAGTGGATTTGGGTCTTTAAGAACAACAGTGTTCCTTGTCCCACACAACTGTCCTCTGCTGTGTGGATTTGAGCTATTATCATGTATTTGGCCTTAGGGGGTTTATGTGGCAGCGTCTCAGAAGATCAAAGTCATTTTACCTCTGAGGTTTACTTTAAATACTTTCTACAATTCCAAAAATGAATCAGATATGTGCTAAACGTGTTCTAAACTTGGCCTTGATCCATAGATATTAACCACACCTCAGACTTGTGAAATGGATTTTTCCACTTGAAAGTCAGTGACAAATCTTCATCTACCCATATTGACAATTTCTGGCACAGGCTATAAAAAGAAATAAACTATTTTAAAGTAAAAACTAGTCCTGGAAAAGCGCAACTCTGTTGGTCAACTCTGCTGCTTACAATGAATATATAAAATAAGATTTTTTTTTGTTAAAAAGACCCAATTCTTTGTTAAAAATTCAAAATTTCAACCAAATTAGTTCCTTCATTCAAAAGTTATAAATATTTAAATAGCCGTATTTGACACATGCATCACTACAAGTTTGAAAAATTAAAATAAATGCATTTAACATCAATAAAGGGACATAAAACCCCCTAACATGTATTTCAGTGTAGAATTTAAAAAAAAAAAAAAAAAAACACCACACATAAAAATAAAACACAACCTTTCAAATTTACTTCTTTTATCAAAATGTACTTAGTTCTCTTGAGCATGTACATGATTGGAGCAATATATGGCAGCAGCTTTATAACTGTTATACATTTGCAAGAACAGTAGGTGGCAGCAGTGTTACTGGTC
This sequence comes from Bombina bombina, assembly GCF_027579735.1. Classification (NCBI taxonomy): domain Eukaryota; kingdom Metazoa; phylum Chordata; class Amphibia; order Anura; family Bombinatoridae; genus Bombina; species Bombina bombina. Next base: position 663,416,717 of record NC_069500.1, on the reverse strand, counting down.
ATGTACATTCTACCTATCTAGATATCTATTTAACAAAGAAGAATAAATTAAATCTGATAATAAAATATATATATATATATATATATATATATATATATATATATATATATATATATATATATATATATATATATTTGCATGCTCTGTCTGAATAATTAAAGGAACATTTATTAGATGTTACTGGATCTGCGCTTATCAAATTTGTGATGCTGAAAAACTAAGTTTTATCTAATGCTGTAGTTGCATTTATTAGCATTAGTAAGCTAGGCTAAAAACCTGATTTACTCTAGATAGCACAAACCATTTTTAAGATAATAAAAATAAATATGAAAATATGGCAAGTATAAGAATTGAAATAGTGGAACAGAGCTCTTAAATTGGGTTATTTGTGTGTTTGTCTGGTATTAGCACATATATATCTACTGAAAATATTGCATAGAAAGCTTGTTTGTCAACACATTTAATCTGTGTTTGATGGGTTAAGATTATAAAAAAAAAAAAATTACCATGTTTCCATAGATCATGGGAGCAAGAGCACATTGCTGCTACACTGCCCTTCACAGGTTCTGATCTTGTTAAAAGCAGTTTTGTTTTTTCATTTAAAGTGACTTCTAAGAGTCTATACACAGCTCATTTTTGTCTAAATTCCAGAGTTTAGAGGTTTACTTAAAGGGCGATAATAGTAGAAAAGTTACATGCAATTTTAAGATTAAAGACCCTACACTACTGAGTTTTTAACCCTCACAAAGATGTACCACACCAAACCCGCAGAGGACTGCTGGTCCAGAGCAGAAACCACCGATGAGCCAATAAGCAGCACTAGTTACACAGTTGAGTGGTGTGTGTCTAGCACTACAGATTGGATCAGCTGCAGTTTCCACTAAAGTCCAGCAGTACTTTGTGGGTCCTGAATGGTATTCCTACTTTGCGTTTAACCCCTACAAAGGGGTTAAAAATCCAATAGGGAAGGTTCACTAGTCTTAAAATGATATGCTCTGACAAATAGACTATGTAGTTTTTGAGTATTATGGCCCTATAATACTCTGTCCACTTTATAAAATTTGAAACAGTATTTTGAAACTATTGTTTCTAAATAAGGAGAACACTTGTCAAACTCTTCTGGAGGAGGGCACTGAACATGCTATATGTGAATGCAAAAGGATGAAAGAAACATGTACCCAAAAAAAAAAAAAAAAAAAATATTCTTTTTTTTTTTTTTTAAACTTTTTATTTAGTAACAGGATTTTATTTTAACACTGGAACCGCTTTCACACTGCAGGTTATTCCCCACAATAGGGTCAAATACATATCTGTGTCACAGAACAGTGTAGCTCCTGAGCAGGATACAAATAAGCTTTTTGGCATTCATTTGAAAAACACAAATTTAAAGGGCCAGTAAACCTAGCAAATAATGTTATATAATTCTGCACATAGTGCAGAATTATATAACATTAGCTTAGTGCCAGGTTTCTAAAGCAAATTGTTAGATAGATATTTGGCAAAGTAAACAGAACGCCGCTCCTGGCTCTACTGAGCGGGTCTGTCTTTTTCTGCTAAGCACATTGCGGGCCCGCTGTCTAGTCACAGCTCGACTGATTGCGCTATTAAAATCAATGTAGCTCGCTCCCGCTATGGTCTGGTAGCTACAATCAGTTTAATGGCGCGATTGGGCCGGCTGTGGATTAGACAGCGTGCCCAGATGCGCTTAGGAGAAGAAAACAGACCCGCTCACTACAGCCAGGAGTGGCGTTCTGTTTTCTTTGCTAAATATCCATCTAACACTATGTGCAGAATTATATAACATTATTTGCTAGGTATACTGGCCCTTTAAATTAATTTGATTACTGACCAAAATACATTAAAATGAAGAAATACTAAATGATTTGCTCAATTCATTTAGTTTTAGTATCTATTCGAGGAACTGGTTAACAAATAAATGAACAAATTAATTTCATATATTTGTTAGTTTTGCCAAGGACAAAAAAAAAAAGAAAAGAATTAAACTCATAAGGGATTACGAGTCATGAAACTATATAAAGTGCTTATATAGGTAGTTTTTTCTATTTTCCATAGCTGTGGACTCACTAGACTGATTATGTTTTTACACTGGGTGCTGATACCCATTATAGCTTGATTACCCCCCCCCCTCAGTTCACAATTTGACATAATTTGTGTAGTGACAATGAAAACAAAAATGTAATTTGTTTTTTTGTCATAGTTTTGTATGTTTAAAATGGCAAATAAAGTTTGTTTCAGAAAAAAATACACAATTGTATTATTAATAATAAATATTTTATGGAGCATTTTCATGTATTCAATGGGAGTTAAGAGTCCATTAATTACAGCCCTGGCATCTTGGGTATGAAACCCTTTTGTACATACAGAAATCTACTAATAGGCACAGTTTCCAAAAGAGATTATAATCAAAATTATATTGTACATCTTTTTCAAAATCAGGAATTTTCATTATTAAAAACACACACAAACAGATGTGATGTACAATACATTGGGGAGATGTTGGGTTTAAAGAGTATATTTACTCTAATACTCTGGTGATCCTACCCGACTAGCTTCCTTTCACCATGAAAAAAACTGAGGGGTTAATAACAACAGGTGTAGCCAGTATTGCCAACACCATGCCAGTTGTTTTTCCCCCTTTCTTTTCATCTTTAAAATGTGGATTACAAATATTAGAACTGTAGATAACACCTGATATTCTGATCTATTAATTAAGAGCTCTATTAGTCTGAAGTGTATTTATACACTGAAGACAATCCTCATGCTATGGACACAGAATTTAATATGGTTTTACACAACAATGTAGAGAATGGGAACTTAAACCAGAAAATGTCAAAGCAATAACTATTTACAACGTGAAAAATTGTTTGCATTACAATCTTTAAAAGGTCAGACGTGTGATTAATCTTTTTGTAAACATGCCTGAGTAGTTTTATATAGCTTAATAAATGTAGCAGTTGATTAAAAATAGTTGTTAGGGAACAAAATGTTGCTAGCCCCTCAATGTAAAATAAGGGCAAATAAGATTATTTTTATTTCTACTGCAATTTCTTACTATTCCAGAACTAGTGGAAAATGTCCAATTCTGTGCATGTGATATGTAACAACCATACATAAAGTATGACAAGCCAAAGAGAGATGACTCCTAAAATTTTACATCGGTCTGATACATTTTAAGATTTTATATAATAACACTTGATATTTTTATTTCATATTTAGCAGCCTGACAAAAGTATTTGTATATAGATGATATACACAGAACGTTAGTAGCCAAAAGTAAAAAAAAAACCCTCTAATTTTCTTAAATAGGGAGTAAACAGTGTTCTTCCCAGGGCCTATTTAGTGGGCACAATAACTGGTTGATTTTACTGCCCATTCAGCTAAAATTCAAGCCAATATTAAGCTAAAATTAAAACAATGCAATGTTATCATTAATCAATGTATGCATTACACTGCTCCCACCCATCTTACCATGCTGTCACACATATTTAAAAAAAATAAAAAAAAAATAAAAAAAAAGTTTCCTGATATATTTTGTTTAGAAAAACGAACTTTTAACAACTAAGATAAAAATGTGCAAGACACATTGGTGTCTGGTGGGAGAGCAGGATTGGTCAGATGCCCTCCCTCTTGGAATTTAGCTCTCTTTATGTTGAATTTAAATTATATATCAGCATTTGTCTTTACTGTTAACTACTGTCACAGGCTTCACAACAATATGTCTCAAAAGGACTACTGTGTGGGTTTTTTTGGGAAAGATTTATGATGTACAGAATGATTTTGGTCATAATGATTTTTCATTGCAATCCATGCTAGGTGCATTTCTAAAAATCAGCTCAAATAATAATCTCAGTTTTCTGGTTTAAATAATATACAATCATACTTAAATAGGCAATTATATAAAATAGAATACAGCTTTAAATTAAGTATGTAATCACTATAAAAATGTACCTATTATGCCTTTGATTTCTCCATTCAACAGTCATTGAATACGAGGTGATGTGAATCTATAATTGTTTGCCTGTCTTTTTGATCTATTGACATTAAAAGCCATTGGATTTAAACTGGCATACGTAATCTGATTTTGAGGCAACAGGGATCACTTGTGCCACTAACCAGCAGGATTTTAGGGGCAATTAAGGACAAAGTTCCATGACACTTTCATATGAACATATTTACATTAATTCATATTTGTATTATTTAGTAAGCACTAACCCTTTAATATCTTTACATTTATTTTATAATTTTACAAAGAAGATATTGCACTCTCTAAACAGAACAAAATACAAACCAGAAAAATGCCAGGAAAGGGGATACAACAAAAACTACAATAGCACTTAAACTTAAATAGGGTATTGATTTTAAGTCACTCCCTTACCTGTATGAGTGCGCAGATGAGCCTTTAAGTGGGAACTCTTGGTGTAGGTCTTTCCACAGCCTGCATATTCACAAGTATGTGTAGCGGTTCTTTTTCTAGGCCAAGACTTGCGGCCTCTTTTAGGCTTAGTTTCCTCAGGCATACATGCCCCTGTAGTTAAAAGCTCTAGAGGTGAAGAGGGTGGAGTCAGCATCACTTCTTGTTTCAACAGCTGCAAGCTTAAAGGCTCTTCAAAAATATTTACATAAGACTGACCTTGATACTGAAGCGTAGTTGGAGGCAGCTGTGGTTGCTGCTGATCTGGCTGAAAGTGGGGGAAACTGGGAGCAGCATGGTAGCCTGGAGGTACAGGTAGTGACTGATGGTTTAGTGTCTGGGAGGAGGTATGACAATCTCTCCCCATTAGCTCTTCTGGGCACAATGGCTGGTTAGTCCTACTTGAGAGCACTCTTCCTACTTGGAAGTCATGTTGCCCTTGCCCATCCATAGAACATGCCACAATACAAGATGTAGAAGGTTCTTGCTTGATCTTTTGGCACATCCTGGTTAACTGGTGGGTAGTATAAACCATAGGACTGTCCATAACGGAACTGTTCTTACTAACACTGATGGATTGGTTGTAATCACTCATGTCCACTGCAGTTTTTAGAACAAATTTACCGTGCAGGCTGGTTTGTGGCTGCTGCATGTATACTGGGTCCAGATCTGGCCTCATTAACTCTGCCACAAATCCACCAGATGGAGAGACATCATTAATATCAGCCAGGTTGAAAGACTGGCTGGGAACAGAAGAGTCCCTGGCAGAGTACATTAGGCTGCTGCTGCCAGATGGTTCCTGGAGACATCGTAGCTGATAGGTTAAGTTGCATGTGGCAGAAGATGGAACAGCAGACATGGTGACCTGCAAAGGAGCAGCTGGTGGAGGGGAGGAGGCAGTGGCAGAGGAGGATGAGGAAGAAGAGGCTAACAGAGATTCCTGGTGAATAAGGGAGTTGGAGATAATAAAATCTAAGTCTAAGAGCTCATTAAATTCTTCTGGCTCCCTACGAGATGCCAAGACTTGGGAGTCCCCCTCCAAACCATCATATGAGCAAGACTGGTTAAGCACTGGATTTCTCTTCATGTGGGACAGTTCTTCTCGCCACCTCTGTAAGAAGAAAAAAGGACAACTGTCAAATTAAAAGATAAATTACAAGGTGGCAAACACAACATTTTAAAAAAAGGAAACAAGTGGATAATTTGAGGGAAATCAAAAACTAACAATATAAATATAGCACCACTTTTAAACGTATCTGAAATGTTACTTTTATTAATTTTAAAATGAACTTTTACCAGAAAGCATTTACACGGTCACAAAATAAAAAAATAAAAAATCCAGCCATGTATTTGTATTATACCATTATGTGATGGGTTAAGGTGGAGCAAGCAGATTTGTTTTTTTCTACAGATAGGCAGCACCCTAAAAGCATAACTATATATGATATAAACTAGATTTTTTTTTGTTTTTGTTTCAGATCATGCTATTCTTCAAAAAAGGGAAAGTAAAGTCAAAATAAAAAAAAAAAAATCCAATTTACTTCTGTTATCACATTTGTTTTGTTCTCTTGGTATCTTTTATTGAAGAGCAAAACTAGGTAGGCTTATAAGAGCTCAGGAGCGTGCAGTACTCTATGGGAGCAGTGTTTTGCAACATTGTATAACAAAGCTACAAATAATGTTACAAAGCACTGCTCCCATAGAGTACTAAAGACACCTGCACACCCCTGAGCTCTTATGAGCCTACCAAGTTTTAATTTTTTAATAAAAGATACCAAGAGAATGAAGCTAAGGCGATAACAGAAGTAAATTGGAAAGTTGTTTAATATTCTGTGCGCAATCCGAATTAATGAAAATATAATTTTGACCTTACTGTCTCTCAAACTTTACAAGCTACCTTATTAACCTCTTCACTGCCAGTAATTCCATAAGTATGGTGCACCGCTGCAATTAGCAACCTTCTAATTACCAAAAAAAAAAAAAAAAAAAACAACAACGATAGAACAAATAATTATAAATCCTTGGAATATTTCAGGGAAAAAAAAAAGTATTTTTTAAACTTCAGTACACGCATTGGTTTTTATGATAGCATAAGAGATCATCTATTTTCTATATCAACAATATCACAAGGAGATGAGTAAGAGCTATAATCAGGCACTGAATAGCAGTGCATTGTCAAGTGTATAAAATGTAATGAACAGCAGAGGGGGAGAAATAAGTAGATTTAACATTGCATATCATTTCTGATTAGGAAGTTCTAGCAAAATAAGGGTTGACACTTGACAGATTTTTACAAGGGGACTCTAGAAGCAGCTTTGCTATTTGCACCAATCCATATAGTTCTGCAGATTCTCAGATTGGTTGGACCATGGAAAGTAATTATTAGAAGATGCCGATACAAAATAATTTGTAAAAGTCAAGCACTACTCTTAATTTTATATAAATAAAATCATGACTGGACAAATCCCACAAGACATTTGTAAAATTATATACCCTGCATGGCTGTTTCCAATTATAAAATATTTAAAGACAGAACATAGGTTGGAACCTTTACCTGCAGTGCTAACCTCCCAGGTGAAACAGAAAATAATGTTCGTGTTCTGAAAAATGTATTGCCTATTACCTTACAAAACACCTACACTTCCTCACCACTCCCCTTTAATCCCTTTCACCATATTTTAAAGCTTTGGCTGTGGGTTTAACAGCTAAAAGCACCATTTGGTCCCTTTGAGGATTTGTGGGCACACTTACACAATTCAAAGCAGGTTTCAAAAATAATATGCTTAAAGGTTTGATTACTCACTTGAAAGCCTAGGACAAAAAAACTGACAGACAATGACTGGGCTTTAGAAGAAGAGGGGAACATCTCATATTTGTTTTCCTTAAATTACTAATACAGATATAAATGAACAAATGATAGAAAAAAAACACTTAAAACTAATTACAATAGACCAGAGAATCAATGTAAATGTATGACAAGATACAAGAATAAAATAGCAGCCCAACTACCATCATTTATCACAAATAACATGAAAGAATCTGCTCAGCACTGATACACACACAAAAAACACAACTTTTAAAACTGAAATATAACAACTATGCCTAACTAAGAACATATCCTCAATAAAGGAATGAACGCTGTTCCTGATTTAGATTCTCAAAACACTTAGGACAAAACTATTGATAACAGTTTTGAGAGTCTGGCAAATTCACTGAGTTACTTGATCACATATTGCTTGTACCATAAACAGAACGCCTGTGTGTTGCCTAAGGGATGTATGGCTGGGATTAAATAATCCTAAATAGCAAATATATTATTATTATTATTATTATTATCATCATCGAAACCTTGCCAGTGCCATAAAAAAAATATACATTTATCATCTGCTCTGTGTGCCAAACAATGTTGGGATGTTGGATTTGGGAACGAAGATACAGAATTGTAATATTTTTCCTAAAATGAAACAGTTAAAAGTGTGTCATGACAATACAATAATGATTTGTCCCCCATGCTCAGGTGGCCTGGGGATGATACTCACGTTGCCAGCACTTGCCTGTCTCAGCACCTTATCCTTGCTTGCAGTCCCTGCGGTGAAGGTGGAGATGGACGGCAGCAAAGTCCCGCTGAGAGCCATGTCACACTCACTGGGTGGCTGCCTGGGCACAAAGACACCATCATACATGGGCCATGACAGCACACTGGGCTAATTACATTATATACACACACACATATCCAAACTTGATCATTCTAGTCTCAGCAACGCTTAGCAGACATGGTCTTAGGTGCAGAACCTGACTTTACTAAGCTACATTTATAAAATGTTTATCACTGGAGTAACACATTAGTATTTATATGCATCAACATGTGGATTATTAGATTCACATTCATTGGTTTAAGACATTTTTAGGGGGGGGGACAATGCAAAAAAATGGCAATTTTTAACTTGTATTCTGTGTTGCAAGTTTTCTAATTGAAACTCAGAAAGAACCTCAATGAAACAAATAACTGTAGCACAGATCACAGCTGGGGTGATTGATTGGAAATCTTGAACTACATTGATTCCCGAGTCTGCACACAAAATACGTACCTCATTAATGTAGCGAGACTAATTTAGTATTTCCATGTGACGATGGGGGGATGACAACCAGATAATCCACATAAGAAAGGGGCAAACCAAAAATCCAAATGAACACACAAAGTAGCAACAACAAAAATAAAGTTAGCTGAACTCAGTTCCAATGTATTTTATTGCGGTCTTGACACTGAATGGTGCTTGAATACAAGTGAGGTATTGATGAGGAGCCCACAGTTTCATGAGATGATGATGAGGAGGATGAAGCACCAGGTGCTGCGGGTCATGGTCTCCCTGCACAGGGCACCCGCCTATCTTTTGAGTGAAGCAGCTTGCGAAGCCTCCTGACACAGAGAGCGTTGCACGGGGATTCCCTCCAGCAGCTCACACGGTCCGGTTCTGTCACACACAACTCACTGTCACCCGGGGATCTGCATAAATCACACGTTGTGCAGGGGACCAGTGAGAGCAGCGGCACACACCGAGTAGCTGCTTCCTTTTTACTTGTCTGTGTCTCCTCCTCCCTGCTCTGTCTCTTTCTACTGTAACCTGACACACTGCAGCCTCTCCCCTCTGACAGTGTACTCCTCCCCCCTTGCTACAGACGGTTGTGGGGAATCAGCTTTAGATAGTAGGGATCGCCCCTGTCCTGAATACGCTTGTTATTTGCAGATGCAAGTGTCAGGTGCTGCTATGTGAGTCCCAATTTACTTTGAAGGAATGCAAAATCTGCTTTTGCTTTGGTGACATTTACTAAGCTTAGACCCAATAAACAAGTGACTTGTTTTACTATTTAATGTTTAAAAAGACTAGCATATTACAAACGACTGACCCCATTAGGTGTAGACTGACCCCATTGGGTGTAAATTGCACTCTAGATGGTCTCCATGCACATAGGTAATGTGAAAACAGCTTGTGACATTTAGCCACGCCTGAAAAGCTACATGTGTCATTTTAGAGACTTGCCACAGGACATGAGGCCAATGTAACCCCTTGGTTGCAACAAAGCATGGCAATGTACTGCAACACAATGTTTTATTGATCACTTTGGTATCCAAAGTGTTAACAAATGTTTCTAAAGTGTTAGGCTATGGCTGCAACTTATAGCTTAGCAATGTATTACAACCTTCTGAAGCCAATAGGTTAACTGTGACCCTTGAAAACCACATTTACCTTGTTTGCTACAAATGTCATTTGTTGTATCACTTTCTTGCAGCTCTGGTCAGGGATTTCAAACAGCTGTAATGTTGTAATATCAACACCTGTCAACCGGTGCATGCTGTTTTTAGGATCCAGAGAAGCTTCCATTGTTAACCCTGCTTATCTGGTCTTATAGTTAGATACTGTTATGTTTTCAGCAAAAATAATGCAACACAAGCTGGAAGGAGTGATGTCAGTACATAATGTAGTAATAGGAAGCCAGGTCACTTAAAGGGACGTGAAACCCCAAACATTTCCAAAATACTTCTATTATCAAATGTACCTTGTTCTCATGCTCTTATTTGTTGAAGAGGACCCTAGTTAGCTAGCGTGCACATACCTGAAGTACTACATGACAAGAAATAGTGCTGCCATCTAGTGCTCTTGCTTATGTATGACATTCTTGCAAAACTGCTGCCATATACTGCTGCAGACACAGTGCACACTCCTGAGATTACGTCCCTGCTTTTCAACAAAGGATGACAAGAAAATGAAGAAAATGTGATAATAGAATTAAATTGAAAAGCTGTTTAAAATGATACACTCTATCTGAATCATAAAATCATAAAACTATTTGGATTTTCCTTCCCTTTGAAGTGTAGTGTGGGCATGAATATGTGTTGCATTTATTATGCTAGCAATGCTTTTTTGATTGCCTTGTGGGATGTGGCTACCAACTGGTAAAAATCCCTTTTTTTATGTTTAGTTTTTATACACTTTCCGTGATGATGCCACTTTCTGTGCCATAATTCAATATGCAAGTTAGGTGCACTCTATGAAATATTTTAGCAGGTCTGCAAATGCAATGGGGGCCACCTGGGAACCTCTTTCATGCAGCTCTACAGCACTAGCACGGCACTTGACTCCTATGCATATCAGTGTGAATCATTAAAGGGACACTAAACCCAAATGTTCTCTTTCATGATTCAGATAGAGCATGCAATTTTAAGCAACTTTCTAATTTGCTCCTATTATCAAATTTTCTTCGTTCTCTCGCTATTTTAAAGGGACAGTCTACACCAGAATTTTTATTGTTTTAAAAGATAGATAATCCCTTTATTACCCATTCCCCAGTTTTGCATAACCAACACAGTTATAATAATATACTTTTAACCTCTGTGATTATCTTGTATCTAAGTCTCTGCAAACTGCCCCTTTTTTCAGTTCTTTTGATAGACTTGCAGTTTAGCCAATCAGTGCCTGCTCCCAGATAACGTCACGTGCACAAACACAGTGTTATCTATATGAAATACGAGAACTAACACCCTCTAGTGGTGAAAAACTGTTAAAATGCATTCTGAAAGAGGTGGGCTTCAAGGTCTAAGAAATTAGCATATGAACCTCCTAGGTTAAGCTTTCAACTAAGAATACCAAGAGAACAAAGCAAAATTGGTGATAAAAGTAAATTGGAATATTGTTTAAAATTACATGCTCTATCTGAATCATGAAAGTTTATTTTGGCCTAGACTGTCCCTTTAAGTTTAAAATGCAGGAATGTAATGTAAGCAGCCGGCCCATTTTTGGATCAGCACCTGGGTAGAGCTTGCTGATTGGTTTGCTACATTTAGCCACTAATCAGAAAGCACTACCAAGGTGCTGAACCAAAAATGGGCCGGCTCTTAAGTTTACATTCCTGCTTTTTCAATAACGATAGCATGAGAATGAAGAAAAATTGATATTAGGAGTAAATTAGAAAGTTGCTTAAAATTCCATGCTCTATCTGATTCAGTAAAGAATGGTGTTAGTATCCCTTTAAAGCTACAGCCTCTGACAACCATTAAAGAAGATATGCAGGGACGGCATATGAGATGCAAGACAAGCCCTTTCCTTATTATACTTTACTTAACATACCCTAGTTTCACTCCTTGACACTGTCATAGCCTGAGCAGTGTTATGTACCCTCCTAATTGCCTTTCTTTTGGAGGGATAATTCCTCTATCCAGCCTAGCCCTATAATAGTCCTGCTTTTTGAAGTGCTGAAAAGTATTAATAGTATTCCCCATTCTAACATAAATCAATTTTGAAAATCTATTGTCATTCTCAATATATAAATCATGAGAAGGAAGAACACCAGTATTTGCTATAGCAGGGAAATGCTTATTTATGTTAAAGGGATATGAAACCCAAAAATTGTCTTTTGTGATTCAGACAGAGCATACATTTTCTAAAAAAAAAAAAATCTATTTTCAAATTTGCTTTGTTCCCATGTTATTCTTTGTTGAAAAGATACCTAGATGGTGTCTGGAGCATTACATGGCAGGAAATAGTGCTGCCATCTAGTGCTCTTGCAAATGGTTAACATTCTTGCAAAACTGCTGTCATATAGTGCTCCAGATATGTGCACACTCCTGAGCTTATGTCCCTGCTTTTTCACAAAAGATACCAAGAGAACAAATACAATTTAATGACAAAAGTAAATTAGAACGTTGTTTAAATGCCATGCTCTATATTAATTATGAAAGAAAATGTTTAGGTTTTATGTCCCTTTAACTGAACATAAACTAAATGTGTAATATTCCATATTTTTGCTGCAGGAGACTGTATAAAAAATAGCGCCACACAATGCAACAACAAAGTATACTCGGTTGGCAGTTAAAAGGGACATTCCAGCCAAAATTTAAAGCCTCATGGATGCATTTCAATTTCGAATAGAAACATTTTTGTAATATACTTGTATTAACAGAAATGCTTCTTTTGGAAGCTATAGCCGTTTCAAAAGTGTATTTATGTATGCACCGTGCACCAGCATTTTAAACACAGCACTTGTTAAGAGAGCCTAAGGTGCTTGTACCATCTGGTAATGACTCATTTTATTAATTGCTGACATGATACAAGCCACACTGGCATTTGAGCATCTGCAGTATTTAAAATGCTGGAGCACTGAGAATATCTAGCTATACTTCACATGCACGTGCAGACAAAAATGTAAACACTAAAACAGTGATAACTTTTACTAGAAGCATTTTTGCCATTATATGTATATTGCAAATATGTTTCTATACAAATATGTAATTCATCCATGTGCATTTTAATTTTGACTGGAATGTCCCTTTAAAACGAGGTAAAACACTTTCTTAATAATTAGCACATTTATTAAAAAGTATTATACATGTTTTGAGGTAAAAGAAAACAAATTTAACATTATTAAAAAAACAGGGAAAATCTATGCGCATAATATACAATGCTTTTTTTAGCATAAATTATCTTTAAACAAGTTGCGACACTCTGTGCCCATCACTGTTCAAAAGTTGTCTGCCTTTTAACTCTTTTTCACAGGCTGCAAGTTTAGTTATCACAGTTGTGGTACTGGCAGCCAAAGGGTGGTGGGCTTGCACGTGGCCATGCTAGTGTTGTGACATCAGAGGAGCAGCTGGCTGGCAAGCGCGCACCCTGCTCTGACGGCAGCATCAGCCCCGGCGTCAGTTAAAGAAGGGGGAGGGAGGGAGCGGCCAGCCAGCTTCAGCGACGTCACCAACTGTTTAGGGAGCTTAACAGTTTGGTGTAACTTTGGTATAACTTCTCACACACTGCTCTTTGAAATGAGATAGTTTCACAGAGCAGTGTGTGAGCAATTACATTTCTACCTCTGTGTTTGTATGAGCTAATATGTTACCGTGGTAACCACTGGTGCAGGGGGAAGTAAGCAGTGTTACCAAAGCACAGAGACAGGCAGGGCTGTGCGATTTTAGCTGCTTAGTTCGTATCTTGTTAGCTTTTCAGATTTGATTCACACAAAATTGCAGTTTCTCCCCAGTACAAAGCCAGCAGGCATGTCAGTTAGTGACTCCCTGACTTTAAGCAGGCTAGAGTGAGGGAAAACCTTTCTTTCTATAACATTTTCATGTGTTTTGTTATGCAAACTAGCAAGTGATAATTTCTTCAGGTCTCATTGTAATATGAGTGCAGTAAGTGTGCTAATAGCACTCCGTGCATTATTCATTAAAAGTATGGGGCAAGCTAAAAATTTTGTCCATGTGAAGATGTTGTGGTTAAAATATTGAACCATCCACTTTAAATACGAGATTGTTTATTTATTCTTTGCTTGAAGTCCAGCAAACGATAATACAACCTGAGCTATCCGTTGTGCTTCACTTGTAAGTTAGCCCATAATATTTACCAGTTGTATTTAACTGTTTTTTTTATATATACATTTGCACCAAATCATTCTACTGATTTGTATTTTAATGACAAATATTTTGTTTCTAAAATTTGGAAGTAAATATAAACACATTTTGTTGGCTATAAATTTGTTTGTTATATAAACCCTATATTTCTGAACTCTCAAAGCATTCAACACTGATAATGAAGCAGCTGTTTTCGTAGTTGTTTTAACCCTGAAGTTACACATTTTCCAGATCCACCAGCCACCAGTGCACAAAATATTTTTTTTTAATTGGCTGTCATCGGGATGTATGTCCAATCAGAGGCATGTCCTATTGACAATCCAGAAAGCACTCCACCCTCCGACACCTTTGAATTTACTTTACATTGTAAGACAGATTTTTCAAATGCTTTGGATTGCAATAACAAAATTAGCTGAAATCTGATGTTTAATGAGTAATTAATTATCAGTTACACAAAGTAGAATATTAAAGGGACAGTAAACACATTAAATTAGATTACAAGTGAGGCGCTATCTTAACGTGTGCCTGTAAAGAGGCAAATCTTCCCGTTTACAAGCGTACGTTAAATAACCAGCCATTACAAGTGGCTGGTTAATGCTACCACAAGCTCGCAGGTTTCCCTTTGAGCTAAGCTCAATAAACCAGAGGTCAGACCTCTGGTGAAAAATAAAAAGTTGCCCCAATTGCCACCAAAATAAAGAGGACAGTACATTAACATAAGATAAATATAGGAGCATCTTTATTTAAAAAATAAAAACTGCACAAAGCAGTTATAAGGGGTAAAATGCCTTCACATGGAGGTGAATGGGGGGACTGTGTTTTCCCTATAAATATATATGTATATGCTTATATACATAAATATTTATGTTTTAATATGTGTATATACACATATAAACACATAACTATATATGTATATAATCATATACATATATACTTATTTATTGCTGTCCACCGCTCTGTGATTTGTCCCCTCCCTTGCACTAGGTGATTTGCCGTGGCTGCTGGCAAGTAACCAAACTCCCCCCCCCCCACCATTTGCTTTAGTCCATGGACAACAAGGCTAGTCATAATGTTAATATAAAGTTCCTTGTTTTGCATTTTTTATCTGATGAAAAAAGCAAATTACTGACAATGTATCAGGGTTAGCCTTGAGAACCAGGGTACATTTCAAGTGCTGAGAGTAAAAAATGTTCTATTTATTTCATGTAAGTGGGAAGAGTCCATGAGCTAGTGACGTATGGGATATACATTCCTACCTGGATGGGGCAAAGTTTCCAAAACCTCAAAATGCCTATAAATACACCTCCCACCTCACTCATACTTCAGTTTTACAAACTTTGCCTTCGTTGGTGGATGGTGAAGCAAGTCATGCTTCATTTCTTCTGTGAAAGGCGCTTCTAAGCATTTTGAAGCCCAGTTCCTCTCAAAGTACAGTGTTTGTCTGAGGGATGTGAAGGGAGTATCTGCCTAATGATGCCATGTTTTCGCCTATGGGCAATCTATTCTAAGGCTCTCTGTAAATTCAGTCGTGGGGATTCATCTGCCACCTCCCTTTACAGATCGACATTATACTCCTCTACCATTACCTCTGCTGATATGTTTCAGTGAAGACAAGAAAACAGAGCACAACCTATCTGAAAGTAAAAGTTTTTAGTTGATCCACAATATGCGCAACATAAAAGTAAACACTTACAAGTAGTGAATTAAAAACAAGCCCAATATTAAAAAGCTCTTTCTGTCTTTTCTAAGATAAAAACGATCTCTAAAAATAAAATAAAAGACTACCAATTGAGATCTACATATAAGTACCTCAATGATATAGCGCAGAATATTACATGATACCAATATACAAATTATATATGAAAAATGTATATACATCATATGGGTAACTAGTAAGTGAAAAAATATACCAAAAACTGCCTATGATTTTAAAAATGTTATGATCCCCGTCTCCAATATTAATATACTAACTTACATGAGAGAATCATAGCGAAAAAGTTTTGTTGCATTGTTGCCCCTAATGTGCACACTCCTCTTGACAAAGTCTGGACGTTACCAGACAAAACGCGTTGAGGTCATTCAACACTCTGACGTCATCGGCGTCCTCAGATCATCCAGGTTTTCCTCATTAGCCCACGGGTTCCTGCGCATTTCCCGGATGTGGTGCGGGTGTACTTTTCAACATCTCCTGGCTTCCTTTGGAAACTCCTGACTTCCATTGGACGTCCATAAACTCAGAGCTTTTAAATATTGGGCTTGTTTTTAATTCACTTCTTGTAAGTGTTTACTTTTATGCTGCGCATATTGTATATCAATTAAAAGCTTTTACTCTCAGATGGGTTGCGCTCTGTTTTCTTGTCTTCACAGCTTCTTTCACACAAGGATTCTCTAAACGGAAGTTTCCTATATACAGCTGCAGCACCCAGCTCCATCTCACCCTATTCCAAGCACAGCACAAAAGGAGACATCTCATTGGGATTATATCAGTATCTGCATACCACTGTTGTCTGGATCTCACCACCATTTAAAAAATATAGGCTCCTATCACACATACAGGAGGAGTGTTCGCTTCAGCGCCTGTCAAATGTACCTTGTGGCTTTGATATAATGACACCTTGCTGTCAAAAAGGGGATGAATAATGGATGTGTATTATCAAAGCGTCTGACCTGACGGAGGCTAGGGTTCTAATGAGTTAAATTTACAATATATTTATTCCGTATGATATAAGCTTAGGTACAATACATATATACAATACACATTCATGGATCCATGTAATAAAATTAAACACTAGTTACAGTGAGTAAAAAATAAAACAAGCTTCTATAGGACAAACTTTGTCTAAAATCAGTTTTTTGAAACGTAACAGTCACTGCAATGCAGTAAACAAATTCCTGTTAGACAATACTCCTTTAGAACTTAGTCTAAAATATGTTTAGACTTTGCATTACCTGCAATGCTAGTTCAAGTGATTAAAACAATATGATTAAAACAATATACATTTTTAACGATCCTCAACTTGCGAACCTTTACTTAGTCAGGTTGGATTATGCAATAGTTCCTATATGAGTGGAATTAGTCCAATGTATCCAATTATTGTATCCAATACAGTCTGTTCTATAGTAACCTCAATATGGTGGCGGTTCATGTGTGAAGAAATACAAAATAAAAATAATCCTCTATGATTCTTGTGTGTCCAGTGATGATTAAAAATATATATATAAAATATATATATATATTAAAGAAAAGAAAAAATTAAAAGAGAAATTCAAAATACAAAATTCAATATGTTGCTACAAAGTGATTAATGTGGAAAAAGTTAAAAATGAAAAAAGTGATTAAAAAATAGTGTGATCCTTAGATGTTCTCCTTAAGTGAGTGCGTAGATATCCTAATAATATAAGCTCATATGTTCCCTCATATGGTTTTCAAGTGTCCTTTAAAGCTGCTAATGATGATAATATAGAGTAGTTCCAAAAAAATCCTCCTGTGAAAGAGATGGATAATGGTGTAGATCGTTTTTACATATAGAGTAAAAATGAAATTATGCTTACCAGTGCTCCGATCAAGGCGTTTCGGCTCGTAATAGGCCTTTATCAAGACTGGTTCGCTAGCTGTACCTGGTGGCCTTTTATAGTGATAAACCTGCTGCTAACCGGAAGTTCACTGATCCATTGTTGCTTCCGGTTTTGGATTGTGTCTAATATAACTTCGTTATACACATTTTGTTATTTATAACTCATACATTTTGCCCATATATTGTTATTTATAACTCATTGTTTAGTAATTTATTGTATTAGTTTCTTCTTATGTTAATATACTCCTAATGTACCCAGCCTCCTATCCATCGTGATGTCACTTCCGGTTTGGTTTTGGTTTTAGTAATTAATATTTACGTTTATCTTTATCAACGTTTTTCAATCCCTTTGATTGCGATTCCCATTCAAATACTGATATGGTATATATTCATTTTTGTTTTTTTAATTCCAATCTATTGCTATTTTGCTAATCCCAATACTCTCTATCGAAAGTGCCAATTTTTAGCCTATCCTATTGGATGTGGCATCACGTCTGTGTACAGGCTTTGGCTGTTTGCCGTTATCTTACTGGTTTTCCTTAAGGTGTGTGTTCGTCTTTTTTCTATTCGATGATGCAATTCTCACGTTTTACTAGTTATTATTTACTCTAACAGATGTTACTAGGAGAGGTTCAAAGGCGTGGCTTATTTTCATGTAGGTGAAAAATTGTCATATATTATGGAAATTTCTCCTACTAACCATATGGTCTTAGCGTGTAGTGAGATTTTCGTATGTCAAAATGGATGATGTTTACGTATCTTAGAAGTGTTTTTTTAATCCTACTTCCTCTTGGCCTTTTGCATTGTAATATTTCTTATTGCTAGACCTATAACATTAAGCGTGTATGTACAATTGTGTACCTTGCTATGATCAATCATTTATACAGTGGGCTAGATTTACCTAGCTATGTCTCTTATTATGACAGTACGGTTTGTCCTAATCCAATAATAGTGTAGTGATTAGGTGTAATTCCGAGCTCATATTCATGATCTACATGAGCAATGGATCGGGTTCTTTATAAGTGGTAATGTTAAACTCTAGCATTTTTGGGACACTCATTGGACTGACACCTAAGGTCAAACTGGACTTCCACTCCTGCACAGTACAGGATACGGTACAGTGAGAATTATTTTCTTTTTTCATACAATAGAATTCAAAACGGACTTTATATCATATTTAATTGTTGTTTCTAAGAACTTATATATTTATTTAATTTATCATTTTTTTTATTAAGTTTTCTGTTAAGTTTTTTATTTTTTTTATTTATTTTTTAGCCTTTTACTATTACTATTTGTTCAGTCTATAGAGCTTATCCCTCATTTTTATTTTCGTAGTCACAATTCATTGGTTTGCAGAGAGTGCAGTATTTTCTTCTTGTTCTTGATATGTTTCAGTACTGGTTTGGCTGTCTGCTATCTGTGGATGGGTGTCTTCAGGTAAGTATATATCTTTTTTTAAGACACTCTCAGCTATGTTTGGCACTTTATGCAATCTAACAGTTTCAGCATGGAAAATTATGTTTGGGAGAATTTTAGTATATTTTTTACTTACCTGAGGTTTCAGCTAGTTGTAACTTTGGTCTGTTTTTTCAGATTTTCGCGGGCAAATTAGGCTTGCAATGGCGCAAAATACTTCTATTTCTTGCGTCTTAGTTGACGCAATTTTTTTTGGCACAAAGTCGCGCCTGTTATGACGCAAATTGTATCATTTCCTGTTAACCTTGGCGCCAAAAGTTTTTTTCTCAGCATTTGTGTCATCTTTGTTGGCGTAATTTTTTTTGTTATATTAAGTCTCTCCCTCTTTTGCTCTCTGCTTTCATTTGTAACAGATGGCTATGATATTTGCTTTTGTTTTTCATATAAGCATTTTTTCCAATTTCTGAAACTGCTATTTTAAGGAAATTAGATATTATGTTTAAATGTTATTTTTTCTTTTTTGTTACTTTTTTCAAGATGTCTCAAACTGATCCTGCTTCTGATGTTACTGTAGGAACCAAGTTGCCTGAAAACAAATCTACCAAAGCTAAGTGTGTATGTTGTAAATTGGCTAATCTTCCATCTACAGCTCAAGTATCTGGCACTTGTTATGAGAAATTGTTTCATGCTGATAAAGTTTCTATAAGTACGAATACATCTACTGTTAAACCTTCACAGTCTAATGTACATGATATTCCTGTAGATATAAAATATTATATTGCTGCTGTCATAGAGAAGGCTATGACTGCTATTCCGCCTTCAAATAAAGGTAAAAGGTCTCTTCATACTTCTCACAATTCTGATGAAGTTTGTATTGACCAACAACATACTAAAGTATTGTCTGCTAATAAGGACTTCTCTGGCTCAGAGAATCCTACTTCAGACTCTGAAATTGATAAATCTTCCTTTCTTTTTAAGATGGAATATATCTGTTCTTTGTTAAAAGAAGTATTGTTTACTTTGGGTATTGAGGAATCTAGTCCTATTGATAACAAGAATAGCAAACGTTTGAATTCTGTTTTTAAAACTTCTGAGGTTACTCCTGAAGTTTTTCCAATTCCAGATGCTATCTCTAATATGATTACTAAGGAATGATCTAAGCCTAGTACTTCTTTTAATCCTACTTCCAGGTTTAAAATATTGTATCCTTTACGTGTGTCTAATTTAGAACTTTGGGAGAAAGTCCATAAAGTTAATGGCGCTATTTATACTCTTGCCAAACGTACTACTATTCCTATGGAAGATAGTACTTCTTTTAAAGATCCCTTAGATAGGACAATTGAATCTTATCTTAGGAAGGCATATTTACATACTGGCTATATTCTTAGACCTGCTATTTCTATAGCTCATGTTGCTGCTGCTTCAACTTTTTGGTTGGACAATTTAGCAGAGCAGCTATTGGATCCTGATTTGTCCAACATTGTTGTTTTACTTCAACATGCTAATCATTTCATTTGTGAAGCTATATTTGATATTATTAAGATTGATATTAAATCTATGTCTTTAGCTATTCTATCTAGAAGAGCTTTATGGCTTAAATCATGGAATGCAGATACGGTGTCTAAAGCTAGGTTACTATTATTATCTTTTTAAGGTAATATTTTTTTGGGTTCTCAATTGGATTCTATTATCTCCACTATCACTGGGGGTAAGGGAGTTTTTCTGCCCCAAGATAAAGAATCTAAGGGTAAATTTAAAGCTCCCAATCATTTTTGTTCCTTTCGTCAGTCTAAGGAAGAAAAAAACACTCTTTCCCCTAAGACCTCTGGTTCCAATTGGAGACTATCCACAAATTGGAATAAGTTTAAGCCTTATAAGAAACCAAATACAGCCCCTAAGACTGCATGACGGTGCGGCCCTCAATCCAGTTCAACTGGTGGGGCGCAAACTAAAATTATTTCAAGGCATTTTGGCAGATTCTATCCAAAATCAGTGGATTCATGATATTGTTTCTCAGGGGTATCAAATAGGTTTTAGAATAAGACCATCCATGGGAAGATTCTTTCTTTTCCATGTTCCAACAAACCCTGTGAAGGCTCAGGCTTTTCTGAAGTGTGTTTCAGACCTAGAGCTTTCAGGGGTGATTTTTCCAGTTCCTCTACAGGAACAGGGTGGGTTTTTATTCAAATCTGTTCATTGTCCCAAAGAAGGAGGATATGTACAGACCAATTCTGGATCTAATAACTTTAAATTGTTTTGTAAGAGTCCCAACTTTCAAGATGGTGACTATAAGGACTATTCTGCCTTTTGTTTAGCAAGGTCATTTCATGCCCACAATAGACTTACAGGAGGCTTATCTTCATATTCCGATTCACTCAGACCACTATCGGTTTCTGAGATTCTCTTTTTCTAGACAAGCATTACCAATTTGTCACTCTTCCATTTGGTCTAGCGACAGCTCTGAGAATCTTTTCAAAGGTTTTCAGTGTCCTTCTATCTGTAATCAGAAAGCAGGGTATTGCGGTGTTTCCTTATTTGGACGATATCTTGGTACTAGCTCAATCTTTTCATTTAGCAGAATCTCACACGAAACAACTTGTGTCGTTTCTTCAAAGACATGGTTGGAGGATCAATTTACAAAAGAATTTCTTGGTTCCTCAGACAAAGGTCACTTTTTTAGGTTTCCAGATAGATTCAGTGTCCATGACTCTTTCTTTGACAGAACAGAGAATTAAGTTAGTGTTAGCTTGTCTAAACCTTCAGTCTCTATCATTCCCTTTAGTGGCTATGTGCATGGAAGTTTTAGGTCTCATGATTGCAGCATCGGACGCAATCCCCTTTGCTCGTTTTCATATGAGACCTCTTCAGCTTTGCATGTTGCACCAATGGTGCAGGGATTATACTTTAATATTACAGTTAAAATACTTAAGACCCAACATTCGACAATCTCTGTCTTGGTGGTTAAACCATCACCTTATTGTTCAAGGGGCCTTTGTTCATCTTTCCTGGACTGTGATCACAACAGAGGCAAGTCTTACAGGTTGGGGAGCTGTGGGGGAACTTGCAGTCCTTCAGCAATGAACTAAGTATCTCTGATACTTTCTTGGGCGGAATCCAACTCTTGTCAAATTTCTGCGATTCATATCCCTGGATTAGACAATTGGGAAGCGGATTATCTCAGTTGTCAGACTTTACATTCGGGACAGTGGTCTCTCCATCCAGATGTGTTTTTTCAATTGGTACAGATGTGGGGTCCCCCAGAAATAGATCTGAGGGCCTCGCGTCTGAACAAAAAGCTTCCAAGATATCTTTCCAGGTCTAAGGATCCTCAGGATGCTTTTTACTCCTTTTTTACACCTCACTTCTTGGCTATACATTAAACTGAAGTATGAGTGAGGTGGGAGGTGTATTTATAGGCATTTTGAGGTTTGGGCAACTTTGCCCCCTCCAGGTAGGAATGTATATACCATACGTCACTAGCTCATGGACTCTTGCTACTATGAAAGAAAGAAATTTATCAGATACGTTTTTCAGAGCTTAATTACATGAAAAGGAGGCAAAATAAATAATTAAAGTTTATTTCAAAGTTGTTTCATTAAACACAACTAAACATGTTATATAAAACTATCAAGATATTTATGGTCCCTTTAAATGTAGATCAGCTAAGGTTTTTTTGTAGTCATTTCTAAAGCTCAAAATATTGAATGAATTTGTGATGACATTTTGTATGGAGAGAGAATGTTATGTTAGGGTGCAATTTTTTCCAAAAGCAAGTTTGTCTGTTTTAGTTCCAAAAATATTAATGTTTAAAGCAGCAGATTGTTGTAATTACTGAGCATGCACAACATATTTCCTCCTCGTGTACAGTAAAGATTTTCAGCTGGATCATTGTATTTCTAGAAAAAAATTATGCAAAATACAAGATCATAATATATGTGTTTGCAGTAGTACAGTAGATGTTCTATATGCAGATCATCATGTCTGGTAAAAGAACAGATTAGAAAAATCAACTGTTTTATTATTGTTAAAATAATAATAATAAAAAAAAAAATATATATATATATATATATATTTATTTCATGTAATTGGCAAGAGCATTTTGAAGCCCGATTCCTCTCAGAGTACAGTGAATGTCAGAGGGATGTGAAGGGAGTATCACCTATTGAATTCTATGGTTTTCCTCGCGGGAAATCTTTTTCATAGGTTCTCTGTTATCGGTTGTAGAGATTCATCTCCTACCTCCCTTTTCAGATCCACGATATACTCTCATATTCCCTTACCTCTACTGATAACCGTTTCAGTACTGGTTTGGCTATCTGCTATATGTGGATGGGTGTCTTTCGGTAAGTATGTTTTCATTACTTAAGACATTCTCAGCTATGGTTTGGCACTTTATGTATTAATATAAAGTTCTAAATATATGTATTGTACTTATATTTGCCATGAGTCAGGTTTATGTATATTTCCTTTTGCAGACTATCAGTTTCATATTTGGGAAAAAACGTATTTAGGAAAATATTTTTTACCTGGGGTATAGTCTTTTTTCAAATTGACTGCTTTTTCATTACATTTTCATGGGCAAAATTAGGCTTGTGAGGTCGCAAAATGCCGATGTTTATTGCGTCATTTTTGGCGTGAGAATTTTTTTGGCACAAAGGTACGTCCGGTGACGCAAATTCGTAATTTCTGGCATCTTAGTTGGCACCGAGTTTCCTTGCACAAGGTTGCGTCTGCAATGATGGGAGTGTGTCATTTCCGTCTGTTGTTAGCGCCAAAAAATTTCATTTTGCATTGTGCGTCATACTTGGCGCCAAATAATTTCATTATTTAAAACCCCATTCTTATATGCCTCTTGTCTTTTTCTATGTCAGAGGGCTATGCTGTTTGCATTTTTTCCCATTCCTGAAACCATATAAGGAAATTGATAATTTTGCTTTATATGTTGTTTTTTCTCTTACATTTGCAAGATGTCGCAATCTGATCCTGTCTGAGAAACCACTGTTGGAACCCTGCTGCCTGATAACAGCTCTACCAAAGCTAAGTGTATCTGTTGTAAATTTGTGAAGATTATATCTCCAGCTGTGGTATGTAATAGTTATCATGATAAGCTTTTACATGTAGAGAATGTATCCATCAGTAATAGTACAATGCCTGTTGTTCCTTCAACATCTAATGTACATTATTATCCCTGTTAATATAAAAGATTTTATTGCTGATGCGATTCAGAAGGCTTTGTCTGCTATCCCGCCTTCTAATAAACGTAAATGGTCTTTTAAAACTTCTCATAAAGTTGATGAAATTTCAAATGACCGACAACATACTGAATTATCCTCCTCTGATGAGGATCTATCTGATTCAGAAGATCCTTCCTCAGATATTGACACTGACAAATATACTTATTTATTTAAAATGGAGTATATTTGTTCCTTGTTAAAAGAGGTGTTAATTACATTGGATATTGAGGAAACTAGTCCTCTTGATACTAAAACTAGTAAACATTTCAATTTTGTTTATAAACATCCTGTGGTTACTCCAGAGGTTTTTCCAGTTCCTGATGCTATTTCTGATATGATTTCTTAGGAATGGAATAGGCCTGGTACTACTTTTATCCCTTCTTCAAGGTTTAAAAAATTGTATCCTTTGCCAGCAATAAGATTGGAGTTTTGGGAAAAGATCCCCAAAGTTGATGGGGCTATTTCTACTCTTGCCAAACGTACTACTATTCCAATGGAAGATAGTACTTCCTTTAAGGACCCTTTAGATAGGAAACTTGAATATTATCTAAGGAAAGCTTATTTATATTCTGGCTATCTTCTCAGGCCTGCATTTCTATGGCTGATGTTGCAGCTGCATCAACTTTTTGGTTGGAAAGTTTAGCGCAACAGGAAATGGATCCTAATTTGTCTAGCATTGTTTGCTTGCTTCAACATGCTAATCATTTTATCTGTAATGTCATTTTTTTATATCATCAAAATTCATGTTAAATCTATGTCTTTAGCTATTTTAGCTAGAAAAGCTTTGTGGCTCAAATATTGGAATGCTGACATGGTATCTACGTCTAGAATTACCTTTCTTTCCTTTCCAAGGTAATAATTTTGGTTCTCAGTTGGATTAGATTATTTCAACTGTCACTGGGGGAAGGAAGTTTTTTTGCCTCAGGATAAAAGACCTAAGGGTAAATCTAAATCTTCTAACTGTTTTCGTTCCTTTTGACAAAATAAGGAACAGAAACCTAATCCTTCCCCCAAAGAATCTGGTTCCAATTGGAAACCTTCTTCAAGTTGGAGTAAATCCAAACCATTTAAGAAACCAAAGCCAGTCCCCAAGTCTCGATGAAGGTGCGACCCACATTCCAGCTCAGCTGGTAGGGGGCAGATTAAGATTCTTCCAAAACAATTGGGCAGATCTAAAATCAATGGATTCAGAGTATTGTCTCACAAGGGTACCAAATAGGATTCAGAGTAATACCTCTGTGAGAAGATTTTTTTCTCTCATGCATCCCAGGAAATCCAGTAAAGGCTCAGGCTTTTCTGAAGTGTTTTTCAGACCTGGAGCTTTCAGGGGTAATCATACCAGTTCCGTTTCAGGAACAGGGTCTGGGGTTTTATTCAAATCTATTCATTGGCCTCTAGTTATCAAGCCGTCAACCTCAAATATGCTGGAATTCCACAGCATATTTGTGGCGAGGCTGATTCGCCGTAGTTATCAAGCCCTACACACCCGCAAAACTAGAATATAGTGACGTAAGCTTCGATCCACCGGACTCAGTCCGGCACAGATTGATTCTTACGTCACTCCAGATGTTCCGAACACAAGTTCCGCACAATCTGACTACTTTTGCTAGTTATCAAAAAACTAGCAGGTACGCTCGGCACTTTTCTGGCCCAGCGTACCTGGTTTTCAATCCGCCACCCTGGAGGTGGCGGATCCCATAGGAATCAATGGGAGTCTGACCATAGCGAAAGTTCATGTTCGCTGCTGCCCGACATCCCATTGATTCCTATGGGAGATGTCTGCACCTAACACCCTAACATGTACCCCGAGTCTAAACACCCCTAATCTGCCCCCCCTACACCACCGCAACTAAATAAATGTATTACCCCATAAACCGCCGCTCCCGGACCCCGCCACAACTATAATAAACTGATTAACCCCTAAACCGCCACTCCCGGAGCCCACCGCAACTATAATAAACTGATTAACCCCTAAACCGCTGCAACTATAATAAACTGATTAACCCCTAAACCGCCGCTCCTGGAGCCCACCGCAACTATAATAAACTGATTAATCCCTAAACCGCTGTTCCCGGTGCCCACCGCAACTATAATAAACTGATTAACCCCTAAACCGCCGCTCCCGGACCCCGCCGCCACCTATATTAAACTTATTGACCCCTAAACTTAAGTCTAACACTAACCCTAACACCCCCTAACTTAAATATTATTTTATAAATCTAAATACAAATTACTCTTATTAAATAAATTAATCCTATTTAAAACTAAATACTTACTTATAAAATAAACCCTAATATAGCTACAATATTACTAATAATTTAGGAATTAGGAATTATTTTCATTTTACAGGCAAATTTAAATTTATTTTAACTAGGTACAATAGCTATTAAATAGTTAATAACTATTTAATAGCTACCTAGTTAAAATAAAGACAAATTTACCGGTAAAATAAAAACTAACCTAAGTTACAATTACACCTAACACTACACTATCATTAACTAAATTATTCCTATTTAAAAATAAATACTTACCTGTAAAATAAACCCTAAGATAGCTACAATGTAATTAATAATTACATTTAGCTATTTTAGGATTTATATTTATTTTACAGGTAACTTTGTATTTATTTTAACTAGGTAGAATAGTTATTAAATAGTTATTAACTATTTAATAACTACCTAGCTAAAAGAAATACAAAATTACCTGTAAAATAAATCCTAACCTAAGTTACAATTAAACCTAACACTACACTATCAATAAATAAATTAAATTAATTAACTACAAATACCTACAATTAAATACAATTAAATAAACTAACTAAGTTACAAAAAAATAAAAAAATATTACAAGATTTTTAATCTAATTACACCTAATCTAAGCCCCCTAATAAAATAACAAAGCCCCCCAAAATAAAAAAAATGCCCTACCCTATACTAAATTACAAAAGTTAACAGCTCTATTACCTTACCAGCCCTTAAAAGGGCCTTTTGCGGGGCATGCCCCAAAGAAATCAGCTCTTTTGCATGTTAAAAAAAACACAATACGGGGGCGGAGCCATCGCTGGGAGAAACTGGTCGCACCTACAGTGAGCTCCCGCTATCATTTCCCTTATAACATAAAGTTTTTCGACCCTTAAACCTTTTTGTTTACTATTTGCTATAGTTTTGTCAGCCCCAATCCACCCTCTATCAGGCTGACCTGCCGCAACTAACAAAGATTGAATTTAATCCAGCGGAGCAGCAGTTGTGGTCTTACCGCCATACATGCCCTCTCACCGGCGGATTAAGGAGAATATTTTTCAAACCCTATCGCATGCTGAAAGCACCGGAGCTTATACCCCCCACTGTGCAACAACTCCCTAGACCGGACCGCAAACCTAATCTAAAGACTTGCCTGTTTGATATTTCGGGACTGCTGTTTCCCTGGGGGCAACGCCATCTTGACTTGAGCCACGCGACAAGCGGACCTTTCAGGGAGGCACACAAAGAGCAGTGGCTGTTTGCTTGCCTCAATTCTAACTTACTAGCATTGCCCGGGTGGTCCCTCTGAGCACTACTCCAGCCGTGAAGTCTTCAACTGTAAGTATTACAGCACCGCACTTTCACAGCAGTAGCCCCTATTGTGCCTAGCAGCTCTGAGACACTTGATGCGCTTCAGTGCATATTATAGAACCCAATCTTCTGCACCGCTCCTCCTATACTGTTACCCCGTGACTGCCGGGGGCTGCTCACTTACCCTGTCTGTGTCCGGGAGACCTCATCACCTAGGAGCGGTAGTCCTGAGCAGGGAGGCTCCATCTTGGAGTCTGCCTATGCGCCACATGGAGATACGAGGGGGCACTCTTTGAGCATTGTCTTTCTTTTTTACCCCTGTTCTGCCTGGTGTCACTGCTAGTCTGCAAGCACAAGCCCACTCAGCAGACCGGGCTGAACCCCAATCACTCAGCACCTAGAAAGCGATTGGGTTTTTTTTTTTCTGTTTTTTTTTTGCCACTTTCAATACGTTTTATAAGGGACTGACCCCATTTAGGTTGCTCTCCACTTTAATATACCCTGCTGGCCCTTTGTAACATAGTGGGGGGGGGGGGAGAAGAGGAATACACCCTGGGATCTCCTAGCTAGCAACTTGCCACTGGGAAGAGGCAGGATCTCCTGTGTCGATATAAAAATATAATCACCCACACAGCTGGAATATCTATTGCTTAGGCCACAGCTTTGATGTAAGAGAACTCATCCAATAAAGGGGACCACATCAGTCCCAGTATAGAAGAAGCTAACAAGCCTATGTTTTTTTTTTCTCTTTTGTGTTTAAAAGAAAAGTCTAAAGATGGAATAAACCATTAACAGCCATTTTGCCTGTTTCCCAAGCAGCGTTGACCTGGGTGTGCTTCCCTATATGAATACTTTTTTCTTTTTTGTCAATATTCCACGCAGCTAGCCAGCTTCTCCTGCTGTGTATTTTAACAATACAGAGCCCTCTGGTCTAGACTCCCTCCACCCCTTTCCCGCTGCCCATACCAGCGGGTCATACCCAACCTCCTTTTCCCCACTTCGCCCAATAGGGGGCACACCCCTGGGAGTGGGGTCTAGCCCGTGCACGCATCTATAATTGTTTTACTTACAATTCAAACCTGGTTAAAACCTGAAAAATAATGCAAGTCTAGAGGCAAAAGAGCAGGGGTGCAGGATTGAGATCCCTTCGGGAGCCATCTAAACTAAGGACTCTGTCTCAAAGTTTATCTACATTAGCTGCTTAAATCAATATCCATATAGCCAGTCATGGCTAATATAATGGGGAAAAAACAAAAGCCCCAGAAAAATCCCAAGAGGACTCTAACAGATCATTTTCATAACAAACATGCTTCAGACCTAGAACATTCGAAAGATGACTCTAGAGATTCAACCAACTCACTTAGCAGACTTTCTAAAACAGACAACCGCCATAGAGAATGTCCCACCCTCTCCCAGTCAACTTTTTTAGATACCATACAGACTCTGTGTGATAAAATGGATACACATCACACTTCTTTACGTCAGGAGTTTAGACAATCAGTGGCTGAACTGAAAAGAGAAATATCGTCAGTGAATGAACGCACTGAAACTCTAGAGAAGAAGCATGAGGACCTAGCTCTTGACCACTCTAACCTACTTACCTACTCCCAAAATTTGGCAGAAATGATTACAGAACTGGAGGGCAAGCTAGCAGACATGGAAGACAGATCACGTCGTAATAACTTAAGAATCCGTGGCATCCCAGAATCTGTTACTACAGCGGACCTCCCAGCTCACCTACAGGGACTATTTAAAGAAATATTAGACACGCTTCAACCGCAAGAACTACTGATAGATAGAGTTCATAGAGCCCTACGACCTCGAAACTCATCCGCAGACAACCCTAGAGACGTTATCCTGAGATTACATTATTTCACAACCAGAGATAAAATACTAAGAGCCTCATTCACTAACAAGTCGCTTAAAGACCCATATCAAGGAATACAGATTTTCCCAGATCTATCCCAACACACTCTGGCGAGGAGAAGATCCTTCCAACAGTTTACACGAGTCCTGAGACATAATAACATCA
The DNA here is from genome assembly GCF_027579735.1 of Bombina bombina. Lineage (NCBI taxonomy): Eukaryota > Metazoa > Chordata > Amphibia > Anura > Bombinatoridae > Bombina > Bombina bombina. The sequence continues at coordinate 663,387,080 of NC_069500.1, read as the reverse complement.
AATACAGATGGGGATTCCCTGTGAAGCTCTTTCTACAACACCAAGACAGGTCCTACGTGATCTCCACACCTGACCAAGGAATGAAACTTCTTTGCACTTTGGGATTTGATCACCACCAAAAGACAAACCAGAGCTTAGAAGACACCCCGGAACCACTCAACATATCTGCTCCGGAATGGAACCCCCATTCTTCCTCATCCAGTAACCCTCATTTCACAAAGTGATGAAGAGAGCTAACGCACGGGTACATATCTTACCCTCCCCTGAGCTCAAATAATTATTCATGTCACTTGATATTCGACAATATAAAACCTACCTGTTTACGTGTTATACGAGCTCACAAACGGGTACACATCTTACTCTTACTTAGCTCGTGTATATAGAAACAGGACAAGCCCTCTTGAGTCCCTAATCCTACTCGGAGCTGACTTTTTAGGCCTCCAATTAAAGGTAAAGATCTATGACATGAAAAGTACATCATCTTTATTTTTGAAGAACGTTGATAGCCTCGGCAAATCATGCTAGGCAGAACATTCATACTATGGAGAGAAGATTTAGACCCTGCCCTCACTCGGAGTGCAAGCAGGTGAAATTATATATGTTACAAAACTTTGTTTATTCTTACTAACTAGTATAAAAGTGACTCTTAAATTGAAAGTGTATATTAGGTAGTGTATGCAATAAATTAGCTATATTAAACATAGCTTACCCTCAAATTTATACTCACGTTGTAAAAGTTAAATGTTGCTTTAGAAATTTTATAGCACCTCATCAGCAGGTATGGTTTTTAGTATGTCTGCTATCCTTATGTACACCATTACTGTTTATTGTTTACCTTAATGTTATTCACATTGTTTGATGTCTACTTTGACTTTTTTATACAATAAGGTTACTGAAATGCCTTATTCATTGACACGAATAATTCACCAAACATAACATATACGAATCTCTCCCTCCTTTTACTCAGACTCCTTGAGCTCCTTAATATAATATAGTAACATTCCTCCAAACTACTGGCCTGAAGGGCCCTCGTACCCTGTCACCCCAACATTCCCTCTCAGCCTTTTCACTCAGACTCCTGCTCAGACCCACTCCAACACACCAACACACACTAGAGACTCCGCCCCCCCCGCCTCGACACAGGTTTTTTTACCCATGTACTCTTTTACCCCTTTATTTACCCTAAATATTTACAGCTCCACCAACGAAACAGGTTATTGGACTTCACAAAGAAAAACATCCAGACCCCATAACTACCCAAACCCAGAGGCAAGATCCCCTCAAACTTTCCTCCACTCATTGTGCATCATATAGTTCACATTTAGATACAATAAAACATGGAACACCTCCATATCCTATCCCTCAACACACAAGGTCTAAACTCACCAACAAAGAGTAGTCTACTGTTTAATTATCTCCAGAAGAATAAAGTTAGTATAGCTCTACTTCAGGAAACTCATTGGACAACCGCTCCACATATTCTTCGCACAACTAAGAGATATCCTGTAGTGCTAGAAGCGCCATACACCTCAAAATCTAGAGGAGTAGCTATTCTCTTCAGCAAAGACATAAAGGTAGATCACATACACACAGAAATAGACCCACATGCCAGGTATATCATAATTGTCTGTAGGCTAAACGCTCAGTTAGTCACTATTGCAAACCTATATGCTCCAAATGTTCGTCAAATACGCTTTCTCAATAAAGTATTACATACGTTAACAGAAATAAAACAAGGTACCCTGATTTTAGGAGGTGATTTCAACCTCATGTGGGATCCTAACATAGACAGATTAGGCTCCAGGATCTCCACATTAGACAGATCTATGCACTCTTTATCCAAAGCATTTAGATCGCTAATTTGCCAACATGACATTTATGATGTATGGAGATCTTTCCATCCTCAAGGAAGAGATTTCACCTTCTATTCCTCCCCGCATAAATCTCATACCAGAATAGATTACTTTTTTGTTCATGCTAAATTATTAGATAAAATATCACATGTTAAGATCGACCCGATCTCTTGGTCAGACCATGATGCCTTACATATGTCTTGCAGCGACCAATCATCACATTCTCCAAGTCCCCAATGGCGACTGAGAGACTACATACTGACAGACCCACTCACCAAGATAAACACACAGGAGACAATCACTAGTTTTTTAGAAATAAATGATAACCATCAGACCACTACTGAGATTTTATGGGCTACACTCAAAGCGGTACTCAGGGGGCACCTGATAGATATGGAAATTGACTCGCATAAAAAGAGAGGCATGGCCCTCTACTCGCTAACCGCCCAAGCCAGACTATTGAGACAGCAACTTAATAAGACTTACTCCATTACGGTAAAACGACCAACTCCGTGAGGTAACTAAACAAATACAAGACGCAGAATTACAAAAGACACATGATACACTAGAGAAGTTTAAAAAACTATACTACCACTTCAGTAATAAAGCCTCATCCTTGTTAGCCAAGAAATTACAACATCGCACTGCACAGTCGAGGATACTGACCATTAGAAATAAAGATGGACAGCCAGTCTGCGCCCCGAAGGATATAGGCCAAGTTTTTAGGGACTTTTATCAAGCATTGTACAATATAGAAACAGACCTGGAAGCTCCGTCTCCTTCCCCCACGGACATCTCTAAATATCTTAAAGACCTACATCTACCTACGCTAGACACAACACTAATCCCCTTTTTAATAGCTCCAATAACAACCAGAGAAGTGATCAGTGTAATTAGCTCACTCAAGTTAGGGAAATCCCCTGGCCCAGATGGATATACAGCTCGATTTTACAAAACATATCAAGTCATTTTAGCCCCCATACTCTGTAGAGTCTTTCAGGAGATTAGGCAAAAGTTCTCTTTTAATACAGAATTCCTTGAGGCAGCAGTAGTCACGATTCCTAAACCAGGAAAAGACCCAGAACTATGTAGTAGCTACAGACCCATCTCCCTTCTCAATATTGATATAAAATTGTACGCCAAACTATTAGCTACCAGACTATCAAAAGTAATTAACCCACTCATACACTCCGATCAAGTAGGATTTATCCCAAATACAGAAGGCCCAGACGCCACTAGACGTATACTAGATGTCCTTAGTATAGCATCCAGGGGTGAGGAACAATTTTTGGCCTTATCTCTAGATGCAGAGAAAGCCTTCGAGAGGGTACGATGGGCTTATATCTGGGAAACAATGACAATATTTAATTTCCCTGCTCCCTTTATTAAGGCTATACAAGCACTATATTCCCACCCTACGGCACGAATCAGAGGTACGGGCTTCCAATCAGACACTTTCACTATCTCCAATGGAACAAGACAGGGCTGCCCCCTTTCCCCCCTCCTCTTCGCTATAGCCATAGAACCCTTAGCACAGGCAATACGAATAAACTCTAAGGTTAAGGGGTTGACGTACGGAAACCAGACGCATAAGATTTCGCTATACGCGGATGATGTAACCCTATTTCTGACTTCCCCAGCGAACTCACTAGAAGCAGTATTTAGTATTATTGATACATTCAGCTCTATGAGCTACTACAAACTAAACATAGACAAAACGGAGGCCCTACATATCAATATATCAACCCAGAAGCTTAAGGACTTACAACACTCCTACAGATTCCATTGGAAATCTGACTTCATTAAAGTTCTAGTAGTTTGTTTAGCCCCAGATCCCATGACCACCATATCAGCAAACTTTACCGACAGGCTCACAGAATTCCATAAACTCCTGAATACTTGGGAGTATAGAGAAATTTCCTGGACCGGAAGAATGACGGCAATTAAGATGTCATTCCTCCCTAAGATTACCTATTTATATAGATGTATTCCATACAATATCCCAAGACCCATTTTAAACAAACTGCAAGGCATGATTACTACTTATATATGGAGAGATAAGCGCCCTAGGACAGCGAGATATACTCTAGAGAGACCTTACACTCAAGGAGGGCTGGCCCTCCCAAATTTACTTACATATTTCCATGCTGCCAGACTCTCTCACTTACTTGAATGGAATAATGACAAGTCACACTCTTTCGGCTGGTATTGTGCTGAGTCCTCGATACTTCCCCCCAACATAACACTATCAGATCTTCTATGGATACCCACACACCATAGACACAAGCTAGGACACTTGTATCCCATACTACACGATGCACTGAAGTTTTGGGACTTTATCGGACATGAACCAAACATCTCCCCACACCCTTCACCCGCTCTAACAATAACAGCAGTTCTGTTTTCACTACCAGAAGCGCACATAGATTTATGGCAGAACTTACGCATCAAGACCATTACTGACTTCTACGAGTCAGAGGTCTGGATCCCTCACTCCCAGCTATGTCTCAAATTCAATATTCCCAAGAGACTCCAGTTTGAGGCCTTTCGTATGAGCTTTTGGTTACGATCTTGGGGCTACCCAAGGAAAGCTCTCAGGACTCCCTCGCTGTGGGAGCTTACATGGAATAAAGCACACACCGTTAAGCACTCTTTGTCCCTACACTACAATCTTCTGTCTAATTCTAAACCATTCCATAAGATCCCACAACATAGTGCTTGGGAGAAGGAGATTAGATTCATAGTCGACTTTAGTATATGGAATAGTAGGATTCAGATAACTAGAAAACTACTCCATTGCGCTACTCTATGGGAGTTATACTATAAAATCACTGTCAGATGGCACCTTGTTCCCGTCAATTTACATAAAGCCTATAATTCCCAATCTCCTCTTTGTTGGAGACTATGTGGACAACCAAGCACACACATTCACATCTGGTGGTCCTGCCCTAAAATTCAACCTCTCTGGAGGAAAATATATGACACCTTAGGCGACCTCCACATCATCTCCCCCTACTTGCCGGAGATTGCTCTCTTACACATGCCAATACCTACTTTAAATAACTGCACAGACGCACTCACGATATACCTTTCTATGGCTACCAAGCTTGCTATCGCCAGAGCATGGAGAAATAAAACCCCGCCGTCATTCACACAAGTATTATCTATAATCAGACATATTAGGCTGATGGAGCAATATTCCTTTAGAGTACTAGATAAGGTTGATCAATACTTTCAGATTTGGCATCCATGGCTCACTCTTTTCCCAGATTAGACAATATTAAACTATAATACTGTGGAACACTAGTCATCAGAGAATCCCATCACCGCCTACCCTCCCCCCCTTTCTCTTCTGCCTTGCATCTGGATATACACAAATATACATACCTGTACAAAGTCATGAAGGTCCAATTATGTATTGATATTTATATTTAAATCAATGTTATTGTTTATACTTATGTACACTTGTATACTTCTATATAAACCTGTTAACACTAAAACATCTGAGAGCTGTATCTTACATTGTATATACTTCATTTACTATTCCTTCTAATATTGTAAAATAGAGACATGGTACTTATAGGCAAGTAGCATCACTTTACCATAGTCAATGAATGCATGGGCCCATCTACGAATATGCCAAATGCTAACAGTCTTATGTGTTCGCAATGACGTAAAAATGTACTGTTGTAATGACTTGCAACCATTTTTCTGCTGTTTATTCTCTTGTTGGATTGTCTCAATAAAAAATTTAATTAAAAAAACAAAAAACACAATACCACCCCCCAACATTACAACCCACCACCCACATACCCCTACTCTAACCCAAACCCCCTTAAATAAACCTAACACTACCCCCCTGAAGATCTCCCTAACTTGAGTTGTCTTCACCCAACCGGGCACTGATGGACCAAAAGAGGGCATCCGGAGCGGCAGAAGTCTTCATCCTATCCGGGCAGAAGAGGACATCCGGACCGGCAGATATCTTCATCCAAGCGGCATCTTCTATCTTCATCCATCTGACGAGGAGCGGCTCCATCTTCAAGACCTCCGACGCGGAACATCCTTCTTGACCGACGACTAGACGATGAATGAAGGTTCCTTTAAGTGACGTCATCCAAGATGGCGTCCCTCAAATTCCGATTGGCTGATAGGATTCTATCAGCCAATCGGAATTAAGGTAGGAAAAATCTGATTGGCTGATTCAATCAGCCAATCAGATTCAAGTTCAATCGGATTGGCTGATCCAATCAGCCAATCAGATTGAGATTGCATTCTATTGGCTGATCTGAACAGCCAATAGAATGCGAGCTCAATCTGATTGGCTGATTGGTGTTAGGTTTATTTAAGGGGGGTTTGGGTTAGAGTAGGGGTATGTGGGTGGTGGGTTGTAATGTTGGGGGGTGGTATTGTGTTTTTTTTTAACATGCAAAAGAGCTGATTTCTTTGGGGCATGCCCCGCAAAAGGCCCTTTTAAGGGCTGGTAAGGTAATAGAGCTGTTAACTTTTGTAATTTAGTATAGGGTAAGGCATTTTTTTATTTTGAGGGGCTTTGTTATTTTATTAGGGGGCTTAGATTATTTTTTGTAACTTAGTTTATTTAATTGTATTTAATTGTAGGTATTTCTAGTTAATTAATTTAATTTATTTATTGATAGTGTAGTGTTAGGTTTAATTGTAGTAGAAAATAGAAACAAAAAGCGCAACCTCGATTCAAGTGGTTTTTATTACAAATTCACAAATACAGCGCAAGGTAAGAATTGCACTTCCCAAATACACAGTTAAAACCAGCACATAGTAAAATGGTAGTCTACACAGGAACAGCAGGGTACACCGGTAAATTTCACCATGTCCCACCAGGTAAATTCCGGATCCCAATACTCCTTCTGGCCTGTAGTAGCTACTTAAAGTCTATTTATGTATGTTGATGATACATCAAAATAATGTGGACACCTCAACGCGTTTCCCCCGTCTAACAGACAGGCTTTCTCAAGAGGAAAAGTGATCACTTTTCCTCTTGAGAAAGCCTGTCCGTTAGACGGGGGAAACGCGTTGAGGTGTCCACATTATTTTGATGTATGATCAACATACATAAATAGACTATAAATAGCTTCTACAGGCCAGAAGAAGTATTGGGATCCGGAATTTACCTGGTGGGACATGGTGAACTTTACCGGTGTACCCTGCTGTTCCTGTGTAGACTACCATTTTACTACGTGCTTGTTTTAACTGTGTATTTGGTAAGTGCAATTCTTACCTTGCGCTGTATTTGTGAATTTGTAATAAAAACCACTTGAATCGAGGTTGCGCTTTTTGTTTCCATTTTCTACTGCATGTATCCGTTGGCTGAGGACAGAAGAACCCAGTTTCTGAAAAGCAGCACCTCTGATTCCGTAGTCGACACTGAGTGACGTCATCACCCGGCTTGCTTGTGCGGCATCTAGGAACGTGGAGCACAACGGCGTGTACGGACCTGCTATACTGATCCTCTGGTCTACTGAAGGCGGGTAATACACAAGTCTGTTATGATTAGCCGGTTAAGTGGGATCGTTTGGTGAGAACTTTTACCCTATTTGTATTTCCACATCTCACATCTTTATACAGACTCTCCTTCGGACTGCCATTAGAACCGTTGGTAATACCCTTTGAGAAATCTGACTGTATATTGGCAAATGGTATTTACATTGTATATTAAGAGCCTTTAAACTACCGTCTCCATCTTTTATTATTGTTTGCTTGTCACACTTATGATAGTTTTATTGCTTAGGGTTGTGCAGTGCAGAAAGTTTTTGACTAGTTGTGGTTAGGTTTAATTGTAACTTAGGTTAGGATTTATTTTACAGGTAATTTTGTATTTCTTTTAGCTAGGTAATAACTATTTAATAACTATTCTACCTAGTTAAAATAAATACAAAGTTACCTGTAAAATAAATATAAATCCTAAAATAGCTAAATGTAATTATTAATTACATTGTAGCTATCTTAGGGTTTATTTTACAGGTAAGTATTTATTTTTAAATAGGAATAATTTAGTTAATGATAGTGTACTGTTAGTTGTAATTGTAACTTAGGTTAGTTTTTATTTAACGGTAAATTTGTCTTTATTTTAACTAGGTAGCTATTAAATAGTTATTAGCTATTTAATAGCTATTGTACCTAGTTAAAATAAATTTAAATTTGCCTGTAGAATAAAAATAAATCCTAAAATAGCTACAATATAATTATTAGTAATATTGTAGCTATATTAGGGTTTATTTTATAGGTAAGTATTTAGTTTTAAATAGGATTAATTTAGTTAATAAGAGTAATTTGTATTTAGATTTTTTAAAATAATATTTAAGTTAGGGGGGTGTTAGGGTTAGTGTTAGACTTAAGTTTAGGGGTCAATAAGTTTAATGTAGGTGGCGGCGGGGTCCAGGAGCGGCGGTTTAGGGGTTAAACAATTTATTTAGTTGCGGTGGGGTATGGGATCAGCAGGATAGGGGTTAATACATTTATTATAGGTGGCGGCGGTATAGGGGGGCAGGATAGGGGTTAATAGGTATTATGTAGGTGGGGGCGGGGTCCGGGAGTGGCAGTTTAGGGGTTAATCAGTTTATTAGAGTGGCGGTGGGCTCCAGGAGCAGTGGTTTAGGGTTAATACATTTATTATAGTTGTGGCGGGGTCTAGGAGCGGCAGTTTAGGGGTTAATAACTTTATTTAGTTGCGGGGGGCTCCAAGGGCGCTGGTATAGGGGTAGAACAGTGTAGTTTAGTGTGGGTGCTTAGTGACAGCTTATCAATAAAGCTGTAAAAAAGCCGAAGAGCAGCGAGACCGGATGAGTGATAACTATCACAGTCCGCTGCTCATCGCCCCGTACTTGGTGCGTGGCTTTTTGACAGCTTTTTTGATAACTTTGGCGAGCGTATTCAGGTCCGCGGCGGTGATGTGAGGTGAGCTTAGGCGGGCGTATTGGGGCCGGCGAAGGCAGGTAAGTAGACACGTTGATAACTAGGGGCCAGTGTCCCTAAGAAAGAAAATTCATTCAGGCCAGTTCTGGATTTGAACATTTTGAATCATTTGTTAAGAGTGCCAACTTTCAAAATCATGACTATAAGGACTATTCTGCCTTTTGTTCAGCAAGGGCATTATATGTCCACGATAGACTTACAGGATGCATATATTCATATTCCGATTCATCCAGACCACTATCAGTTTCTGAGATTCTCTTTTCTAGACAAGCATTACCAATTTGTTGCTCTTCCATTTGGCCTAGCGACAGCTCCAAGAATCTTTTCAAAGGTTCTCGGTGCCCTACTCTCTGTAATCAGAGAACGTGGTATTGCGGTGTTTCCTTAATTGGACGATATCTTGGTACTAGCTCAGTCTTTACATTCTGCAGAATCTCACACAAATCAACTAGTGTTGTTTCTTCAAAGACATGGTTGGAGGATCGATTTACCAAAAAGTTCCTTGATTCCTCAGACAAAGGTCACCTTTTTAGGTTTCCAGATAGATTCAGTGTCCATGATTCTGTCTCTATCAGACAAGAGACAATTAAAATTGGTTTCAGCTTGTCGGATCCTTTAGTCTCAATCATTCCCTTCAGTAGCTATGTGCATGGAAGTTTTAGGTCTCATGACTGTAGCATTGGACGCAATCCCCTTTGCTCGTTTTCATATAAGACCTCTCCAGCTTTGTATGCTGAATCATTGGTGCAGGGATTATAAAAAGTTATCACAATTAATATCCTTAAATCTTAGTGTTCGACTCTCTCTGACTTGGTGGTTAGATCACCATCGTATAGTTCAAGGGGCCTCTTTTGTTTGTCCAACTTGGACTGTGATCACAACAGATGCAAGTCTTTCAGGTTGGGGAGCTGTCTGGGGATCTATGACAAAACAAGGGGTTTGGAAATCTCAAGAGGCGAGGTTACCAATCAATATTTTAGAACTCCGTACTATTTTCAGGGCTCTTCAGGTTTGGCCTCTATTGAAGAGAGAATCGTTCATTTGTTTTCAGACAGACAATATGACAACTGTGGCATATGTCAATCATCAGGGTGGGACTCACAGTCCCCAAGCTATGAAAGAAGTATCTCCTCTGATACTTGCTTGGGCAGAATCCAGCTCCTGTCTAATTTCTGTGGTTCATATCCCAGGTGTAGACAATTGGGAAGCGGATTATCTCAGCCGTCAGACTTTACATCCGGGGGAGTGGTCGCTCCATCCAGATGTGTTTTCTCAGATTGTTCAGATGTGGGGTCTTACAGAAATAGATCTGATGGCTTCCCATCTAAACAAGAAACTTGCTTTGTTACAGGCTCGTAAATCTGTTTCTATGAAGATTTATTATCGAGTTTGGAAGACTTATATTTCATGGTGTTCTTCTCATATATTTTCTTGGCATTCTTTTAGAATTCCTAAAATTTTACAGTTTCTTCAGGATGGTTTGGATAAAAGATTTGTCTGCAAGTTCCTTGAAGGGACAAATCTCTGCTCTTTCTGTTTTATTTCACAGAAAGATTGCTAAGGTTCCTGATATTCACTGTTTTGTACAGGCTTTGGTCTGTATCAAGCCTGTCATTAAATCAATTTCTCCTCCTTGGAGTCTTAATTTGATTTTGAAGGCTTTACAGGCTCCTCCGTTTGAGCCTATGTATTCTTTGGACATTAAACTACTTTCTTGGAAAGTGTTGTTCCTTTTGGCCATCTCTTCTGCTAAAAGAGTTTCTGAATTATTTTCTCTTTCTTGTGAATCTTCTTTTCTGATTGTCCATCAGGATAAGGCAGTTTTGTGGACTTCATTTAAATTTCTACCTAAGGTTGTGAATTCTAACAACATTAATATAGAGATTGTTTTTCCTTCTTTGTGTCCTAATCCTAATAATTCTTTGGAGAGATCCTTACATTCTTTGGATGTTGTAAGAGCTTTGAAATATTATGTTGAAGCTACTAAAGTTTTCAGGAAGACTTTTAGTCTATTTGTTATCTTTTCTGGTTCTAGGAAAGGTCAGAAGGATTCTGCCATTTCCTTGGCATCTTGGTTAAAGCTTTTGATTCATCAGGCTTATTTGGAGTCGGGTCAGGCCCCGCCTCAGAGAATTACAGCTCATTCTACTAGATCAGTCTCCACTTTGTGGGCTTTTAAGAATGAAGCTTCAGTTGATCAGATTTGCAAAGCAGCAACTTGGTCTTCTTTGCATACATTTACTAAATTCTACCATTTTGATGTATTTGCTTCTTCCTAAGCAGTTTTTGGTAGAACAGTTTTTCAGGCAGCTGTTTCTGTTTGATTCCTCTGCTTATATTTACATTTTTTTCTTTTCATTTATGAGAATAAACTTATATTTTGGGTTGTGGATTAATTTTTCCAGCGGAAAATGGCTATTATTTTATCCCTCCCTCTCTAGTGACTCTTCTGTGGAGTTCCACATCTTGGGTACTACTATCCCATACATCACTAGCTCATGGACTCTTGCCAATTACATGAAAGAAAACATAATTTATGTAAGAACATACCTGATAAATGTATTTCTTTCATATTGGCAAGAGTCCATGAGACCCACCCTTTTTATGGTGGTTATGATTTTTTGTATAAAGCACAATTATTTCCAAATTTATTTTTTGATGCTCTTTATTCCTTTTTTTATCACCCCACTACTTGGCTATTCGTTAAACTGAATTGTGGGTGTGGAGAGGGGTGTATTTATAGGCATTTTGAAGTTTATATATATATATTAGGTGCCTGGTCAGAACAAACCTGGCAGACAAACCACATTCTATTTAAAATTAGCCCAGTTGGAGTCTATAGTTCCATAAAACTAGTTTCTTAACATTAATGAAAGACTTGTGTAAGTCATTATAAAAGAGATATAGAAATTTAATTCAAATTTAAGGATATGTTAAAGCATAAACAAGGAAGGTTAAATAATTTGCAATAAGAGCTCATTTATGAACACACTTTACTAGTGTTAGATACATCAAGGACAAAATGTATTATCCCTGCAGTCGCCAATTACTCTAGAGCAGGGTATGTTAATCACCTTGAAAGAGTGAGTGTCAGGCGATTGATCTGGCCACCTCTTAGGTGGTAGAAAATGAAAAAAAAGCGGTAATTTTTAATGATTGGGAATTTGATAAATAAACTCTCTGCTTCCCACAAAATAACAATTTGAATCAAAAGGTTGTACTTTTTTCATTAAAGGACCAGTAATTACAGTAGATTTGCACAATCAACAAATACATGATAACAAGACAATGCAATTGCACTTAGTCTGAACTTCAAATGAGTAGTAAATTCTTTTTAGGACAAATTTCAAAGTTATGTCTATTTCCACTCCCACTGTATCATGTGACAGCCATCAGCGAATCACAAATGCATATACGTATATTCTGTGAATTTTTGCACATGCTCAGTTGGAGCTGGTGACTCAAAAAAATTACATATAAAAAGACTGTGTAATATGTTAATGGAAGTAAATTGGAAAGTTGTTTAATATTGCATGCTCTATCTGAATCATGAAAGATTCATTTTCACTTGAGTGTCCCTTTAAATTTAGAAGTCCAATATAATGAGTTTGTGTATGAGCACAATTTTTTCAGACATGTGGAAAGACCTAATGCAGCTTTTAATAATTATATAGTGCTAGCATCTATGATGTCATGCTCTTAATACATTGAACAAAAGTATTCAGCATTTTTTCTATTTAGTTTGATGTGCTTGTATGAGCAGTAGATTATGTTCTTTTCATTGAAAAAAAAAAACTAAAGAAAAGCGTTTGTATCCTTTGAAACATTTCCTTGTGTACCTTTAACATGCAAAAGCTGAAAATACTATAATTATCGTACCTTCAAAAGCTTAAAGTGATTGTGAAGTATAAAATCAGGGGCACTTTAATTAATTAAACTTTACAAACACGCTATTTTAAAAAAAATAACCTTTTGTTAAGGTAAACAGACCACGATCCTCCGCCTGCTTCTCCTTATATATTTTGTAGATCGATGACAAATCAGGCTTCCTCCAAACCTTGCGTGCCCCCATTGGCGTCCAGCTCCTGGGGCAACGCAACAATTGGAGGAGGCCGGATTCATCATTGATATGCAAAATACAGTCGGCGAAGCAGACGGACAAAAAGTTTGTTTTTTTTAAAGTGTGTTTGTAAAGTTGAATGAATTAAAGTGCTCCTGTTTTTAAGAGTATTTTTTTATACTGGGCTTTAATTCCTTAAACTTTACGATCATTTTAATAGACATATCTTAAAAAAAGAAATGCACAATAATTTGACACATTGTGTGTGTGTGTGCCTTTTAATTGACTATCACAGAATATAAAAGTAACAAGTTGGTGCCCAAAACCTTCCAAGTAATGCCTATACCTCCCCCATTTTTTCCTAATTCCTGTCCTTTAGATGCAGAGCTCCATCCAGACTGACCATACCCCATCCACAGTACCAAGCACAAACCACCCGCACTCCACACTTTGACTGCCTGGACTATGCCCTGAAATCCTAACAGCAAGTGAGACTGCAGGTCACATTAGCTTTGTAATTATGGTATAAGGGACTACTTTTGCCACAAATCTTTTGTCAATTTATTGAGAAAACCTAATGTAAAAAGTATTCATTTTGTTTAAAAAATTGCACATGCACAAGTTATAGATTATATAAAATATAATTATCCAATAAAATATAATTGTGCAAACTTTTAACTAGACATGTGCGATTCGTTTAGTTCCAAATCGAAATTCGGACAAATTCGCAAAATTTGGAGATTCAGATCGATTCGAATTTCCAAATTACCCTAGCACTGAAACTAACTAGTCTGAATGCATTTGTAACAAATAAATCCGAATTAGTTTGGATTTATTAGTTACATTTGAATGGCCATAGACTAATCACAATTCAGTATAACAATTAAATTTAGTGAGATTTAGTGATATAGAACAGTGAAATAATTCCATTTTTGTAACTTGGAACTATCTGGATCAACATAACATAAGAATCTGAACATACTGAACTTCCAAATTTACAAATTGATCCGAAATGAATACATCCAAAAACATCTGAATCCGAATGTATCCGAATTCGAATTGACCCAAAACAAAATTTGAAAAAATCCAAATCGGTCCAAAATGAACCGAAACAAATTTTTCCGATGTGCACGTCTACTTTTAACTTTTTCTGGTTGTCAGGTAGTGTTACCAACACAAATATGATTTGTTTTCTTAATTTTATTTTATTTAGACATGCATTGTCTCTTGTCTATTGTTAAACAGGTTTTTCAAAATAAATAAATAAATAATATTATCATGTTATGTAAGAGCTGGGCTGGAATATTCTCGTTGATCTCAAGAAGTGGTAGAGTGAGGTGGTTATGTAGCGTCAGAGAACCACAATCAGTTGATGCGAGCTACAAATTATAAGTTTAGTAATACATTATTTTTATATCCATTTGCTTAATTCTGCACATACCTGTCAGACTGAACCCTTCATTCAATACACACAGAAGTGCCGTGATGAGGTTGTTAAGCTTACTGGCTTAACCTTTCCTTTACATCACCCTGATAAAACAGGTATAGTAAGTACAGCATATTTAATGCATGAATCAGTGTTACAAAAACAGTGCTAGGTAGACTCATGTCTCCATGATTTTTTTTAACCTTAAATATGTGAATCATGCCTGTAAATAATCTGATACCTATCAATATTTGAGAGGTCAAAACTAAACATATTCAAACCATCAAAACAATCTTTATCTCTACCTGAACCATATAGTTTACCCATAACTATCTCATCTTCATTGGTTTTATCTCTTCTTCATAACAATACCATGTTACTATTTTTTAAGCCTGATAAGCTCCTCATTTCACTTTGAGTCCATGCTGCAAAACCACTGAAGTCTTATTATGGACAAAGTAGTTGAATGTGCATTTTGTACAAACACAATTATTTTCTGAAACCAATATCTCGGTCAAATGGGGAAAAGCTGTTCATTCTTTTGCCCAGAAATCTAGCATTTGCTTATAAAGCCCTTACAAGCTTCTACATATCTCACGTTGGGCCCAATGTTCTAAAGATCCACCAAGAAATGCTCACTTCAATCTCTACGGTCTCACAAAGTCTTGCCAGGTGAAATGCTATAAAAAAGTGGTATGACCTTTGCTTGCTGGCTCACTGCCAGTGAATGTGGATCTCAGCAGTGTGGAGGGGGCATGTTTTCAAAGCATGTTAATACAACAGTAAACAGTAAATCTAAAAATGTTTTCTGTTTGCTAATAGTTCAAATAATCTATATGCAAACTCATTTTCACTGTACATGTATTATATTTTATTATATCCTTACTAATATATTTCTCATCTCACCACTGAAAAGGGTCACCTAAGCTTGCAGGTATCGTTTAGAGCATTAGAAGTTACCTGCAAAGTTTCTCTATTGCTATACCATGAAATGCTTATATATTTGCTATGTATGCTATTGCCGTTGTTAACAAACATTAAAAAAAAAAAACAACAACATATTAATAAACCTATATGAGGTGGGGGATTGTGGGTATACTGTAAAATAGTATATTATTTATTTTAAATGTTTGTTATTTAAATAAATGTGTTTTTAGCTTATGGTGTGAGCTGGAGAACATATAGCTTTAGGTTTCCATTAAGATTTATCTTGCCATAGAATCTTTCTTTCATGGTGTCCCTTCCCAACTTGTATACCTGTTTCTCTTCCTCTTGCTCAACTGCTTCAGCTCCCTGGTAATTTGCCTTTTCATTGCTTTCTGGCAATTAAATCTAAATAGAGCCCCATATACATTTTAAAGGGTCTTATAATGAAGAGCTGGGACCTTGAATAAAAGCACAACAAAATTACTACTAATCAGAATAAATAAGCAAGAAAGCAAGTAAGCCTCCTTTAAAAGTGTAACTGTTCCCTCAATCAAGCAAAGTAAGTTGAAAAATAATATTGTGAAAAATCTATATGATATCTGATTCTACTGATAATTGACATTGGGGCTTATTTACCAATGTGCGAGTGGACATGATACAAAGTAGCATATCATATCCGCGGCCCATCGCGGCACATCGATAAATGCCGACAGCATATGCTGTCGGCATTTATCATTGCACCAGTAATTCTTGTGAACTGATGGTGCAATGCCGCTCCCTGCAGATTCGCGGCCAATCGGCTGCTAGCAGGGGGTGTCAATCAACCCGATCGTATTTGATCGGGTTGATTTCTGTTTGCCGCCTAAAAGCAGGCGGACAAGTTATGGAGCAGCGGTCTTTAGACCGCTGCTTCATAACTCCTTGATTAAGTCTGTTTCCATACTGAGCTTGATAAATATGCCCCATAGTATGAATTACTGTATTTTTACTTTCAAATGGTAGAAGGAAAAATGTTCCCCTTGATATTTATTCTGCCATTTAAATATTTTATAAAATGATTCTTAATATTTAAATATCAAATTGAGCATTTGATCATAAGTTAACACAGTTGTTTGAAAAAATAACACAGAATGCTTTGCAGATATTTAACGTTTATCTAGAACAAATGCAGCCAACATTTGTTATGTTTACCAAATGTGTCAAAATGTTTACAAACCCCTTCTGATTATAGTTTTCTGTTCAATCTAAGCTTTACTCTTTGCAGCCTAATCAATTCCTTATGTATTTTTGTACATCTGTATGTTAAAACCCAAATCTATCTCCACTTTAAATCTATTTATCTTTCTTTCTCTTGGTTAAGGGCATCCTTCCACATATAATAAACATTTAATATGGAGATGCAGCTGGTTCCCTTCACTGTACACCAAGGCCCCTACTTATCAAGCCGTCGACTTTCTAGCATTCAACGGCACCAATACGCTCGCCTAAGATCGCCTAACATCGCTGCTGCGGACTTGAATACGTTCGCCAAAATGATCAAGAAAGCTGTCAAAAAGATGCGCACCAAGTACGGAGCGATGAGCAGCCGACTGTTGTTAACTAACAGTCATCGATCTCGCTGCTGTTTGGCTTATTCGCAGCTTTCTTGCTACCCTGTCACTAAGCACCCACACTATACTATACTGTTTTACCCCCTAAACCGCCGCTTCGGGAGCCCACCGCACCTAAATAAAATGTTTACCCCCTAATCCGCCGCTCCCGGAGCCCACCGCACCTAAATAAAATGTTTAACCCCTAAATCGCCATTCCTGGAGCCCACCGCACCAAAATAAAATGTTTAACCCCTAAACCGCCGCTCCTGGAGCCCACCGCCACCTACATTGTATGTTTTAGCCTCTAAACCGCCGCTCCCGGACCCCGCCGCCACCTACATTAAATTTATTAACCCCTAATCTGACCCCCCTACACCGCCATCACCTACATTAAATTTATTAACCCCTAATCTCCCGCCCCCAATGTCGCCGCCACTATATAAAATTTATTAACCCCTAAACCTAAGTCTAACCCTATCCCCCACTAATTTAAACAGAATTAAAATTAATCTAAATAAATTATTCCTATTTAAAACTAAATACTTACCTATAAAATAAACCCTAAGATAGCTACAATATAACTAATAGTTACATTGCAGCTATTTTAGGATTTATTTTTATTTTACAGGCAAGCTTGTATTTATTTTAACTAGGTACAATAGTTAATAGCTACCTAGCTAAAATAAATACAAAAGTACCTGTAAAATAAATCCTAACCTAAGTTACAATTAAACCTAACACTAAACTATAATTAAATAAATTACCTAAACTAAATACAATTAAATGCAATAAAATAAATTAAACTAAAGTACAAAAACAAACAAACACTAAATTACAGAAAATAATAAACAAATTACAAGATTTTTAAACTAATTACACCTAATCTAATCCCCCTAACAAAATAAAAAAGCCCTCCCAAAATAAAAAAAGCCCTACCCTACACTAAATTACAAATAACCATTAAAAGGGCCTTTTACGGGGCATTGCCCCAAAGTAATCAGCTCTTTTACCTGTAAAAAAAAATACAATACCCCCCCCCAACATTGCAACCCACCACCCACACACCCAACCCTACTCTAAAACCCACCCAATCCCCCCTTAATAAAACCTAACACTACCCCCTGGAAGATCACCCTACCTTGAGACGTCTTCACCCAGCCGGGCACAAGTGGTCCTCCAGAGGGGCAGAAGTCTTCATCCGATCCGGGCAGAAGAGGTCCTTCATCCATCCAGCGAGGAGCGGCTCCATCTTGAAGACATCCAACGTGGAGCATCCATCCGACCGACGACTACCCGACGAATGAATATTCCTTTAAATGACGTCATCCAAGATGGCGTCTCTTGAATTCCGATTGGCTGATAGAATTCTATCAGCCAATTGTAATTAAGGTAGGAAAAATCCTATTGGCTGATGCAATCAGCCAATAGGATTGAGCTCACATTCTATTGGCTGTTCCAATCAGCCAATAGAATGCAAGCTCAATCCTATTGGCTGATTGGAAACCAGGTATGCTGGGCCGGAATAGTGGTGAGTGTACCTGGTAGGTATTTGATAACTACCAAAAGTAGTCAGATTGTGCCGAACTTGCGTTCGGAACATCTGTAGTGACGTAAGCATCGATCTGTGTCGGACTGAGTCCGCCGGATCGTATGTTACGTCACTAAATTCTACTTTTGCCGGTCTGTAGGGTTTGATAACTATGGCGAATCAGGCTCACCACAAATACGCTGCGGAATTCCAGCGTATTTGCGGTTGACAGCTTGATAAATAGAGGCCCAGGTCTCAAATGTGAATTTTTTTTTGCTTATCATTGTATTTTTGGATTTCATGGCCATGTGCCTGAATATTTTTGCCTTATAATGCAAGCGACAGTTCTGCCACAACCTTTCAGAGCCCTGTTTCCTATAATATAATATACTGCTTTATAAAGTGTTCCATGAGCTCAGCCTTGTGAATCCATTGGTGTAGGTGAGGGCTTTCACTTTCCCACCTTTTGTTATTACAGATGGTTCAAAGTTTGTACATATATTTTATTTGTTCTCTATGTCAAGAGCCTCTTCCATGACCAGTTCTAGATTTCAAGGACACTTTAGCAGTGGATCTCAAGCGTTTCACAATCTCCTCCAAACTGGAGATATAGAAAGGGCTCCCTCTAATATATTCGCACCATAAGCAAATATTATTTTAGTCCGCAGGAAGTTAGGGAACTATTGCTTATTACAGGATGTCAATTATTTATATAGATTTATATCAATACCACAATTTAACATGGACAACATATGTTTTATGTATTTTTCTATTTTATAATCAAATATTTTTATTGAGGTAATACAATAAAAAGAAAGAAGATAAACATAATGTACATTTTGCATCACTTTGTCACATTTTGCATACAAGGCATTGTTTATCCATTGGACAATGAAACCTTTACATATAAAAAAAATAAGGAAATCTTAATTCAGATATTATATATGTATCTCACCAAAAGAACATTACGAATATAGAGGATATTGTATGCAAGTACAAAATCAAATACATATAATCAAGTATTACCTCTTTTTTCATTTTGTTTCCTATATAAATACATAAGAAAATGATAGAATTTAAACAACCCGAAAAACTTATACTTCTTATAGAGTGATATGTTAATTACAAGATAGGTGTATTTATTATCTGAAAAATTACAAATTATAGGGAGTCATAACAAGTTGCTCCTACTACATGCACGTAAGTGGAGGGCAAAGTGCCTCATTTTCTTTGTAGACAGAAGGCTAAGAGCAACTTATAACAGAACGATATCAATAGCGGGTAAATACCGCTTATTTGTCCACCTAAAATGAGGGTGAACAGTAGCTAAAGGTGAGGGCGGGAAGCGGAGCCATAAGTTATATTAGGTGAGCCCCCCTTTACTACTATATATAAATGTAGAAACAATATTCTTTATTACAACTAAGTGCATATAAGCGAAATATACAACCTAGAATTAAAAACTTTAATAAAACTCAGTATTCACCAATTAATGTGGGTCTAATCTAGCCACTGGGATTTGTGCTGCTGGATAACCTATTAGGTGTTATAGTATGGGGTGAGGTATAGGGTATTTCCCCTTTAACTAGAGTACATGTATATATTAAACATTCCAACAATTAAGAGATAAAGGTGTTGGGGTTACATCCAAGGTAATACCATCTAGCTATACTAGAAGATACACACTAACTGAGAACGAGATTCATTCCATTCTTGACCCAAGGGGAGTGTGATGGATGAGATCAATTCAGAAATGTTTAATTTTTTGGTATAATCCACAGGGCGCCAATTCGGCCGCCATCAGCGCCCCATATGTATAAAATAGTGTAGCACCAACTAATCAGATGCCATCTGTCACATCAACCAGATATATGTCTACAATATAAACACCATATCCATCCTGTGTATTATATAAGTATGCTAAATCCCCTTACTTACTCTGAAATCCTGCTGCAACAACATTCTGTCATATAGTTATGAACTAGACCCTTTAGTAGATACCAAGATTCCCCATATCACCAACAGACAGTAATAAAGCATAATAAAGCTTGTATAAAATGATTAATTGCCAAGAACATGTTTGCAACTAACTAATAATTAACCACAACATCAGCAATATAACACATTGTTCATGGAATCTGAAAGCAACTCAATTATATGTAGGCTACAGCTGGTGCTTGGGTAGGTTCTGAGATCAGGTCGGCACCGATATAGGAGAGAGCCTAGAGAGCTTCTCATTAGCCCACTCCACTCCTGAAGGGGGACCATGATAGAGTCTCTGCGGAGATCAAAGTGTGGGGTGAGTAGCTGCAACTGGAACCAGAGTCGTGTGTAAATGGAGTCACTTCCATCCTGGCAAGCTGCATATAAGTGGTAGTAGAGTTACAAGCACCCGATTCTTCTGAGTTAGAGATATGCCTTCCTGCCCTCAGTAGCGTGGTATGCCCCCACTTAGCTCTTAGCTTGGACCGTGTGCTCAGCTCTGCGCTCCCCACAGCTCCCATAGCTGCATACGATTCTCTAGATGAGATGGCCCCTATAATAGCACTCTGCTGCGCCAGCTCGGTTATAACCTGGAAGAGCTGTAGGGAACTGTAATGCTCATCTGTGTCCCTCTGCACCGCCGTCACACCGTTGAGGCCATAGTCGTCTGTCAAGAATTTCTCTGCCGGGTCTCCAAGAACAGCTTTAAAACTCTGTGGCGGGTCTGATTCAGACCGGACCGTTTCTCTCCCGACCCCATTCAACGAGATAGTCCGTGGTTGATTCAGAGCGGCCCTTAGATCTGTGACAAGGGCCTGATGGTGTAAGTCTATGGAGCGTAGTAAACCTGTCAACACAGCAAAGATTTGTCTCTCCATTCTAGCGTTGCAGAGGCAGCAAGAGTATGGGTGTGTTTTCTCTGTCAACCAATTTAATGCGTGGGCTGCTACAGGTATATTGTTATACTCCCAGCCGTGGTCTCAGTTAGCTCGTAGGCCCCAAAGGTACTCCCAAACTAATTATACTTCCTCATGAACCCAAAATGTGGATCCGAGTCCTAGAAAGTCAAATGAGCTGGATATTAAGGTATTTGTGCTCTTAGGATACCTCAAATTAGCATTTTAACAACCAGCTTTCAGGAGCAGTAAAAAGATGCGTCTTGTTGTTTAGGCCATATTTTTCTATTTTAAGAAATTTAGTTTATTCATCTGGGCCTTTGAACTCAGTTTGCCCCCTTGGTGTGTTTCTCAAGATTGTTATTGAATCACTTTGTGCTCAATTAATTTGGGTGCTAATTTTATCTAGACAAGGGGGTACATTTAACAAGCGGCGGATGCTGCAATCTACCCTGAATTTTCCAGCTCGGAGGCCCATCATTTCAGGCTCACCTGAAAAGGAAGTTAAGAAGCAGCATTCATAAAACCGCTACTCCTTAACCTTTCCGCCACAATTGAAATCATCCCGATACGATACGATCGGGATGATTGACACCTGAGTTTTGTAAGATTGCTTCGTTTCTCTGATTATTTGTAGACCATATTTTTTGTTATCCTTTACAACATATGATATGCCCACATTACCCAACAGTTTAATTGTTTTATTATTATAATTTATTTGTTAGGTTCTTCCATACTCATAGCATATTGTTACATTTATCTTCACTTAATTTAGATAAAAGTGTAAAAAATGTTCCTTTTTACAGAAAGATTAGATGATCCACTCTTTATGAAAGATAAATCTTTCAATATTCTTAATTATTTCACTAGTGACAAACTTTTCGCTGTTGTGAAGATCGTGCAGAATAAATTTCTAAAGGCTGTTTAGCATTATTACATTTGTCACAAATCTAGCAATTTTTTAGCATTTTATGCACTTGTTGAAGTCTGACAAATGGTTACCTTACTACAGAGTGAATCAGCATTTTGAATGCAGACAATCAGATGGTCTTACTTTTATATATAATTATGGTTAAAAAATATATATTTTAGATTGCTTTTAAGACTTTAAAAAGGGCTGGAAAACTAATTCATTGTTTCCGATGTCACATACGTTTTTTAACCATGAAAACTTATTTGCTGCTACACTTAAAAGGACAATTTTTTTATTTCATGATTTAGATTATGGGGCAGATTTATGATGGCCTGAATAGGGCCATTTTGCCCTGTTAACGCTTGAGCCTTCAGGCTCGCCAGAAACCACAGTTAAGAAGCAGCGGTCTTAAGACCACTGCTCTTTATATGTATCCCCTGCCTCTGAGTGCTGTACAGCAATCAATGCGATCCTATACGATCAGGTTGATTGACACCCCCTGCTAGTGGCCGATTGATTGCAGATCTGCAGGGGGCGGCATTGCACAAGCAGTTCACTAGAACTGCTTGTGCAATGCTGAATGCAGACAGCGTATGCTGTCCACATTCAGCGATGTCCGCAAGCTAATAATAAATCAGAAGGATGGATGAATCTAATAGCGCTCGAAAAAATGTCCTTAAGCTCCTAATGAGAGATGGGTCCCTAGCCACCCAACAGAAAACCGATACAGATTTTGGTTCAAAAGAAGCGCCTCTATATAGGCAAGGACTAGTGTTCACGTATCTAGAATTTATAATTTAGCTAGTACTCCTAAGAGTATCTGAAGTAGTTTCCCAGAAAAAGCAACTAAAAGGTTAGAAGTGCTAAGGTAAGGTACTGCAAATACTAAGTAAAATATTCAGTTAAATATTTAATATTACATAAAGAATTACATCAAATTTTATATTACAGGTATATCCATGACTTAAAATTCAAACAAAGTTATATAAACAGAGTTATATAAACAAGTATTAAAAACAAATAAATAAATAATCAAAACAATAAAAACATTTATGAATAATGGCAATAAACGTAATGAATATGTGGTGTAGTAAATAACTTGTATCTCAGGATGTTTCAGTATATCCTACACGTGTATTGGGATATGGATAAATTAAATTCAATGATTTAAAAAATATTCATCAGAGTAGAAAGTTCATCAGATTTGGTACTGTTCATCAAATAGGTGATAGATCCAAAGTGCTGGTGCAAGAGAAAAACGAATTCCAAAGTGGTGTGAGTATACACACAAAAAAAAAAAAATTAAAAAAAATAATATAAAATATATATATAAAAATCCTTAATAAAAACGTTATCCAAAAAATCCTACTGAGTATCTTCAAAACCTGTGAAAAAACAATAACAACATAGCACAGTATCGTTTGATATAGGTATGAATATAATTGAAATAAAGCTCACCATATGTTGTCAACGCGTTTTGGTCTGATATAAGGCCTTTATCAAGACTAGAATATGGTCTGGTGAGTTTGATCTTAAATACCCTTAAGTGGCCAATCACAGTATTTGCGCTTTAGCGCCAAAAATTATGTTTTTTTTGGAACCGGAAGTAGTTGTACCGGATATGATCACCTTAATGGCCGGAAATGGTATACTGGAAATGTATTCTGTTGATGTTATTTATCAAATAGTGAATAGAATATGTCTATTAGGTTGTTATATAATATATTAGTATCATTCCTATGGTATTAGGTTGTTATATAATATATTAGTATCATTCCTATGGTCCTTAATATTTTAGCAGTGTTTATTGTCCGGATTATCACCATGAGTTCATTATGTTGTTACCTCATGTTCTCGCCAAACCGGAAGCGGATATGACGTATACATCTGGTGCTGCACCGGAACCGGACATGACGTCATTGTTTACGTCTTCTATAGCGTTCGTGTGGGCAAAGATGGGGGCATTGCTGTGTCCAACTCTATATATGCGGTATTTGAGCAGTCACTAAATCCAAATGAGTGAGTGAAGACTATGGGGATTATGTCAAATAGTGTAATGGGCCATTCCAATAAATATATGAAAGTTTTAAAATATATATTTTACAATGTATAAAGCTCTTTTTTGGAAATGTTATTCAAGGTTTTAGCTTATCTTTAGAAATGGTATCTATATATTTCGTTCACCAAAGTCTAAAAGCAGATTTTTCACGGCTTTATGATATCGTGCAATATTTTAAAACTTTCATATATTTATTGGAATGGCCCATTACACTATTTGACATAAACCCATAGTCTTCACTAACTCATTTGGATTTAGTGAGTGCTCGATAACTGCATATATAGAGTTGGACACAGCAATGCCCCCATCTTTGCCCACATGAATGCTATAGAAGACGTAAACAATGACGTCATGTCCAGTTCCGGTGCAGCACCGGAAGTATACGTCATATCCGCTTCTGGTTTGGCGAGAACATGAGGTAACAACTTAACGAACTCATGGCGATAATCCGGAGCATAAACACTGCTAAAATATTAAGGACCATAGGAATGATACTAATATATTATATAACAACCTAATAGACATATTCTATTCACTATTTGATAAATAACATCAACAGAATACATTTCCGGTATACCATTTCCGGCCATTAAGGTGACCATTAAGGTGATCATATCCGGTACAACTACTTCCGGTTCCAAAAAACGTCATTTTTGGCGCTAAAGCGCAAATACTGTGATTGGCCACTTAAGGGTATTTAAGATCAAACTCACCAGACCATATTCTAGTCTTGATAAAGGCCTTATATCGGGCCGAAATGCATTGACAACATATGGTGAGCTTTATTTCAATTATATTCATACCTATATCAAACGATACTGTGCTATGTTGTTATTGTTTTTTCACAGGTTTTGAAGATACTCAGTAGGATTTTTTGGATAACGTTTTTATTAAGGATTTTAGATTTTATTAAGGATTTCCTCTTCTTCATTTTTTGGATCAACTAGTTCATTTCATATATCGTATTTTTCATCAAAAACTTTTTTTGTACGAACTTTTATTCACATTTTTTAACATTTTTATCACCATTTTTTCACATGGCCCCCTAGCCAATATTGTTATTGATTTTTTACAATTTTATATATATTTTATTCATTTTTTTTTTTTCATTTTTTGTGTGTACACTCACACCACTTTGGAATTTGTTTTTCTCTTGCACCAGCACTTTGGATCTATCACCTATTTGATGAACTGTACCAAATCTGATGAACTTTCTACTCTGATGAATATTTTTTATATCATTGAATTTAATTTATCCATATCCCAATACACGTGTAGGATATACTGAAACATCCTGAGATACAACTTATTTACTACACCACATATTCATTACGTTTATTGCCATTATTCATAACTGTTTTTATTGTTTTGATTATTTATTTATTTGTTTTTAATACTTGTTTTTAATACTTGTTTACATAACTCTGTTTATATAACTTTGTTTGCATTTTAAGTCATGGATACATGCATATACCTGTAATATAAAATTTGATGTAATTCTTTATGTAATATTAAATATTTAACTGAATATTTTACTTAGGCCTAGATTTAGAGTTGGGCGGTAGCCGTCAAAACCAGCGTTAGAGGCTCCTAGCGCTGGTTTTTACCGCCCTCTGGAATTTGGAGTCAGTCATTAAAGGGTCTAACGCACACTTTTCAGCTGTGACTTTTCCATACCGCAGATCCCCTTACGTCAATTGCGTATCCTATCTTTTCAATGGGATCTTTCTAACTCCGGTATTTAGAGTCGTGGATGAAGTGAGCGTTAGAAATCTAACGACAAAACTCCAGCCGCAGAAAAAAGTCAGTAGTTAAGAGCTTTCTGTGCTAACGCCGTTTTATAAAGCTCTTAACTACTGTGCTCTAAAGTACACTAACACCCATAAACTACCTATGTACCCCTAAACCGAGGTCCCCCCACATCGCCGACACTCGATTACATTTTTTTAACCCCTAATCTGCCGACCGCCACCTACGTTATCCTTATGTACCCCTAATCTGCTGCCCCTAACACTGCCAACCCCTATATTATATTTATTAACCCCTAACCTGCCCCCCACAACGTCGCCGCCAGCTACCTACAATAATTAACCCCTAATCTGCCGTCCGCCACCTACGTTATCCTTACGTACCCCTAATCTGCTGCCCCTAACACCGTCGACCCATATATTATATTTATTAGCCCCTAATCTGCCCCCCTCAACGTCGCCTCCACCTGCCTACACTTATTAACCCCTAATCTGCCGAGCGGATCTCACCGCTACTATAATAAAGTTATTAACCCCTAATCCGCCTCACTCCCGCCTCAATAACCCTATAATAAATAGTATTAACCCCTAATCTGCCCTCCCTAACATCGCCGACACCTAACTTCAATTATTAACCCCTAATCTGCCGACCGAATCTCGCCGCTACTGTAATAAATGGATTAACCCCCTAAAGCTAAGTCTAACCCTAACACTAACACCCCCCTAAATTAAATATAATTTAAATCTAACTAAATAAATTAACTATTATTAAATAAATTATTCCTATTTAAAGCTAAATACTTACCTGTAAAATAAATCCTAATATAGCTACAATATCAATTATAATTATATTATAGCTATTTTAGGATTTATATTTATTTTACAGGTAACTTTGTATTTATTTTAACCAGGTACAATAGCTATTAAATAGTTAAGAACTATTTAATAGCTAAAATAGTTAAATAATTACAAAATTACCTGTAAAATAAATCCTAACCTAAGTTACAATTAAACCTAACACTACACTATCAATAAATAAATTAAATAAAATACCTACAATTACCTACAATTAAACCTAACACTACACTATCAATAAATTAATTAAATACAATATCTACAAATAAATACAATGAAATAAACTAACTAAAGTACAAAAAATAAAAAAGAACTAAGTTACAAAAAATAAAAAAATATTTACAAACATCAGAAAAATATTACAACAATTTTAAACTAATTACACCTACTCTAAGCCCCCTAATAAAATAACAAAGACCCCCAAAATAAAAAAATGCCCTACCCTATTCTAAATTACAAAAGTTCAAAGCTCTTTTACCTTACCAGCCCTGAACAGGGCCCTTTGCGGGGCATGCCCCAAAGAAATCAGCTCTTTTGCCTGTAAAAAAAAACACATGCAATACCCCCCCCCAACATTACAACCCACCACCCACATACCCCTAATCTAACCCAACCCCCCCTTAAATAAACCTAACACTAAGCCCTTGAAGATCTTCCTACCTTATCTTCACCATACCAGGTTCACCGATCGATCCAGAAGAGCTCCTCCGATGTCTTGATCCAAGCCCAAGCGGGGGGCTGAAGATGTCCATGATCCGGCTGAAGTCTTCATCCAAGCAGGAGCTGAAGAAGTCCATTATCCGGCTGAAGTCTTCTATCAACGGCATCTTCAATCTTCTTTCTTCCGGATCCATGTTCATCCCGCCGACGCGGAACATCCATCTTCACCGACGACTTCCCGACGAATGACGGTTCCTTTAAGGGACGTCATCCAAGATGACGTCCCTCGAATTCCGATTGGCTGATAGGATTCTATCAGCCAATCGGAATTAAGGTAGGAAAATTCTGATTGGCTGATGGAATCAGCCAATCAGAATCAAGTTCAATCCGATTGGCTGATCCGATCAACCAATCAGATTGAGCTCGCATTCTATTGGCTGATCGGAACAGCCAATAGAATGCGAGCTCAATCTGATTGGCTGATTGAATCAGCCAATCGGATTGAACTTGATTCTGATTGGCTGATTCCATCAGCCAATCAAAATTTTCCTACCTTAATTCCGATTGGCTGATAGAATCCTATCAGCCAATCGGAATTCAAGGGACGCCATCTTGGATGACGTCCCTTAAAGGAACCGTCATTCGTCGTGAAGTCGTCGGTGAAGATGGATGTTCCGCGTCGGCAGGATGAACATGGATCCGGAAGAAAGAAGATTGAAGATGCCGTTGATAGAAGACTTCAGCCGGATCATGGACCTCTTCAGCTCCCGCTTGGATGAAGACTTCAGCCGGATCATGGACATCTTCAGCCCCCCCGCTTGGGCTTGGATCAAGACATCGGAGGAGCTCTTCTGGATCGATCGGTGAACCTGGTATGGTGAAGATAAGGTAGGAAGATCTTCAGGGGCTTAGTGTTAGGTTTATTTAAGGGGGGTTTGGGTTAGATTAGGGGTATGTGGGTGGTGGGTTGTAATGTTGGGGGGGGGTATTGTATGTGTTTTTTTTACAGGCAAAAGAGCTGAATTCTTTGGGGCATGCCCCGCAAAGGGCCCTGTTCAGGGCTGGTAAGGTAAAAGAGCTTTGAACTTTTGTAATTTAGAATAGGGTAGGGCATTTTTTTTATTTTGGGGGTCTTTTTTATTTTATTAGGGGGCTTAGAGTAGGTGTAATTAGTTTAAAATTGTTGTAATATTTTTCTGATGTTTGTAAATATTTTTTTATTTTTTGTAACTTAGTTCTTTTTTATTTTTTGTACTTTAGTTAGTTTATTTCATTGTATTTATTTGTAGGTATTGTATTTAATTAATTTATTGATAGTGTAGTGTTAGGTTTAATTGTAGGTAATTGTAGGTATTTTATTTAATTTATTTATTGATAGTGTAGTGTTAGGTTTAATTGTAACTTAGGTTAGGATTTATTTCACAGGTAATTTTGTAATTATTTTAACTATTTTAGCTATTAAATAGTTCTTAACTATTTAATAGCTATTGTACCTTGTTTAAAATAAATACCAAGTTACCTGTAAAATAAATATAAATCCTAAAATAGCTATAATATAATTATAATTTATATTGTAGCTATATTAGGATTTATTTTACAGGTAAGTATTTAGCTTTAAATAGGAATAATTTATTTAATAATAGTTAATTTATTTTGTTAGATTTAAATTATATTTAACTTAGGGGGGTGTTAGTGTTAGGGTTAGACTTAGCTTTAGGGGTTAATACATTTATTAGAATAGCGGTGAGCTCCAGTCAGCAGATTAGGGGTTAATGTTTGAAGTTTGGTGTCGGCGATGTTAGGGAGGGCAGATTAGGGGTTAATACTATTTATTATAGGGTTATTGAGGCGGGAGTGAGGCGGATTAGGGGTTAATAACTTTATTATAATAGCGGTGCGGTCCGCTCGGCAGATTAGGGGTTAATAAGTGTAGGCAGGTGGAGGCGACGTTGTGGGGGACAGATTAGGGGTTAATAAATATAATATGGGGTCGGCGGTGTTAGGGGCAGCAGATTAGGGGTACATAGGGATAATGTAAGTAGCGTCAATTTACGGAGCGGCAGATTAGGGGTTAAAAAAATATGCAGGTGTCAGCGATAGCGGGGGCGGCAGAATAGGGGTTAATAAGTGTAAGGTTAGGGGTGTTTAGACTCGGGGTACATGTTAGAGTGCAGACGTATGAAGTGTTTCCCCATAGCAAACAATGGGGCTGCGTTAGGAGCTGAACGCTGCTTTTTTGCAGGTGTTAGGTTTTTTTTTCAGCTCAAACAGCCCCATTGTTTTCTATGGGGGAATCGTGCACAAGCACATTTTTGAAGCTGGCCGCGTCCGTAAGTACCGCTGGTATTGAGAGTTGAAGTTGCGGTAAATATACTCTACGCTCCTTTTTTGGAGCCTAACACAGCCATTCTGTGAACTCTAAATACCAGTGGAATTTAAAAGGTGCGGCCAGAAAAAAGCCAGCGTAGCTAACGCACCCCTTTGGCCGCAGAACTCTAAATCTAGGCGTTAGTATTTGCAGTACCTTACCTTAGCACTTTTAACCTTTTATTTGCTTTTTCTGGGAAACTACTTCAGATACTCTTAGGAGTACTAGCTAAATTATAAATTCTAGATACGTGAACACTAGTCTTTGCTTATATAGATTCGCTTCTTTTGATCCGTAATCTAATAATAAATCAGCCCCAGAGCATGCAATTTTAAAGGACCAGTAAACACAGTAGATTTGCATAATCAACAAATGCAAGATAACAAGACAATGCAATAGCATTTACTCTGAATTTCAAATGAGTAGTAGATTTTTTTGTAACAAATTTCAAAGTTATGTGTATTTCCACTCCCCCTGTACCATGTGATAGCAATCAGCCAATCACAAATGCATATACGTATAGTCTGTGAATTCTTGCACATGCTCAGTAGGAGCTGCTGACTCAAAAAGTGTAAACATAAAAGACTGTGCACATTTTTTTAATGGAAGTAAATTGGAAAGTTGTTTTAAATTACATGCTGTATCTGAATGATGAAAATTTAATTTGACCTGAGTGTCCCTTTAAAGAACTTTCCAATTTATTTCTATTATCTAATTTGTTTTGTTATCTTTGTATCCTTTGATAAAGTATACCTAGGTAGGCTCAGAAGCTGCTAATTAGTGGCTGCACATATATTTATCTTGTCATTGGCATTAAGCTTGCTCCCAGTAGTGCATTGCTGCTCCTTCAACAAAGGATACTAGGATAATTAAAGGGACAGTCTACACCAGAATATTTATTGTTTTAAAAGATAGATAATCCCTTTATTACTCATTCCCTAGTTTTGCATAACCAACACAGTTATATTAATACACTTTTTACCTCTGTGATTACCTTTTATCTAGGCCTCTGCAGACTGCCCCCTTATCTCAGTGCTTTTTACAGACTTGCATTTTAGCCTATCAGTGCTGGCTCCTATGAACTCCACGTGCATGAGCAAAGTGTTATCTATTATTATTATTATCGGTTATTTGTAGAGCGTCAACAGATTCCGCAGGGCTATTAACAAAGGTGGAGTACAAAAAAACAGTTATATGGAACATATGGGTAGAGGGCCCTGCCAAGAGTTGCACTGTTGTAGTCAGCTCTTGAGAAGGTGATCAACAAACAGCTGGACTCTTATGCTTACATGCTAAGGGGGTTCAGGGGATAGCAATGGAGGAGAGGAACTGGTATAAAGAAAGGTAAGCGTAGGTTGTATGCATCCCTGAACAGTAGAGTTTTTAGGGAGCACTTGAAGCTTTTAAAACTAGAAGAGAGTCTTGTGGAGCGAGGCAGAGAGTTCCACAAGATGCTAGCCAGTCTGGAGAAGTCCTGTAAATGGGAGTGTGATGAGGTGACAAGAGAGGAGGAGAGTAGGAGGTCGTGAGCAGAGCAAAGGGGACGGGAGGGAGAGTATCTGGAGACAAGGTCTGAGATATAGGGGGGAGCAGTGCAGTTGAGGGCTTTGTATGTCAGAGTGAGAATTTTGTGTTTTATCCTAGAGGCAAGAGGAAGCCAGTGAAGAGATTGACAGAGAGGTGCAGCAGATGAAGAGTGACTTGTAAGGAAGATGAGTCTGGCAGAGGCATTCATTAAGGATTGTAAAGGAGCTAGGCGGTAGGTGGGGAGACCAGAGAGGACAGAGTTGCAGTAATCGAGGTGGGAGAGGATGTGAGAGTGGATTAAAATCTTAGTTGTGTCTTGTGTAAGGAAGTGTCTAATTTTAGAGATGTTTTTAAGGTGGAAGCGGCAGGCTTTAGCCAAAGACTGAATGTGAGGAGTGAAAGAAAGATCTGAGTCAAATGTGACCCTGAGACATCGGGCATGCGGGGTAGGGGTAATGATGGAGTTGTCGACAGTTATAGAGAGATTGGGGGTGGAGAGTTTTGAAGAAGGGGGGAAAATAAGGAGCTCAGTTTTGGAGAGATTTAGCTTGAGGTAGTGATAGGACATCCAGTTGGAGATGTGAGAAAGACAGTTAGTGACACGGGTTAGCAAGGAAGGAGAAAGGTCTGGTGCAGAGAAGTAGATTTGGGTGTCATCGGCATACAAATGATATTGTAAACCGTGGGACTTTATAAGGGAACCTAGTGACAACGTGTAGATTGAGAAGAGAAGGGGACCGAGGACAGAGCCTTGCGGTACTCCGACAGAAAGTGGTGACGGGGCAGAGGAGGCCACAGAGAAGGCTACACTAAAGGTACGGTTTGACAGGTAGGAAGAGAGCCACGAGAGGGCTGTGTCACATATGCCGATGGATTGGAGGGTTTGGAGCAAGAGAGGGTGGTCAACAGTGTCAAAGGCTGCGGACAGATCAAGGAGAATAAGCAGAGAGAAGTGGTCTTTTGATTTTGCTGTAAGTAGGTCGTTGGTAACCTTAGCAATTGCTGTTTCTGTGGAGTGATGGGGACAAAATCTAGATTGCAATGGGTCAAGGAGGGAGTTTATTGTAAGGAAATGGGATAGGCGTGCATAAGCTAGTTTTTCGAGAAGCTTTGATGCAAGAGGGAGGAGGGAAATAGGGCGGTAGTTGGATGGGGAGGTAGGATCAAGGGAAGGTTTTTTGAGGATAGGTGTGACCAGTGCATGTTTCATCGATGAGGGAAATATACCGGTGCTTAAGAAGAGGTTGAAAGTGTGTGTGAGTATAGGGGTAAAGGTGGCAGAGAGGGAGGGGAGTAGCTGTGAGGGGATAGGGTCAACGGGACAGGTAGTGAGGTGAGAGCGCAGTATAAGTGCCGAAACTTATTCCTCAGTAACAGGGGAGAATGAGCTAAGTTTAAGGTTATGTGGGTTGTGGTTGATCTATATGAAACACATGAACTAACACCCTCTAATGGTGAAAAACTGTCAAAATGCCCTGAGATAAGAGGCAGCTTTCAAGGGCTTAGAAATTAGCATATGAACCTCCTAGGTTTAGCTTTCAACTAAGAATGCCAAAAGAACAAATTAAAATTGGTGATGGATGTAAATTTGAAAATTGTTTAAAATTACATGCCCTATCTGAATAATAAAAGTTTGGGTCAGAGCAGGATGAACTTTTATTACAAAGGGACCTTCAAAAATTAGAAGTATGGGCAGGTAAATGGAAAATGAGATTTAATATGGGAAAATGCAAAGTTCTACATTTTGGAAGTAAAAATAAGCAGGCAATGTATTATTTAAATGGGACACGACTTAGCCAAACACAGGAGGAAAGGGATTTGGGGGTAGTAATAGATAACAAGCTAAAGATGGGTGCACAATGCAGGGCAGCAGCTTCAAAGGCTAATAAGATACTAGCATGTATTAAAAGAGGCATTGGCCCCTATTTAAGAAAGTCTGGCCGACCTGATCCGACAGTGCAATCGATCGTACTCGATTGGGTTGATTTCCGGGGATGTCTGTCCGCCTGCTCAGAGCAGGTGGACAGGTTATGGAGCAGCGGTCTTTGTGACCGCTGCTTCATAACTGCTGTTTCTGGTGAGCCTGCCGGCTCGCCAGAAACACGGGGCATCAAGCTCAATTCAGAGCTTGATAGATAGGCCCCATAGACTCAAGGGAGGAAAACATAATTCTGTCACTATATAAAGCCCTGGTAAGACCTCACCTTGAGTATGGAGTGCAGTTCTGGGGACCGATCACAAAAAAAGATATTGCAGAACTAGAAAAAGTTCAGAGAAGGGCCACAAAGCTAATAAGGGGATTGGAGAATTTAACCTATGAGGAGAGGCTAGCCAAACTGGGTCTGTTTTCTTTAGAAAAAAGGCGCTTAAGAGGTGACATGATTACTTTATATAAATATATTAAAGGCCCATATACAGAGATGGCAGAAGCTCTGTTTATTCCAAGAAAATTGTTTGTGACCAGAGGTCACAATTTAAGGTTGGAGGAAAGGAAATTTAATCTCCTGCAATGGAATTGTTTTTTCACTGTAAGAGCAATAAAATTGTGCAACTCATTACCAAAGGAGGTAGTGAATGTCAATACCCTAGATACATTTAACAATTATTTGGATACATTTCTGTCTATAAAAAAAATTCATGGATATGATTGCTAGTATTAAATGGGTCACCTTTTAGTGGGATTATTTAAGCTTAACTGGAGCTTTTTGTATATATTTTAGATTTGTATAGGTTGAACTCGATGGACTTCGGTCTTTTTTCAACCTCATCTACTATGTTACTATGTTTTGGACTAGACTGTCCCTTTAAGCAAATTAGGTAATAGAAGTAAATTGGAAAGTTGTTTAAAATCGTATGCTCTATCTAAATCATGTAAGAAAAATTTTGTGTTTCATGTCCCTTTAAGCAAGTTTTTAGTAAATAAAATATATTGCATATTTTTAATTACGTCTCATATTTTAGAACAGTACATTAGATCTTTACAATATTTAAAGTATGCATTAAATTGTCATTACACTGCAAAACCCAAATAAGATATTCAATAAGTAAACTTATACATTTTTTATCACTAAGTCTACTGAGGAGGACTGACTAAAAAAAGCATTGGATTAATATAATTTACTTCAGAAAAATGATTCATGCAACATTGTTCTAAAACACATGAGTGTAAGTTTAACAACTGCTGCATAGCCTGGGGAGAACAGTCAGTATTGTCAAAAACATCTCTTTATTATAAAACAAAATCTACTGAACTGAAAGATGCTCTCACGCAACACATTGACAATCAAATGCACTATGTGGGAAATTGATATCATGTTTAAAGGTAACGATGAGATAGCTCATGCACTGCTAACATTGATCTCAGGATTGCTTTACTCACTTGTGCCATGCCTTCTTTAATTGCTCTCCTAGTAGTGATTACACATAATGATGAGAAAGCGATAGGTTTCACTCCTTCCTAAAACAAAGACTTTCTACTATTAAAAGCTGTCATGATAACAGGGCCCTGAATTCCTGTAAAAGTATTCATATCTATGTTTTTTGTTCTATATTTTCAGTGCATTACAAATTAGTAAAGCCATGGAATAAACAATGTTCATATTTTGCCATAGGCAACACTTCATATTATATAATAATTAACACTAATTAAAACTAGGCACTGTATCAGCTTGTAGTATAACTTGACAAAAGCCAAGTCTCTGTAAATTGTTTTTACCCTCTAGTGTGGGGTTATGGATTCACATATAAAGTAGAGATACGATTGCAACTTTTTCAGAATGGCCAGTGAAGTGTAGTTTGTATAATATGATGTATAAAAGTATTAGAATCTTTACACCATAGCTTCTGGTTGCACACAAGTTTACAGAATAGTGGCTGCCATTTCTCTGGTCCACCATTATGGAGGAGCGTCTCCTCCATTGAGGACTGTGTATGTCAACCTTTACACCATATTTTACAGGGTGAACTGTTACTTCTTCAAAACACTGTCACTGCTGTAAGGCAAAGTAGAGCAAAGGTCAAACAAAGTGTCCCCAGATGCTATACTCACAAAATCCAAATATTTATAAGAAGGAACAGGAAAATAGAATGTGAAAACAAGATCAATATGTCCAAATTTTATTGCTACATGTATAAAACATAAAGCCACTCAACAACTACTACTGCAACTACAAAATATAACAATACATTGTGGACTTTTTAATTTTGCTTGCACATTCTATTTTCCTGCTCCTTCTTATCTACATTAACATTTAATATTATATTCTAGAGATGGCAAACTGGAGGCCCTAGGGCTACATGTTGGCACTATTTATTGCGGCCCTTTAGGAAAAGCAGAACAATGTGTGCCAGACTTTGTGTGGCCCTGGAAAAAAGCCTAACTAAAAATGTTTGCTTTGGGATGACCAAAACTCGGAAGAGTCCTCTGGATGTAAGAACAGCAGACATAAATACCTTGCAACCTTACCTAAATCTATTATTTGATTAAATAATTATATGTTATTGTAGACATTCATTTATATGTGGCCCTTAAGCTTATAAAATATTGATCTATGACCTCCATGTGCTAGGAAGTTGGCCATCGCACATTCATTTCTGGATTTGTTCTACCCTATTAGGTATAGCTGTTTGCAGTACAGCTATAGTTTAAGTGAAAATGAGTATTCTATCTTTATGGCTTATTATCAAATGTTTGTAACTGTTTATACATTTTAAATATGTTGGTTGTCATCCATATAACTACAAATTCTAAAAAAATGAATACAATTTATTCTTTTTTTATATATATATTTTTATTGATCTTCAATTTCACAAAGCTAATAAAACTACAATAAATATAGGGCAAAAACTTTGAAACATACAAATCACAAACATATGTTTACAAATGAATATTTTATTCTATATATTACATGCCCAAAACTAAACTGAGGCACCTAATTAAATACGGCACTTGTTCATTCATACAATGTGCTTCCAGTTTTATGGTTATATTAATCATTCTTATATTAACATACTAGTCCTAAAGCCCGTTCACACGGGCCGTGTTGTGTTATATTTAATTATCTCTCTCTCTCTCTCTCTCTCTCTCTCTCTCTCTCTCTCTCTCTCTCTCTCTCTTTCTCTCTCTTTCTCTCTCTTTCTCTCTCTCTCTCTCTCTCTCTCTCTCTCTCTCTCTCTCTCTCTCTCTCTCTCTCTCTCTCTCTCTCTCCTGTGCTGCCCGGTTCTCCCCTGCGCGCGCGATCAGCTGTGCTGCCCGGTTCTCCCCTGCGCGCGCGATCAGCTGTGCTGCCCGGTTCTCCCCTGCGCGCGCGATCAGCTGTGCTGCCCGGTTCTCCCCTGCGCGCGCGATCAGCTGTGCTGCCCGGTTCTCCCCTGCGCGCGCGATCAGCTGTGCTGCCCGGTCCTCGCGCTGCTGTCGGGTGGGTGCGCGTGCGATCAGCTGCAAGAGTTTGTCTGAACTGCGCATGACGGCTTCAGACAAACTCTTGTCTTTTATAATATAGGATATATTCCCATTATTTTATATCTAACACAATTATTCAATATGATTACAAAATGTTATACACATCCCTTGTGACATATGCAATATACTCTCCCTTTACCTACCCTTGCCATATCTATTTCTCCCCCTTTTATAAATATTTTACAAATTAAACAAATCAATAATAATCAAAGTGTCCGCTTTAAGATTGTTCTCCGAGTACAAACATTGACCCAAATATTGGTTAAGAAATTTAATTATTTTACCTCTATCTAATTTAGTACCATGAAATTCTACAAGTATTATTTTCCATAGTGACTTGTTAAGGGTAGAAATGGTTGGGGCAAAGTTATCTGCTTTCTAAAAATCAGTAATCTAGCAACTAAGGGTTTGCTTCCATTGAGTCGTAATTAGGTTTGTGAGAGCTGTCGGAAGCAATTTTGTTTATCAACTGTTCCAAGGGTGCATTATACCTCAATTTCGGCAGCCGGATTGCGGCTGCCGAAAATATTTTCACTTCCCATGGAAACTATTAGAAGCCATTAACTGATAACTTATACCAGGTTTCCAATAAAAGCGCAAACCATTAATACACTGTCGGAGGCTGTCGATACATTGAGATAAATTACACCCAGCTCAGCTAGGTGTGAAAGAGGAAAAATTAGCTTTTTGAGACCTATTTCCTATTGAAATTTTAAAACTTGCAAATAATGCAAGTGTTTCATGTAGAAATAAATTATAATATGTAATATTTAATGTTGGCCCATTTATAGTATTAGTTGCACTTATGTTTTTATGGAAATATCAGTATGTATTTACATATAAAAATATATGCAAGCACATATCTACAAATACAAAGGGAAGCAATACATATTACATACATTAATAAAGTGGAGACAATAATTATAATAAAAAAATAGTATTTGCTTATAGTTAAAACAATATGTTATAAATAAGTGTATTTCTGTTTTTGTTTCTCTTTAGAGGTGATCACAGGTAAGGAGCACAGACGTTAAACGATAATTTTATAGTGTAATGTCGGGTTACCATAGCAACTAACTTGATTTTCAAAAAATCCAATGTCGGATGGAAGCGTTAATACAACGTTAACTTAAATCTACACAAAAAGAGTGACTGCACGCAATGTGCAAAGTATTTCAATGGAAACCTGGTACTATAATGGAGCCGTAAATTACTTTTAGCTTTCGGGAACTTTGGTAGCTTATGGCTCCATTTTTAACAACTCAATGGAAGCGAGCCCTAAGATGGTCAAATTGATACATTTTTAAAAATATTGGGTCAAAATTCCTTAAAGCTACACTAAACCCACATTTTTTTCTTTCGTGATTCAGATAGAGCATGCAATTTTAAGCAACTTTCTAATTTACTCCTATTATCAAATTTTCTTCATTCTCTTGCTATCTTTATTTGAAAAAGAAGGCATCTGAGCTAAGGAGCCAGCCAATTTTTGGTTCAGGACACTAGACAGCACTTGTTTATTGGTGGGTGAATTTATCCACCAATCAGCGGGAACAACCCATGTTGTTCACCAAAAATGGCCGGCATCTAAGCTTAAATTCTTGCTTTTCAAATAAAGATACCAAGAGAATAAAGAAAAGTTGATCTTAGGAGTAAATTAGAAAGTTGCTTAAAATCGCATGCTCTATCTGAATCACGAGAGAAAAAAATTGGGTTCAGTGTCCCTTTAACTTGATAAAGTATTTCATTTTCTGCCAAAGTGTTTTTGTTTTTAAAATATACAATAGAAATTATGAGACTTTGCCCAAAATTATATAACTCTAGAATATTTCCATATAGAATATTTCAAAGATGGATTTTATAACTTACATTTTGGACACACATTTATCAAGTCTTTTCTCCATTCAAATACCCTATTAGGTATTAAATTATCTATATGCAATACATATGCATTGTGTCTCTCTCAAACTTGCTGCTATAGTAATTAATTTAACTATTTTCATATTTCTTTCCAGTAATTCAGTCTTTTTCTCTAACCAATATTTTTACCCATAAATTATTTTCATTTATAAGATTTTCCTCCTCTTCATATTTCATTAGAAACTTATAAATTGTTGAAATTGAGAATTTATTTCTCTCATAGTCATCTATAATCTTCCGTGGTAGATATGGATTCCAGAACTGTGATTACATTCTAATGAGCTGTAAATAATTGGATTTGTGATCATTATTATCAATTTCAAAAATTTCAAACTGCTTTTAAACAAGTTTGAACTGTAATATTCTTTGTGTTTTAAAATTAAAAAAGTCACTAAGACTCGTAATCCCGTGAACTGCTTGTGCAATGCTGCCCCCTGCAGATTGGCGGCTAATCGTCTGCTAGCAGGGGGTGTCAATCAACCCAATCGTATGAGATTGGGTGGATTGATGTCAGCCGCCTCAGAGGAGGCATACGAGTTAAGGAGCAGCGGTCTTAAGACGACTGCTTTTTAACTCCTGTTTCCGGCGAGCCTGAAGGCTCGCACGGAAACAGGGGTATACGGCCCCATTCTGGCCTTGATAAATCGGCCCCCATGAGTGGAATTGAAAAGATTGCCAATTAGTGTTGGGATGGTGCTTCGGATACTACGTGTTTTGTTTTAAAAGTAGTCTGCCAGTTCTTAAGCGCTAAAGACAGATGGAAGGAGTGGTGCAGGTGGGAAGAGGAGAGAGTTGAAAGTAGAGAAAAGTCATTTAGGGTTTTATATAATTTCAATTATTAGTTTTACTTAATGCCGCTTGTTCCTCCACTCCCTAATGTTTCCTGTTTGAATAGTCAATGACTTAGATATTCTTGGTTAGGATACACATCTTTCTGAATTTGGAAATGGTTCAAAGTCAGATTGTTAATAACAGGGAAAAATCTTCTGAAGTATATTTGGAATATTTGGTAAATTTTTCGTACCATCCATCCAAACGTCTCATCATCTGTTGAATGTTGGTTCTTCTTTTCCACAAGATCATCATATGATGATGAAACCAAAACTGTTGTCATTGGTAAACACCATCTGTGATTGCATACAAATAGATTAATATTTAATTAGATGATATTATATTGCAAGATCAAATGGGGGGTAGTCTAGCTATGGTTCAGAAGTGTGTATATTACATGTATTTACATTCTCTAATACTTATTTATAGGTAGATTATGAGTTGCACGTTCCTCTTTTAACGCTGAAAAAATGGTCATTTCAGCGTTAAAACAGCAATGCAGCCATTACAAGTCTTGTCGGTATAGCTGCACCGCAAGCCTTTTAGCCCAACGTCAGTCTCGCACTTGTAAAAATGAAGTTTTTTTCATGGACTTCCATAGCGGTGAGGCTAAAAAGCTTGCGTTACACCCTATAATGACAAGTTTCTTACCGCCATCTGAGAGCAGTAGTTTTGAGTTTTACGCAACAAAACTGTTACATAAAACTCATAACTAAAGTGTTACAAAGTACACTAACACCCATAAACTACCTATTAACCCCTAAACCGAGGCCCTCCCACATCGCAAACACTATATTAAACGAATTAACCCCTAATCTGCCACTCCCGACATCGCCACCACTAATAAACTTTATTAACCCCTATTCCGTTGCTCCCCGGCATCGTCACCACTATACTAAAGTTATTAACCCCTAAACCGCCGCCCTCCCGCATCACAAACACTATTTAAATATTATAAACCCCTAATCTGCCGTCCGCCCACATCACCCCCACTATACTAAAGTTATTAACCCCTATTCCGCCGCTCTCCGACACCGCCGCCACTATAATAAACCTATTAACCCCTAAACCACAAGCCCCCCACAACAAAATATACTAAATTAAACTATTAACCCCTAAACCTAAAGCCCCCCACATCGCAATAAACAAAATTAAACTAGTAACCCCTAAACCTAATGCCCCCCTAACTTTATATTAAAATTACAATTTCCCTATCTTAAATAAAATTAAAACTTACCTGTCAAATTAAAAAAAACTAAGTTTAAACTAACAATTAAACTAATATAATTATTAAACTAAAATTAAACTACAAATTATAATATTGGCAGTGGTGTTGGGGAGCGGCGGAATAGGGGTTAATTAATTTTCATAGTGGTGGCGATGTCGGGAGTGGCAGATTAGGGGTTAATAACTTTATGTAGGTGCTGGCGATGTCGGGGGCGGCAGATTAGGTGTGTTTAGATGTGGTTTTTATGTTAGGGTGTTAGGTTTAAACGTAACTTTTTTCCCCATAGACACCAATGGGTCTGCGTTACGTAGATTTCATTCTGCGATTGCAGGTGTTAGGTTTTTTTCTAACACTCTCTCCCCATTGATGTCTATGGAGGAAGCGAGCACGAGCATGTCCAAACAGCGCTTGTATTTTGTGCGGTATGGAGCTCAACGCAACCATATCGCACGCACAAGCCGGCTGTTTGAAAACTTCAGCGCTATGGAGGGTGAAATAATGCAAGTTTTGTTGCGTTCGTTAAATACCCTTTATCACGCAGAACTTGTAATCTACCTGACTGTTAGTTACTAGTAGTGTAATTAGGGTTGTGCAGGGGAAACATTTTCATTTATTTATAAACGTTTCGTTAAAAATAAAATTTTGGGGATTTCCAGTGGGCGGGCCAAGGGTTAAGCAGCAAGCAAGAGGCGCTCCGTGCAAAGTAGCCCTAAAATTTGATCTAAAGTGTCTCCTTATACTGCTTTTTGTTTCTGCAAACCCTGTGCCCAACGAAAATCCCTAGGCAGAGGTTGCTGCCCGGAGTGGAGGAGAGATACAGGAGATCACCTCCATGTTTTTTGGGAGAGCCGCACATAGCTCCATCACCGAAGTGCAGTACCCGGAGAGGCGCTGAAGTGGCGTGATATCGAACTGCTCTGTCTGACATTGTCACGGAGCCTTGCTGATACCTCCGACCTGGTGGCAGAGATTGAGGTGGGAGCGGGCCTGCCGGGGTGAAACTACTATTGGTGTGACGCCATTTCGATCCCACGGGGGCCGCTGCTCCCTTCACTGACTCACAACTACAGGGATCTTGGGCCGTTCTGACCCGGGTGGAAATCAGCTTAATCCCAAGAGGACCCGCTTTACCCCGAGGACCTTACAAGTCGCACCCTCCTGATTGCAGACTCCGGAGGACGAACTGCACAGTGACGGACGATTGGCGCGAAAAATGACACCATTTTGAGAGCTGGGCCTACCCACATAGCCCCAGGTGGAGGATCTGGATATCGGAGGTGGTAAAGTACATCTTGCATACACCCTCTCAGGGGTTCTCACCCGCTTCAAAGCTTTGAGAGGCATAGACATAGCACTGACTTGTTTGTGGATCTGAGGAGTCATACACGTTAGTCCTCCCATGTACTTTGAGGCACATTACAGATCACACAGAGCATCTGTTATGTCTCCATGATTGCTGGCTTAGAAGGACATAATTTGATGCTGTGTTGCCATGGTTGGGCCCTGTTGTCATTCCGGAGTGTAGCGGAGCCCTAGCCAGGGTGTGAGAAGCTCATTGCAAACGCCTGAGCGCTTCTGTCCCTATAAACGTCACTCAAGGCAGGGATGTTGAAACTTGCAGAACTTTGAATGTTCAGGACATTCTGATATAATCTAGCATTTGGAGAGGCACCCACCATAGTTAATTTGATCTCACCGGCCCTTGCCTTAGGGATGTGGAGCTTGGCAATCCTGACAGCTCAGGCCTCTACATAAGGTTTCATAGGGCTTGTACCCCTGGGAAAAGGAGGTTGGAGGACGCTGTGCTGAAAGACCTATATTGGTTTTTGGGGGAGAGCTACTGTGTAAAGCCTAATATATTGGATATATGTACTTAACCAAATTTTTTCTTTCTCCAGGGCAGCTTGGATGTCAGTTTTGATAATTGAAGAAAACCTGTAGACACAGAAAACAGAGGCGCCTCATGGAACAGTAGCATTTGCACAAAGGGGGGGGGCAGAGCAATCACAGAAACCCTCTGAGGCGGTACTCACATAGGGGGCGGCACAACAGTGTGCCTCACAACGCAGGACGGGACCTTAAGTCGCCCGACAGACAAAAGCACAGGATCCTTCATGTGGAAGCCAATAACCAATCGACAATATCACAGGAACTGACGTCACAGTGGGAGCCATCCGAGGAGTAGCCAATCTCAGTGCTGATAACCCGGCAAACTAAATGACAGTTCGGTGCACCAAGCAACAAATGCAAAGTACGTAGAGCAGGAGGTGTGACTTAAGGTCCCGTCCTGCGTTGTGAGGCACACTGTTGTGCCGACCCCTATGTGAGTACCCCCTCAGAGGGTTTCTGTGATTGCTCTGTCCCCCTCCCCTTTGTGCAAATGCTACTGTTCCATGAGGCGCCTCTGTTTTCTGTGTCTACAGGTTTTCTTCATCATATTCCATCTGCCTGATCGTTGTCGACATCTGATGCTTCCGGTCTATCTTCTATTTCACCTCCTTTAGAGACTCTCTGCTCTAATCCCAACAGTTTTGATAACTGTATTGTATTACAGCTTTGTGTTGGGCGGGCCTGCTATATGGGTTATTGAGTTCTAAACAGTGTGACATAGTTGAGTGTCAGTTTGCTGCCCAGACGCTTATTACATAGGAGAATAGATCTCTTTCTCTGAGGGGGCTAAATATCTCCCACTAGTGCTAAAAATAAATATTTTGAATGTAGTGCTAAAAATAAACCCACTCTATGGGTATATGGAGAAGTACTTAACTAACAGCCCAATGGCAAGTCGCAGCAAAACTAATGA
The DNA here is from genome assembly GCF_027579735.1 of Bombina bombina. NCBI lineage: Eukaryota > Metazoa > Chordata > Amphibia > Anura > Bombinatoridae > Bombina > Bombina bombina. Next base: position 663,343,494 of record NC_069500.1, on the reverse strand, counting down.
TCACAGGAATAATCTTGGAGCTGAGTCTTGCAGTCAGGGTCCTAGTACAGAGATGTGCCTAGATAGTAACTTGGTTGATACACACCCTATCGTAAAGCAAATATCTATGCTCTTTATGCCCAAAATTGATAACTTACAGAGAGGGGTTGATACACTCACTGATGATGTTAAACAATTTTCCACCCGAGTAGCAGAGGCAGAGAATAGAATCTCTGATTTAGAGGACTCTAATGTATCAAACACTAGTAACATTGAGAATTTGGAAAGACAAGCTATGGCCCTACAGCTAAAAGTAGATGACCTAGAAAATAGGTCAAGATGCAATAATGTGCGCCTCCTCGGCCTCCCTGAAATGGTAAAACAAGCAGATATCATTCATTTTGTTGAAAATACCCTGCCTTCATTACTAAATATCTCTACGCAGGACTTTGTTGGCAGAGTTGAACGAGCACATAGAGTGGGAGAGAGCTGGTTCAGATAACATGTCCCAACCCTGCCCGATAATGATTCAGTTTCTGCACTTCCAAACTAAAATAGCTGCACTAAGAGCATACAGAAAATTAGAAAATTTATGAAACGCCGTAGGGAATTCTCGCCATTTTGCTCTAAACTCCACAGGGAGGGTAGAAAAGCCTTTTTGCTGTACCCGGCCAGGCTTAAAATCATGACACTCAGAGGCCCTAAATTCTTTGACACCCCTAACTCAGATTTTCTAGAGGGAGGAGGAGCCTCCCCACGTAGTCCCCCCAGGAACGACCAAGAGGTGATGAGGGTTGATAGCTCAAGTCGTGCAGAAGCACACTCTCTCATTTGGGCAATGTTCTGATATATAAGTCAAGATAGACGCCTTGAGATAACTGTATTGGGCTGTGTGACTATACACAGACGTGAAATTCTAGAGTTAAGTTTGAGTTTAATATGTTTAATATGTTTAATTATACCCGTTTTCCCTAGCTCTGGCTGGGAGGCAGACACAGCATTTACTTACACATTTTTGCGACAGTGCTGGGGTTGAACCCAATTGCCAAGATGCGGGCGGATGCGGACTGGTCCCGGGTTGACCCCGCAAGGTGGCCTCGGTGCTGGTGCAAATATGATCTTGGTTCACATGGCTTGTGTTGCACTCATTTTTCACTGTTTTGTTTAATTGGAAGCCGTTTGGTGTACCGTTATATCATATGGTTGATTGTGGGGATCTATATCATGCCCTACTCAAAGGTACCCCGAGAATTATATGTTTTGCAACTCACCACAATCCTGGGCCGCCTGTTGTGCCTTTCCGGGCTACTGCATAAGGGATACAGTATTCAAATTTTCTTCATATTTTCAAAGGTTACTGTAAGTTATTTTAATTGTTTAGGTTATTTTAGTTATATAGATAGGAGCCACAAGATGTATGTATGTATGAATAGATATGCTACAAGCTGCTATAGGACAGCTTATTCAAAAGTACCCCGAGCATTGACTGTTTTAAAATGTGTTGTAATGATGAGATGTTTATTGTGCTTACTCGGCTGGTTGAACAAAGCATGCTTTCCGAAAATGGTTTACTTGCTTATCAATACTCACATCTATGTTACACATCTATGTTTACTATCTGGCCCAGAGAAATTCCTGATTATTTTTACTTGGGGCAGCGACAGGATCCCTATGACTCTAACCCATGTAAGCAGTATTCCCCCATTCCCCCCCTTTTTTTTACTCTCTCTCTCTCTCTCTCTCTCTCGGCTCTCTCTTTCTCCTCACTTTTTGTCCCTCTCTTCCTGCTGTCAATGCGTGTGGCTCTTGTTCATTCCTTTTTTCACTTTGGCACATATCGCCTCCACACATATCTCAGATCCTCCCCCCTGTTACCCCGCTCATACACATGTGCAAACACATTTTTGGCTCATGCTAATCCTTTGCTTTTAATCTCTACACCTGGAATGTAGGGGGAATTCACTCCCCTATCAAGAGAAAGACAATCCTTACGCAAATAAGGAACCAGGGAGCAGACATCGCATTTCTCCAAGAGACACATTTGTCTGATCAAGAGCACGATAAATTGCTAAAGGATTGGGTAGGAAAGGTTGAATATGCTTCATACACTAAGGCTAGTAGGGGGGTTGCCATACTGTTTGGTAAAAAACTAGAAGTAGAAACTAAAGAGGTGATAAGGGATAGGGAAGGCAGATACATTGTAGTTCACACACAAATAGCTGGAAACATATACTTTTTGTAATATTTATGGCCCCAACCAAAAAGATAAAGATTTCTGGGACTCCATAATCGCTGTGCTGACCCCATTCTTAAATTCCTATCTGATAATAGGAGGGGACTTTAATCTAGCCCCTAACCAACACTGTGACAGGCTTAGAGAGCAGCAGGAGAAATCAAACAAACTATCTCCAAAATCTCTGTACAAATTTGAGCTGGAGATGTTTCAAAAACTAGCCTCATCATTGGAGGTGGTAGATATTTAGCGCCAGTTGAACCCAGACGGGAAGGATTATACCTGCGTTTCACGTTCCTCTCCCACTATGCCACAAATTGATTTATTCTTAATATCCAACTCTTTAATACCCCAAGTCATTGACGTAAAAATTGGGGAAGTAATTGTCTCTGATCATGCTCCAGTGGCATTATTCATAGATATAGGAGTACAGGTCAGTAATAGGATAAACTTCCGTTTACTGAGATATCTGGGGACATCACAGGAGTTCCAGAGTTACCTAGTAGAGTGCTGGAATGACTTTCAGACTAATAATGTGCAACACTTAGAAAACCCTGAACTGTTTTGGAACATAGCTAAAGGGGTGCTCACTGGTAATATTATTGCCTTCATGGCTCGTAGGAAAAAACAGGTCACGGAAAGGTTACATCGGTTAAGAGATGGCTTGGCGCTCGCTTATCGTAAATATTGGGCAACACCATCTCGAACTCTGCATCAAAACTATACCTCAGCCAAAAAGGAATACGACGCCATGCTCGCCTACTCTACATCACAAACTCTTATGCGCATCAGAGGTAAATACTATAGGTTTTGTGATAAGTCAGGCAAACTACTTGCATCCTTAATTAATATACGCACGGCTACCAAACATGTAGCAGTGATACGACATGATAGCCGAATAGTCAGAGAAGCGAACCATATCGCAGAAGCTTTTGCAGCTTACTATGCAAAACTCTACTCCAGCGACCCCCCCCCTCCTCTACACTAGTACAACAGAACTTCTGGGAGTCTGTTCATCTACCACAACTCTCTCCAGAGCAAATGGAAAAATTAAATAACCCTATCTGTAGAGAAGAGATTGACAAACTAATTATGTCCATCTCCCTGGGAAAGGCAGCGGGACCTGATGGATTACCCATCAAGTTCTATTGGCTACTCAAACCTCAGGTGACCCTGATTCTCACCAACTTGTTTCAAAGTTACTTTCAGGATGGTCGGGTACCAACCCCTTTTTTTTCTGAGGCATTTATTACCCTTATCCCTAAGGCAGGTAGAGATGCCCTCCTCCCTGAATCATACAGACCGATTTCGTTACTGAACTCGGATTACAAGATCCTAACCAAACTTATGGCTGAAAGGCTGAAATACATATTGCCACACTTAATCCATGAAGATCAGACAGGGTTTATGTATGCAAGGTCTTCGGCGGTGAATGTGCTTAGAGTTCTCCAGATAGTTCAACACTTCTGGAACAAAAAATGAGACGGGAGACCCGACGGAACATCGGAGGCCTTCCTGCTGTCCTTGGATGCAGAGAAGGCCTTTGACAGAGTGGAGTGGGGACACCTTCTTTCCACCATGATCAATTTTCAACTTTTCCGGATCCTTTCTTTCCCTTATTAAGAATTTATATAGCACCCCTGTAGCAAATATTTGTTTTAATAATATGTTCTCACCAGAGATACGTTTAGGGAGGGGGACCAGGCAGGGATGCCCTCTATCACCCCTTCTCTTCAACCTGGCCCTGGAGCCACTGGCAATCAAACTTAAACAAATATTCCCGGGTATTGACATTGCAGGGGCCTCGCAACATTTAGCACTCTATGCGGATGACATGCTCTTATTTGTATAAGATCCGCATATACACATAGCCTCCATAGTACAAACACTCCATGACTTTGGTGTCTTTTCAGGTTACAAGGTCAACATGCAAAACTCTGAAATTCTTTGGCTAGCAAAAAGAGACCACAACCACTATAAATATCCATTTACAGTTGCGAAGCATTCTATTACATATCTTGGCATCCAAATCTCAGCTAACCCGAACAAACTATATGCAAACAACATTACACCAGTGTGCTCCAGGCTTTAGGGCCAGATGAGGAGTTGGAAATCCTTGCCACTCTCACTAGCGGGTAGGATCAGTCTGCTTAAAATGGTGATATTACTGAGACTACTGTACCCCCTCCTCATGCTCCCCCTTTTGCTAACCAAAAATGATATTAAGCAACTAAATTCAGCAGCACGTTACTTTTTATGGAAAGGGGGAAAGGTGCGTATAGCTGCCGACAAACTGAGTATGACTTATCTGAAAGGGGGCCTGGCTCTGCCCGACTTTAAATTTTATAACTGGGCGGCCCTGATACATCTAGTGATAGATTGGAAGGTTGGCACACATCACTTCTGCCAGCCCAAATTGGAACAGGCGGTGTTAGCATACCTGCCGCACATGAAAGATTTCAGGAGCATTAAAGCCCTAGGACTTGACACATTATATAATGACCCCCTGAAAGCGTGGCAGCTGGCACACAAATTTTTGAAGAAGTCCTGCCATGAATCTCGGTATCTACCCCTCAGCAACAACCCAGATTTTCTAGCAGGGCTAGATATGCTGCCTTTTGACATCTGGGAGAGGCGGGGATTATCCTCAATAAAGCCTTTACTAGCTCCGCTCACTCGGTCGGTCAAAACGTTTTCCACCTTGCAAAGGGAATTTGCCTTACTAAATCACCATTTCTATGCCTATCTGCAGACGCAACATTATATAGGAGCAGTGATCAGAGACAATGAAGATTTCTGGGAGGGTTCGCCCTTTCGACTATCACAATTGCTATTTGCAATGGGGAGATTTTCTCTAACAGAGATCTACCAGGATCTGATACAGAGGCATCTCCAGCTCATACAACCTAACTTACTGATGGGATGGGAGAGAGAGGGTTTAGAAGTACCCTCCTGGGGGGATTTGAGCGATAGCATGGAAAAGACAAGAAGAGCCACACTTTCAGCGATACTCAGGGAGTCACAGACACGGATTACACACAGAGCATACTTAACACCTAGGATATTGGCGAAATGGGATCTTAACTGTGCCAATAAATGCACCAAATGTTCTCTTGAATCCCCAGGCTTGCTAAATTATATGTGGCTATGCCCTAAGGTCCAACAATTTTGGAGTAACATCCAATACTGGATTCAGAGAAAGCTGAGTGTCCCCATTACCTTACAACCTGACGCGATCTTGTTTTTAAAGTGGGACATGCAATTTAAACAATATGACATTGTGCTGAGCTTGGTGGTGCTGTTGGCCAGGAAATGTATTCTGAAATTCTGGACTAGCGGTTCTCCTCCCTCAGTCACGTGCTTTATGAATAGGCTAAAGTTGCAGATGTTCACTGAACAGCTTGACATACAAATGGATATACAATCTAGATGAAGCCAGTTCTTGAAGAAATGGCATAGACTTTTTCTGACGTTTGAGTTGGAAATACAGAGACAACTCCTGAGACCGTTTAAAGACACAACCATATTTCTAGAAGAGTCCCTGAGAGGGGAGTGGTCTCAGGTGTTCCCTGCTCAGGAACCACCTAGCTAACCTTATTGGAGAATGTTTGTGCAGAGATGGAATTCATGTGTGCTCCTGAATGTCCTCATGTTTCCTATGATCTCTCTGTCTGCTTCTACCCTCCCCCCCCAAATCTCTATCTATATATAACCCCCCTTTTTTTTCCCCCTCCCCTCTGGGCCCCGCCGAGAAAAGAAAAGGAGGTTTGAATTCAAGTTACACAGTTGCTTAGTTTGATAAAGGAGTTTAATTTAGTTTAGGGTATTTAGTGGGTTTCTTGCAATATAAAACATAGGAAAAAAGAAGGAAACCAGAGAGAAATGGAAGAAAACAATTTTACCATGTTTAGGTTGTATATATGTGTCCACGCAATTAAATGTCTAGTGGATTGTCAAATGTATTAGCTACAATGCTATGTAATATGACTCATGCTTGAATATATCTAATGCCTTTGACATTGTATTGTATACATGAATGTATGATACTTCTCTCTTAATAAAAAGAATTTGAAGAAAAAATAAATAGGGGTTTTAGTTAATTTTCATTCATGGTCCCATTTGTTTCAAATATTTTTTGTTAGAAATTTTCTTTTTAACTAAAATTTTTGTTTTGAACAACAGTGCAGATTTTAGCCATTTTGAAGCAGTTATCGGCTATACTAGCTTTAGTTTTGTCATTCTATGTAATTTTTAAGCTTTTTATTTATACATCTAATTTCTGTGTACTGCATTTTTGGTAAAATTAAAAAAACTAAGCAGGCAGGCAAGACAGAGGACAAGCTTCAACGACCCACATTCTTCTTCTTTTCCACCTGAACCTATGATGAAAAAGAAAATATGGATGTTATTGTTTGTGCAGTGCACACACCTTTAATGATGCCTTGATGAAAACCTGAGGTTCATGGGTGTTGGGTGGCAATGGCTGCCCAGGATGGCTGAAATATTACATTTATTTTATAAATGTAATATTTGGGGTGGGTTGGTTTATACTTAATTATTATTACTGACAGGAGATTGTCTCTCATCACATTTTCATCAAAACTGATGTATCCCAGCCCGCATCATGGTACCAACAATCTGAAGACAAAAAACATGGATCCATTACAGAGTGCAGTGGTCTCTCCAGACACAACCTGACATACCCCCCCCCCCCCGACTAAGAGACATTTGCTTGTTTTTTGGATTGTGCCAAGCACTTGCTTTAAAGAGATTAAAAAAAATTATACCAGCCATAGGTATTATTTAGTTAATAATTGTAACTTTAATTTATCTCTATTTTAATTATGTTAAAGTTAGGGGGTAAAATAAGAGATGTTCCGGAACTCCAGAAATGGTATAAAAACAAAGGTTTTATTGCGGTACAATTAAAATAGACATGATAGGCACATAAGAAAGGTTTTACGCGTTTCGGACTGGGCCGTAATCATAAACCTAAGCAGACACAGGTATGTGCTGTTTAAAAAGGGTAATACGTAAAGGTTATTGGTTAGTGCTAAACACACCCCTATTAACCGTATGTGTACAGAACTGACACAGAATTACAAAATAAACAGGATGGCATATTCACAGGGATATAGGAGTATAACATTGAACGAGGCTTATAGAACCAAAATTATACAATGTATGAGAAACCACAATTCATAACTGATTAAAACAGTTCATATATATTCAAACATCAATCAGGCAGATGAAATTTTGTTTGTGCAGAACAAGGTATAGTTTATAGCAACAATTCTTTACCTTTTATGACGGTTCATGTAATTACAAGAATGTCTGGTGTTTATAAAACCAATGAATAATCAATACATTTTATAAAATATATAGTGTATGTCATATAACACATGTGTAAATATATATGTACAAATCCATAATTCGTTAAATGTGAAAAAGTTATCAACCATCTTGGTTAAAGCCACAAAATGGATGTACAGGATATTCAACATATGAAATATGCATAAATGAACAAATAAATAAACCAATGCACAAAAAATATATATGTATATGTGTATTTCAAAGGAAGAAATCCCCAACATTCAAACTTGAGGAATATATTTAGATAGCTAGACTATGTTTAGATGTCACAAAAAATATATAATAAAAAATATAATGATAATAACTTCTTGGAAATTTTAAATATGTAAAAAGTAAATAATAAATAGTGGTGTATACTGATGTATATAAACTGATATTCCATTCAGTTTGGTGTTCCATATATGTACTGGCTGGATAATATGTAGAAAGTTACTGCTTATGAATCATGAAGCTGCTACCTCCAATGATTGATAATATAAAACTCGGAGTTAAAACTGTGTGGTACTTGGGTATGCAGCTTCATGATCCAATATATTTCCTGCCTAGCCAAAATTTGGTCCTCATCTCCTCCTCTGGGGGGAAAACGTACCACTTCAATCCCCCTCCACCTAAATGATTTTATGTTTTTTTCGTGAACCTCAATGAAGTGCCTTGAAAGAGCTGAACAAGGTTTTTCATACTTAATGTATCCTAGATGTTCACGGATACGGGTCCTGACATCTCTACTTGTCATGCCCACGTACTGTTTTTTGTGTTCCTGGCACTCTATAAGGTACACTTCATAGCTTGTTGAACAGTTTATGCACCCCTTGGTCACAAATTGTTCATTCGTGTCACATGAGTAAAATTCTTTACTTTCTACAATGGTGTCGCAGGCTTTACATCTATGACTGCCACATTTGTATGTTCCATTGACTTGAAGCCAAGTTCCAGTATTCCTACTCTTGCTGGGAAGTTCACTAGGGGACAAAATATTGCCCAGAATGAGGTTTTTGGAATATATGCATTTGAATCCCTGTTTTACCATTGGCTGTAATTGTGTATCCCCTCAAAGGATGGGGAAATATTTCTTAATGATGTTACAAACGGAATTATAATCCGATGAATACTGAGTGATAAATGACAGTGGTCTATCATCCTTTGATTTCGATTTTTTGGAATGCAACTGTTCTCTATCACTCAATAGTGTTTTTTGTGCAAATTGATCCAGCATTTTGGGGGAATAACCCCTACTCTTAAGTCTTTGTTTGATTTCCTGACTTTCCTCAATGTATGTTTGCTCATTACTGCAAATTCTTCTTGCTCGCAAGAATTGACTGTTAGCTATCCCTTTGAAAACATGTGGTGGATGTCCACTTTTTTGATGTAGAATGGTATTGCCTGATATTGGCTTTCTGAATAATTTAGAATGAATCTTATGTTCAATGCTATCACCTATCAAGGTAATATCCAAAAAATTAACAGTATTTTTATTCCATTCAGAGGTAAACTTGAGACTATGTGGGCCATCATTCAAGTATTGAAAAAAGGATTCTGCTCTTGCTTCCATAGACGACCAAATAAAGATCAGATCGTCTATGAAGCGTTGGTAGAACTTTACTTCCGCTTCGAAGGGGTTTCTAACATCATAGATGAAAAAACGCTCAAGCCATCCCATATACAAGTTTGCATACGAGGGGGCAAATTTTGCCCCCATGGCTGTTCCCTGTCTATGTAAATAGAAAACCCCCTTGAAGCAGAAGTAATTATGTTCCAAGAGATATTTTGTTACTCGTAGAAGATATGCAATGGATTCCTCTGTTAGATCAGCACTGGAAGAGAGGAAATACCTAATAGCCTCAAGACCCATATGATGCGGTATGCTCGAGTAGAGAGAGATGACGTCAACAATTAACCAACTGTAGTCATCATTCCACTTAAAAGCTCCATGTGTGTATTCCTTTGGGTCGAAGATCATCTGTAAGTTTGAGTACCGGATTGGTTGGACGCTCCATGTGACTTACCGGTCTCTATTCTCATTGGAGGAAAGTCGTATCACGTCACCGTCACGGAGTCCCGAAGTTTTGTGAGGGTTGCAGGAGCCGCTGTGTTTGAGTCCTCACATCGGTGAGTTGAACTTGACAGCGGTTAAGACGAAAATCCATCCTCTTGGTGATCCGTTGTCGAAACGAGCAGTCAGGGACAAGTACTCTGTTCTCCGCAATCGTGGATGCTCGATACGCTACAGGGTGAGTGATCATCATCTGTTTGCCTACACACTGTTCTTAAAAACCCGTTGTTGAACGAGCAGTCAGGGACTAATACTGTTTTCCGCAATAGTGGATGCTCAACACGCTACTGGGTGAGTGACCATCATCTGTCTACATTTACTCAAAATACATACTAGTGGACTTATACTACTTCTATTACCTTCATTTTCATATTGACCCTTAACCATGGTTAACACCACCGAGCACTAACCGCTTCACATTTGGCCTTTTTTGGGGCATGTTCAGAGTGTTAAGCCAGAACTTTTTTCCTATTTTTTCACATTAATCCTTGACTCTGGACTTTTCCTTTGACCATTGTACCGCAACTTAGGGGGTAGTCTCTCATTGTTCATAGCTTTCTGACATGGATAACGCACTAGAACCGGCACAGTTTTACTCATTACAGAATTTGGACGATCAGGATTTGGAGGGCTTAGAACTTGAGGAGTTTTTTACCACATCATCAGCTGACATAAAATTGGGAGATTTATTTAATAACTTGGAGGCCTTGAGACTAAAAGAAATCAGGTTTAAATTAGACAACTGGATCCTCAATAAATACTTTGATCTAAACATGATTCCCAGAGGCCTTAGAGTAAAGAAATTTCCTAACTTTGAGACTCTTGATCAAGATTTTATTAGAGAATGGAATTGTATATTATCTGAATGTTCGCTAAGACTAATGGCTATGATTGTAAAGTTTAAAAGTGATCAGTTGTCTACCATTAGGAATGATATTGCTAAATTGCAGGCAGATTTGAATCAATTTAAAAGTAGTAATGAATATGTTAAATTTGACTGTATGTTGAGATATGTTGTGGAGTCCTCTAGGCAAGATCTAATACACACTAAACATACAAAGTTTTTACGTGATCAAAAGGATTACACTGAAGGGCAGGTTTTCATATGGCAGAAACAAAGAAGATTTAGATGCACTTATGCTTATAATAGACAAAGGGCTATTGGGAATAACATCAACAGTAACAACAAAAATCATAAACAAAACAATACAGATGTTAATAATAGCATTGTTGTTTCTACAGACTTCGATCAGCAGGGCTCTCATCACAAGAGGAGGAAAAATAAGACTAAAAAGAGGGTCACCTTTTCTGACCCAGAAACTACCGATGAGGATGTTTCCTCTCAGGGGGTCTCTACCTCTTGTGATGAGAGCTCTGGTAATGATAATGACCACAACAATTGTGATCAAACTCCGGCATCATGCATTGAAAACTCTGCTAATCCCCCATCATCTAGTATATTAGTCAACACTGAAGTCCCCAATGAGCTAGGGGCCAGATCTAAAAATGTACAAAATTCACAGACAAAAAACCCTCAGGTCATGACAAACACCCAGCCCCAGGTTTTTCACGGGGCCAAAAAGCATCCAGGAGGGGGGGGGAACAGACTATAAAACACAGATACACCCTGAGAGATCCAAAAGTGACCACTTAATTAAATCTAGTGTAATTAATGTATCTTCCTATACTTTAAATAAAGCAGAGACCAAAGTTTTGGAGTATGGTTTGGGCTTTTGTCCGAACAGAAAATTTAATCTTTTCCAAACTATCATTGATGTGAATCGCTTTGTTCGGAAGATTACATTAAATAAACATTTCAATATGGTTGACAATACCTATACTCCCATTGATGCCACAACTTCCAACATCAGACATGATTCTCTAGCAACTAGTTTTTCTGAAGCTTGCAGTATTGCATCCCTTGAAAGTTTGGAAAGAGAATCTATGCTAACAGTAGCTTCCACTAATGCTATCTTCCCAAAAAGAAAAGCAACCTCAAACTTTTACCGGATACACCATCGGGGAAAAACCTTGGAGGTATTCCATAAGAGGGTGGTTGAAGACCTCCACAAATTAAACCAATCACCCACATCCACACCACACAACCTCTCCAAGTCGGAAAAAGAAGCTATTGCTTCTATTCAAAATAATGAATCCATTGTCATTCAACAATCAGACAAGGGAGGTAGTGTGGTGGTGATGGATAGGGCTGATTATGTGGGGGAAGCATTGCGACAGCTTAGTGACCAGAGCACTTATTCCATCCTCCATCAAAATCCAACAACACGCTACCAACGTGAACTTGGGCAGATGTTGGATGACGGGGTTGATCTGGGAATTTTTGATCAGCAAACCGCTGACTCCCTGTATGTTCAACATCCAGTCATCCCTGTGTTCTATCATCTGCCCAAAGTCCACAAGAGCCTTGAAAACATTAAGGGTCGTCGCATAGTTTCAGGAATAGGCTCTTTATTAGAACCATTGTGTGATTGGTTAGATGGGGTCCTCCAGCCCTATGTCTTGGCATTACCAAGCTATATATGTGATTCTTCACACATACTGGAACTCTTAAAAGAGTTTAAGTGGAATGATGACTACAGTTAGTTCATGGTTGACGTCATATCTCTCTACTCGATACTCGAGCATACCGCATCATATGGGTCTTGAGGCTATTAGGTATTTCCTCTCTTCCAGTGCTGATCTAACAGAGGAATCCATTGCATATCTTCTACGAGTAACAAAATATCTCTTGGAACATAATTACTTCTGCTTCAAGGGGGTTTTCTATTTACAAAGACAGGGAACTCCGAGTTTGATATTATCAATCATTGGAGGTAGCAGCTTCATGATTCATAAGCAGTAACTTTCTACATATTCTCCAGCCAGTACATATATGGAACACCAAATTGAATGGAATATCAGTTTATATACAACAGTATACACCACTATTTATTATTTACTTTTTACATATTTAAAATTTCCAAGAAGTTATTATCATTATATTTTTTATTATATATTTTTTGTGACATCTAAACATAGTCAAGCTATCTAAATAATATTCCTCAAGTTTGAATGTTGGGGATTTCTTCCTTTGAAATACACATATACATATATATTTTTTGTGCATTGGTTTATTTATTTGTTCATTTATGCATATTTCATATGTTGATTGTTGAATATCCTGTACATCCATTTTGTGGCTTTAACCAAGACGGTTGATAACTTTTTCACATTTAACGAATTATGGATTTGTACATATATATTTATACATGTGTTATATGACATACACTATATATTTTATAAAATTTATTGATTATTCATTGGTTTTATAAACACCAGACATTCTTGTAATTACATGAACTGTCATAAAAGGTAAAGAATTGTTGCTATAAACTATACCTTGTTCTGCACAAACAAAATTTCATCTGCGTGATTGATGTTTGAATATATATGTCAGTTATGAATTGTGGTTTCTCATGCATTGTATAATTTCGGTTCTATAAGCCTCGTTCAATGTTATGCTCCTATATCCCTGTGAATATGCCATCCTGTTTATTTTGTAATTCTGTGTCAGTTCTATACACATACGGTTAATATGGGTGTGTTTAGCACTAACCAATAACCTTTACATATTACCCTTTTTAAACAGCACATACCTGTGTCTGGTTAGGTTTATGATTACGGCCCAGGCCAAAACGTGTAAAACCTTATGTGCCTATCATGTCTATTTTAATTGTACCGCAAAAAAGCCTTTGTTTTTATACCATTTCTGGAGTTCCGGAACATCTCTCTTTTTACTTTAACATTTTATTGGATTACAAGGAATCCTATCATTTGTTCCTGACTCCAACAGTGATATTGTGGCTACCCCCGGTGGTTTGCCTTGCATATATTTTTTAAGCTCTGTGTGTGTATTCCTTTGGGTCGAAGATCAGCTGTAAGTTTGAGTACCGGATTGGTTTGATGCTGCATGTGACTTACCGGTCTCTATTCTCATTGGAGGAAAGTCGTATCACGTCACCGTCACAGAGTCCCGAAGTTTGGTGAGGGTTGCAGGAGCCGCTGTGTTTTAGTCCTCACATCGGTGACTTGAACTTGACAGCGGTTAAGACGAAAATCCATCCTCTTGGTGATCCGTTGTCGAAACGAGCAGTCAGGGACAAGTACTCTGTTCTCCGCAATCGTGGATGCTCGATACGCTACAGGGTGAGTGATCATCATCTGTTTGCCTACACACTGTTCTTGAAAACCCGTTGTTGAATGAGCAGTCAGGGACTAATACTACTAATACTGCAATAGTGGATGCTCGACACGCTACTGGGTGAGTGACCATCATCTGTCTACATTTACTCAAAATACATACTAGTGGACTTATACTACTTCTATTACCTTTATTTTTATATTGACCCTTAACCATGGTTAACACCACCGAGCACTAACCGCTTCACATTTGGCCTTTTTTGGGACATGTTCATAGTGTTAAGCCAGAACTTTTTTCCTATTTTTTCAAAGTTAGGGGGTGTTAGGGTTACATTAGGGTTAGGTTTAGTGGTTAATATAGCTTAATTTAGGTTGTTGCGATGTGGGGGCTGGCGGTTTAGGGGTTAATAGATTTATTTAGTGGTAGTGATGTGGGAGGCCAGAGGTTTAGGGGTCAATAGCTTTATTTTATGGCGGCAATGTTGGGGAGTGGTGGAACAGGGGTTAATAGATTTATTATAGTGTGGGCGATGTTGGGGTGCAGGGGAATAGGGGTTAATAACTTTAGAATAGTGGTGGCGATATCGGGAACGGCAGATTAGGGGTTAATAGCTTTATTTAGGTGGTGGCGATATCGGGAGCGGCAAATTAGGGGTTAATAACATTATGTAGGTATCGGGGCAGCAGATTAGAGGTGTTTATATTTAGGGTTTATGTTAGGGTGATAGGTTTAAACGTAACTTTTTTTCCCCCATAGGCATCAATGGGGCTGCGTTACGGAGCTTTTCATTTCGCGCTTCAGGTGTTAGGTTTTTTTCTGACACCTTCTCCCCATTGATGTCTATGGGGAAAGCATGCACAAGCACGTCAAAACAGCGATTGAATTGTGTGCGGTAAGGAGCTTAAAACAACCATATCGTACGCACAAACCGGCTGTGGAACTCACGAGAACTCAAAATATTTGTAGTAAATTTAGATAAATCTATTATTACCATAGCAACAAAGGGAATACCCTATTAGCGGTTAAACTCAGACATAGACAGGCTCAGCGTTCAATCCCCTTGATCAAATATGAGGGACGTGTTGCGATATCCCCTAAAGACATAGAAGATTCATTTGGATCCTTCTACTCTAATCTTTACAATTTAAAAAACATGCTAGCACCTGATATAACCTCGATTTAGGAGACGCGCGAGTATTTGAAGTCCCTCCAACTCCCGACGCTAAGTAAAGATAACATAGTACAGCTGCAGCTTCCAATTTCCATGGAAGAATTTCAAGAAGCAATCCAGCAACTTAAAAGGGAGAAAGAACCAGGACCTGATGGGTATACAGGACAGTTTTATAAAACTTTTTCTGAGATTATTAGCCCTTTATTATTAAGAATGTTCAATAATTTTGCACTAAAGAGCACCTGCCTTAAGGAATTTCTGGAGGCGGAAATAATTACCATACTTAAACCAGGTAAAGACCCCCATTTATGTCAAAACTATAGGCATTGCTTATTAACACTCATATTAAGTTGTACTCAAAAATTCTAGCCAACTGCGTATCGGGAGTTTTAAATAACATTATACTAGACATATGCATGGTGAAAAAATTCGGTTTGGTTCGGATCGATTCAGATTTTTTTGAATTTCGGTTCGGATCGATTAGATTTCGTAAAAATTTGATTCAATTCGGTTCGGATTCGTTTCGGATTAATTCGGATTCGAATAAATTCGGCTGGATTCGGTTCGATTCGTTTCGGAAATTCGGAATTTCGGTAAGTGTTAGGTGGGATGTGCTGTGTATTAGACTAGTATTATGTACTGTATATTAGGTGTAACCCATAGCAGAGTGATATAACCTAATATACTGTACAATACTAGTGTAATCCATGGCCATCCGAATCTACCGAATAAATCTGAATAAATCCGAACTAATTCTGATTTATTTGGTAGATTCGGCACTATTTTAATTCGGAAATTTAAATCGTTCCGAATCCTGAATTTTACGAATTCGGACGAATTTCCGAATCGATCTGAAACAAATTGCACATTTCTACATTATACACAGAGATCAGGTGGGTTTTATGCCTGGAAGAGAGGGACCTGATAATACCCCTCGACTTTCCTTTATTTTCTTTTTAAGCTAAGAGACTAGGGACCCACCTCCTGGCCCTGTCTCTAGATGCTGAAAAGGCGTTTGACAGGGTCAGGTGGGACTATCTCTAGGAAGTCTTAAAGATATTTGACATACCATTTCAGTTCATTTCTGCGGCTCAAGCATTGTATTCTCAGCCTTCAGCTAGAGTTAGTGGAGTAGGTTTCATTTCAACCCCTTTTGACATATTAAATGAGACCAGACAAGGATGCCCTTTGTCCCCCTTATTGTTCCAACTAGTGATAGAACCATTAGCGCAGATGATTAGGCTCAACCTGAATATCTCAAGAATTATGTTCAGAGACTTACAGCATAAAATTGTGTTATTCGCAGATGACGTAACCTTATTACTTACGCCTCCCATACAATCCATGCCAGCGATATTTGATTGTATAGAGAAATTCGGAAAATGCAGCTTCTATAAGCTTAACTGCACAAAAACCGTGTGAATATACCACAGGAAGAACTTGCTGACCTACAAAGGATATATCCTTTTCAGTGGTCTCCATCATTGGGAATCCATCTAAGTCCTGACTTCCATTTAATGATCTCCAAAAATTTTACGGATCGTATATCAGAATTTAGAATGCTATTAGAGGGATGGGAGTTTAAAGAATTTTCGGGGACGGGCAGAATAGCTGTCAAAATGTTGCTACTTCAAAAGCTTACCTACCTTTTTAGGTGCATAAATCTAACTGTTCCTAGAGTAATACTGAACAAGTTTCAGAGTCTCAAATCAACTTATGTTTGGAAGGTTAAAAGACCTAGGGTGGCCACCACTGTGATCCAACAGCCAATAAACAGAGAAGGCCTAACATACCCCAGTATACTACTGTACCATGATGCCGCTCGTTTATCTCATCTTATGTGCTAGAAGTTGAAAGAATCCTGCTATAGATGGTAGAAGTAGAACAATCTTTCTTACCCAAAGGTATAATTCTCTCAGATCTCCCCTGGATTCCAGCCCATATGCGCAAATCTTTAAAAATTGACCATCCAATTATTTTCGACGCTCTAAAACATTGGGACGCTAAAAAACACACAGGAACTGTATCGCCTCACCCATCACACATGTACAAGATTTGAAGCATATTAGCTTCAATGCCTTAAACCCATATTCATAAATGGTCAGAAACTGCAAATTTACCAATTTTCTCTTTAAATGCTGACAATTATCTCTGCCTGCCGCTTCAGTTTGAATACATTCACTTAGCTAGTATTCTTAAATCTTGGGGACTAGCAGGCCAAGCGTTAAGAAACCTGACAGTTTGAGAATAGAAATGGGACACAGGAAAGGGTCCCTCTTGTTTCATTATGACATATTAATCCCCAGAACTCAGTAAACGCAACCAGTACAGGGCCTGGGAAAAAGACCTACACATTGAGACAGAGGCAGCTGAGTGGTTAAGGGAGCTGACAAGAGCTAAACAAATCCTACATTGGGCAACACTATAGGAACTTTATTATAAATTGACAGTCTTCTGGCATCTGGTCCCAGTTACCCTACATAAATACTATAGAACTTCCTCCCCACTATGTTGGAGGTACTACCATACACATTTGGTGGGAATGCCTTAAGATAAGAGGTCTGTGGAGAAATGTTTTTGGAATTTTAAACAATTTACACATCCCTGTGCGTCTGAGTCCAGTGTTGGGGCTCCTACATCATGGAACTTCTACATTAAATGAGGCAGAAAAACTTCTACTGTCTTACTTACTCACGGCCACAAAGCTGGCTATTGCAAGAGATTGGAAACAGTCTTCCCCCCCCAGTAGTGTCTAAAGTAGTGTAACATATGCCTGCCTGATATCACTATCCCTTTAAGACTGCATTACCTGCTACTGAAAATCATACTGTTTGGGGAGTATCTGCATTTAACTTACCTGCCAAATGAATTAACCATTCATGCACCTGATTCTCTCATACTCTTTTTAAATCATCTCAGGCCTAATGTACATTGCATTAGCTTTGAAGTTTTGTTCCAGAACAACAGAGGTCTTTGACTGTTCCAGTATGGATTTTACCAGCATATTCAAACTACAGCCTTTCCTTTTAGCTAAGCAAAAAAATAATCTAATCGCAAGTATCAATATAATTCCCATTTTTTTCCTAGACAGTGACACTGCTACTTAACAAACTCTAAATTTATTCTAAATTTCAAGTATGCATTTGGTTATAATCACTCTCTAACTGCTACAACAGCATCATACTCAGAACTTTATAACTATTCACTGCTACAAGTTGTCAGAACTGAAATATCCTCCTGCAAATGTATTAATATATTCAGAATTCTGCATCTATGTGTTCAGTTAAATAGCTTTCCTGTGATTCTCCAATATATGCACAAACAGTATTTAATGCCTTAAATTTGCAATTTGTCTATCGCCTGTGCTGCTCTGCTTATTACTCTGACATACAGCTCTACATAATAGTATGTACTGTGAACCTGCAGCAACTCTTTGCATCTATGAGTCACAATCTTCTACCAGTTTACTCTGAAGCCTGAACATCTTATATATATAATAATGTTATATTTTTCACTCATGATTCCTGCAGCTACTCCTATTAACTATAAGTCACAGTATCAAATTATGTTTCCATTGAAGACAGAATATATTGTATACATATGTTTCACTCACCATGAATTCTACAATAACTTCTTGCAACTATGAATCACAGAATATCATCTATCCATGTCCAGGATACTCTTCTTCGGGTCAGGGGTCGGTGTCTCCAATTCCCTACCACTGAACCGAGGGTCTGTGTCCTGAGCGCATATACACCGGAACATGACAGAAAGCTAATATCTAAAAAGGACTCCGCAGTGGTAGTAGATGAACCAACCCAGGAAGAAAAAAAAAATACAAGCTATCTCAGACCCAAGCTATCCCTAAAGGAAAAACAAAAGACATTCTAGAGTATCCTCTACTCCTACTGTTCATGATTTCCATTTTGGTAAAACTGATTCTGAATCTAACTATGAAAATGAAGAGAATGTATCCACAGATCCAGCAGAAAAAAATCAGATCTTTAAAGATTTAAAGAGACAGAACCACTTTCCAAGAATTTCATCTACTCCTCCTGTTCGTGATTTCCATTTTGGTTAAACTGATTCTGAGTCTGACTATGTAACTGAAGAGAATGTATTCATAGATTCAGCAGAAACAAATCAGATCTTTAAAGATTTAAAGAGACAAGACTACTGTTCCAGAATACCATCTACTCCTCCTGTCTGTGATTCCCATCCTGGGGATTCTGACTCTGATTCTGAATATGTCAATGAGGAGGATACCTCACAGATCCAGCTAAATTTGCATTAGACTGGTATGAGCGCAACTTTAATTTGCCACAAAATCAAACAAAACCTCAACCTATTGGCTATAATGACATCCTGGGATGCTATATTTACAATATAGATGCTGCAGACAGCTCCCATCATGAAACCTCTCATGCAAATACTGATCTTTCTATTTCTGATATTCCCAGGGATTCTGTAGATTGAACAGATTCAGAGCTGGAAGAAGAGGCATCCTGTTTACAGACTGATGTTTGTAGTAATGGTCCCCTCAAGAACTATGCTGATTTTTTATTTCAGAATTATGCATCCAGTGATGAAGAGGATTTCTGTTCTCAAACTGATATACGGTACTCCAGGCCACAGTGGTACCATCCTATGAAGCCTTATATTGGGAAGAAATCTCAGCTAGCTAAGCTCTCTAAAAACAAGAAAAAGAAAATCTTTCTGCCTACAGAAGTGTAAAGAGAGGAAACTCAGCCTGAATCTCCTGTTTCAGTTTCTGTTCTGCAAGATCCTCTCTTGCCTCATGATACTCTCCACACCAAGCTGGATGTTGTCTCTAGTTGCCATCATTCTGTTTTTGAAACACTTAATGGTTTCTCTTCTCAAACTCTACAATTACAAACACTGCTTTCAACTGCTGATTCCTTACATCCCTATCATGCTGCCTTAATGTCTGTAAACCCTGTGCTAGAAGCAAAAGATCACTTTGTTTCAGATATACAACCTTTCAGTTTTCCAGAGGTAGTTCCTGGATAATTTAGCCCTGAAATTCAAACTCAAATAAGTATGCCTGCTAAACCCCAGAAAACTTCTTAGTCAGAATCTTGTGTCACAATTCCTCTGCATCTACCTGAGAGTGGCATATTTCAGTACACTCCACCTTCTCAAAGTTCTTCTGTTACTGCATCTAAGAAAATGTTTTCCTTGGGAGATACTTTGCATCAACCTACATTTTCTACTACTTCTGTTCCCTGTACAGGAATTTCTGTACCTGATCCTACTGAGGATATACCTGAACCTTTCCCTGGCATGGGCATTCCTTTACCTGATCCTACTGAGGATATTTCTGAACCTTGCCTTGGCATGGGTATTCCTTTACCTGATCCTACTGAGGATATTCCTTAACCTTGCCCTGTTATGAGTATTCCTGAACCTTGCCCTGGTGTGGACATTCCTTTACCTGATCCTACTGAGGATATTCCTGAACCTTGCCCTGACATGGGTATTCCTGAACCTTGCCATGGTGTGGGCATTCCTTTACCTGATCTTAGTGAAGACATTCCTGAAATTTGCCCTGATGCGGGTATTCCGGAACCTTGCCCTGGTGTGGGCATTCCTTTACCTGATCTTAGTGAGGACATTCCTGAACTTGGCCCCATAATAGGTATTCCTATACCTGATCCTAGTGAGGACACTGTTGATTCTGAATCCAGTAAGGACTTATTTGATATTGAACCAGAAGACGGTAAGAAATGGTCAAATCTTGCACTCTACACTCCTATCTCCTACTTTGAAGACAGCCCTGCTATTTGGTTAGAAGTGGCTATAGCTTTTTCTTTTGGAGTATATTGAATCCTCAGCCAAGAGTTTAATTCTGAAGGTACTCAAATCTCTGATACAAAAGTGGATAATCTGGTTTACAATCCAGAATGCTGCATCTCTATTTCTGAAGTTGAGGAAAGCCTATTCATATGTCTAGTACTGGGTGCCTTTTCATTGGCTGTGTACATGGTCAGCTGTCATGAAGTACATTGGCCTATCAACCCTGAGGAGGATTCCATGGTTGGAAGCTCATTGTATGTTACGTTCAAGCATTCTCATGATGACTACAAGAAAAATCACTTCAAGTTTTGCTCTCATCATTTTCAAGATCTTTTGATACCTGAAATCCATGGCATTCCCATTGTCACTTTGCTTTTTCAAGAGATCTCCAACCCTACTTTCTTGATTTAGGATTGGACTCACTATCTCCATGCAGCGACTACTGGTTCTCTATGTCATTATTTTTCTCTCTCCATTTGGATTGCGTTGGGCGCCCGGAGGTCCCCTTTAAGGTGGGGGTTCTGTAACATATGCCTGCCTGATATCACTGTCCCTTTAAGACTGCCTTCCCTGCTACTGACAATCATACTGTTTGGGGAGTATCTGCAGTCAACTTACCTGCCAAATTAATTGATCATTCATGCACCTGTTTCCCTCAGCCTCTTTTTAAATCATCTCAGGCCTAATGTGCATTGCATTAGCTTTGAAGTTTTGTTCCAGAACAACAGAGGTCTGTGACTGTTCCAGTGTGGATTTTACCAGCATATTCAAACTACAGCCTTTCCTTCAGCTAAGCAAATAAATCATCTAATCGCAAGTATCCCTATAATTCCCATTTTGTTTCCTGGACACTGTTACTTAACAAACTCTCGGCTAGATTACGAGGGTCCTAACCCTGCTTTTTTACGCCCGCTGGTATTACGAGTCTTGAAGGTTTAGGGTCACCGCACACTTTTTTGGCCTTACCGCAAAAAGACTTACGTAAACTTTGTAAAGTCTATTTTCAATGGGACTTCCATAGCGCTGATATTACGAGTCTGTCCTGGGAGGCCAAAAAGTGAGCGGTACACCCTACCCCGTCAAGAGTCCTAACGCATTTAAAAGTCAGTAGTTAAGAGTTTTATGGTACAATACTCATAACTAAAGTGCTAAAAAGTACACTAACACCCATAAACTACCTATTAACCCCTAAACCGAGGCCCTCCTGAATCACAAACACTATAATAAAATTTTTATCCCCTAATCTGCCGCTCCGGACACCGCCGCCACCTACATTATATTTATGAACCCCTAATCTGCTGCCCCCAACATCACCGAAACCTACATTATATTTATTAACCACTAATCTGCTGCCCCCAATGTCGCTGCCACCTACCTACACTTATTAACCTCTAATCTGCCGCCCCCAACGTCGCCGCCACTATAATAAGCATATTAACCCCTAAACAGCTGCACTCCTGCCTCGCAAACATTAGTTAAATATTATTAACCCCTAATCTGCCATCCCTAGCATCGACACCACCTACCTACATTTATTAACCCTTAATCTGCCGCCCCCAACGTCGCCGCCACTATATTAAAGTTATTAACCCCTAAATCAAAGTCTAACCTTAACCCTAACACAACCTAACTTAAATATAATTTAAATAAGTCTAAATAAAATTCCTATCATTAACTAAATTATTCCTATTTAAAACTAAATACTTACCTGTAAAATAAACCCTAAGCTAGCTACAAAATAACTAATAGTTACATTTTAGCTAGCTTAGGGTTTATTTTTATTTTACAGGCAAGTTTGTATTTATTTTAACTAGGTAGAATAGTTATTAAATAGTTATTAACTATTTAATAACTACCTAGCTAAAATAAATACAAAAGTACCTGTAAAATAAAACCTAACCTAAGTTACTCTAACACCTAACACTACAATATAATTAAATAAATTATCTAAATTAACAACAATTAAATGGGCCTTTTTGCGAGTTATTGCCCCAAAGTAATTAGCTCTTTTACCTGAAAAAAAAATACAAACAACCCCCAACAGTAAAACCCACCACCCACACAACCAACCCCCCAAATAAAATACTAACTAAAAAAACCTAAGCTCCCCATTGCCCTGAAAAGGGCATTTGGATGTGCATTGCCCTTAAAAGGACAGTTAGCTCTTTTGCAAGCCCAAAGTCCCTAACCTAAAAATAAAACCCACCCAATACACCCATAAAAAAACCTAACACTAACCCCCTGAAGATCGACTTACCGGGAGAAATCTTCATCCAAGCCGGGCCGAAGTCCTCAACAAAGCCGGGAGAAGTCTTCATCCAAGCCGGGCAAAGTGGTCCTCCAGACGGGCAGAAGTCTTCATCCAGATGGCATCTTCTATCTTCATCCATCCGGTGCAGAGCCGGTCCATCTTCTATCTTCATACATCAGGCGCGGAGCATCCTCTTCCAACGAAGTCTTCTTACTAAATGACGTCCCTTAGATTACGATTGGCTGATAGAATTCTATCAGCAAATCGGAATTAAGGTAGAAAAAATCCTATTGGCTGATGCAATCAGCCAAAAGGATTGAAGTTCAATCCTATTGGCTGATCCAATCAGCCAATAGGATTGAGCTCGCATTCTATTGGCTGTTCCAATCAGCCAATAGAATGCAAGCTCAATCCTATTGGCTGATTGGATCAGCCAATAGGATCGAACTTCAATGCTATTGGCTGATTGCATCAGCCAAAAGGATTTTCATCTTGGATGACGTCACTTAAAGGTACCTTCATTCAGTAAGAAGACTCTGAATGAAATGGATGCTCCGCGTCGGATGGATGAAGATAGAAGATGCCGTTTGGATAAAGACTTCTGCCCGTCTGGAGGACCACTTCACCCGGCTTGGATGAAGACTTCTCCCGGCTTCATTGAGGACTTCGGCACGGATTGGATGAAGACTTCTCCCGGCTTCGTTGAGGACTTCGGCCCGGCTTGGATGAAGACTTCTCCCGGTAAGACGATCTTCAGGGGGTTAGTGTTAGGTTTTTTTAAGGGTGTATTGGGTGGGTTTTATTTTTAGGTTAGGGAATTTGTGCTTGCAAAAGAGCTAACTGCCCATTTAAGGGCAATGCCCATCCAAATGCCCTTTTTCAGGGCAATGGGGAGCTTAGGTTTTTTTAGTTAGTATTTTATTTGGGGGGTTGGTTGTGTGGGTGCCGTGGTGGGTTTTACTTATGGGGGGGTTGTTTGTATTTTTTTTTTTTCAGGTAAAAGAGCTGATTACTTTGGGGCAATGCCCAGAAAAAGGCCCTTTTAAGGGCTATTGGTAGTTTAGTTTAGTTTAGGCTAGGGTTTTTTTTATTTTGGGGGGGCTTTTTTATTTTGATAGGGCTATTAGATTTGGTGTAATTAGTTTAAATATCTTGTAATTTGTTTATTATTTTCTGTAATTTAGTGGGTTTTTTTTGTACTTTAGCTAATTTAATTGTTTTAATTGTTGTTAATTTAGTTAATTTATTTAATTATAGTGTAGTGTTAGGTGTTAGTGTAACTTAGATTAGGTTTTATTTTACAGGTACTTTTGTATTTATTTTAAGACATTGAACAACGTAGACTTATACTATGGAATCTTGCAGTCTTGGGATGACCTTGGCCTACATAAATAAATTGCCATCCACATATTTCCCCCTTTTTTTAACCTATATACGTTTCCCTTCCTCTCAACCTATCCCTTCCTACCCCTTCCACCCAACCCCCTTCCAAAGGACACAACAAGTAAATTCAACTACATTATCTCATGTCAACTTGGCATGTTAGACCCAAATGTGTCTAAAGAGTAAAACTTTATAGGTCAAATATGTAGCTCTCAAGCTATTTTTCCTTTTACTGAACCAGTTGGCCCAGAAGTGGCCATAGCATTATCTACTTGCATTATAGAGTACAAAAGTATAAAATGAGGATTCCAATTAGCTAGTTAATGTCTGCCCATATTATGTTGTTGCACTTTAGTCTGTTTTGATATTACATTTTAATGTAACTCAATTGTGACTTTTCATTATTATAAAATGTCAACTTTTTTCCCATATTATTAACAATCCTCAATAAAAGATTATTTAAAAGAAAATGAAATAAACATATGTTTGTCAAAGAGACACAGACAGTCACAACAAGAGTATAGTAGCTTCAAAACGTATAGTGTGGAAGGCAGGCAGCTTGTGGACACAGGAACAGAACAGTACTATAATCAAAGTCTAAGTAATTGGCACTGAGACATTGGTTCCTTCACCCTTGTGGTGGAAAAAGGATTGAATTAAATATTTGTTATTTTAAACAGACATAGACAGTCACAACCTCACGTTCGCATTGCATGGAAGCTTTGAGCTCACCAGAGTGACTGTCACGGTCACCAATCCATGCAGACAGCCAGGCGTGATCGCCCCTTTGGGGGCAAGTGAGGGACTTGAACATGGGACCTCTTGTATCCTAGGCTTGTTCTCTTGCCTCTAAGCCAAGGCTGCTTCTCTTTATTTGTGTGTGTGTATGTAAGCTTTCCTTATCCTGCCTGCAGCACTAGGGTGGACTCTGGATATTGCTTTGCCTGGATCACCTGTGCTCATTTACTACCTGTCAGTCAGGCTTACCTGGGACTTCCTACCAATTAGCAACTCCTTAGCTGGCTATATAACCCTGCCTTTTTCTGTGCTCAGTGTCAGTTCTTTGTTTCATGTTTCCTGTTTAGGTGTCTTTGTTCCTGAATCCCCAAGATTGACCCTGGCTTGTGACCCCAGCTCTGTTCATCGTTTACCTACACCTCTGGCTTTCTTTGATCTCTGCAATACCTTGACTACTCTCTTGGATTTACCCGTGTTTGTACAGCATACTTGGATCCTTGTTTTTTGCACACAGCCCCTGTGCATTTTTTTCACAGCCCAGGTAGTTTTCTTACCTGATCACTTTGGGCTGTGATACCTGTAAGGGTGAGCATATATCTCTGCTACAGACTCCAATCCAGGTAAGACCTTTA
The DNA here is from genome assembly GCF_027579735.1 of Bombina bombina. NCBI lineage: Eukaryota > Metazoa > Chordata > Amphibia > Anura > Bombinatoridae > Bombina > Bombina bombina. The sequence goes on along the minus strand of NC_069500.1, from coordinate 663,317,666 downwards.
CATAGGAACTGACCATTATGGAGCCCGCAGAGATGAAAAGGATGCTCACTGCCCTGACCCTGTTCTGGATTTGCAGCAGGACTTTTGTGCTCTTAAAGGTACGGTACACCCAGAACCAGCGTATCGTGAACTATTTGTACTATTACCGGAGAGATTCGATGGTAGCCGTTCCTGCTTCTTGTCCTTTAAGGTAGATTGTGAGCTGCTGTTTGCCCTAAAGCCTCTTAAGTATGCCACTGACTTCATTATGGTCCACTCAGCCATCAACCTGCTTTCTGGGCAGATAAAAAAATGGGCACACCAGATGCTCCTAGCTAAGAGTCCTGTTCTAGACAACTGAAGGGATTTCATAACAGCCATGGCTACTCGGTGTACTAACACAAGGCAAACTAAGGTTCCTAGGACTGTTCTACGTTCCCACAGAGCACGGCTTCCTCGTGACTGGGATGCTTTTTACCAGTACTCACCCGCAAACCTTGATGTTCCTAATGAATCGTATACTCTTTCCCAGGACATTGAGGAGCCCATGGAGATAGGGGTAATCCGGAATAGGCAGGCTTCCCAAGAAAGAGCCAGAAGGAGGAGCCATTGCCTTTGCTTTTACTGTGGGGAAAGAGGGCACTTCATCTCTAATTGCCCTATTCGCCCACTTCAGTCTCCAGCTCCCCAAACGGGCACTGTTTTTGTTTACCCTCTTTGTTCTACATGCAATTCTGTGAGGTGCCAAGGTTGCTGTCATGGCTGTTCATGTTCTGCTGTTCAGAAGAGTCTACTAACCCCTGAGACTGTTATTTCCTGTAAACCTACGGAGCCTGCTCTTTTTAGTCCTGAAATCCCTGAGACCTAGATTATGCCTCTACCTCTTGCTCCTGAAGCGTCTTTTCAACTTTCTGATGATATGCCTAATCCAGAAACCATAATCACTTCTGTACCGGCAAGCACCAGCATTACGTTCTGTCCTGACAATGTACTGCCACCTGATTGCACTTATGCCTCGAATAGTACTCTTGTTTGCAAGCAGAATCTTGTGATGTTTGAGAAAGAATTGCAAGCTGCGAGTACTTCGACAGCAGTCAATACCAAAAAGAATAGGAAGAAGGCTACCAAGGCCACTATTGGTACAGTGTTTTCCAGTAATGTAGATGATGACATCCTTGACTTGTCCGATGATGAGGCTGACTTTACCCTGAACTCAAAGTGGTCTCAACCCAGCCTGTTCATGCCCAGGGGTGATTCTAAGGGGAGGGAACTGTCACAGTTCCCACCGTTCCATTTACCGTGCTCATTTACTACCTGTCAGTCAGGCTTACCTGGGACTTTCTACCAATTAGCAGCTCATTAGCTGGCTATATAACCCTGCCTTTTCCTGTGCTCAGTGTCAGTTCTTTGTTTCATGTTTCCTGTTTAGGTGTCTTTGTTCCTGAATCCCCAAGACTGACCCTGGCTTGTGACCCCAGCTCTGTTCATAGTTTACCTGCACCTCTGGCTTCATTTGATCTCTGCAATACCTTGACTACTCTCTTGGATTTATCCGTGTTTGTACAGCATACTTGGATCCTTGTTTTTTGCACACAGCCCCGTGCATTTATTCACAGCCCAGGTGGTTTTCTTACCTGATCACTTTGGGCTGTGATACCTGTAATGGTGAGCATATATCTCTGCTACAGACTCAAATCCAGGTAAGACCTTTACAGTGACTTACATAGGCTCCAATGGAAGCCTCATTCTGATGCCAATAGACACGGCACAGAACCTAGTGCAGGGATCACACAGGGTAGCCAGCATTTAATGTGGCACGATGTCAATCAAGTCATACAAACTGTTTTTTAACTTCTCCTTCAGCTTCTTTATCAAAGAGGCTATCTCAACATAGAGCCTGTGCCCAGGTCAATCCTCACAGCCATGAAGAAAGCTCTCCATAATGCTGATCGCTTACAGAGACAGTCAACTCCAAAATTTGTATTGTTTAAAAAGAAAGATAATCCCTTTATTACCCATTCCCCAGTTTTGGACAGCCAACATGGTTATAGTAATATACTTTTAACCTCTGTGATTACCTTTCACAATCAATTAAGGTAAGGTCGTGACACAAACATTCCAAACACTCTTCCAGTTGTTAAACTTCTAGCTGGTGACTGTGGCTGAGATTCAAGAAAGAAAGAACTAGCACACCAACCACATCTGTATCTAGCACTACTGCTGGTGCTTTTGGCTGTCGTGGCTATGTCTGTAGTGGGGGCTGCCACTGATGGTGTTGTGGCTCCTATAGTAGCTGGAGAATGAATCTCTCTGCTGCAGATATGCTTGGAGGGGCAGGGCCCTTCTTGTAAGGGTTATTTTTATGCATTTTTATTTTTTATTTTAATTAAAATAATTGTTTGCTGCCGGGAGATTATATGGTACAGTCACTGTGTAGTGAAGTGAAATGTGCTGCTTGTGTTTTGTTTTTTACTTAGTAACTGAGGGCTTGCTTCCATTGAGTCTTTAAGAATGGAGCCGTAAGTTACCGAAGTGGCCGACAGCTACAAAAGTAGTTTACGGCTCCACTTTAATACCAGGTTTCAAATGAAATATTTTGCTCATTGCGTGCTGTTGCTCTTTTTGTGTAAGTGTAAATTACCCTTGTGTTAACGCTTCCATCTGATGTCATATTTCTTGAAAATCAATTTGTTTTTATGGTAACTCGACCTTACACTATAACGTCTGTGCTCTATACCTGTGATCACCTCTAAAGAGAAAAAAAAACAAAGATACACTTATTTATGATACATATTTTTTTAGCTATAAGCAAATAATATTTTTAATTATAATATTTTCCAGTTTATTAATATATGTAATATGTATTGCAAGTTTTAAAATTTCAATGTGAAATAGGTTTCAAAAAGCTAAACTTTCCTCTTTTACACCTAGTTGAGCTGGGTGTAATTTTTCTCAATGTATCGACAGCCTCCAACAGTGTATTAACGGTTTGGGCTTTAATTGCAGACCTGGTAAAAGTTATCGCTTAATGGCTTCTAATACTTTCTAAGGGTCCGGCTGCGGATATTAAGGTATAACACGCCATCAGAAGCAGTTGATAAACAAAATTGCTTCCGACAGCATATTTATCGATTTGCGACCTCGCGCAAACCTAATTACGACTCAGTGGAAACTAACCCTTAGGGGACGATTTATCAAAGCTTCAACTGTGAAGACGCAAAATTGATACACTAGTTAACACAGCGTCAACATAGTAAAATGTAGAACAGTTCAAAAAAACATATACACTTCCACGAGATTACTTTGATTTAAATCGATGCTTGCGTTTTATAAACATACTACTGCTAATCCGCCCTCTCAAATGACTCTATTTGACAAAATTAAAATGTATTAAGCATTCAACAGGTACGCTCGTGTCTTTTTCTATGCAGCGAACCTAATGTTCAATATGACCTCTTTGAGCCTGCGAATACCATAGAAAGCCAAGGGATGTTATTGCATTATAAAAGGGTGTGTCTGACAACACAGAAAGGTTTAGTTATATGCGGTTTGTATTCAGAGACAATCATAACAATAAAAATGATGAATATGTTTGCATTTGCTATCCTTCTTCGAAGAAGAAGGAGGATATTAATGAACCAGCAACAGGCAGCACAGGAACAGGCTGCATAAGCGGTAGAGCATCAACAAAGGCACATAAGAGTGCCAAGGGAATTTCTACCAAGAATTGGCCTCCATGCTCTTAGTGATAGGGAGATTATTAGGAGATTCCGTCTCAGGATTGGCATAATTTAAAATTAAATTTCTATAAAATGGCTGGGATGCCCAACATATTGGGCACAATAGATTGTACCCATATCTGTGCAGCCTCCCAAAGCAAGAGAAGAGGCATATCGTGACAGGAAGCAAAACCATTTCCTCAATATATAAGTCATATGTTATGCCAAATTACGAATCATGAGTGTCTGGTCAGAATTTCCAGGATCAACCCGTGACTCCTTTATTCTGAGGAATTCTGCTATTTATGATAAGTTTCAGGAGGGACAAATACCAGAGGGTATTTTGCTAGGTAAATGTCTCTTAGAAATATTTATTTATGTATAGTGTAGGATTAATTTATTAATATTGCTAATTTCAATTGTCTATTTTTTGCATACAGAAGATTTGGGCTATTCATGCTTTTCATGGTTGTTTACACCAGTAAACAATCCTTCATCTGAAGAATTCCAATATAATGAAGCACACAAATCTACTCAATGTGACATAGAGCATACATTTGGAGTTTTAAAGAGTAGATTCCGGTGTTTGGATAGTTCAGGTGGAGTACTGCAATATGCTCCACAGAAAGTTGCTATATCCTGCACAATATAGCAATTAGAATGCCAAATGTGGAAATGGAGATATTAGATTTGCCAGAGTATGAAGAGAACAACTTAGCACCCATAGAGCCAAATGATGCTAGGGGAGTCCAAGCTAGAGCTGAGTATATTCAGGCAGTATTTGGGCAATGAACATTTTCATGTACATTTTTTGTATAACAGTGTTGTTTAATACAGTGCATTTCTTGAGTAAGAATAACAAAAAATATATGGCATTGACTGTCCCTTTAAGGGACCACATTTAAAACATTCAGGTGTTTTCTTAAGTTTGTTACCTTGAGAAGATATGGAAGATGTTGAAGGTGGTCCCAAAATATGAGTCACCTCTACTAAAATTAAAATTAAATATAAATTTAGACTTTAATTTAAAAAATATTTTTGAATTCATATGTATGTTACCATTTACATTAAACTAAAGATTACATTAACAGACATACCTGTTGTTTGGCCAACACCCAGTTGCGGGGTGCTGCACATAATATCAGGCAGGGTATGCACAGTGGAGAAACTGTGACTGGATTCTGTGGAAATTGTCACTGGGTCCACTGTGGCAGGTGCTTCTATTTTGGCTAGCTGCTGTCGGCGATAATGCATGTCTTGAAGCAGCACTAGTAGATCCTTTTGTTAAAACATTTATTAGCGCCATGTTTAACGTATGGAATACAAGTATAATACCTGCTAATTCATCTGTATCCTGTCCGACCTCATCCAAACCCTGTGTCATTGTACTACCCAATTTTTCAAAAAGCATAATTTCATATGTGGCGAGCTCAACGACATATGGGGTGCCACCACCTGTCATATGTGTCAATCTTTTCTCCTTCGCCAACATTGCTTTTAAAATTCTCTTTAGATCGGAGAACCATTTGCAACAATGTTCTACCGATTTGGTAAACCTTCCCTCTGCAGAAACATCGTCGCTTATGGTTCTCCATATTTCACTTCTTTGGGACACTGATGTCTTTTGGGATTTATTCTCAAAGAGGAAAACATAATACTGCAGAACCTTCCTTACCAGAACTTCATTCTATTGGAAGTTGAACTGCACATTATGACAGGATTTGGTCTTCCCACTCTGCTGTGATGACACCATAACAATCTCACCAACTTTTAAAAAAAATTATCACCAACTTTCTTCTCTATGTTTGATGCACTACTCCAACTCGTAATAACAACCCAAAAAATACTAAATGTTCCCCCTTTTTATTGGGAAATGCATAATCACGTGATTAAGTAAATCAGCAAATCAAAATTTAATATATGTTTTCTACTCTCAATAATGAATCAAATTGGTCTATACTTGTGGAATTGTAATTGGTGTCACAGAAGTAATTATTTTTATATAAGAAAACAATCAATATGGCACGTCCACCTGCACCTACAGCTGGATAACTTGTCATTCTGGTATATGGAATGAACAAGTATTTCCCTAGAAAAATTGGAGGAGTTTGTGGGGTTTAGCAAGAATAACGTGATTATATCATTAATGAGATGATGAGACACATGTACCGCGTAACCAAGATAAAAAGGACGCGGAGGCAATGTTTATGGCGATATAGTGACCTTAGATGACGCCAAAAACTCTATTATAAGGATATAAGATCACTTGTCAAACCTTGTAAGTGCTATTTTTGATATTGTGTATTATATTATAAAAGTGTGTATATATAAAATTAGGATTAAAGGTATACATTAATGATGACATTAGGCCAAACTTTGTCTAACAAGTTCAAAAAGGATTTTACTGAAAAAATTGTTAAAGGAGTAAATATTTTAGAACCCTTTTTATTGATCAAAACAACATCAGAATGCAATGTGTCCACAAATAATGGCTGTCACTTTCACTTCATGCCAAAATGGTTGACACATAAACAACATACACAACATAAACAAAAAAGATCTTACAATTTAATATTTCGTTAAGACATAATTATTCCACATTTTTTAGAGTATTAATCAATTAAAATCTACAAATTATGTTTGATTCAATATAATCTTAAACTGAAAGGGATAGTCTGCATAGCATTAAACTGTCATGAATCAGATAAGAGGGTCAAATAGAGTAAAATGTGAATTCAAAACATCTGGAATGACGCAAGCATCGATCTGCGTTGGATTGAGATTGCTGGAGCGTATATTACGTCACACATTTCAACATTTGATAATCTTTCTTTGTTAACTACGGCAGATCAATCTAGCGCTGAATTTGACACGGGATTCCAGCATATTATCAGTTGAAGCTTTGATAAATCTACCCCTCTATCTTAATCATTAAAGAAAAACTTAGGGTTTAGTATCCCTTTAACTTAGTATAAGTAATAAAACATAGTGAAAATAAATATTTAAACTTAGGGCTAGATTATAAGCAGAGCATTCAAGGTCAAATCAGCCAATAAAAAAAGCTTACATTCTATTGGCTGATTTGAATTTGAACATGAAATCAGCCAATAGGAATGCAAGGGTACCCGTATATTAAAGGGGTACCTCACATTCAAAACTCAGTGGACGACTGGCTACAGCATGAAGAGGATCTATCTTGAAGAGCTGAAGATGAATGAAGACCGCAGCCTCTGGAATGAGGATGGACCGCTGACGGGATAAAGATAGAGAACTGCCGCCCCATTATGATCTTGGGTGAGTAGGTTGTATTTTTTTTTGGGGGGTGTTTTTTTTTATTATGGATTTTTTAATTAAATTTTTTTCTGGGCAGCAAAAGAGCTAAATGCCCTTTTAAGAGCAATGTAGTAGTTTTTTTTTTAGATATTTTTTTCTTTTTTTTTGGAGGGTTAATGTTAGAAGCAAAAAGAGCTGGTTCACTTTAGGGCAATGCCCTTGTTTTTAAAGAGTTTTTTTATTTTGGGGTGGGATTTTTTTTGGGGGGTTAGAATAGGCATAATTTATTTTTGGTTTAGGGGTTAATAGTGTAAATAGGTAGTTTAAAGTGGCGGTTTAGGGGTTTAAAGTGTAGTTTAGTGCAACTGTTTCCTCTGCACAATCACATTTACTTTAAACTTATAATACAAGTGCACATAACCGCTCAACGCTACCCATAGAAAATATGGAGAACGTAAATTACGGCAATTTTGAGCAAACAAATTAGCTGTAATTTGAACAGCACTCCACTTGTAATATGGATTTCAGCGTAATAAACACTGCAATCTCTCGATCGTGTTTATGTTTCTCGCGCTATCGATATTGCTACACTCATAATCTAGGCCTTAGTATATATTATATTATTCTAATCTACTCTCTTTATAGCAGGCAGTGGCACAAGCATTAGTATATGTATGTATGTATGTATATATATATATATATAATATTAGCAAAGAATAGCAAATGTCTCTTGGTGAGCGGGCACATCAATAACACAGATACTGCTAGCACACTGATACACACTGGTCAGAGGCAGTAACTTAAAATTCCCTCTTTGACTTCAATCCTTCCCCTTGAGAATGCGGAATGGCTAGAAAACAGCACAAGCTTCAACTGCCAGGCTAATATAACCTTTTAATCTAGTCACTGCTTCTTTCATTCATTGTCTAAAGACTGCCTGCATTATAAAAACAGCATCCAAAAACAAAAAATTAAAATGCAAAAGAAAATAATGCGCAATTATTTTAGTTTTTGTTTCAATTTAGTTGTCAGGTGTCTTCAGTATGCAAAGAAATTAATGAACTTTTTTAATGCCATTTTTATTATTTTCTTTCACTCTTCTGAAATTGAATGTACATCCCTATTAGATACACTGTGGTGCTGTTTATGACATGGTTTTAATTATTGGTAGGGCTGAGCAATGCATACTAAGTATCAGCCAATTGGATACTTTCTTTCTTTTTAAATGACTGTGTACAGCAGATAACCATTATGCTATGACTACGATCGCTGGACTGAAACATGTAAGCCAGTTACCAGCTTGGTTCCATCTTGTTAGCGATGTCATGTTGAAACACATTTTTAATTGAAGAAATAAAGGAACACGTTTTTTTTATCTATCTATGGCTAACAATATTTCTTTGTTGTACTTTTACCAGCCACACTCTTAGCCATAACAGACACAGCTGCAGCACTCCAGTTACACCTCCTGGGTGATGTCACCTTTCTTGGCTTTGGATGAGGCAGCTAGGAAGTACACCGTTAACATATCTGATAACAAATTCATCATTGACTTACTGAAATTTGTCTTACAATATAATTTTTTCACCTTCGATAATGGTTTTTATTTGCAGACACGAGGAACAGCAATGGGGACAGCATGCGCCCCCACTTACGCCAATTTATTCATGGGTTGGTGGGAGGCAGAGCATGTATTCACTGAAAATAATACCCAATACACTGACTACATACCCCTATGGATAAGATTCATTGACGATATTTTGTTTATATGGGAGGGCTCTTACGAAACACTACAAGAGTTCCTAGCCACATTAAACCAGAATGATTTAAATATCAGGTTAACATCTGAAATGAGTCAAAAAGAAATTGCTTTCCTTGATCTAAGAATAATCAAAGAGGAAGATGGGAGAATCACCACGGATCTGTACAGGAAGAAGACTGCAACAAACAGCGTATTACACAAATCAAGTGCTCATGCACCAGGTACCCTAAGAGGCTTGCCAACAGGGGAATTTTTAAGAACTAGACGCAACTGTACAGATTTGAACACCTTTAAAATAAGGGCGAAAGAACTGGAAGAAAGGCTAACTATCAGAGGGTATAGTAAGACAAGTATCAGAAAAGCAAGAAACAAAGCGATGAACACCAATAGGAGAGAACTCCTAAAAAAGAAGAACAAATTAAAGGACAATAAAACAAGATTGATCTTAACTTACATGTCTCAGACCAACCAAATCAAAGAAATCATCCAAAAGCATTGGCATATTTTAACATCAGATCCAGCATTGAGAGTGCAACTGGGAGAAAAACCAGAGATTGGATACAGACGAGCCAAAAATATGAAAGACATGTTAACACAAAGTCATTATAGCAGCAAGAGAACAATAACTGCCTTCACCCCAGGTTCCTTTAAGTGTGGAACATGCTCCACATGTCAGTATATTAAGAAAACCAACAGCATAATGGATAGGTTTGGTCAAACTCATAGAATTAACAAATACATAAGCTGCAACACTCAGGGGGTAGTCTATGTATTACAATGCACTTGCCAACTATATTATGTAGGCATGACGACCCGTAAGATAAGAGTTCGCTTAATGGAACATCTCAGAAATATCAAAAATGCCAGAAAAGATGTGGATGATGGCAAAGCCATAACCAGTGTGGCATCACACTTTCTATTAAGCACAATTCTAGCCCCAAAGGTCTCCAATGTTGGGGAATAGAACACATTAAACTAGGAGTAAGGGGAGGAGACCTAGAAACAGCTCTGCTCAAAGCTGAGAGCAAGTGGATATATTTACTAAATACTGTGCATCCAAATGGAATAAATGAAAATAACAACTTTTTTGTATTCCTATGAGAAATGGAAACAACAATTCCTGTATATTCCCACAGAGATGCATACATAGTTTTAAATACAGAAATAATGAACCAAAACATAAAAATACATATACAAACAAAAACTATTCCAAGAACCCATAAAGAGTGGGTAATGGGATAAGGGGAAGATAAACAAGCTTTGAATAGTATCATTTAAATTTAAAATGCATTAATATCGTTTTTTATCACACCACTTTATAAGGCACAATAGAGCACAATCACTAAGGTAACACCACAAGTTCACTTTGGAACACACACTGTTTTTGAGAGCACTATAATGTGTATGACACCAAGTAAGGTATTTAATAAGTAAAAGAGAATAATTTAATACAAATATTGTAAACACACTGACCCAATGTATGACGAACCAAAATGACACCCAAGGCACTAAAAACCAATAGACATAATTCACAACAACACAAACCATAACAAGAATAAGTTAGATGGGTATGTAAGCACCAAAAATAAAAAGGATGCTATTTCCTTTTAACATGAGCACACTGTCACCAGTAGGCACAGATGGAAGCACCAAAACACAGACATGGAAGGATACTAGTTTCTTTCAAAAGGAGCACACAGGCAATAATCTCACCAAGAATCTTAATTCAATAAAAAATTAAATCATACACTAATACTTGAACTGAAGTATAACCAACACAGCTAAAACAAATACAAAGATTTGAACCAATTTCACTCAAGAACTAAACAAATACTTGAAAATACAACATTTATATAAGGGCACATTTTGAACATATAGTATACACTGCTAATCCAAAATAAACCAACAATACTGAACACAAATTCAAAATACACAATATATACCTCAAATAGATCCATATATACAATTGTATACAAAAAAATAAGTCAAAAACAAGATTTGAGAGAGGAAAAAAATGCAAGACAGTGAAAAATAGTAAACACATGTACACAGGAAAACACACAGACAGTGAAAAATAGTAAACACATGTACACAGGAAAACGACGATCATACAATCTCATGTAGGGGAACAATATCACCAATGCTATCAGTAGAAATGATTATTATAGTCATTGATCATAGTCGTGTTATTGTTAATCATGTGATTTATTCAAAAATGAAAAATAACGTGTTTAGACCGAGACAGTTAAATCATGAGAGAGAAGAAAATGAACAACTAAAGAATGCAATACTACCAATAACAACACTCCTTCTCAGAAGAAGATATCACATCAATAAGGACAAAAATAACATAAGACCACTGTTAAGAAAAACACAAACTAACTCTACACTCTAAATTAAGACATATACAATTAAGAGTAAACAGTGAATCTAGATATAAACAAATTATGTCGATTACAACATCTATATAAGCAATGTTATTCGAAATATAGTATAAAATAGGAGGAAAACACATCCACATAATAGTATAACAAACGGCATATCTATGATCTATTGAATTTACTGTAAGAATGAGCTTTGGCATAAAAACAGAAGATCGGAGAAATCAAGCAGAGAAATAGGTCCACCTTAAGATACAAAATCAGCAGTCGACCTTAAAACAAAATACAGCATTAGATACATTGATCCCAATAGGCTGCACATACAAGATTGACAGCCGAGATCAACGAATGAAAATATGGTAGAGGCGGAACTTCCGCAATTGAAAATAAATAAAGGCTTTGAAAATCGGCAGCCCGCCACCTTTGATAAAGCCGTAACTGGCGAAACGCGTCAGGGGGGTTGTGTGGGACGATGGGGTCCCACTAATGTGTTATATGTGTGTTTTAATTTAATCTATCTCAAATAGCGAAAATTTGAAAAAGTAATGGGGATTATATTAGACAGTGCGTGAATGCATGTTGGCGTTTAATTGTCAAACTATGATAAGAACCTGAATAGAATTTATGGGTAACTTTATTTAAACAAATAACCCAAGTGCATCCTCACTAGTGTCAAAAAGGGACTTGGCTAAACAGAAGTATTGATTGTCAACAGATTTACAACCGAACTAGACTCCGTATTAGTGACAGACTGCCAAACCCAGCTGTAGTGAAAACAGCGCAGAGCGGCAGTTAGGGAATTATCGTAAATATTATTATAATAATTCATGAGGACATAGTACCGGGTTGTAGGTAATCCGAAAGACTCACATAGTAGCATAATTAATAGTTACAGTTAAAAAAGTATCGAGTGAAATCGAACTCAGAGGTGGAGCTTTAATTACAAAGACAATCAATGTCTGAGTCCCTAGCAAGGAACCAGAGTTAGTGTGTTGCAACATTGTGTACTTATTATAACACTTCACAATTACATAATACGTGTGGTGTAAAAGTAACAACAAAAAATACAACAGCCTAGCCACCCCACAAATAAGGGTAACCTCAAAGACAATATTGTTAACAGGGGGGCTCATATAGTATATCATCAAGTAAAGAAATATATGCATACAGGCAGCATTATTTAACAAATTACTTAAGAATGTCGGAATAAGCATATGTAATACACACACACGATTATTGTATTATCAAGTAGCAAGAGATATAACAAATCTAGACTATATGATCACAGAATTTATACAGCCACCTGAGTAATACACCCAACACAAAAAGCTAAATTACCATTAAATGGAATAAAATCCCAAGGTGGATCCTGCAATTATAATTAAAAACAGTCTCTGAGTGCCTAGGAAGGAATGAGACAGATATATATATATAATAGCCCAGCCACCCATAAGAATAAGGGTAACTATAGAAAGATACATTGTGAACAGTGGGTCTTAGGAAGAAAACTATCAGTATCAAGGAATTCTTGCATACCAGTGTTTTTATTTAATTAATGATCTAAGAGTGTATATAAAAAATACATGCAATATAAATACGAGATCACTTTATTTCCAAAGAGTGAAAAAATAACAGATCTCAAATGTATGGTCACGGAATCTATTATAAAATATAAGTGGAATATACACAAAAACTCTGAATATAAGTGATACCCAAACCAAGGCATCTGTACACCAACACAAAAAAGTAAAGTAAATTTCAAAATACTTAACCACAACCGAGATCTATGTACAAACGTGAATAAAACTTGATAATCCCTACTGTCACTCAGGCTTAATTCCAACCAATTTTACACCAATACAAGCCTCAAAAAATATATGAGACATCCAAATACAATAAACACCCATTACAAGGCTCTTATCAACCTTATTTGACCAATACAATGGAGTACCGATTGATCTAACAAAACTACATATAAAAGTATTAGAGAATCAGCCGGTCACTTGAATAATTTGATAATAACCTGAAACATTTGACACCAGCTATTTAGAGATAGAGACATTTTAATTTGTTTGTGTTTACCCATTCTTTTTAAAGTGAAAAATAAAAGTTAAATTTTAAAAGGTATCAGTGGCTCTACCCCAGTCTGGGCAGAGAGTGCTACATAGCATTTCTTTCCAGGGATTACATCCCAATCTTTCTGCAAGTTCAGTATCAGATGCTAGCACCACTCCTCAAAGGAATATAAAATATAGATACTAAAATTAAATACAGTATCTTAAATAATTGAAACTAGTGAGGAGCTTGCCTATATAGTGCCCTTGTTATCCTTGTGTGATTATTAAATGATTTATTTATTTAAATACTATACAGGTGGCCCTCGGTTTACAACGGTTCAATTTGCACCGTTTCAGAATAACAACCCTTTTTTCAGTCATGTGACTGCTATTGAAAAGCACTGAGAAGCAGTGCTTAGATTAAAATAGCCAGTAGGTGGAGCTGTCCGCTTGTGTTACCGCAAAAATATGCAAGCCAAGCACACAAGCAGGCTGAAATTAATTAGTGTGGCTAGCTAGACTTGAGCTATCGAGCAGCTTTCAAAGGAACAAGATCTTCCAGTCTATAAATCTGTCCAGATTGGAATGCATAGAAAGAACTGTTTACAAAAAAATGCAAGTAAAGTCTGTGTTGTGTGATTTTTTTATTAGGTTTATAATGCAGTTTTAGCAATTTTTTTTGTTCATTTAACTTAGTTTAATTATATATCCTGTGTTGTGTTATTATTTAATTAGGTTTATAATGCCGTTTAGCAAATGTTTTTGTTCATTTAACGTAGTTTAATTATATATTCTGTGTTGTGTGATTATTTTATTAGGTTTACAATGCTGTTTAGCCTTTAAAGTCTACATTTCAAAGCTTTAAAAATAATGTATTAGGTGTTACTTATGACAATTTTGAGAGGGACCTGGAACCTAACTCCCTCACTTCCCATTGACTTACATTATAAACTGGGTTTCAATTTACAACGGTTTCGATTTACAACCATTCCTTCTGTAACCTAACCCCGGCGTAAACTGAGGGCTACCTGTATTATGTTACAGGATGGAGAAAGAAACTGTTGTTACACTCTTAATTGCAGTTCCATATCTATCTATACAACAATGTATAATGTGGAACACAAACTAAACTATATATATATATATATATATATATATATATATATATATATATATATATATATATATATATATACATTCCAAATATTTAAACAAACAAGCAAAGAACAAGTTACATAAATAAAGCAGGCTCTTAGACAAATGAGGAATGAAAAGAAGAGTGGGGGGGGGGTGAAGGGCTTGGCCCCCAGGACATCAAATCTCTTCACGTACTTCTGAGCCTAGCAATGTTTATTAAGGATAAATTCTGGGAAACATCATTTAGAACTTAATTGCTCTTCTAAAATAAAGTTAGAAGAAAAAAATGGAGCTATTACTTGAAGTTGTAAATAAGTGGGCAAGGTAAGAACAAACAATTAAGATTTATCAAAAAAGCATTTAATATACTGTGGTATCTTACCTTTTACATCCGCTTGCTCTATTTTTAATTGCATGTATACCCTATGTTTTAAAGCTCTTAATGTGGATGCTGTCTCCTTCAGCCATTGTAGATTATACATTAGTGAGATAGATCTATAACCTTGCCTACCTAATGAATATAATGTGTCCCAGTGAGACTTATCCCAGATAGCTGTATCTTGTTGAATTAGTTTGTTTACATAATGGTGGACTTGAAAATAGGCAAAGCAATGCCCTTGTGGGATATAACATTTTCTTTTAACTCATCAAACTTCTATATGCATTTATTCCTGGTATCTAATAATTGTCCAACCACAGTCAAAGCCAGAGCTTTCCATTGTGTATATATGGACCCCTTGTCAGACAAGGTATAAGGTCTGAAGTTTCAGATAAGGGAATATGCTATTTGCTCACACCGATAGCACCCCACACTTTAGACATCTTTATTCATGCTACTATAGGCCCCTTAAATATTATGTTATTCTTTATAGATTATCTAGATTATCAAATGGGAGAGAACTGAGTGCTATAGGTAATATCAAGTTACTTTCCATGTACCTTGAGATAAAATGTTCAGTTTAACTCACCCAATCTAAAGCAATTTTTGACAGGGCTGCCCAATTATACCATTGATTATTAGGTAACTTAAATCCAACTTTATGGATGGGATTAAACAATTTACATAAGCCTATCTTTTTTTGTATTTTGCCAAATGAAAATTGGAGTATGAAGTGTGCATTTGATGTATATATTTTCTTTTTAATACTATAGGAAGTGCCTGCATCACATATAGTAGTTGAGGAAGCACTATCATTTTAAAAGTGTTTTCAGTTTTAAAAATAAGGGGATAAAAGTTTAGATTATACCAAAGAGAAGGAATCTTAACTATTTGTATACCTAAATAAGTACAAGAACAAGTGACTTCCTTAAATTGCAAATCAGGGGGTGATTTAGTTTTGGATCAATGTAATCACATTAGTACTAATTTTTCTATATTAAAGAGACATGCCACCCACATTTTTTCTTTTATGATTTAGAAAGTGAATGCAAGTTTAAACGTCTTTCTAATTTACTTATATTATCTAATTTTTTTTATTCTCTTGATATTCTTTGATGAAAAGCATATCTAGATATGCTCACTAGCTGCTGATTGGTTGCTGCACATAGAAGCCTCGTGTGATTGGCTCACCATGTGCATTGCTTTTTCTTCAACTAACGATATTTAAAAAATGAAGCAAAATAAATAATGGAAGTAATGTTGTTTAATTTTCTATTCTCTATCTGAATCATGAAAGAAAGATTTTGGGTTTAGTGGCCCTTTAATTTTCAATCCAGAGAAACTACCACATTGTTCAATTTTTTTCCATAATTATAGGAATCAAAGGGTGGGAGTATTATTTATAAACAGTAATATGTCATTGGTGTACAGGGTAAGTTTCACCCTAGAACCCCGTATTTGAATACCCTTCATGAAATGTCTGATCTGAGCAGTGGGGACACAGGCACCCCCACCTTGTGCCACATTCTAATTAAAATGAGGTTGAAACAAAGCCATTCACCAAGGTCCAACATTTCTAAAGTTTTAAAAAGATGAGTTCATTCAATTCTGTTGAATGCCTTCTCCACGTCCAATGATATTAGTCAAGTGTCCGACATTCCACTAACTCTGCCATCTTTTCTCTCATTCCAGAAATAGTTAATGACTCTTAGAACCCTCCTTATATTTGTTTTTGAGGATATGTTATTAATCAACCCAGTTTGGTCATTATGCACAATGTGGGGTAGGATATTAGCCAATCTGTCAGCCATAATTTTAGTCAGTAGCTTATAGTCGCTATTAAATAGCAATATTGGATGATAAGGGCCAGGTAGCTCTGGTTCTTTCCTCGTTTGGGAATCAGGCAAATATGGACATCTGTAAATATATTTTATGGTAAGTAATTTGTGACAAGATATTTAGTAAATAAGTAAGCCAGTCTAGGGAAACTCTCATCTTGTAACAATTTATAATATTCGATTGGCAACCCATCTGGTCCTGGGGCTTTACTTAAAGGGACATGAAACCCACATTTTTTCTTTCATGATTTAGAAAGAGCATACTATTTTAAACAACTTTCTAATTTACTTCTATGATCTAATTTGTTTTATTCTCTTGATATACTTTGCTGAAAAGCATATCCAGATAGGCTCAGTAGCTACTGATTGGTTGCTGCACATAGATGCCTCGTGTGATTGGCTCACACATGGGTATTGCTATTTCTTTAACAAAGGATATCTACAAAATGAAGCAAATTAGATAATAGACGTAAATTGGAATGTTGTTTAAAATTGTATTCTCTACTTCAATTATGAATGAAAGTTTTTGGGTTTAGTGACCCTTTAAGGGAGAAGTTTTTATGGTTAGCAGAACTTCACAAATTGTATTGGGGGAATTCATTTGATCAGCCTATTCATTGGAAATTTTTGGCAAGTGGATCATTTCCCAGAATGCAGTCTGATTGGAGTAATCTACTCTCTGCTTTTTATATAGTGACTGATAATAATCTTTAGAATCTTTAGCTATCTTGATGGCAGTAAGTTTTCTAACCCCATCTATTTTCAATGCCGATATATAAGATTTAGGAGAGTAAGTTCCAACGACATTTGGCTATAGTTTTCACGCTTTATTTCCAAAACGATAGAATACTCACTGTTTTTGTATATGGTATGTTTCTTCTAAGGAGGCTATATTAGATTATATTAGAAACCCATGATTATAATTCCCCATTAAAATACAGGTTACTCCCATGGAACACCCTTGAAACTCCCTTGGAACACCTCTATAACAATCAATCTGCAATCTATTTTGTTAATAAAGACAAAAAAATTTACTATTAAAACTATAGGAGCTGGGGATTGTATAGTATAATGTTTGAATATGTATTTAAACTGTAAGGCGGAGATTTAATATGCTGCTTTCTCCGCCCGAAACTAAAGTTAAAAAGTAGCGGTCATACGACTATGATTGGGATGATTGACACCCCCTGCTTAGCGACCAATTGGCCGCGAATGTGCAGGGGCAGCATTGCACAAGCATTTCACTAGACTGGAAACATAATTGCTCCGCTGCCTCTGAGGCTGCGGTCTGCAATCCACTCGATCGTATACGATCAGGTTGATTGACACCCCCTGTTAGTAGCCGATTGGCTGCGAATCTGCAGGGGGCAGCATTGCACAAGCAGTTCACAAGAACCGCTTGTGCAATGATAAATGCTGACAGTGTATGCTGTTGGCATTCATCGATGTCTGTCGGACATGATCTTTAGGCTTGTTTTTTTACTTATTTTAAGATTGTGATTGCGCATTCTCAATATTTATATTTCCATTATATTGAGAACGTGTAATCGCAATTGCAATATTCATATTTCATAATATTGTGATTGTGATTGCATATAATATTGCAATCACACTTTAGCAAAGTGTTCTATATTAATATTAATATTTATCTATATCTATAGAAATATATTAATATAGAACAGATTTGCTACAGTGTGTACTGTTAAAAGTAAAATATTATGGAAATATGAACACTGTGATCATGATTGCCCATTCGCAATATAATGAAAATATTAATGTTGAGTGCGCGCAATTTCCCCCAGCTCCTATAGATGTATTATTGTTGTACGAGCAGGAGTTGAGTTTCTGTTGACACATTATAAATTGTACTGTCATACAGTACTGTGTAAAGGGATCATTTACATTACACCTTCAATTCCACACAATGAAATGTATGGTAAGATGCCTCTCAACGATGCTGCCTTTAAACAGTACTGTCAGCCTTCTCGTTCAGAAGAGCCCAAACATTTTTTTCTTGTTATTAGGGCCATAAATATTGTATAAACAATATCAAACACCTAAAATAGTTAGGCCTAAAATAATTAATCTACTTTTCACATCTATCAGACTGTTCTGTATATTAATGTCTACACCTTTTTTTAAACAGTATTGCTACCCCTCTTTTCCTTCCCGTGTCAGGTGTGTACACAAAAGTCCCTACCTAATCTTTCTTTCATTTTCATGCTCACTCTCAGTGAGGTGAGTCCCCTGTAGGAGCGCCACATCTGTGTGCATGGCTTTCAAGTGTGTCAAAATCATAGACCTTTTAGCAGGGGATGTAATCCCGACCACATCCCAGGACACCACTTTCACATTCTATCACTTATCACTTAAAGGGACAGGAAATCCCACATATTTAATTCACGCTTCAGATAGAACATACAGTTTTAAACAACTTTCAAATTTACTTTTATTATCAAATATGCTTCATTCTCTTGTTATCCTTCAGAACACTAATGGCAGCTAGGTAAAAAAATCTAGTTAGCCAATCACAAGAGACAAATATATGCAGGCACCAATCACCAGCTAGCTTCCACTAGTGTAGGATATGTGTGCATTAATTTTCAACAATGGATAAAAAGAGAACAAAGCACATTTGAAAATAGAAGTGAGTTTAAAAGTATCTTAAAGGGACAGTCAAGTCCAAAATAAACGTTCATGATTCAGATAGGGCATGCAATTTTAAACAACTTTCCAATTTACTTTTATCACCAATTTTGCTTTGTTCTCTTGGTTTTATTAGTTGAAAACTACACCTAGGAGGTTCATATGCTAATTTCTTAGACCTTGAAGGCCGCCTCTAACATGAATGCATTTTGACAATTTTAAACCACTTGAGGGTGTTAGTTCATGTGAGTCATATAGATAACAATGTGCTAACGCACGTGGAGTTACGTAGGACTAAGCACAGATTTGCTAAAATGCAAGTCTGTCAAAAGAACTGAAATAAGGGGGCAGTCTGCAGAGGTTTAGATACAAGGTAATCACAGAGGTAAAAAGTATATAAATAAAAGAGTGTTGGTTATGCAAAACTAGGGAATGGGTAATAAAGGGATTATTTATCTTTTAAAACAATTAAAATTCTTGGGTAGACTGTCCCTTTAAAATGTCATGCTCTATATGATTCTTGCATGTTTAATTGTGACTTTCTTATCCCTTTAACTTGTCATATAACACATCAAGTACAAAAGGGAAGAACCATACCCCACTTTGTAGATATGTCCATATCCAGTGACAGTCTATAACCATTCACCAATATCATTCTCTTGTGGGACTTCTTGTAGTATCCAGTGAGGTTTCCAAATCATAGTTAAATGGACATTGTACACTAGATTTTTCTTTGAATAAATATTTTGTAGATAATTCATTTATGCAGCCCATCTGGGAGTGTTTTTGTAAAAATGTTTAGTTTTGTTTATTTTTAATAACATTGTGCTGATTTATAGACTCCTAACCATGCCCCAAAGTTTTAGATGTATACTAAGGTCTACAGATTTCTGCGGCTCCTGTTTGTGTAATCTTTCTTTTCATATGCAGAGAAGGGGGGAGTGTCTGCTATTCCTGTTTTCCCAGACCCTTTCACTGGGTGTCTCTACCTAAGCTCATCAACAGTGCTTAATTGGGAGCTTCTAAGTAAGTTTTTAAAAGCTTTTATACTGGATTTTTAGATCAGGATCTGTGCATATTATTCTTTATAGTAGCGTCTATTACATGCAGTTATATGACAATTGGTGTATATTGTCCCTTTAAAGGTGAGCCTATGATAATAAAAAAATAAAAATAAAAAAACAAACAAACAACTGTTGAAGCTTAAATGTCCAGCCATTCAGGAGGTTGGAGTCTGACAGATGTTTCTAGAGCCTTGTGTGGTAGCCTATTTTGGACTATGAGCATGATCTTTGGAGAGGGACTGCTGTAAGTCCTTTGGCGTGTTGAAGAATTTGTGACCTGCAGGAGTATGCAGCCTCAGCCTAGCTGGATACTATAGAGACACATGCCGTGCCTCTCCATGTAATATTGAGCACAGAGGTGCGAATTCTCTGCTCTTCATAGAGACCTGGGCTGTCTTGAAAAATCAGTATTTTTTTTTCCCTTGAAAACGTATTTCCGACTGTTGCCTGTAAGCTTTAAAAATAGCCAATTTGGGACTTATTTCCATAAAAAAAATGTAGCCATAAGCTACCGAATGTCCGACAGCTAAAAGGAGTTTACTGGCATTCGTTGCCCTCCAACCGAATGTGACAATGCTTTATTTTTTTATTGTATTTACCCTGGTTATCTAGGGGAGTTCACCCCCCCAGTCTTCAGTTGGGAGAAATATATAAGGCAAATATGAGTACACCCCTTAACAGGAGCAAGTTCTTCTCCAACCTTAATTATTAGCTGTATTAATTAGTCAGATAGACATAATTCATGTGTGTATCTTATAGTGAGAAGGGTGGGATCAGACCCATGAACTTTATTATAATATTACACAATTATCTACAACACATAATATGCTTTGGCTAGCATGCAGTCCAGATAAAAATGGCATAAAATATTTATATATTTCAGACACAAATATACAGAGATGGGGCCCTCAGGGCAATGCAGGGTTGAAAGATTCAAAGCACAGTTTCAGGGTATCCCTATTGGTCCGTCATATACTGTAGAAGCTGTTGGACAATAAATATTAGATTTTTTTATAAAATACCTTTGTACAAGCAAAGTAAAAAAGCAAGAGAAGAGTTAAATTCTTAGATGCGTGCGTCACAAAGGAGAATCTGCTAACTTCCCAATTTCAAATACAAACAAGTATGTGACAGCACCACTTGGTAAAAATTGTTTAAACATCTTTATTAGAGGTAAAAAAAATCCCCAAAAATTAGCAACATTATGGTCCTTAATCATGCCATGGTGTCAAAAACTTGAATGTATTTGTTCAAGCAATGCAAATTCTGAAATTTTGTATAAACCCTGACAACTAAATTGAAAAAGCAATTCACACGTTTTTATTTGCACATTCACTGCTTATATTCACAGACTGCTCATATCTTACAATAATAAAAGTTCTCTTAAAAAAAAAAAAGTAAGATGTCTTCTAATGTTACCATTCCATCCACACTCATTCAAATTTTGACATTTATGGATTAACCATTTGTAAAATTAAAAAATCATGAATATAGGACCACAATATATTCATACAAGCTTAATGTAACTAAATAAAAATAATTTAATCTGTATAAAAACTTTAGAAAAAATAAATTTTTACCTCTTGTTTATTAAATGATTTTATGTTTCTTATTTTTGTGACACATTGACACTAATATATTACTATTGAAAGATTAATTATCATGAGTGACGGATGAAACTGTATTATTATCTGTGTACAGAGGGCAATATTTATGTCATTCTCTTATGAACCACACTCCTCAATATCTATAGTGTGTGATTACATCACACACAATAAAAAAATGTCCACAGACTATGGCACTTCTGCAGTGTTTGCTGGGGGTTAGGAGGAAATGAAAAACCTTGTTTAAAAGAGAGGATTTTGCCTTTACAAAAATAGAATTGCATCGTTGCAATATCGTAGGTATTCAATATAAAAATCTTTTATCAACTGCAACAATAGACAACTGGGAAGTTCAATTGAGGGAGAGAGACAAGTTCCTATCTTCTCAATGCTGTATGTGCTAGAGCAGTGATGGTGAACCTTGGCATTCCAGATGTTTCAGAACTACATTTCCCATGATGCTCGACTGGACTGCAGAAGGCCATGATATGCCAACCTTCGCCTTCACTGTGGAAAATACAATAAACTCACATTTAGAAAAACAGAATTCCTTTTTTTTTTTAGAGGGGGAAATGTGTCTCCCTAAAATGCAGGTGATCACCGTAAGAAGTATGCTCCCATTCAAATGCTACATATAGTGCTTCAAGAAATAAATCAATATAACATACTTGTACTGCTCTTGCAACATTTTATATTCAATAGTATGAAAAGCACTGGATAATTCTTAGTAGGGCCTGACACAAACTCTTCCTCAGATTCATTGTTCTTAGATGACAAGTACTCCAACTGGCAACTACCGAGGTATGTTGGAAAAACTGGGAGCCCCACACCCTGACGCAGGAGAATTGCCAAAACCTAGTCTGCTGCCAGAAACAGGCTATTCACAGCGTCTTGTTATTAAACGAATGTGTCATACTTGTGTAGAACTGTCTGTCTCAGCAATGAGGTGTCAGTGTAACTGTAGGCGTCATAGTTGATCTGTGTATCAACAATTAAGCAATTTTTCAGGGGAATTAATGGGGTTGTGTGCATATAGGTATGTTTTCTGGGCACAGTGGCTGATAAAATTTTTTCAGTGTCTTATTCATTTACTAGATATTTTCCCATTCAGTAAGAATATGCAATGTTAAAAGGGCATTTTCTATCATTCATAAGAAATCTGTTTAAAGGGACAGTCTACTGTCCCTAATTTGTATTGTTTAAAAATATAGATAATCCTTTTATTTCCTATTCCCCAGTTTTATATTTATAAATTTGAATATACTTTTTACCTCTGTGATTACCCTTGTATCTAAGACTCTGCAGACTGCCCCCTTATTTCAGTTCTTTTCACATACTTGCATTATAGCCTATTAGTGCCCTCTAATAAGTAACCCCACAGACATGAGCACAATGTTATCTATATTGCACACATGAACTAACATCATCTATCTGTGAAAAACTGTCAAATGCATTGAGATAAGAGGCAGCCTTCAATCGCTTAGACGTTTGCATATGTGCCTACCTAGGTTTAGCTTTCAACTAAGAATACCAGGAGAACAAAGCAAATTTGATGATGAAAGTGAATTGGAAAGTTGTTTAAAATTGCATGCCCTGTATTATATGAATAATTCTATGTACACTCATGGACTATATTTTGTGTTCAATGATGTTTATATTTGTTCTTGACATTGTTTTGGATTATAAATAAAAGTTTAAAAAAAAAAAATTGCATGCCCTATCTGAATCATGAAAGTTTAATTTTGACTAGACTGTCTCTTTACATTAAAATTGAAACTAATACAGTAGTATCAGTTGTATACCTATCACACAATGAGCATTAGCAGGAAATACCCATCATCCAATAAGCACTTTTGATTGACAGCATTTTACATGCCATACATAAAGACTTTGATAAATGCAAATTCCTTATTTATTATATATTTCTACAAAATGTGTGATTGCAGTATTCTGAAAAATGTATATTTAATATGGAAAAGACAGTAAACAGCTTGTAATTATAAAACATTTCTGTTGTGTAACTGTAGAATGACGTCAGACAAGTTCAAAGATTTTGTAAAAACAAATTAACATCCTTTTTACTACAATTGTTTATCAGTAGCAAAATTTCACCCATTTGCCTTATTTGGAGCAGCCAATGTGAGCTTTAGTCTGCAGGCAACAAGGCTAGCTATACTCATAATATTTGTATATGGTGCATTGTTTTGCCATTGTTAGCCTTGAGAAGTCAGCAGGATGTATTTTAATATGTGACAATTAGTAAATCCTCAATTTAATTGCTAAATTAAATGAAATGGGACAAAATAAATAAGGAATATATATTGCAAAATTGTTTCATTATGCATAACATTTTATAAAAAATCCTAAGATCTTTACTGTCCCTTTAATTTACTTAAAAAAGTAGTGTAGCTCTCTCTCTCTCTCTCTCTCTCTCTCTCTCTCTCTCTCTCTCTCTCTCTCTCTCTCTCTCTCTCTCTCTCTCTCTCTCTCTCTCTCTCTCTCTCATAAAATTCGAATATTACATTTATTAAACACAGTTGTAGACTAGAAATACTATTTCAAATTTGAATGTCACATTCGAATTCGAATATTACATTTCGAAATTGAATGAATATATAGCTAAACATTCTATTATTCTAACAAGTATTTTCAAATTTTATTAAAAAATTTGAAAACGAAAATGCGAAAATAGAAAGTTAGAATGTTATATAAACATATTAAATTCGATTTGAACGAACGAATGTATAAAAATTCGTATATATATATAAATAAATATTTATTTAAGAATAAATAGAACATATTATTCTATGTCACAAACATTGGAATGTGAAATATTCATATTTCATGTCTGGTTTAGTGCTCTTGAATAAACGCTATTGGGTTAGCGTGCGAGTATGGGTGTTCTTTTTTTGTTGTTGGAATTTTCACACTCCATTGAAACGATAATACTTTAGCACAGTTGCAATATTAAAATAGCGTTCCAATCGTAATCTAGCCCTAAATGTGCTTGAACCCTAATTTTATTAATTAAATCGGAGCTATATACGTTTTTGAAACTAAATTTCATATGGAAACTGGAAATCATAAACAGATTGAAATCACTATCGTTTTTTGTTTAAACACAGATCCCTTGGTAATGGTTTACAAAATTTAGTCAGAATTCTGAAATGCTAAATTCCAATTGTTAAAAAAAATGATAACATTTTAACAATAAAATCTCCTGTGAAATAGACATTTAACTAGCTTCTTTAATCAGCATTTTCTTACGTGCCTAAAAAGTATTACATTGATGACAAATGTGGATATAGCAAATCTGTTTTTGACTCACTGAAACATAATTGTATATGTAAAGCCTTCCAGTTGTATCACAAATGTTTATAGCTTACCATAAATATATTCAAAGCGTTGATTTTCTGGTTCTACCAGTGATTGAATTTTAGTTAGGAATTTTCCGACGCCTGATAGGAAATTTTATAAGTCTTTTTTTAAAGAAATGCATAGATTTGTAATGTTTATTTTCCCCTAGTGCTTGGTTATTTTCAGAGAGTTCTTAGACTTGATATGTCTATGCAGTAGTGGAAGATTTAGCTTAATATACTTTAGTTAAGTCTTATAATGCAATATGGATTTCTGGCAAACGTGTTATACTTTATAGACCATTATTAGACGTTTGCGCAACACAGCTCAGTTAAAAATGAAATTGTTTAATACCAATGTATTGCTTCCGTATGCCAGATTTCATTACATTATAATGAAAACATTCTGTGTTTTAGGTGGTCTGCTAGAAACCCTCATGTCTCATGTCTTGAAGTATTTCACTTTGTAATTTTTATGGCATTGCAGGTCAAAAGCCTTCTCTTTACAGCTTTGGATGAGCATTGTATTATTTTTGATCCAATCTTTTGTTCTCTGCTAAAGTTTCCCCTAGATTGATTTCAACAGAGGCTTTCTATTGCAAAAAAAAAAAAAAATCTTTGGCCATCACGCTCTGAAGCTTGTCAATATCTGCCAGCTCTTAAGTAATATGTCTGACTATGAAACTATGAGAATTAATGTTGAATCAAGCAACGTAATTCTATTATTATTTTGCCTGCTTTTCTTGTAGTTTAAATGGGTAAATTGTAGTTCTCTTCTACTGCCCTAACAGAGACTGGAGTGCATTCCAAAGAATTCATAACCCTGATCTCCCTGCATGCTACACAGTGAATTGGCCGGAGTTTATTACAGTATATCGGCCTCAAATTGGCCACAGCAAAGGAGATAAGAGGAACATACTCAAGAAGTCTGTGGATTAATTTGTGGTTCTGTGGTAATACTTCTGTGGCTGTTTTTTGTGAGAGCCTTGAGGGTTTTTGTTTTTTTACATTGTTTAGGGTGATTTTTGGTGTAAATAGTGTCAGTTTTTTGTGTGTGATGATTCTGGTCTGTGATTTTTATAGTATCTAGGCATTATTTACAATAACTTTGTATCATGTGTCAAATATGATGTTCAGCAACTGTATCTATGACTAGGTTTGACATTCTGTTGGTCGTTGCCTTATAATGCATATATCGGATTGCAGACATATCTGATATTTATAGTTGTAAATATTGTACATTCCAAGGTTAAATGCATATGAATGGAAATAACCTATAATAAATATTAGTCAAATGCACGGGACCATGCGGGTACCTATGTGTTTAACCCTTATTTGCAGAAGCTAAACACACAGGGAGGTGGTGTTTAAATCATCCTGAACTGATGATTGTTAAAGGGACATGACACCCACATTTTTACTTTAATGATTTAGAAAGAGAATGCATTTTTAAACATCTTTCTAATTTACTTCTATTATCTAATTTGCTTTATTCTCTTGATATTCTTTGCTGAAAAGCATATCTAGATATGCTCAGTAGCTGCTGATTAGTTGCTGCACATAGAAACCTAATCTGATTGGCTCAACCATGTGCATTGCTTTTTCTTCAAATAAGGATATCTAAAAAATGAAGCAAAATAAATAATAGAACTAAATTGTAATGTGGTTTAAATTTGTATGTTCTATCTGAATCATGAAAGAAAGATTTTGGGTTTAGTGGCCCTTTAAGCACTGCTATTGTGGTATTGGTTAAATGAAAGCTTAGGTGAGGCTGCACAAGCTATTTTTTGGGTGCAATGATAAATATGAACAGTGGATGCTGCCCAATCCCCTTGAACCTTAGCCGACAGGCGCCCTGGCAAGGAACAGTATCCTCCCAGAGCTTGATAAATACATCCCTTAAAGGGATAGTGTACACCAAATTTTTCTTTGCATAAATGTTTTGTAGATGATCCATTTATATAGCCCATCTGGGTGTGTTTTTGTAACAATGTATAGTTTTGCTTCGTTTTTAATAAATGTCAGATGTATATGCTTGTTTAAAGACTACTGCTGGCACCTGTTTGTATAATCTGTCTTTTCATATACAGGGGAGGGGTAGAGTCTGCTCTTTCTGGTTTCCCAGCCCCTTTCACTGGGTGTCCCAGCCTAACATCATCAACAGTGCTAAACTTTGAGCTTCTAAGTAAGTTTTTAAAAGGTTTGATACTGGATTTTTAGATCAGTATCTGTGCATATTCTTCATTATAATAGTGCCTATTACATGAAGTTATATGAAAATTGGTGTATACTGTCCCTTTAAAGTCAAGTTAGAGACTCCAAAATTAAATGTTGTAATAAATAAGAGCATGTATTTTTTTTTGCATTAAAATATCCCTTTAAAACCTTTTCCCAAGTTTGTTTTTGGATCAATTAATATGACTTACACTATGTTAATATTTACTTTTTTATTGATTATATAATATCATACATTGGTAGGATAAATGTATCAACAACAACTTGCTTTCAGTTAGTCTTCTGGTTAGCAGCAATGAATTTTGCTTTTTGGTTTGACCCATACTTCCTGTTCTACTTTCCTGATGTTTGAATGACTACAACAAAGGATCCCTTTATATCTCTTACTGTGTAAAACCAAGTATGTTCTATTAATATTGGGAGAGTCATACACCACAAGTAATGATAAGCATTGACCATTTCTCTCTCCTTTCTATGTGTGATTTAACTTTCTTTTTTTTCAAGGTTATAACACTCCTGGTAATTTTATATTGGTCAGAAAATCCTTGCAACTGTTCGTTTCCTTATGTATGTTGTTAGATTTTGAGTTTGCCTCACCCTTCCTTTATACTGAATACTTTCCATTTTAAGGTTTCCTGTTATATGAAAAGGGCAAAGATCTCTGAAATATCAACAGTGAAATTAAATTGTGCGTTTATGTACATATGTGTAGCTTTAATAATCATGCTATATTATCAAACCCCTTTGCTTTTTTTTGTGTAATTTAAAAAGAATATTGAAGCCGTGCAAAATATGTATTCACAATTAAGCACCACAATGCAACGATCTGCACAAACCAAAAAAACTAATATTTTTTTGCTATTTTAGAGTAGATCAAGGACCCATCAGATAACCTGTTGGAAATGTTTATTTTAATTCATTTGTAATAGTTATTTGAAACATATTTAAAGGAGCTATTGTATAGCATGTAGCAGGGTCAAGTAAACTATGCCTGATGCACTCCACATTCTCCCTGGTGAGGGAAAAATGAAGGATAAACTGCAAAAGATATATAATATATAATAGATTTACATTGCAGTGATTTTACCATTAAACATATATTAATCTAGTTACTTTTTAAGGTGC
The DNA here is from genome assembly GCF_027579735.1 of Bombina bombina. NCBI lineage: Eukaryota > Metazoa > Chordata > Amphibia > Anura > Bombinatoridae > Bombina > Bombina bombina. The sequence continues at coordinate 663,289,111 of NC_069500.1, read as the reverse complement.
TATGGAAAATCAGATGACTGATAGCAGTGTCGTTTTTGAGTGATGAACTGGTAAAAGAGAACATTGTTACAACAAGTGTTTTGTCTTAGGCACTGATTGGCTGCTGATTTATACATCTAATTAGATTGCTGCGTTTAAACCATAAAACTGCGGCATTAAAGGGAAATTCAAATACTCCATGTTAAAGTAATTCCAGCTGTATAAGTAATGAGTAATGCATCAAGTGCATTCTTTTTAAATATTACATTAGTTTGTGAAGAAGGAAATTATGGCAAGATAAATTATAGTGACTCATTAATGGATTATAACTGGGACAGTTTAAGAAAAAAAACAAGCACTGTGGCTGCCTTAGAGCCTTATATGCTTTTTGTAGGTTTGAAAATAGGATAAAACTCTTTAGAATTTTGTCCCTTTTAAACATTTTCTTTTAAAATAAAAGAGACAAACGTGACGCTGAATAAAACTTTAAATAAAATGTAGTAATTAGATGACAAATGCACTAAAATCTAACAATTTTAAATTATACTAACCAAATGTAACATAAAAGGAAATGTTTATAAAATATTGAGCAGGTTATAAAATGCTTTCAAGTTTCATCAACCACAGTGGAAATCACAATATTGCTATCATGCACAGTGTGGTTTAATACTAATTAGATGATTAAAAAAAAATGCGGTGATTTTCAAAATGTAATAATTTAAATAAAAAATCTGGGAGATTTTTGTAAGGAGTTGGAATGCATGGTTGGTTTGAAAATTTTACCCTGTAAAGACTATGGGGTCGATTTATCGAAGTGCAGCAGATATGATCCACTGTAGCGGATCATGTCCGCCTCACATTGATAAATGCCTGTATCATTGCACAAGCATTTCTAGTGAAATGCTTGTGCAATGCCATCCCCTGCAGATTTGCAGCCAATTGGCTGCTAGCAAAGGGTTTCAATTAACCCTGATTAAATCCGATCGGGCTGATTGCTGTCCGCCTCCTCAGAGGTGGCGGACGAGTTAAGGAGCAGCGGTCTTAAAACCACTGCTTCTTAACTCCTGTTTCCGGCAAGCCTGAAGGCTCGCGCAGTAACAGGTGTATATGGGGCCCATTCGGTTCATGATAAATCTGCCTCTATGGGCCAGATAATGAGTGACACGTTAACAGTTACACACAAGCGATAAGGGGTTTATCATGGGTATTTGTGTGTGCCGGGTTTTCCACTCATAAAGAAATTGAAAGTAAATGTGATCGCTTGATTAAGGGTCTGCGTTACCCGAAACATTGCTGTCTGTTCATTATGTCACCTTAATAAAGGTTATTTCACTTTTAAAAACAGTGCTGGAGCCATCTACTTTTTTCCTTTTGGATTTATATATATATATATATATATATATATATATATATACTGTGTATATATATATATATATATATTACCAAAATACCTTCAAAAATATAGAAATATGTTACTATAAGAGCAAGAAGGAACCGACAAGCCTCCAAGAGCTAATCAATAAAGTTTTAATAAGGAGAATAAAAAAAATCAATAAAAATTCATAAACATCCAGAAAGTATCACTGCATAAGATGTAAGGTATTACGCGTTTCGGCAGCCTTCTTCCTTATTCATAGACATACAGCATAACGGATATCCGAGTCTTAAATAGCCATTTCAATCAAACAGTGATCTCAAAATACTGCTGTCTGTTTCATCAGCCTGATGAAAAAGACAGCACTCTGAGAAACGCATTGCTTGTTTTTTTCATATCTAGTGTCATGAGACACTGAGATTTTTATTTTATTAATAAAATTTGGTTTTATTTAAACCTCTTTGTGAGAGTCTGAGCTCTATCAGTCCGGCAAGACGTTGGAGAAACCAGTTTCCTTGCAGTGTCAGTGAGCTGGGACACTGTGAGATCCCAGCCTGTTTGATTTAGCACAATTGGGTGCTGCTCCACTTGTGAGTACCTTTTTGATAACCTAACAAATCTCTTTCACCAACTGTATTACAAAATACTGTCCACTTAAAGAAACATACATTGCATACACAATAATTGGAACTGATAACGGATGAGATATGGAACATAGTTAATCTTGTCAAAATTCATAATATTCTCATACAATTTTTCCATAGAGAGCTATCTACAAAAATAATATCATATTCATAATACATATAAATTAATACATAGAAACCAACAGGATACAAAAAGGTAAGGTGAGGGGAAAAAAGTAAACCAATTTACATATATACAAATATGACTAGATCAAACATTTATATGGGGAGAGGGAAGAGATTACATTAGTAGGATACCATAGCTCAGATATGGCGGGATCAGACTGATATACTTCAGGAAAGTTTTCTTCTGTGAAAAGCACACTGGTCTAAAAGAGGCTACTTCCGGGTGGTAAATCGCCATAGAACAAGCCACTGAGCTGTTGTTCGTTCCTGGTAGAGCGCTTCTCTCTTTGTATGCAAATTATTATGACCCTGGGGAAGTCTCCCTATGGGTGATGGGGGAAACCAGACGTGGACTCCTTGCCCAGTGTGCTTAGAGGAATGTGGCTGCACCTCACTGACGAGGCCCATAGGAGGCCGAAACGATCGTCTGGGGTTGTCATGTTCCTTGTTCAGAGGAGAATTGCCTGGTATTTCGGGGCTGGACTGACCTTACTTGGCGGGATCAGACTGATATACTTCAGGAAAGTTTTCTTCTGTGAAAAGCACACTGGTCTAAAAGAGGCTGCTTCCGGGTGGTAAATCGCCATAGAACAAGCCACTGAGCTGTTGTTCGTTCCTGGTAGAGCGCTTCTCTCTTTGTATGCCAATTATTATGACCCTGGGGAAGTCTCCCTATGGGTGATGGGGGAAACCAGACGTGGACTCCTTGCCCAGTGTGCTTAGAGGAATGTGGCTGCACCTCACTGACGAGGCCCATAGGAGGCCGAAACGATCGTCTGGGGTTGTCATGTTCCTTGTTCAGAGGAGAATTGCCTGGTATTTCGGGGCTGGACTGACCTTACTTGGCGGGATCAGACTGATATACTTCAGGAAAGTTTTCTTCTGTGAAAAGCACACTGGTCTAAAAGAGGCTGCTTCCGGGTGGTAAATCGCCATAGAACAAGCCACTGAGCTGTTGTTCGTTCCTGGTAGAGCGCTTCTCTCTTTGTATGCAAATTATTATGACCCTGGGGAAGTCTCCCTATGGGTGATGGGGGAAACCAGACGTGGACTCCTTGCCCAGTGTGCTTAGAGGAATGTGGCTGCACCTCACTGACGAGGCCCATAGGAGGCCGAAACGATCGTCTGGGGTTGTCATGTTCCTTGTTCAGAGGAGAATTGCCTGGTATTTCGGGGCTGGACTGACCTTACTTGGCGGGATCAGACTGATATACTTCAGGAAAGTTTTCTTCTGTGAAAAGCACACTGGTCTAAAAGAGGCTGCTTCCGGGTGGTAAATCGCCATAGAACAAGCCACTGAGCTGTTGTTCGTTCCTGGTAGAGCGCTTCTCTCTTTGTATGCAAATTATTATGACCCTGGGGAAGTCTCCCTATGGGTGATGGGGGAAACCAGACGTGGACTCCTTGCCCAGTGTGCTTAGAGGAATGTGGCTGCACCTCACTGACGAGGCCCATAGGAGGCCGAAACGATCGTCTGGGGTTGTCATGTTCCTTGTTCAGAGGAGAATTGCCTGGTATTTCGGGGCTGGACTGACCTTACTTGGCGGGATCAGACTGATATACTTCAGGAAAGTTTTCTTCTGTGAAAAGCACACTGGTCTAAAAGAGGCTGCTTCCGGGTGGTAAATCGCCATAGAACAAGCCACTGAGCTGTTGTTCGTTCCTGGTAGAGCGCTTCTCTCTTTGTATGCAAATTATTATGACCCTGGGGAAGTCTCCCTATGGGTGATGGGGGAAACCAGACGTGGACTCCTTGCCCAGTGTGCTTAGAGGAATGTGGCTGCACCTCACTGACGAGGCCCATAGGAGGCCGAAACAATCGTCTGGGGTTGTCATGTTCCTTGTTCAGAGGAGAATTGCCTGGTATTTCGGGGCTGGACTGACCTTACTTGGCGGGATCAGACTGATATACTTCAGGAAAGTTTTCTTCTGTGAAAAGCACACTGGTCTAAAAGAGGCTGCTTCCGGGTGGTAAATCGCCATAGAACAAGCCACTGAGCTGTTGTTCGTTCCTGGTAGAGTGCTTCTCTCTTTGTATGCAAATTATTATGACCCTGGGGAAGTCTCCCTATGGGTGATGGGGGAAACCAGACGTGGACTCCTTGCCCAGTGTGCTTAGAGGAATGTGGCTGCACCTCACTGACGAGGCCCATAGGATGCCGAAACGATCATCTGGGGTTGTCATGTTCCTTGTTCAGAGGAGAATTGCCTGGTATTTCGGGGCTGGACTGACCTTACTTGGCGGGATCAGACTGATATACTTCAGGAAAGTTTTCTTCTGTGAAAAGCACACTGGTCTAAAAGAGGCTGCTTCCGGGTGGTAAATCGCCATAGAACAAGCCACTGAGCTGTTGTTCGTTCCTGGTAGAGCGCTTCTCTCTTTGTATGCAAATTATTATGACCCTGGGGAAGTCTCCCTATGGGTGATGGGGGAAACCAGACGTGGACTCCTTGCCCAGTGTGCTTAGAGGAATGTGGCTGCACCTCACTGACGAGGCCCATAGGAGGCCGAAACGATCGTCTGGGGTTGTCATGTTCCTTGTTCAGAGGAGAATTGCCTGGTATTTCGGGGCTGGACTGACCTTACTTGGCGGGATCAGACTGATATACTTCAGGAAAGTTTTCTTCTGTGAAAAGCACACTGGTCTAAAAGAGGCTGCTTCCGGGTGGTAAATCGCCATAGAACAAGCCACTGAGCTGTTGTTTGTTCCTGGTAGAGCGCTTCTCTCTTTGTATGCAAATTATTATGACCCTGGGGAAGTCTCCCTATGGGTGATGGGGGAAACCAGACGTGGACTCCTTGCCCAGTGTGCTTAGAGGAATGTGGCTGCACCTCACTGACGAGGCCCATAGGAGGCCGAAACGATCGTCTGGGGTTGTCATGTTCCTTGTTCAGAGGAGAATTGCCTGGTATTTCGGGGCTGGACTGACCTTACTTGGCGGGATCAGACTGATATACTTCAGGAAAGTTTTCTTCTGTGAAAAGCACACTGGTCTAAAAGAGGCTGCTTCCGGGTGGTAAATCGCCATAGAACAAGCCACTGAGCTGTTGTTCGTTCCTGGTAGAGCGCTTCTCTCTTTGTATGCCAATTATTATGACCCTGGGGAAGTCTCCCTATGGGTGATGGGGGAAACCAGACGTGGACTCCTTGCCCAGTGTGCTTAGAGGAATGTGGCTGCACCTCACTGACGAGGCCCATAGGAGGCCGAAACGATCGTCTGGGGTTGTCATGTTCCTTGTTCAGAGGAGAATTGCCTGGTATTTCGGGGCTGGACTGACCTTACTTGGCGGGATCAGACTGATATACTTCAGGAAAGTTTTCTTCTGTGAAAAGCACACTGGTCTAAAAGAGGCTGCTTCCGGGTGGTAAATCGCCATGGAACAAGCCACTGAGCTGTTGTTCGTTCCTGGTAGAGCGCTTCTCTCTTTGTATGCAAATTATTATGACCCTGGGGAAGTCTCCCTATGGGTGATGGGGGAAACCAGACGTGGACTCCTTGCCCAGTGTGCTTAGAGGAATGTGGCTGCACCTCACTGACGAGGCCCATAGGAGGCCGAAACGATCGTCTGGGGTTGTCATGTTCCTTGTTCAGAGGAGAATTGCCTGGTATTTCGGGGCTGGACTGACCTTACTTGGCGGGATCAGACTGATATACTTCAGGAAAGTTTTCTTCTGTGAAAAGCACACTGGTCTAAAAGAGGCTGCTTCCGGGTGGTAAATCGCCATAGAACAAGCCACTGAGCTGTTGTTCGTTCCTGGTAGAGCGCTTCTCTCTTTGTATGCAAATTATTATGACCCTGGGGAAGTCTCCCTATGGGTGATGGGGGAAACCAGACGTGGACTCCTTGCCCAGTGTGCTTAGAGGAATGTGGCTGCACCTCACTGACGAGGCCCATAGGAGGCCGAAACGATCGTCTGGGGTTGTCATGTTCCTTGTTCAGAGGAGAATTGCCTGGTATTTCGGGGCTGGACTGACCTTACTTGGCGGGATAAGACTGATATACTTCAGGAAAGTTTTCTTCTGTGAAAAGCACACTGGTCTAAAAGAGGCTGCTTCCGGGTGGTAAATCGCCATAGAACAAGCCACTGAGCTGTTGTTCGTTCCTGGTAGAGCGCTTCTCTCTTTGTATGCAAATTATTATGACCCTGGGGAAGTCTCCCTATGGGTGATGGGGGAAACCAGACGTGGACTCCTTGCCCAGTGTGCTTAGAGGAATGTGGCTGCACCTCACTGACGAGGCCCATAGGAGGCCGAAACAATCGTCTGGGGTTGTCATATTCCTTGTTCAGAGGAGAATTGCCTGGTATTTCGGGGCTGGACTGACCTTACTTGGCGGGATCAGACTGATATACTTCAGGAAAGTTTTCTTCTGTGAAAAGCACACTGGTCTAAAAGAGGCTGCTTCCGGGTGGTAAATCGCCATAGAACAAGCCACTGAGCTGTTGTTCGTTCCTGGTAGAGTGCTTCTCTCTTTGTATGCAAATTATTATGACCCTGGGGAAGTCTCCCTATGGGTGATGGGGGAAACCAGACGTGGACTCCTTGCCCAGTGTGCTTAGAGGAATGTGGCTGCACCTCACTGACGAGGCCCATAGGATGCCGAAGCGATCGTCTGGGGTTGTCATGTTCCTTGTTCAGAGGAGAATTGCCTGGTATTTCGGGGCTGGACTGACCTTACTTGGCGGGATCAGACTGATATACTTCAGGAAATTTTTCTTCTGTGAAAAGCACACTGGTCTAAAAGAGGCTGCTTCCGGGTGGTAAATCGCCATAGAACAAGCCACTGAGCTGTTGTTCGTTCCTGGTAGAGCGCTTCTCTCTTTGTATGCAAATTATTATGACCCTGGGGAAGTCTCCCTATGGGTGATGGGGGAAACCAGACGTGGACTCCTTGCCCAGTGTGCTTAGAGGAATGTGGCTGCACCTCACTGACGAGGCCCATAGGAGGCCGAAACGATCGTCTGGGGTTGTCATGTTCCTTGTTCAGAGGAGAATTGCCTGGTATTTCGGGGCTGGACTGACCTTACTTGGCGGGATCAGACTGATATACTTCAGGAAAGTTTTCTTCTGTGAAAAGCACACTGGTCTAAAAGAGGCTGCTTCCGGGTGGTAAATCGCCATAGAACAAGCCACTGAGCTGTTGTTTGTTCCTGGTAGAGCGCTTCTCTCTTTGTATGCAAATTATTATGACCCTGGGGAAGTCTCCCTATGGGTGATGGGGGAACCAGACGTGGACTCCTTGCCCAGTGTGCTTAGAGGAATGTGGCTGCACCTCACTGACGAGGCCCATAGGAGGCCGAAACGATCGTCTGGGGTTGTCATGTTCCTTGTTCAGAGGAGAATTGCCTGGTATTTCGGGGCTGGACTGACCTTACTTGGCGGGATCAGACTGATATACTTCAGGAAAGTTTTCTTCTGTGAAAAGCACACTGGTCTAAAAGAGGCTGCTTCCGGGTGGTAAATCGCCATAGAACAAGCCACTGAGCTGTTGTTCGTTCCTGGTAGAGCGCTTCTCTCTTTGTATGCAAATTATTATGACCCTGGGGAAGTCTCCCTATGGGTGATGGGGGAAACCAGACGTGGACTCCTTGCCCAGTGTGCTTAGAGGAATGTGGCTGCACCTCACTGACGAGGCCCATAGGAGGCCGAAACGATCGTCTGGGGTTGTCATGTTCCTTGTTCAGAGGAGAATTGCCTGGTATTTCGGGGCTGGACTGACCTTACTTGGCGGGATCAGACTGATATACTTCAGGAAAGTTTTCTTCTGTGAAAAGCACACTGGTCTAAAAGAGGCTGCTTCCGGGTGGTAAATCGCCATAGAACAAGCCACTGAGCTGTTGTTCGTTCCTGGTAGAGCGCTTCTCTCTTTGTATGCAAATTATTATGACCCTGGGGAAGTCTCCCTATGGGTGATGGGGGAAACCAGACGTGGACTCCTTGCCCAGTGTGCTTAGAGGAATGTGGCTGCACCTCACTGACGAGGCCCATAGGAGGCCGAAACAATCGTCTGGGGTTGTCATGTTCCTTGTTCAGAGGAGAATTGCCTGGTATTTCGGGGCTGGACTGACCTTACTTGGCGGGATCAGACTGATATACTTCAGGAAAGTTTTCTTCTGTGAAAAGCACACTGGTCTAAAAGAGGCTGCTTCCGGGTGGTAAATCGCCATAGAACAAGCCACTGAGCTGTTGTTCGTTCCTGGTAGAGTGCTTCTCTCTTTGTATGCAAATTATTATGACCCTGGGGAAGTCTCCCTATGGGTGATGGGGGAAACCAGACGTGGACTCCTTGCCCAGTGTGCTTAGAGGAATGTGGCTGCACCTCACTGACGAGGCCCATAGGAGGCCGAAACGATCGTCTGGGGTTGTCATGTTCCTTGTTCAGAGGAGAATTGCCTGGTATTTCGGGGCTGGACTGACCTTACTTGGCGGGATCAGACTGATATACTTCAGGAAAGTTTTCTTCTGTGAAAAGCACACTGGTCTAAAAGAGGCTGCTTCCGGGTGGTAAATCGCCATAGAACAAGCCACTGAGCTGTTGTTCGTTCCTGGTAGAGCGCTTCTCTCTTTGTATGCAAATTATTATGACCCTGGGGAAGTCTCCCTATGGGTGATGGGGGAAACCAGACGTGGACTCCTTGCCCAGTGTGCTTAGAGGAATGTGGCTGCACCTCACTGACGAGGCCCATAGGAGGCCGAAACGATCGTCTGGGGTTGTCATGTTCCTTGTTCAGAGGAGAATTGCCTGGTATTTCGGGGCTGGACTGACCTTACTTGGCGGGATCAGACTGATATACTTCAGGAAAGTTTTCTTCTGTGAAAAGCACACTGGTCTAAAAGAGGCTGCTTCCGGGTGGTAAATCGCCATAGAACAAGCCACTGAGCTGTTGTTCGTTCCTGGTAGAGCGCTTCTCTCTTTGTATGCAAATTATTATGACCCTGGGGAAGTCTCCCTATGGGTGATGGGGGAAACCAGACGTGGACTCCTTGCCCAGTGTGCTTAGAGGAATGTGGCTGCACCTCACTGACGAGGCCCATAGGAGGCCGAAACAATCGTCTGGGGTTGTCATGTTCCTTGTTCAGAGGAGAATTGCCTGGTATTTCGGGGCTGGACTGACCTTACTTGGCGGGATCAGACTGATATACTTCAGGAAAGTTTTCTTCTGTGAAAAGCACACTGGTCTAAAAGAGGCTGCTTCCGGGTGGTAAATCGCCATAGAACAAGCCACTGAGCTGTTGTTTGTTCCTGGTAGAGCGCTTCTCTCTTTGTATGCAAATTATTATGACCCTGGGGAAGTCTCCCTATGGGTGATGGGGGAAACCAGACGTGGACTCCTTGCCCAGTGTGCTTAGAGGAATGTGGCTGCACCTCACTGACGAGGCCCATAGGAGGCCGAAACGATCGTCTGGGGTTGTCATGTTCCTTGTTCAGAGGAGAATTGCCTGGTATTTCGGGGCTGGACTGACCTTACTTGGCGGGATCAGACTGATATACTTCAGGAAAGTTTTCTTCTGTGAAAAGCACACTGGTCTAAAAGAGGCTGCTTCCGGGTGGTAAATCGCCATAGAACAAGCCACTGAGCTGTTGTTCGTTCCTGGTAGAGCGCTTCTCTCTTTGTATGCAAATTATTATGACCCTGGGGAAGTCTCCCTATGGGTGATGGGGGAAACCAGACGTGGACTCCTTGCCCAGTGTGCTTAGAGGAATGTGGCTGCACCTCACTGACGAGGCCCATAGGAGGCCGAAACGATCGTCTGGGGTTGTCATGTTCCTTGTTCAGAGGAGAATTGCCTGGTATTTCGGGGCTGGACTGACCTTACTTGGCGGGATCAGACTGATATACTTCAGGAAAGTTTTCTTCTGTGAAAAGCACACTGGTCTAAAAGAGGCTGCTTCCGGGTGGTAAATCGCCATAGAACAAGCCACTGAGCTGTTGTTCGTTCCTGGTAGAGCGCTTCTCTCTTTGTATGCAAATTATTATGACCCTGGGGAAGTCTCCCTATGGGTGATGGGGGAAACCAGACGTGGACTCCTTGCCCAGTGTGCTTAGAGGAATGTGGCTGCACCTCACTGACGAGGCCCATAGGAGGCCGAAACGATCGTCTGGGGTTGTCATGTTCCTTGTTCAGAGGAGAATTGCCTGGTATTTCGGGGCTGGACTGACCTTACTTGGCGGGATCAGACTGATATACTTCAGGAAAGTTTTCTTCTGTGAAAAGCACACTGGTCTAAAAGAGGCTGCTTCCGGGTGGTAAATCGCCATAGAACAAGCCACTGAGCTGTTGTTTGTTCCTGGTAGAGCGCTTCTCTCTTTGTATGCAAATTATTATGACCCTGGGGAAGTCTCCCTATGGGTGATGGGGGAACCAGACGTGGACTCCTTGCCCAGTGTGCTTAGAGGAATGTGGCTGCACCTCACTGACGAGGCCCATAGGAGGCCGAAACGATCGTCTGGGGTTGTCATGTTCCTTGTTCAGAGGAGAATTGCCTGGTATTTCGGGGCTGGACTGACCTTACTTGGCGGGATCAGACTGATATACTTCAGGAAAGTTTTCTTCTGTGAAAAGCACACTGGTCTAAAAGAGGCTGCTTCCGGGTGGTAAATCGCCATAGAACAAGCCACTGAGCTGTTGTTCGTTCCTGGTAGAGCGCTTCTCTCTTTGTATGCAAATTATTATGACCCTGGGGAAGTCTCCCTATGGGTGATGGGGGAAACCAGACGTGGACTCCTTGCCCAGTGTGCTTAGAGGAATGTGGCTGCACCTCACTGACGAGGCCCATAGGAGGCCGAAACGATCGTCTGGGGTTGTCATGTTCCTTGTTCAGAGGAGAATTGCCTGGTATTTCGGGGCTGGACTGACCTTACTTGGCGGGATCAGACTGATATACTTCAGGAAAGTTTTCTTCTGTGAAAAGCACACTGGTCTAAAAGAGGCTGCTTCCGGGTGGTAAATCGCCATAGAACAAGCCACTGAGCTGTTGTTCGTTCCTGGTAGAGCGCTTCTCTCTTTGTATGCAAATTATTATGACCCTGGGGAAGTCTCCCTATGGGTGATGGGGGAAACCAGACGTGGACTCCTTGCCCAGTGTGCTTAGAGGAATGTGGCTGCACCTCACTGACGAGGCCCATAGGAGGCCGAAACAATCGTCTGGGGTTGTCATGTTCCTTGTTCAGAGGAGAATTGCCTGGTATTTCGGGGCTGGACTGACCTTACTTGGCGGGATCAGACTGATATACTTCAGGAAAGTTTTCTTCTGTGAAAAGCACACTGGTCTAAAAGAGGCTGCTTCCGGGTGGTAAATCGCCATAGAACAAGCCACTGAGCTGTTGTTCGTTCCTGGTAGAGTGCTTCTCTCTTTGTATGCAAATTATTATGACCCTGGGGAAGTCTCCCTATGGGTGATGGGGGAAACCAGACGTGGACTCCTTGCTCAGTGTGCTTAGAGGAATGTGGCTGCACCTCACTGACGAGGCCCATAGGAGGCCGAAACGATCGTCTGGGGTTGTCATGTTCCTTGTTCAGAGGAGAATTGCCTGGTATTTCGGGGCTGGACTGACCTTACTTGGCGGGATCAGACTGATATACTTCAGGAAAGTTTTCTTCTGTGAAAAGCACACTGGTCTAAAAGAGGCTGCTTCCGGGTGGTAAATCGCCATAGAACAAGCCACTGAGCTGTTGTTCGTTCCTGGCAGAGCGCTTCTCTCTTTGTATGCAAATTATTATGACCCTGGGGAAGTCTCCCTATGGGTGATGGGGGAAACCAGACGTGGACTCCTTGCCCAGTGTGCTTAGAGGAATGTGGCTGCACCTCACTGACGAGGCCCATAGGAGGCCGAAACGATCATCTGGGGTTGTCATGTTCCTTGTTCAGAGGAGAATTGCCTGGTATTTCGGGGCTGGACTGACCTTACTTGGCGGGATCAGACTGATATACTTCAGGAAAGTTTTCTTCTGTGAAAAGCACACTGGTCTAAAAGAGGCTGCTTCCGGGTGGTAAATCGCCATAGAACAAGCCACTGAGCTGTTGTTCGTTCCTGGTAGAGCGCTTCTCTCTTTGTATGCAAATTATTATGACCCTGGGGAAGTCTCCCTATGGGTGATGGGGGAAACCAGACATGGACTCCTTGCCCAGTGTGCTTAGAGGAATGTGGCTGCACCTCACTGACGAGGCCCATAGGAGGCCGAAACAATCGTCTGGGGTTGTCATGTTCCTTGTTCAGAGGAGAATTGCCTGGTATTTCGGGGCTGGACTGACCTTACTTGGCGGGATCAGACTGATATACTTCAGGAAAGTTTTCTTCTGTGAAAAGCACACTGGTCTAAAAGAGGCTGCTTCCGGGTGGTAAATCGCCATAGAACAAGCCACTGAGCTGTTGTTTGTTCCTGGTAGAGCGCTTCTCTCTTTGTATGCAAATTATTATGACCCTGGGGAAGTCTCCCTATGGGTGATGGGGGAAACCAGACGTGGACTCCTTGCCCAGTGTGCTTAGAGGAATGTGGCTGCACCTCACTGACGAGGCCCATAGGAGGCCGAAACGATCGTCTGGGGTTGTCATGTTCCTTGTTCAGAGGAGAATTGCCTGGTATTTCGGGGCTGGACTGACCTTACTTGGCGGGATCAGACTGATATACTTCAGGAAAGTTTTCTTCTGTGAAAAGCACACTGGTCTAAAAGAGGCTGCTTCCGGGTGGTAAATCGCCATAGAACAAGCCACTGAGCTGTTGTTCGTTCCTGGTAGAGCGCTTCTCTCTTTGTATGCAAATTATTATGACCCTGGGGAAGTCTCCCTATGGGTGATGGGGGAAACCAGACGTGGACTCCTTGCCCAGTGTGCTTAGAGGAATGTGGCTGCACCTCACTGACGAGGCCCATAGGAGGCCGAAACGATCGTCTGGGGTTGTCATGTTCCTTGTTCAGAGGAGAATTGCCTGGTATTTCGGGGCTGGACTGACCTTACTTGGCGGGATCAGACTGATATACTTCAGGAAAGTTTTCTTCTGTGAAAAGCACACTGGTCTAAAAGAGGCTGCTTCCGGGTGGTAAATCGCCATAGAACAAGCCACTGAGCTGTTGTTCGTTCCTGGTAGAGCGCTTCTCTCTTTGTATGCAAATTATTATGACCCTGGGGAAGTCTCCCTATGGGTGATGGGGGAAACCAGACGTGGACTCCTTGCCCAGTGTGCTTAGAGGAATGTGGCTGCACCTCACTGACGAGGCCCATAGGAGGCCGAAACGATCGTCTGGGGTTGTCATGTTCCTTGTTCAGAGGAGAATTGCCTGGTATTTCGGGGCTGGACTGAATTTACTTGGCGGGATCAGACTGATATACTTCAGGAAAGTTTTCTTCTGTGAAAAGCACACTGGTCTAAAAGAGGCTGCTTCCGGGTGGTAAATCGCCATAGAACAAGCCACTGAGCTGTTGTTCGTTCCTGGTAGAGCGCTTCTCTCTTTGTATGCAAATTATTATGACCCTGGGGAAGTCTCCCTATGGGTGATGGGGGAAACCAGACGTGGACTCCTTGCCCAGTGTGCTTAGAGGAATGTGGCTGCACCTCACTGACGAGGCCCATAGGAGGCCAAAACGATCGTCTGGGGTTGTCATGTTCCTTGTTCAGAGGAGAATTGCCTGGTATTTCGGGGCTGGACTGACCTTACTTGGCGGGATCAGACTGATATACTTCAGGAAAGTTTTCTTCTGTGAAAAGCACACTGGTCTAAAAGAGGCTGCTTCCGGGTGGTAAATCGCCATAGAACAAGCCACTGAGCTGTTGTTCGTTCCTGGTAGAGCGCTTCTCTCTTTGTATGCAAATTATTATGACCCTGGGGAAGTCTCCCTATGGGTGATGGGGGAAACCAGACGTGGACTCCTTGCCCAGTGTGCTTAGAGGAATGTGGCTGCACCTCACTGACGAGGCCCATAGGAGGCCGAAACGATCGTCTGGGGTTGTCATGTTCCTTGTTCAGAGGAGAATTGCCTGGTATTTCGGGGCTGGACTGACCTTACTTGGCGGGATCAGACTGATATACTTCAGGAAAGTTTTCTTCTGTGAAAAGCACACTGGTCTAAAAGAGGCTGCTTCCGGGTGGTAAATCGCCATAGAACAAGCCACTGAGCTGTTGTTCGTTCCTGGTAGAGCGCTTCTCTCTTTGTATGCAAATTATTATGACCCTGGGGAAGTCTCCCTATGGGTGATGGGGGAAACCAGACGTGGACTCCTTGCCCAGTGTGCTTAGAGGAATGTGGCTGCACCTCACTGACGAGGCCCATAGGAGGCCGAAACGATCGTCTGGGGTTGTCATGTTCCTTGTTCAGAGGAGAATTGCCTGGTATTTCGGGGCTGGACTGACCTTACTTGGCGGGATCAGACTGATATACTTCAGGAAAGTTTTCTTCTGTGAAAAGCACACTGGTCTAAAAGAGGCTGCTTCCGGGTGGTAAATCGCCATAGAACAAGCCACTGAGCTGTTGTTCGTTCCTGGTAGAGCGCTTCTCTCTTTGTATGCAAATTATTATGACCCTGGGGAAGTCTCCCTATGGGTGATGGGGGAAACCAGACGTGGACTCCTTGCCCAGTGTGCTTAGAGGAATGTGGCTGCACCTCACTGACGAGGCCCATAGGAGGCCGAAACGATCGTCTGGGGTTGTCATGTTCCTTGTTCAGAGGAGAATTGCCTGGTATTTCGGGGCTGGACTGACCTTACTTGGCGGGATCAGACTGATATACTTCAGGAAAGTTTTCTTCTGTGAAAAGCACACTGGTCTAAAAGAGGCTGCTTCCGGGTGGTAAATCGCCATAGAACAAGCCACTGAGCTGTTGTTCGTTCCTGGCAGAGCGCTTCTCTCTTTGTATGCAAATTATTATGACCCTGGGGAAGTCTCCCTATGGGTGATGGGGGAAACCAGACGTGGACTCCTTGCCCAGTGTGCTTAGAGGAATGTGGCTGCACCTCACTGACGAGGCCCATAGGAGGCCGAAACGATCGTCTGGGGTTGTCATGTTCCTTGTTCAGAGGAGAATTGCCTGGTATTTCGGGGCTGGACTGACCTTACTTGGCGGGATCAGACTGATATACTTCAGGAAAGTTTTCTTCTGTGAAAAGCACACTGGTCTAAAAGAGGCTGCTTCCGGGTGGTAAATCGCCATAGAACAAGCCACTGAGCTGTTGTTCGTTCCTGGTAGAGCGCTTCTCTCTTTGTATGCAAATTATCATGACCCTGGGGAAGTCTCCCTATGGGTGATGGGGGAAACCAGACGTGGACTCCTTGCCCAGTGTGCTTAGAGGAATGTGGCTGCACCTCACTGACGAGGCCCATAGGAGGCCGAAACGATCATCTGGGGTTGTCATGTTCCTTGTTCAGAGGAGAATTGCCTGGTATTTCGGGGCTGGACTGACCTTACTTGGCGGGATCAGACTGATATACTTCAGGAAAGTTTTCTTCTGTGAAAAGCACACTGGTCTAAAAGAGGCTGCTTCCGGGTGGTAAATCGCCATAGAACAAGCCACTGAGCTGTTGTTCATTCCTGGTAGAGCGCTTCTCTCTTTGTATGCAAATTATTATGACCCTGGGGAAGTCTCCCTATGGGTGATGGGGGAAACCAGACGTGGACTCCTTGCCCAGTGTGCTTAGAGGAATGTGGCTGCACCTCACTGACGAGGCCCATAGGAGGCCGAAACGATCGTCTGGGGTTGTCATGTTCCTTGTTCAGAGGAGAATTGCCTGGTATTTCGGGGCTGGACTGACCTTACTTGGCGGGATCAGACTGATATACTTCAGGAAAGTTTTCTTCTATGAAAAGCACACTGGTCTAAAAGAGGCTGCTTCCGGGTGGTAAATCGACATAGAACAAGCCACTGAGCTGTTGTTTGTTCCTGGTAGAGCGCTTCTCTCTTTGTATGCATAGCTCAGATATACAGTACATACCTAGCATAAGCATATTATGAATGCTATAACATAGCATACCATTATGCATTAATGTGAGCTGTAGAAATAGTATTTACAAAGTCAGGGTATAAACTAGGTCTAAGCTATAACACCAAGTACTTCTTAATATTTTATTATTATTAAAAAGAAAGGAGTAAATAACGTGGCAAAAGTGTCAAGATTATTGGCGGGACCAAAAATTAATGAGATCCTCATCAATATTAAAAACCCCAGGCTTTCTAGATTTTAGTTGGAAGATCCAAAACACTTCCCTTTAGAAAAGCCTGGTGGTCCCATCACCTCCCCTCAACATAACACCTGCCATTGAAAACTCTCCACACATTGCCTGTGAGCATGAATAAAATGTCTCGCCAGGTTAGAGCGCTCAATGCAATGTTCAATATTTTTGAGATGTTCTCTGACTTGACTACGTGCCTTTCTAGTGGTACACCCAACATACTGCCTCTCACACTGGGTGCACTTCACTAGGTAGATCACATAGGTAGATCGACAATTAGTATAGCTCGTAAGGTCATAAACCCTCTGGGTTACCTTTGACTGAAAATGGCAGGACACTCTAGAATGTCCACAGGCAATGCAACTTCTGAAATGGCACTTATAGTGTCTCTTCACATTTAGCCAGCGGTTAGTATTAACACTTGAGGGTCTTAACATGCTGGGGGACAAAACATTCCCTAGTGAACAGCCTCTCCTAGCTACAAAATTACAGCCTGAGGTCACAAAATCTTTTAAGCTATCCTCAGCTGTTAGAATTGGAAGGTGTTTCTCAACTATATCACAAACTTGTTTAAATTGAGAACTGTATGTGGTTATGAATGTCGGCTTTGAAACCTCATAACTGGTGTTCTTTTTTGCACCCCTATGGTCACTCAACATAGAATCCCTATCCATGCGTGTGACCTCTAGATAGGCCCTGTTCACCACTTTCCGTGAGTATTAATATATAATGGTATGCTCTGTTATAACATTCTTTATACGCTTATGCTAGGTATGTATATCTGAGCTATGGTCTCCTACTAATGTAATCTCTTCCCACTCCCCATATAAATGTTTGATCTATTCATATTTGTATATATGTAAATTGGTTTCCTTTTTTCCCCTCACTTTACCTTTTTGTATCCTGTTGGTTTCTATGTATTAATTTATGTGCTATGATTATGATATTATTTTTGTAGATAGCTCTCTATGGAAAAATTGTATGAGAATAATATGAATTTTGACAAGATTAACTATGTTTCATAACTCATCCGTTATCAGTTCCAATGATTAGGTGTATGCAATGTATGTTTCTTTAAGTGCACAGTATTTTGTAATCACTGTTTGATATGGCTATTTAAGACACGGATATCCATTATGCTGTATGTCTATTAATAAGACATAAGGCTGCCAAAACGCGTAATACTGTACATCCTATGCAGTGATACTTTCTGGATGTTTATGAATTTTTATTGAATTTTTTTATTCTCCTTATTAAAACTTTATTGATTAGCTCTTGGAGGCTCGCCAGTTACTTCTTGCTCTTATTGTATAATATCCTTACCGGCTCGAGTCTCAGGGCTTGGACCTATCAGCGTGGCTCTTGTCGATTAGATCACTGTGACTACCCCATCATGTGCCGCTGCGTCTTGGCGGAGGATTGCGAACCTACACAGCCATCTTTCAAACGTGCCATTCCTGAGAGCTGCAGATCCGGCTGAGAGGCAGTTTTAGAGGTGATATGTAAGCGGGGACCCGGACCGGTGTATCTAACATACTGTAAGAGATCAGCTGAACTATCCGCTGGGATACCTCACTGCTCCAGGAGGACACTGCTCCTCTGACACAGACTAATGGGGCTTATAGGGAGGTGAAGATGTACTGTGTATTGGGTAATCTCTCTCCTAAGAGTCTCAAACAGCTTAGAGCAACAGTATAGGGGACAAACTGTTATCATTATTTAGAAATATGTATTTATGAATAAATAGAACAATGCTTTGCAAAGAACATTGGAAACTGAAATATTCATATTTTCAAATTGGTTTTAGCACACGAGTAAGGTGTTTTTTTGCTCCATCGACTTTTATGGGGGAATAGGTTATCACACGCTATATTCTAAGTTCTGCTTTTTACGCACGTCGGGTTTGTACGCGAGCGAAAACAATTTACTTTCAAGTCCAACCTGTGCGTCTAAAAAGCTTACTTCTAGCACAGCTTGATTGGGTGCGTTAAATAGGACTCCAATTGTAATCTGGTCCTTTATTGTCATAGCTTACAAATTTTCAAGCTATAGTTTAATGGAATGTGTATCCCACATTAAAGGGATATCAAAGTCAAAACATTTCTTTTGTGATTCAGACAGACCATACAATTGTTAAAAAGTTTCAAAATTACTTCTATTATCAAATTAGCTTTGTTCGCAATTTACTGTTTGCTGAGGAGATACCTAGGTAGGTGTCTGGAGCATTACATGGCAGGAAATAATGCTGCCATCTAGTGATCTTACAAATTCGTTCAAAATTGCTGCCATATAATGCTGCAGACACGTGCACACTCCTGAGTTTAAGTCCCTGCTTTTCGACAAAAGATAACAACAGAATTAAGATAATTTGTTAATATAAGTAATCAGAAAGTTGTTTAAAATAGCAAGCTCTATCTGAATCATGAGAGAACATTTTTGGGTTTCATATCCATTTTTTTTTTTCAAAAATATTTTATTTTGTAAAATATAAACATTGTACATATACATTTGGCATCATTACAAGATTGTATACATTTACCGCTATATATGCTGTACGCACAGCATGAAATGAGAAGGAAAGCGATGCGTGCTGATGAATATCATAAAAGTAAGGAAAAAAGAATGAAGAAATAAGAAAAGAAAGAAAAAAAGAAGATAAAACAAAACAAGACACACTGTGCTGCCCAACCTATATGTATATACAAGTATCATATGTATTACTTCAACACCCAATATCTCAGTCTAAAGTACATAAAATGAATCACTTTACTGCATGTAGTAGTTGATTTAACTTCACGAACCAAATTTATCCTTTACGTAACCTTCCCATATTATCTTAATTTGCAAATATCTATCTAATTTGCGCTGTTTGAGATAATGATATTCTTCCAGAGAGATAGAATGGTTACATTCTTGCACCCATTGAGCTATGGATGGGACATTGGAGCTTTTCCAGTTCTTAGCTATCAGTAACTTAATACTATTACTAGCAATATTAAACAATTTAGTCTGTTCTAGTGTGAATCTTTTAGGGGCAATGTGAAAAAGCCAGAGGGCCGGGTCCAGAGGTAGATTCCTATCAAGTAGCTTTGACGTTTCCTCTGCAATTTGTCCCCATATAGGGGTTATGTTAGGGCATTGCCACCAAATATGTGCCATATGGCCAGTATGATTTTGACATCTCCATCAGGTGTCAGAGGAGTTACTGAAAATGTTCCTACTGCGTGATGGGGTAAGGTACCACCTGTGTAGTAGTTTCATATTTAATTCTAGGTGTTTACTGGATGTGGCGGACTTCTTAATTGCTGTAAAGTTCTTAGATGCATCTATATGGGAAAACTGCACTCCTAACTCTTTCCCCCATTTATTTATGAAGTGAGGTATATGGCCTGGTGCATTCTGTTTCAATAGTACATAAGTAATGGATAATGTATGTCTTGTTGGGGACGTCTTATGACATAGGGATTCAAAGGCTGTTGGGGGCCTCAGCATGTTCCTCTTATGTGGGTGTCCTGCCAGACATATAGAAGTACCAATTTCTAAAGCAGTTAAAGCCTTCCTCAATCAAGGTCGTCCTATCGCATAGCTGGTTCTCATTCCCCAGGTGGCATATCATCAGCACCCTATCTTGTTGTGTATCGCCTTTAATCATGGATAGTTGGCTGGGGGAAAATTCCCTATTGGAGATAAAAGAGGTAAGTGGCAAGTATGTGGAGGAAATGTTAGGGAACTCAACCAGGATTCTATACCAAATCAAAATAGTCTCCTGAACCATATGTGTGAGGTAAGTCTGTGTTGGTCCTATGGCCGTCGGTGTCTAGCACCGTGTACCCAAGTGTGAGCAGCCCGCTATATCATGTTCGAGACATACTCAAATTTTATGTTTGAAGTTAGTGTACCAGTCCACTATTCTCTGTAGGTGTGTTGCCTTCCAGTAGGAGACCAAGTCAGGAACACCTAGCCCCCCATTATAAATTGTCTGACACATGTCTTTTCTATTTATCCTCGCATGCTGCTTATTCCATATAAATTCAAATTTTTTTATCTTTAGGGATGTGAGATATGTTCTTGGGAGGGCTATAGGTATTGTCTGTATTATAATATCTTCGGTAGTATACTCATTTTAAACGCATTAATCCTGCCTGTCCAAGTCAGGGGTTTCCTCCACCAGGAGGACATAGTGGCTATGACTAGTGACTGGAGTGGTATGAAATTGGCATCAAAGATTTCATGGACTGTAGGTGTCAGGTATATCCCTAAGTATTTTAATTTACGGTCTTGCCATCTAAATGGGCAAATCTGTTGTATGTGTTGTATATCGTCAGCTGGGATATTAATATTGATTATTTCCGATTTATTTTGCTTGAAAAGGAAGTTTGAGATTTTCCCAAATCCGTCTAATTGGCGTAATAAATTTGGAATGGACTGGATTGGCTTTGTCAGGAAGAAAAGCACATCATCCGCATATAGCAAAAGCTTGTGGCGATGTCCCTTAACTTGTACTCCTGTTATATCAGCAATCAGTCTTACTTTAAGAGCTAGGATTTCAATTACACAGGCAAATAGGAGTGGTGACAGGGGGCATCCCTGCCTGGTACCGTTGGATATCCTGAAGGGAGCTGACAGGGAGCAATTTACACGAACTCTAGCCATCGGGGATGAATACATAGCAAATACTCTATCTACAAATGACTTGCCTAGATCCAATCTCAGCAGAACCATGCGGAGAAAACGCCAGCTGACCCGGTCGAACGCCTTCTCAGCATCTGTGGACACTATCACAGTGGGTATAGAACGGTTATTCACATAATCAATTAAGTCAATTGCCCACACTGTGTTGTCCTTTGCTTCTCTCGTAGGTATAAAGCCCACTTGATCAGCGTGAATTAAGTCTGGTAGTAAGATGTTCAACTGGGTCGCCAGCAACTTAGCATAAATTTTAACGTCAGTGTTCAACAGAGAGATCGGTCTGTAATTCTCGACCCTCGCGTGATCTTTACCCTCTTTGGGGATCAGTGAAATATGTGCGGTTAACGAACTACTCAAAAAAGGGTTGGTTCTGGTAATGGAGTTGAACAGGGTTAATAAGTGGGGCGCAAGTATTTTGTTATACTTCTTATAATAGTAATTGGTAAAGCCGTCTGGGCCCGGGGCCTTTCCTAATGGCAGATCCTTTAAGACCAAGAGGAGTTCTTCCAATCTATTAGGGCTGCATGTGTTGTGTCCTCAGGGAGGTCTTCTGGGAGGTTATATAGAGATTCGTATTATGTGCGGAATGCTTTGGATATGTTGGAAGTAGAGTAGGCTGTATCTTTGCCTGGTCTATTTATAGATAGGATATAGGACCTATTTGTTCACCTTCTAAGCTTACGTGCTAATAGACTACTACACCTGTTGTCGCTGGCATAGTGACTTTGTTGTAGCTTGAGTGCGAATTGTTTACAGTCTTTATCTAATAATGTATTAACTCTCTCTAAGTGTTTGTAGTTCCTTTTTCAGAGTTTCATCTGTGGGTAAGACCCTAAGTCTCTCCTCAACAGTAGTGATGGCCGACAATGTGCTCTGGAGTGCAGCGCGTTGTTGTTTGTGGTCATGAGATTGTATGCTAATAAGGTCACCCCTAATTGTGCTCTTATGAGCCTCCCAGATAAGTCTAAAGTCAGGTATAGAGGAAATGTTTAAGTTGAAATATTCCTGCAGTCTAGTCTCAATTTTTTCTTGGTACAGTGGGTGATCTAATAAATCATTATTTAATTTCCATACATACATGGAGTGTGGGGCAGACGGCCATTTGACTGCACAACTCACCATGGAGTGATCCGTCCAGCCTGTAGGGGATATTTTTGAGCTAGTTGCTAGGGATAAACAAGACACATCCAAAAATATATAATCAATACGGGAGAAGCGGGAGTGGGGGAAGGAAAAAAACGTATATTGACGTTCTAACATATGATGTATCCTCCAGACATCATGTATCGCTAAATCCCTGATGTGTTGTTTGACTCTATATGTTACTCTGTTTGGTGTAGAGGAGAGTCCTGTTGTTGTTTCTAGTGCAGTGTTGAGAGAGAGACGTTAAGGTCCCCTCCCAGTATCACCAAGCTTCTCTTGTTCTCCAACAAAGTGTCAGAAAAGCGTTTAAAAAATGATCTTGCTGGACATTGAGGGCATATACACAGGCTAATGTGACCATTGTGTTATATAGTTTGCCAACTAATATCAAATACCTACCCTCCCTGTCTTGTATTAAATTAAACAGAGTAAAAGGGATACCCTTCCTTATTAATATTCCTACCCCGTTAGTTTTATTATGGTTAGATGAGTAAAATGTCTCGCCAAATTTATATTTAAACGTTTTGGGCTCTTTCTTATGTATGAAGTGGGTCTCTTGTACTAAGATCATATCCCCTTTGTTATCATTGAAGTCCTTAAGTGCTATGTTCCTCTTACTCAGAGAATTATGGCCTTTTGCATTAATAGTTATAATATTCAGCACATTTTTTTCAGAAGTCATGTGTTATCAGTATAAGAAGAAGGAGTCGGACAACACATGATTCCGTATAAGTCACAGGAGTACAACACATAAAACCAGGTCTCATAAACATTATAAATTGTGACAGTGAGTGAGCATTCATGGGTATAAAAGTGAGCGAGCAAGCACAGTGTGTTACATTAATGGAAACAACAATAACAATAACACAGTTAAAGAACAAATAACTATTGGTAAAGATAAGAACATTATTGGGGGAAATAGGGGTGATCCCACTAACACAACTATGATAATAAATGGATAAGGGTCGGCCGGATACTTGAACCCAGATATCTACGATGGTATTTACTGGCCACATTTAATATTGGGGCACCTGGGCCCTTATGCTTAAAACAGACTCGTGTAACTCAACAAAATAATAAATCAGAGTGTCCACACCTTTGTTTAGGTGTATATATGCCATCCTTGGTTTCTATAACTCGACATAGATTATGCAAAACACAAGTAAACAATTTGACAATAAATGTCCAGATTGATCTCACCCAACCATGGGAACTGGAAACAGGTTAAGTCTCAGATCTTTATCTCAGGATTTCGGATTGTTCCTCCTTTTCTTGTGTACCACTTTGTGCCATTGTGTCCCTGCTGTGAGTTGCGACTTTAATGTCACATCTTCAGATGAGCTCTCCAGTGGATGAGGTGGTTGTAATGATAAACCCAGTCCTATGGAGAAGGATTCCAGGTCCTGCGGCCCTCTGTAGGTGTGAGTATGCCCTTCGTTCACCACCACTAGGCTGAATGGGAATCCCCAGCAGTATTTAATGTTCTTCTCCTGAAGTGCAGTGGTGATAAACCGGACATCTCTTATGCGTTGTAGTGTGCTTGTGCACAGGTCCGGGTAGATTTGCAGTGAGTGGTCCAGATAAGATATCTTCCTTAGTTGTCTCGCTTTGGACCATATTTCTTCTCTGTCTGTGAATCTCAGAAATCTAAGAATGACATCTCGGGGGGGGGGGGGGGGCACCCGAGGGTGGATGCGGCCGCAAATCGCGGTGAACCCTCTCCAATTCCATATCTGGTATCTCTGTCATCCCCAAGAGTTGTTGAAACAAATTCTGTAGGTATTCCCTGAGATCAGAGCTCTTTATTGTTTCCGAGATGCCCTGCACCCTAAGATTAGACCTCCTACTACGATTTTTGAGATCTTCAATTTTGTCTTGTAGGGATTCTATTTGTGAGGCCTGCACATTTGTGTGAGTGTCAAGGGCTCTTATCATTTCACTGATAGTAGTTTGAGTGTCCTCCACCTCCTCCACCCTATTCCCTAATGCTTTAATGTCTTTTCTCATGGCTGTGAGTTCTGTAGTTATCAGAGACTTTAAGGAGGCAAAGTCCTCCTTTGATGGTAGGTTATCAATGTCCTGTTTTAATTGAGAGATGTATGCAGCAGTTGCCTGCGTGTCTGTGGTGTTAGGCGAGGCCATGAGGGATTCAGCAGGTACTGTTGTTTGAGACGCAGAGTTATTAAATCTGGAAGCTGAAAAAACGTGCTCACTGACACTGGTGCAGCAGATTGGCTTTTAGAGAGCTTTTCCCCTTTAGTTAGACGTCTGGCAGCCATACTTTGTGTTCAAGAGAGTAATGCTAACATCTAGCAATATTGCATGTCTTTTTACACTTGCAACAGTTGTAGAGAGAATACAAAATAAGATGTGGAGTAAGCTTCTAGTGCAGATATTCCAGCTCCCATATATGTTGTGCTGTATTTGTGTTGTAAATTGAATATAGTTTACTTAAGATACCATATCATGTTACTCCTATAATTATGCTATACTCCTACATCATCTGGCCGTTTATTGTTATTCAAGTGCACAAAGAGATATGGCATCCGCAGTTTCAGCGGTATTTGTGGTGCATGGCGATCCCCAAGTTATTAATAATTAATATCCAGGTCTTTAGTTCATGGCATGGGACCTATTTATCCCATAGGCGTCTTATCTATCTTACCCCAGGTCCACTGCAATAACCGGAGCGCCTCTGTTTAGCCCAGCAGCATGGCCTATGCACGGCCTTTCCAAGATGGAGGCGGGCTTCCCGGTGTGAGGCAGAAAAAAGTTCACTGAGGCTTTAGTAAGTGCTCACAATGTTGGCATTTCATTTCGGAAAGTGTCCCCACGCTGTTATGCACAGATGGGTCACTTTTTGTGCATGTGCGTGGCGTGTGAGTGTCTCTGGGTCCTTTCTCCAACACGGAGCTATATCACCTTGCGGCCATTTGCCTGCACGGCCGAGCTCCACCCCCCGGGTTTCATATCCCTTTAATGAATAATGATCAGAAAAATGTTCATTAATAATTTAGATAAACAGTGAGGACTTTAAAATATGTTAATGTTTTTAAAATAATAGTAAGGATATGAAATAGTTGAATGCATCTGCCTTAAATTGATATTAAAAGTTAATATTGAATTATATAGCTGTCTTATCAGCATATTTTCCGCTTCTGTAAAAATATGGGCAAATATTTTTAATTAAATAGAATTGTTTAGGGCCAGATAACACGTTGAGAGCAAAATATCTCTTCCGCAAAAGTGATATTTGTGCTCAACTTAGTAATACCAGCGCACATGTGAGCTGGTATTACAACTGTGGTTTAATGTGTTTGCGGGTGTGCAATAAATCAGCACTCATCTTGTAATCTAGCCTATAATAAGTAATGCAAAATCAAAACAAAGCAAAACAAATAAATATCACTATCTGTCATATATTTTTTTGCATGGCAACTCTTAACATCTGGCATCTAGGGCCATGTCTTTGAGCAGTGGCAGCTGGTAAAGTTTTAAGTTGGTGGAGCAGAATATTCTGCAATTTCTATAACCTTTATAGGTTGTTGTTTTAATACAGGAACCAGAAATGTATTTAGTAATATATGTCCGTTTGTTTTTAAATTTAGCTAAAACATAGTTGACATTACATTAAAGATCTTCTTTAAATAAATCACTGAATTAACTAACAATCTTAAGAAATTAACTATGGACACATATGCTGGGGAATAAAAAGGTTTTCTTTTGTTACTACCATACTTCCCAAAATGTGTGGTTAGGTATATATTATGGATATAGGTATTAGGAACACAGGAGGTTGACAGGGGCATCACTGTTTTGTGGAAGTGGGTGGGGCATGGGTGGATAGTGGACAGAATCAAGGGTGTCTCTGGTTGGTCAGTGGGCGGGTCTAATGGAAATTCTGCAAATCAAGACATATGGCTATCTCAGAGGGACAGCGGGACAGAGCTCAGAATTAGACATTTCCTCTCAAAGAGACAGCTGGGAGGTCTGTAGTAATATTTAATAAGATGGCATCATTTTTAGAAAATTATCTGTGATAGGCACTTGCAAAATAATAATAATAATAATAATAAAAATCATATTAAAGTATTATCTTGTGTTTATAGAGAGCAACTTAATCCCAAACAGCCTGATTTAGAAAGCATTGCAAGTATATTATATACACAGAAATATACTGTATATAAGACATATACTGTATTTGCATCACATGCAGCTTATTAAGAGTATAAACAAAGACCTAGAAAAACAATCACACACACACACAAGCAGATTATGTACAAGAGAGCATTTTTTTTTATATTTCACACTCTCTCTTATACACTCACACTCACACCCCGTCTCTCATACACACACACACTCTCACATACACACACACTCTCACATACACACACACACTCTCACATACACACACACACTCTCACACACACACACTCTCACACACACACACTCTCACACACATATATACACACACACACACACACACTCCCTCTCTCAAATACTCACGCACAAGAAAATATTCTGCAGAAGAAAACATTCTTCCCCATTACTGAGAACACCACAATCACAATTGGAAAGTAGAAAAAATCACATAACCATTGCTTTTGCTTTTAAGCAGGCTTACTTTCTCACAAACTCGGAAAAAGACTGAAGTTGTGATAGTATTTCCTGCGCTCTCTCCCCAGACTACTGAATGCTGTATGTAACTAGTATGCACTCTCTGGGGTCTATTTATATATGTGCGGACGGACATGAACCGCTATAGCGAACCATGTCCGCCGCACATCGATAAATGCTGACAGCATACACTGTCGCCATTTATCATTGCACCAGCAGTTCTTGTGAACTGCTGGTGCAATACCCCTCCTGCAGATTGGCCGCTAGCAGGGAGTGTCAATCAGCCCAATCGTACCTGATCGGGCGGATTGCTATACGCCGCCTCAGAGGCGGTGTATGAGTTTAGGAGCAGCGGTCTTAAGACCGCTGCTTCTTAACTCCTGTTTCCAGCGAGCCTAAAGGCTCGCCCGGAAACAAGGGAAACAGGGGCCATTCAGCCCTTGTTAAATAGACCCCTCTCTCTTAAATCCTAACACCTACTCTGTATAACTAGTGTGCACTCTCTCCCTTGACTAACGGTGGCTCTAAATAACTAGTGCGTGCTCTCCCCTGACAGTCACAATTAAAAAAATATATAAATAAAGTAAAAAAGTATATTCCTGGGCTGTGCGCAATTTAAAAAATGAATGTGCTCTCTGTTAAAAAAAATATTTCCACACAGAACACGCACACCTTGGAGGGAACGGAGCTTAACATGTATTTGAAACCCTAAACTTCCGGCCCCCCACATAGCCGCCACTAAATAAACCTATTAACCCCTAAACCGCCAGCCCCCTCACATTGCAAAACACTAAATTAAACTATTAACCCCTAAACCTAACACCCCCAACTTTAAATTAAAAATACAATATAACTATCTTAAAATAAATAAAAACTTACCTGTGAAAAATAAACCTAACATTAAACTATAAATTAACCTAACATAACTATTCTAATAAAATAAAAAAATACTACCAGTTTAAAAACTAAATTACAAATTTAAAAAAACTTAACACTACGAAAAAAATAAAATCTAAAATTACAAATAATAATAAATGCTAAGCTGCAAAAATAAAAAACACTAAAGTGAAGGTTAAGTTACTTTTTTCTCGATGCTGAATTATATTATTTGACCAAAATTAGTAGGAGTTTCATTCATCATCTCTTACACAATTATCGATATAAAAAGTTATCACTGTAATACATAAGTATTTATAACTTATCCGATTCAACCCGTTTTCTTTTTTTTTTTTTTAATCTCCTGATCACGTTCTCCTAAAATCCAATTGAAATTCTGGCCGTTAGGCGGCCATCGATCCACGTCACCCGCCTCCCTTTTAAACTGCGCATGCGTAACGCATGATAGTCTCAATCTTAGACTCGATACGCGCTCCCGTTTTGCGCAAGCATAATCCATCTCAGTAGGACTAGTATCAGTGTCTGTTTATGCATGCGCATTGGTGCAGGAAATTTTAGACTATCGCATGCGCAAAAGTTGACGAAATTGATGATTCGCGCATGCGCTACTAAGTTAGTGCACGCGCTTGGGAGATACGTATAGAGCGGGTTGGACCGCTCTATACGTCACAGCATTGAAAGTCCAGAAATATAGGTGGGGAGGAGCATACACGGAAACGGTAGGAGTATAATAATATAAATATAATCATGATATTCATTAAAAATTTAAAAATAAACTTAGCGATCAGCTTCTTATATTAAAAATGGATACATTCATGTCTTCAAGTAGAGTAAAATTAACCTTCACTTAAGCTTGCAAAAAATAATAAACGAAATAATCAAAAATAAAAACAACTACACCAATTCTAATAGCCCTATAAAAAAGCCCCCAAAATAAAAACACCCCCTAACCTACAATAAACTACCAATTGCCATCCATTAAAAGGGCCTTTTGTAGGGCTTGCCCTAAGTTAAACAGCTCTTTACCTGTAAAAAAAAAGACAAAGTCCCCTCAACAGTAAAACCCACCACCCAACCAACCCCCCAAAATAAAAAAACCTAATTCTTAAAAATCCTAAACTACCCATTGCCCCTAAAATGGAATTTGTATGGGCATTGCCCTTAAAAGGGCATTCAGCTCTTTTCCAAATGCCCATCCCTAATCTAAAAAAAAACCCACCCAAAAAAATAAAAAAAAACTAACACTAACCCCAGAATATCTACTTACGGTTCCTGAAGTCTGGACATCCATCTTCATCCAGGTGGTGAGAAGTCTTCATCCAGGTGGCGACACCTTCATCCATCTTCAGGACGTCTTCTATCTTCATCCCAGCGGTGCAGAGCTATCCTGGAAGTGGATCCCATCCTGTGAGGAGCGTCCTCTTCATAAGGTCACCTATGTACACTGAAGTTGAATGCAAGGTAGCCGTTTCAAAATGGCGTACCTTGCATTCCTATTGGCTGATTTGATTCTTCAAATTCAAATCAGCTAATAGGATAAGATCTTCTGAAATCCTATTGGCTGTTCAAATCAACCAATAGGATTTCAGAAGCTGAATGACCTTTTAAGGGCAATGCCCAGACAAATGCTCCTTTAAGGGCAATGGGTAGTTTAGGATTTTTTAGAGTTAGTTTATTTTTTATTTTTGGGGGTTGGTTAGGTGGTGGGTTTTACTGTTGGGGGGACTTTGTATTTTTTTTTCAGGTAAAAGAGCTGTTTAACTTAGGGCAATGCCCTACAAAAGGACCTTTTTAAGGGCTATTTGTAGTTTATTGTAGGTTAGGGGGTGTTTTTATTTGGTGGGGTTATTTTAATAGGGCTATTAGATTAGGTGTAATTGTTTCTATTTTTGATAATTTTGTTTATTTTTTGTAAGCTTAGTGTTTTTTATTTTTCGGAATTTAGTATTTTTTGTAATTTTAGATTTTTTTTAAATTTGTAATTTAGGTTTTTAATTGGTAGTATTTTTTATTTTATTAGAATAGTTTTGTTAATTTATAGTTTAAAGGGACAGTAAACCTTAAAAATAATGTTATATAATTCTGCACATGGTGCAGAATTATATAACATTATTTAGGTGCTATAGCCATAAACGCATTTTTTACCTTTTACTTTGCTAAAAATATGGCGCTTTTACAGACCCGCTCTCTGCTGAGCGGGTCTGTTATTTTTAGTCAGCGCATCGGGCCAGCTGTATAGTCACAGCCCGGCCCGACCGCGCCATAAGACTAAGTGCAGCTCGGGCCGGGCTGTGACTATACAGCTGGCCCGATGCGCTGACTAAAAATAACAGACCCGCTCAGCAGAGAGCAGAGAGCGGGTCTGTAAAAGCGCCATATTTTTAGCAAAGTAAAAGGTAAAAAATGCGTTTATGGCTATAGCACCTAAATAATGTTATATAATTCTGCACTATGTGCAGAATTATATAACATTATTTTTAAGGTTTACTGTCCCTTTAATGTAAGGTTTATTTTATTTCACAGGTAAGTTTTTATTTATTTAAATATAGTTATATTGTAATTTTATTTAAAGTAAAGGGGGTGTTAGGTTTAGGGGTTAATAGTTTAATTTAGTGTTTTGTGATGTGGGGGGGCCGGCAGTCTAGGGATTAATTAGTTTAGTAGATACTATGTGGGGGCTTAAAATTTAGGGGTTAATACTTTATTATAGCGTTGGCGATGTGTGGGGCCAGTGGTTTAGGGGTTAATAGGTTTATTTAGGTGACGGCGATGTCGGGGAGCGGCGGTTTAGGAGTTAATATATTTAAATAGTGTTGGCGATGTGGGCGGCAGATTAGGGGTTAATAGGTTTAATATAGCGTTTGCGATGCGGGACTCGGGAGGGTGGCGGTTTAGGGGTTAATAGGTATTTTATGGGTGTTAGTGTACTTTTGTAACAGTTTAGTTATGAGTTTTGTGAAACATTTTTCTTTCACAAAATCCATAACTACTGCTCTCAGATGGCGCACAACCTGTAATACCGGCGCTATGAAAATCTACACAAAAACGTAAATTTTTCAGCATTAAAAGCCGTATCGCAAACTCGTAATCTAGGTGAATATTAATAATAATTATGGAACATTTGGGGGGACACTTTCCCAATGGACCAGCTGCCACTGTCTGTGAAACTGATTTGCAAATGCTGTAAAATTTAGCAGCAACCAGAGTATTAAGCCTACCATTATTTTTACAAGCCCCGAAAAAGTTTATGTATATAGCTATAAGAATCAAAATTTTGGGCTGTTCGGAGAAAGACTATATACTTTTTCCTGTAAACAAAGACATTAGAATATGGAAGTGACTATATTAGTTTTCGTACCTACCTTTCTCCTAAATACAGTTACTTTCAAAAGTTGTTAGCTCATAATGTTATACGTTGATCTGCGAATGCAATTACAGTTCTTTCTAGCAACAGGAGAGTATATGGGGATAGCTTCATACTTATTTTGCAATTCCACCATAGTTATCATCCTATAGCAATTTTGGTTGGTAGCCTTATTATCACACACCCACTCACCCATATGCAGACAGAGACAGCCACATCCACATTAGTTTTCGAACCTGAAAAATAAAAAATACATAAAAATTCTAAATATTTTAACCTTTTGTTTATGTCACATAAACATAAAAAGCGACATATTTACAGTAAATACATATTACTACAGTTTTAAAGGGAAATTAAAAGGGGTTATACTTATTTTGGTTTTATCATTTAAATTTAATTTTTCATTTTATATTTATTTTTTTGTAGATTTGATAAAATTGGCAATATAGTGTTAAAGGACCGATAAATACAGCAGAATTGCATAATCAACAAGTACATAATAAAGACAATGCAATAGCATTTAGTTTGAATTTTAAATAAGCAGTTTATTTTTTCTGACAAATTTCAGAAAATACTACAATTTGCCAGCCCCTTGTATCATGTGACAGCCATCAGCCAATCACAGACTCATATACACAGAAATCTTGCATATAATCTGTAGTAGCTACTGACTCAGAAAGTGTACAAATAAGACTAGGCACAATTTGACAATTGAAGTAAATTGGAAAATCTCTCAAAACTCCATGCTCTATCTAAATATCAAAACTTTAATTTTGACTTTAGTGTTCCTTTGAATTAAAATTAAATAAGTGTTATACTTAACATTTAATTAATTTTTTGAGCATTTGAAACCAAATGAGGAAGTACGTACACCTACAGCTAAAAACACTGTACATCAGCAAAATGGTTTAACCCCTTAACGACCGAGGACGTGCAGGGTACGTCCTCAAAAAAAAGGCAGTTAATGCCTGAGGACGTACCCTGCACGTCCTCGGTGTGGAAAGCAGCTGGAAGCGATCCTGCTCGCTTCCAGCTGCTTTCCGGTTATTGCAGTGATGCCTCGATATCGAGGCATCCTGCAATAACCATTTGTAGCCATCCGATGCAGAGAGAGCCACTCTGTGGCCCTCTCTGCACCGGACATTAACGGCTACGTTTGTGGGTGGATAGGAGCCGGTGTGGGAGGCGGGTGGCGGCCATCGATGGCCCCGGATGATGCTGAGGGGGGCGGGAATGCCCGGGGGGCGCGCACGGGCGCGCGCGCGTGCACGGGGGGTGGGGGCGGGCGCGTGCACGGGAGGGAGCGGGTGGGAACCGCTGCACTACAGAAAAAGTACCATTAAAATTTACTAAAAAGGGGAAATAAAGTTGGCAGTAAAAAGATCAGGCAGGTGGTGGGGGTTGGTCTGTGGGGGGGGGGGAAGCTACACTACAGAAACTAAAAATAAAAACAAAAAAAAAACTTTTTATTTTGCAAAATGGGTACTGGCAGACAGCTGCCAGTACCCAAGATGGCCCCCAATAAGGCAGATGGGGAGGATTAGAGAGCTGTTTGGGGGGATCAGGGAGGTTGGGGGCTAAGGGGGGATGCATATGTAAATATGCTTTAAAAAAATAAAAATAAAAATAAAAAACCTTTTATTTTAGTACTGGCAGACTTTCTGCCAGTACTTAAGATGGCGGAGACAATTGTGGGGTGGGGGAGGGAAGGGAGCTGTTTGGGAGGGATCAGGGGGTCTGATGTGTCAGGTGGGAGGCTGATCTCTACACTAAAGCTAAAATTAACCCTGCAAGCTCCCTACAAACTACCTAATTAACCCCTTCACTGCTAGCCATAATACACGTGTGATGCGCAGCAGCATTTAGCGGCCTTCTAATTACCAGAAAGCAACGCCAAAGTCATATATGTCTGCTATTTCTGAACAAAGGGGATCCCAGAGAAGAATTTACAACCATTTGTGCCATAATTGCACAAGCTATTTGTAAATAATTTCAGTGAGAAACCTAAAATTGTGAAAAATTCAACGTTTTTTTTAATTTGATTGCATTTAGCGGTAAAATGGTGGCATGCAATATACCAAAATGGGCCTTGATCAATACTTTGGGTTGTCTGCTACACTACACTAAAGCTAAAATTAACCCTACAAGCTCCCTACAAGCTCCCTAATTAACCCCTGCACTACTGGGCATAATACACGTGTGGTGCGCAGCGGCATTTAGCGGCCTTCTAATTACCAAAAAGCAATGCCAAAGCCATATATGTCTGCTATTTCTGAACAAAGGGGATCCCAGAGAAAAATTTACAACCATTTATGCCATAATTGCACAAGCTGTTTGTAAATAATTTCAGTGAGAAACCGAAAGTTTGTGAAAAAGTGAACGATTTTTTGTATTTGATCGCATTTGGCGGTGAAATGGTGGCATGAAATATACCAAAATTGGCCTAGATTAATACTTTGGGATGTCTTCTAAAAAAATATATATACATGTCAAGGGATATTCAGGGATTCCTGAAAGATATCAGTGTCCCAATGTAACTAGCGCTAGTCTTGAATAAAATGGTTTGGAAATAGCAAAGTGCTACTTGTATTTATGGCCCTATAACTTGCAAAAAAAAGCAAAGAACATGTAAACATTGGGTATTTCTAAACTCAGGACAAAATTTAGAAAATATTTAGCATGGGTGTTTTTTGGTGATTGTAGATGTGTAACAGATTTTGGGGGTCAAAGTTAGAAAAAGTGTTTTTTTTCTATTTTTTTCTCATATTTTATAAAAAAAATTATAATAAATTATAAGATATGATGAAAATAATGGTATCTTTGGAAAGTCCATTTAATGGCGAGAAAAACGGTATATAATATGTGTGGGTACAATAAATGAGCAAGAGGAAAATTACAGCTAAACACAAACACCACAAAAATGTAAAAATAGCCTTGGTCCCAAACGGACAGAAAATGGAAAAGTGCTGCGGTCATTAAGGGGTTAACATTTTGAACCATTTATATTAGGGTTGCACCGATACCATTTTTTTATGACCGAGTACAAGTACCGATACTTGTTTTCAAATACTCGCCGATACCAATTACCGATACTTTTTTTTTTTTATGTCATGTGACAGTATACCAAGCACAATACAGACTAATTATTTAAGATTCCTTCTTTATAATTATAAAGGACTGTAATTCAAAAGACATTATGAAATAATAAAACAGTTTTATTTGTCACAAAGTTCACTGAACATGTTTATAAATAAAAAATATTACATTAAAATATTAAATTTAAAGGGGTGATGCAATTGGGTTGTAGGGCTGTTATATAACATCAATCTGACATTTGTCTTTCACTTTCCACACTACTGCATGGGGCAGAAAGATATTTTTGGCCCATTTTAGCCAGAGCTGGAAATCTGTTTATTAACTGCCCAGTACTTCAGGGGTTTGTCTGAACGAGGAACAGTGATCTTTCCTACAATAATACAAATAACAGCAATTTGTATTGGCAGAACAGTAGTAAACAATTTTTAGTTGAGTCTCCACTCCAGTTTAAAATGAAATGGGAACATGCAGTTTGAAAAAACGCCACAAGACAGCATATGGGTAGGAAGTGGAGGTATCGGTTTAAGTATCAGTGCATTTGTACGAGTACAAGTACTCATGCAAATACTTGGTATCGGTACCGATACCGATACTAGTATCGGTATCGGTGCAACCCTAATTTATATCAATATGACCGTAGTTTGAAAAAAGCCATGCCCACTGTACAGTGCAGAGTTCTGATGCCCCACATGCAAACACAAGAAGTGAAGGCAAGAACATGTTCCAAATGTATTAAGCATTGCTTGATATATATTTTCCAAATTATTTGGAGCACGTTCCTGCCGCTAACACCCATAGTTGCAAGAGGTGCCAAATACGTGCATTTCTGTATATAAAAAGAGAACTTATTTTATTATTATACTTTATTTATGAAGCGCCAACATATTCCAATGTGCTGTCCATGAGTACAATTCATTAAAATACAACAATGTAAAACTTGTAAGAGAGAAGACAAAATTTGACAAACACATAAAGGAGGAGTTGAGGGCCCTATTCCCGTGGGAATTTACAATCTAGAAGAACTTCTAGCAAAGCAGAATAAAAGTACAACTGCAACAACTTCCGAAAACACCCATGAAACACTATTAATGTAAATGTTTTTGATTGTTTTTGATATGGAGAATTTTGCTATGGAGAATTAGCGGTATATTTACCAATTGCTGAGGGACATGATTTGCTGTAGGCAGCGAATCATGTCCGTCTGACATAGCTAAATGCCGACAGCATACGCTGTTGGCATTTAACATTGAACAAGCATTTCTTTCGAAATACTTGTGCTATGCTGCTCCCTGCAGACCCAAAAGGTGGCAGACAAGTTAAGGAGCAACAATCTTACGACCACTGCTTCTTAACTTAAGTTTCCAGTGAGTCGGAAACTTCGGGTGTAGAAAGCAGCATTTCGCTGCTTGTTAAATCTAGCCCTTAGTCTTACTGAATAGGATATTAGGTGTTTCAGAGACCTCGTAGACACAAATTAGGGGCTGGCCGTGAGACTTCTGTGAGCGTATTTGAGATTTTTCACCTACGCTAACACAAGTCATGTAGAATTAATAAGACTCTCAGCCCTAACAGCGACACACATCTGTAGTATTTCTCTTACACATGCTAAGCTTCCCTGTCTTTCTCTGGGTTTTATTCTTTCCTTTTTATTATTATTGCAGGTGATTGCTGTAATTGGATACTGGGACCCAACATGGACTTTGATCACCCAGTCTCTACTATTCTATGCTGATAGAGTTTACTCTTACTTGTGCTTTTCAGGGATGTAGATGGCAGCTGCCAATGTCTTACTAATTAACTTACATAGGAGGGACATAGAGACGTGGTCCTAGAAATAACAAGGTTGTATGGGGCTGTTTTGGAATTTCATATAATGGAGAAAAAAAGCAGATATGTCATTTTCATAAAATATTTCAAAGAATCATGAATCCTTTTAGAAAAAACATGAAAATGAAATGATGCTATGGTAAAGTAATTTGTAGATTTGTAGAAGACTGCAGCATTTACTGTATTTGTAAAGAAAATTGTACTGAGGGATGACTATTTAGCTGTAGGACGTACAGGATTTGACACAACAACCCTTACTGTCAAAAAGGGTTATAATGTTATTACGATGCAGTCTACTAAAGGGTTAACATCCGGCATTGCTAAAAACTCTCACCTTCAAGATTTGGTGAGAAATTTTTACTGCTTTGGTGCTCTACAACATAGGCCTCCTTTCCTGTAAATGTCTCCCCTGTGTACAGGTGATTCATTTGTGCACCACTTAAAGGGACTGTAAACACCAACATTTTTATTGTTTAAAAAGATAGATAATCCCTGATTACCCATTCCCCAGTTTTGCATAACCAACACTGTTAGAGATAAAAAGTATATTTCTATGTGATTACCTTGTATCTAAGCTTCTGCAGACTGCCCCCTTATTTCAGTCCTTTTAACAGACTTGCATTTTGGGCAATTGGTGCTGACTCTTAAATAACTTCACGGGTGTGAGCACAATGTTATCTATATGGGACACATGGACTTACGCCATCTATCTGTGAAAAACTGTCAAATGCATTCAGATAAGAGGTGGCCTTCAAGGGATTAGAAATTAGCATATGAGCCTATTTAGGTTTAGCTTTCATCTAAGAATACCAAGAGAACAAAGAAAATTTGATGATAAAAGTAATTTGGAAAGTTGTTTAAAATTGCATGCCCTATTTGAATCATGAGCATTTAATTTGGATTTTATTGTCCGTTTAATACTCTACTGCACTGCTTCACTACACCAGGGTTAAAGGGACAGTCAACACCAGATTTTTTGTTGTTTTTAAAAGATAGATAATCCCTTAATTACCAATTCCCCAGTTTTGCATAACCAACACAGTTATAATAATACACGTTTTTCCTCTGTGATTACCTTGTATCTAAGCCTCTACAGACTGCCACCTTATTTCAGTTCTTTTGAAAGACTTGCATTTTAGCCAATCAGTGCTTACTCTGTAAATTCACATGCATGAGCTCAATGTTATCTATATGAAACACATGAACTAACGCCCTCTAGTGGTGACAAACTGTCAAATGCAGAGGCAGCCTTCAAGGTCTAAGAAATTAGCATATGAACCTCCTAGGTTTAGCTTTCAACTAAGAAAACCAAGAGAACAAAGCAAAATTAGTGATAAAAGTAAATTGGAAAGTTGTTTAAAATTACATGCCCTATTTGAATTATGAAAGGTTTTTTTTTTGGACTTGACTGTCCCTTAAAACTCTATACTCTGTGCAGATTACTGGCTTGAAGGAAATAATAAGAAATATAAATGAGACAAATATAAAATTGGGGAAGGGAGATGAGGAGGGTAAATAATAACTACATTTCCTTCTAGTTGTGTGCACAGATTTTTAGCAAGTCTCTGTTGTTTTGACAATATAGATATGCTGAGGCAGGTCAGAAAGTCCTGTCAACAAAACACTTCAAAAAGCCCACTCACTGGTATTACATGTTCTATTTAAAAGAAAATTAAAGTCATTTTTATATATATTCAACAGACATGAATCACTGCATTGCAAAACATCTACAAGCCAAATAAACGTTTATTAGCGGATAAACTGTTATTTTGTTGGCACAATGTGCATTGCTTTGAAGTCCAGGGACACACCCATTGCAAATCTTGAGTGTTGTTAATCTAATCTCTTTTGTTGTGTTCAGAGACACATATAATTGAGCACCTGTACAAATCAAGCAACCAGTAACCACTGTGCAGCATGTAGAAGTGTCAGGATTCTGAATTTCACAAAATTAATTCCCCCCCCCTCTTTATAGTAGTGAATAATCTACTTTTCCATTATTCATTTGATAGGGAAATTACTTTTTAATTTCTTATAAAATTCTTAGTAGGACAAAAATATGGATTTTTAAAATCATATTTGTCATATACTGTTATACAAATAATGCAAAATACAATTCACATCAATTATAGGCTACCCAGCCTGTATTTATCTTGCCCCCTAATCTAGAAATGTAAAAAATGCCCCTAATAAATATGCTTATCTTTTAAGGCACGTGATGCTACTTTTTATTTTATTGAATGTTATGAGAGACTTGCGACATCTGTCAGATCTCTCAGTTATGCATTACACACCTATCAAGCTTTAGTGAATCTGGACAAGGCAATACTTTACTGACTATTTTTATGCACAAATATTGCAGCAAAGGCACAATATAGTTAACATGTTAATAAGGAAAATTGCAAGCTACAGATCAATACATGAGGGCAACATAATAAAAAAAAATTCTTTTTCATTGTACTATTTTGCCTATGCTGAGTGGTTTACATTACAGCAACATATACACTGCCCTAATAAGCAAGTTATGTAAATGATAGTAAAGCCTGTTAATTATTTCAGATTCCAATGGGTACTGTTTCAGCCTGCAGTGAATGTCACAATTTGTGACATCTGTGGAGTTTTATAGAGTTAACAAATTTTCCATAAATGTAGTATATTTTGCTTGAGGCCCTCACAGTTCCATATCGGTTTTCAATAGAAGCGTTTTTTGACTATTTATTAAATTATTTGAAAGCACAATTAAGTAAAAATGCCAGCATAGATAAATATGCCTACTGTTTGCATAATGGTCATTGATCCCCTTTCCTCATAATTAGAAGCAATCAATCAGCTGGGAACAATTTTTCTTCTGTTACCCAGATTCCTTTTTTCCATTCTGGGTTATATAGATTGTGCCTCCTGTGCTAAGAAACAGTATGCACAGGGCAAACCTTTTTGTAAGCGTTCATACATGAAGGAAAAATGGTGTGAAAAAAGAACAAATATATATTTTGTATTCTCTTAAAGGGAAAGTGTACTGAAAACTTTCTATCATGTAATGAAAGGAACATTAATTAAACATTGTAAATATCTTTTCTACCTTAAAAAAGTTCATTAAAATATTTTAAGAAGCTTGTGGAACCAATTCATTCATTGTTTATTGGCTGATAGGAATGACTAAAACTGCTCTATAGTTGAATAGGGCCTAGCCTCCACAAGTGGGAACAATTAGATTTAAAAATAAAATCCTCAATACTTTTTGAAAACTTATTTTAAAGGGGGAAAAATTAACTCCTGGATACAAATCAAACCTTCTTGTCCTGTGCATTATTTTGCCTGTCTGAAGGCGAACAATGTGTCCTCATCCTAAACAGAGGGGTTTGCTTGCTGTCTATGATTGAATGAGGGGGGACTGGAGGTCACTTCTCATTACTGGTATTAACTAAGTCCCCGGGGCTGTGTACTAACACTGCTTTTAGCCTTTGGGGAGAGAGGCTTTAGAGCGTACACATGCCTTGAGCACTATATGGCAATTGCATTTGCAATAATCTTTGTAATAACATTAAAAGATACAGTGCTCGCTCATTAACTTACCTCAGTGTGTTGTGGCAGAAAATAGCTACGATTTAACAAAGGATACCAAGAGAAAGGTAAATTTGGTATTACAAGTAATCTGAAAATTATTTTTTCTTTTTTTGATTGTCCAATATTTTGGAATTATAAAAGCCTAATTATGACTTATTTGCTCCTTCAAATGAAATGTCATTATAAATATAGACTAGTTCTCTACAAAATGCAGAGGTAGACACTACATATGAGAATGACAGAGAAAATACATACAGGTAAAATGGAATGTTTTTCCTAGATAATTTTTACTCAGAAAATTTCACATTTTCTTAAACTAAATTTATCTATGGAAACTTGTGGAACTCGCTAATTATGAGTCTGTTCCACTTGAGGTTTTATTATGTACTCTATAATCTCTTCATATTAGACAGAACCCTTTAGTAATTAAGTCTGCAACAAACTTTGGCTTCTGATTTTTCAAATACCCTATAATTTGATATTGCAATGTATAAAATCAAGGATTTAAAAAGAAAGACATTCATTTATTTGTTGTTGAAACTTACAATAAGGGAGTCATCACCTAAGAAGTACCAATGTAAAATATATCATTGTTTTGTCAAAACTATAAACTAGACATGTGCATTCAATTCATTATGAATGCAAATTCGTTAATAAAACACGAATATTTGTGTATTTTCACAACACGAAGATCTGATTGAATGCACAATGAAATTTAAAGAAAATGAATAAATACTGACGATATTAGGTACTATTTATTTGTTTCCTTTAAATTACCTTAGGGGTTAAAATACCTGTAGCACACTGAAGAGCCAAAGCTGATCTTGATTCTTCTTCACAGAGCCCCACGAGGCTTAGCTTGGTGGATCCCAGGGCCTGTGCTAAACCTCTGGGCTCTGTGAAGAAGGATCTGGATTAGAGCTGCTCTCCAGCTTACTTGTAGCAAAGGAACATTTAATCAGTTTATTGAAAATGAATGTAAATGTTTCAAGAATAATTAGTATTTGTTTAGTTTAAAACCAAATAGCACTGGCAACAAATATTAAAAAAACAAAGGGCTCGCTTCCATTGAGCCTTAATTCCGTTTGCGTGCACTCACAAACTGATAAATATGCTGTCTGAAGCAATATTGCTTATTGACTGCTTCCCACGGCCCGTTATACCTCAATTTTTTCAACCGGACTCCGGCTGCTGAAAACATTATCGTGTCCCATACATAGTATAGGAAGCTGTTAATCTTTAAATAATACCCGGTTCCCAATGCCGGCGCAAACTGTAAATACACTGTCGGAGGCTGCTCTTACAATAACAAAAATAACACCCAGCTCAACTAGGTGTAAAACATGAAAAAGGTGCTCTTTGAGACCTTTTTCCCATTGAAATCTAACCCGACATGTCAAAACCCCTATATCCGTCATTCCCCCCACATCGCAACTTATAATAAATGTATTAACCTCTAAACTGCCATGCCCCACAACGCAAACTATCTATTGAACCTAAAGGGGCATTTGTATAGGCATTGCCCTTAAAAGGCCATTCAGCTCTTTTAAGATTGCCCAAAATCCCTAATTCAAAAAATCTATTTTTTTTTATCAAATCTGTCAATAGGATGAGAGCTACTGAAATCCTATTGGCTGTTCAAATCAGCCAATAGGATTTCAGTAGCTCTCATCCTATTGGTTGATTTTAATTTGAAGAATTAAATCAGCCAATAGGAATGCAAGGGACACCATATTTAATCACGTACCTTAAATTCACTATTCAGTGTACGGCGGTGATCTTACAAAGAGGATCCTCCGCTCTCCATGGTTCCGGAGTCCAGGATAAAGATAGAAGAGGTCGCCGCTTGGAAGAAGACTTCACCGCCGGACTTCAGGAACGGGTCGCAGCTTGGAAGGAGACTTCACCGCCGGAATTAAGGAATCGTATCTATCTGGGGATTAGAGTTAGGCTTTTTTTTAAAAAATACATTTTTTTTTATTTTTTTTAAGATTAGGGATTTTGGGCAATCTTAAAAGAGCTGAATGCCCTTTTAAGGGCAGTAAAAGATCTGAATACCCTTTTAAGGGCAATGCCCATACAAATGCTTCTTTAGGGGCAATGGGTAGTTTAGGATTTTTTAGTGTTAGGTTTTTATATTTTGGGGGGTTTGGTGGGTGGGGGGGATTTTACTGTTAGAGGGGGGACTTAGTATTTTTTTAAGGAAAAGAGCTGTTTAACTTAGAGCAATATTGTGTAAATAATGCATCTCGGCTGTGTTGCAATCAACAATATTGTGATCATTTTGATTTAAAAAAAAAAAATGCCAATCCCGTTTTGCCAATAGTGAATTTCAGAAACATTAGAACTAAGGCCCTTATAAGATAAAGATAGTGCTATAATAAGCAATAATATATATATATGCATTGTCAAGTAAGATTAATATTAGTAAAGTACTT
This sequence comes from Bombina bombina, assembly GCF_027579735.1. Lineage (NCBI taxonomy): Eukaryota > Metazoa > Chordata > Amphibia > Anura > Bombinatoridae > Bombina > Bombina bombina. The sequence goes on along the minus strand of NC_069500.1, from coordinate 663,247,147 downwards.
TAGAGATCAAGCAAATCATTGAATCTGTATGTTTTTTTAATCTCGGAGAACTCTTTTCTACATAGAAAACCAAACATCACATACCAAACAGTTTCTGAATACATTTAAAGAAATGGGAGCATGATCAGATAAAGTTGTTTCGCTTACCTCCATGTCTTTTACTCATGAATGAGATTAAAGGGACAGTCTACAATATAATTTTTATTGGTTTAAAAGATAGATAATCCCTTTATTACCCATTCCCCAGTTTTGCATAACCAACACAGTTATATTAATATACTTTTTACTTCTGTGATTACCTTGTATCTAAGCATCTTCTGACAGCTCCCTGATCACATGACTTTTTATTTATTATCTATTGACTTGCATTTAGGACTGTGTTGTGCTGAATCTTAAATAACTCCTTGGGTGTGAACACAATTTCTATATGGCCCACATGAACTAACAGTCTCCTGTTGTTAAAAGCAAATAAAAAAGCATGTGATTAAGAGGCTGTCTATAGTGGCTTAGAAACAGGCAGAAATTTAGAGGTTTGAATGTTATAAAGTATAATATATCAATGTTGGTTGTGCAAAGCTTGGGGATGGGAAGTAAATGCATTATTTTTTTTTTTAAACAATAACAATTTTAGCGTAGACTGGCCCTTTAAGTAGTAACATTTATGTAAAAATGTTTGGTTTTTTTTTTAAGGAGATAAGCGGGTATAGTTTCAGCCTCAGGATTATGCACATTTCATCAAAGATTTTAGATCTGTATGGATATCATAAGTTTTCATAAGAAGCATTTAGTCTTATTTGGCATACTTTAAGAGACATTAACATATTTGGGATTTTTAAAGGTTTCAAGTAGTTTGGGGCCAATATGAAAGTCACAACCTAGAAAAATTGGACAATCACAATATGTGAGCAGCTTAGATGAAAGAAATTGCCAAAAAAAAAAAAAAATTCCAGTTGGGGATCCATAAACTTCCAGGAGAATAAATCGGTAATTGTCAATTACTAATTTTAGAATTAAATATCTGTTCTCTATGTTTACTTTTTGGGTTGGGGTGGAATAAAGAATTTTTTTTGGAAAACAATACCACTACTATTGTGACTTTCTTTAATTCATAAAAGAAAAAAGTGTCTACATACCCGGATAAAAACTCAATCCTTTATTGGCACATTAAAATGTAACAAGTAAAAACACAAATCTTAAGCGTTTAGGCAACACAGCCTTAATCATAGATGCGTGTACATATATTGAATAAGCACATTATTTAAAACCAGAACCTGCACATTATTTGTTGATCTAGTCACATGATCACAATTATACAATATAAAGGTAGTATACTGAGTTGTGCATTTAAACATAGTATCATTTGTTTCTTCTATATGTAAAGGAGTAAACTTAATAGCCATGTGGATCTATATAAGCAATACATATATGTAATTCCTCCTTTAACTGAACTATAAACTACACAAATAATATATTCTATAGTCAAAAATGTTTCCTTATAACATGTAACTATAAAAATATTTATTTTGTTCATTGCTTGACCAAATTTAAGAATTTCTAATACAACCAATAAATACTAATGCCAATCCCCAAAATATCTATTACTTTTTACAGACATATAAATTATGAAAATTTGTATAATTTATAAAATACTTAAGTAGAATGATATCAGAGCAATAACTTTATTCCCAGTAATTTATTATATCATATTCAAATTGAAACCCTTTGGAGTTCTAGTCTCCAAGGTTAAAATCCAAAAAGTTTCATGCTTAAACAACAATTTGGTACAACCATCTACTCATTCTGGGAAATACACTTTTTCCACAATTTTCCATCTTAAAGTGGCAACATCACACTGGTGTATCTCAATGAAGTGCTTTGCTAGTAATGAGACAGTATCCTATTTCTTTATATCTAGCAAATGTTCCATAATCCTGTCTTGTGCTCCACGAGTGGTGCACCCTACGTACTGTAACTTACAATGTGAGCACCACTTTACATAAACTACGAAATTAGATTGGCAATCTTATTTGAAAGCTCCTTCCATTTGTAAAAAAATCTACCTGAACTTCCTGCTCAACATGAGAACAAGAAATACAGTTGGTATGATGACATTTATACATACCCTTGCAAGTAAGTCAAGAATTGACCTCCTTTTTAGGGTCTCTCAATTTACTCTGGAATAGGATATTACCCACAGAGGCCCCCCTTTTATAAGTAAACCTACAGCCATTCTGTACTATGTAACTTAGCTGTTCATCAGCTGTTAACATAGCAAAATGTTTTTTGATAATTTTGAAAATTTGGTCATACTCAGTGGAATATTCTGTAACAAAAGTGACTCCATTAAAAAAAATTCCGTTCATTACCAAACAGCTTTTTTTTTTTTTTTTTTTTAACCAACTCCTGTCTATCAATTGTAATAAATTCTTTCTTGGCCCCGTCTATATCACAATCAGAATAACCTCTCATTTTAAGTCTCCCAACCACCAGTTGACTTTGCCTATTGCGTTCCAACTCATCTGTACTGTTACGCCTTATCCTGATTTATTGTCCCTTTGCTATAGCATATGGGACATGTCGGGGATGGCAACTCCTCCCATTTAAGATTGTATTTTTTTTTTCAGCGTTCAAGTTGGATGAGTCTGTTTGCTTCATTCTATTTAATTCATACAGAGTATAAATAACCTCTGCCACTCAATGCTGTCAGAGTGTTTGATGCTCTATTTATAGAGACGAGTTTCCTGTAGTTTTGTTATATCAGTTGCTTGATTAAGATATTTTAAAACATCCTTGCATTTGATAGGAGACATAATCATTCACATGTTCTACAATATGATTTTGGCTTTCAACCTAAATATTACCAATATCACATTCAGATAAGTAATGAGGGAAACCCTCTAGTACTGAAATGGCAAAACCACTAATACAGGAATCATAATTTCCATACACTTTGTATCGGTATTCTTCTAGGTTCACAATCTAAGTCCTTGATGCAGATGCAGTATCATAGTCATCTTCTTGATGTCTACCACCTTTTTCAGATAGGATCTATGATTCCTTTAAGAGAGTTCAGCACGCCAGTGAAGAGAGGGATTGGAGAAAAATTCTTTTTTCATTGTGTTAATTGACAGAACATGTGGGGGCATACGATTGGGTCATAGAGAGGGAGAACATTCATATAGCAATCTTAACTTTATCTGTAGGACAAACGATTGGAAATGGGTAAATGGTTTCTTAGTGTGGAATGTGGTCATATAAATTGTATACACACAGAATTATCAACAGAATGAAATCATTAATGAGAACCAGATTTTGCATAAATCAGAGTGCTATTAGAGTAGCAATAAAAGCCAAACAACTTATGCAAATACATTTTTTTGTCTTAAAGTGATGGTAAACTCTCTCTGTTTTAAAATTAGATCCATACTGCTAGTGATATTTTAGATGGAATTTAATTCATCACATGTAAGGAAGATGCACTATAACTTATGTTTTAATGTAGATATGAAATTCAAATTACCTGCACTCCCCGCCCACTTCAAAAGTACATTTTTCTGTGACCTAAAGGTTTGAATTGTTCTCCAATCAGCGCTATAGCTACAACAAATGTGCCATATGGGGAGAGCATTGATTGAAGAACAATTCAGACCTTTAGCTCACAGAAAAATAGACTTTTGAAGTGGGTGGCGGAGCGCAGGGGATTCAAATTTCATATCTATATTAAAAAGTAAGTTATAGCGCATCTTCATTACAACTGAGGAATGAAACTCCATCTAAAATATCACTAACAGCCCGGATCTGATTTTAAAAAGTGGAGAGTTTACCAGCACTTTAAGGACCTGTGCTCTTGTGAAAAATAAACAGGAAAATGCATTACTGTATTAAATTAAAAAATGCATTTTCCATTATGGCCTCTCATTTGATAACATATTTTGTTACAATTTTTCACTATTAGTACATATTTTGTTAATAAAAAAAAAATAGGTTAATGTTCACACTAATACTGCATGATTTTTGTAAACTGCATATAGTTTAATAGTTCTAGGATTGAATGCATGCACATATGTATTTAATGCAGGATACATAAAACAACATTTGTAATAGATCATAGAAGCATAATTTATATTCCAGATTAGCCAGTATGGTATGGATATATGATCTGACAATGTTTGCTCCAGATGGACTTAATATGAAATCAATGAGCAATATTGGGCCAGTTCTTCCTATGAAACATAAAAAATATAAATGTGAGTATAAATGTATCGCACACACCTATTCTATTGAAGTTATTGCTGCTGAACTTTTTGTTCACCATTGGAACATGCTTCAAAATATGCTTATATTTACTAAAAAAAATGAATGCGCAGCAGGTGTTTCTGCACATACACATACAACATGCATTTTCATTTTTCTATGATTGAATTCACATGTATTTATTTCAGGGTTCTGTACATAAAGCCTACCATTATACAATAAATTTGTCAACATTGGCTTGGATCTTATGGAATCTGTAATTTAGGGCTGCAACTAACGAATATTTTCATAATTGATTAATCGGACGATTTTTTTTTTCTCGATTAATCAACTAATCGGATAAAAAAACAAAAAATATTTTTTCCTATATTTAAAATAAAATTGACATACTGAGTGTTACAAATATAAACGTCAGACATAGGGGCCTATCTATCAAGCTTCGAACGGAGCTTGACGGCCATGTTTCTGACGAGTCTTCGGACTCGCCAGAAACACAAGTTATGGAGTAGCGGTCACAAAGACCGCTACTCCATAACCCTGTCCGCCTGCTCTGAGTAGGCGGACAGGAATCGCCAGAATTCAACCCGATCAAGTACGATTGGGTTGATTGACACCCCCCTGCTGGCGAACCATTGGCCGCGAGTTTGCAGGGGGCAGCGTTGCACCAGCAGCTCTTGTGAACTGCTGGTGCAATGCTGAATATGGAGAGCGTATTGCTCTCCGTATTCAGCGATGTCTTGCAGACCTGATCCGCACTGTCGGATCAGGTCTGCAAGACATTTGATAAACAGGCCCCTAAAACTTTACAACTTTACATTAACACAACTGTTTGTCCAATTTTTAAGCAGCAGAACACATTTTTACAATTAAGTAGAACAAAACCACAAACTGTTTGAAAAGAGGTAGAAGTAGAAAGAGGGAGACTATCACTGTTTATAACATTCTGTTATTCACACTTTCAGAAACTTTGTATTGAAATGCAAAAATGTCAGCATGACCACATGCTTCTGGCTGAGGTCGGCTCTCTTTTTGCAAGCAATTCTGCCTGCACAGAGGCGCTCAGATGGTGTTGAGGTGCTTGAGATGCAAAAGTGGGGTTTTGCCAATTTCACTACAGTGGGATATTTATCTTTGTTAACTCTACACCAATGCAAAGAGTTTTCCTCCTTGGCAAGGGGCCTCTTAAAGTAAGTCTGCACTTCATTTAAACATAAAAATATTGTGAATATTTATATGCAATGGTAAATAACCAGCTATAAGGTTAGCGAAAAAATATCTAGTCCGCTCTTAAAATAACAGATATATACTTAGAGGTTGAATTTGGTACATATTGCAATTAATTAAAAATATTTAAAAAAAAAAAAGGTCAAAAGCACTAATGACTATATATTAATAAGAGGACAAAGCCTTACACATTTATCTATACTGTACATATAATTAGCAATAGCAAGCAATTCACTACTAATTGTGCAAACAAACAGATAATAGTGTGCATCAATTCAAATAACAACTCCCATTAATCTAGGGCTAGGTGTAAATAATATGCTCAGCATTATATCATGTAAAGCATAGTCACAAATCACCTGATTTAATTATAAGCAATCCAAATCATGACTCCTATTTTATTTCTGGGTTGCACATAAGCCAGGAGTAGTTGTAAACTTCTACTGTCCTGAAAAAGTAAAAAGTAAATATCTGTAGACGTCCTTTAGGCTAAGGGCATAACCATAAAACACAATACCATGTGCAGGAGCTCCGTGGAGTGAAGCAGCTGGTGCTGTGCACAGACCAACTAATTACAAACCAACTAATCGATTATGAGATTCGTTGACAATCATTTTCATAATCGATTATATTGATTAGTTGTTGCAGCTTTACTGTAATTGATAGCAACAGAGTCGTAGCACAACAACAGCCCTGTCAGTTCAGGCCCGGGCAGCTGCATCACTAAGTTTTCTATCAGCACAGCTAGGGCTATGAAGAAGAGGAGTGGGTTAGTGAGGCTCTCCAGCACGCTGATGGCAACTAAAAGCTACAGGTAAACTTTTTCAGCTGTAGCTTAGGAACATTTACATTTGTTTAACAAAAACAAATTAAAATGTTCTATGAATATCAGCATTTGTTTTGTTTAAAACAAAACTAATACCGAATAGTGCAGCCTTTGAATACTCAGGGAAACAAATTTCCACAAAAAATCATTAGGAAAGATTCGGACTAAACAACTTTTTCTAGGCTGCACAAGTCTAATAATCAATCATTTTACTTTGTAACTTCTGATATAATATACTTCTACCATAATAGTTAGGTTACAACTAAAAAAAAAAACATTTTTATGTGAAATATTAATCAATATAGAAAAAGGAGATTAGATTAATAACTAGAGTAAATTTCAACCTAACCAAATTACTCACAAATATCATTTTGCCAAACATGAAATTCAAGGGCAAGATATTACACATCTTCCACCAATTACACAAATCATTGTTCACATCCAGCATATAGGAGTGAAAAGCATATACTCCCCCAAGAAGACTCCCAAATAATGATCATATATGTTGATCTTATATACACCAGAAATATAAACACAGTAAGAAATATGTGGGTTTGTATTTTTTCCAGCCCTTAATAAAGACTATAGCCTCTATCATGTCCTAACAGGAATACTCAAAAAACAAAACACTTTGTTATGTAAAAGGACATACTCCTATGTCTAAAGATGATTATTAAAGTATTAAAATGTGCTATCTTGGGTATGAAGAACAACACTCTTAATTATGCTTTGAAAATACCCTTTTTGAATTTGTCTACAAAAATAATGGTGATAATTGAAACTGTTTAACTTGCAATATGTTGTACAATATATGTTATGTATGGTTACATTACACACAAAAGGCCTATTTATCAAAGCGTCAACTTAAAATACACTGGAATTCCGCATCGTAATTGTCGCAAGATTGATCTGCCGTAGTTATCAAAGCATCAAGATCGGCAAATGTTGAAATTTGTGACATAAAATATGATCCTTCGATCTCAATCCGATGCATATTGATGCGAGTTGAAAACCGTGGGATTCAAGCAGAATTGTGTTCATTTGCCCTCCTATTCGACACTATTTGAAGCTCTCACAAAGTTATCAAAAATTCTACATTTACGCTCACGTCTTTTCCGACTCTGCGTACCTATTTTTTAATCCGCCACCATAGAGGTCGCGGATGCCATAGAAGTCAATGGGAGTCTGAAAACAAAGAAAGCTTATGTTCGATCCTGCAAGAGAATGAAGTATATTACATATTAAAAGTAAATTAGAAACTCTATTAAAATTGTTTACCCTTTGTAAATCAAACAATATTATTGCTCCACATTTGGTGCACTAGTAGATATAGGGATAAAAATGAAACAAATACACAACATAATATAGCTAACTTCCTTTTTATTTTTTGGGAAAAATCTATGTGCACCTTGTTTAAGCCATGTAATACAAGTCCCACTCTCCACTTCACGCCATATTTGACTCAACACTTTTCACACCAATTATGACGCAAACTCCTAAATAACCCACACACTAGTACATTTTTCCAACACTTTTGATTGGAATATGCATAATCACATGATTTATGACATCTGCCAATCTGATTAAAATACACATTATAAACTATCACTAATGAATCAAATTGCTCGATACATGTGTCAATGATCACTCATCAGAACTTGTAAGTGCCATTTGTTAATTAGTATTAAAGATAAACATTGATGCTGACATCAATGTTTTAGACAAGGATTTTAAAATTTGAATTTCATGTTTGATTCAATAGAATCTTAAGCTGATAGCTCAAAGGGATAGCCCACCTAATTTAAACTGTCATGATTCAGAGACAGCAGAAATTAAAATCACCTCTTTACTGACATGCTATTTTTAGTGTATTTCTTCTTTCTCTTGAATTTCTTTATCAGTAAGAAATGTCATCTTATATGCCAGCCCATTTTATAACACCTGTGAAGGGGTGTTTTTTAAAAATAGATTGCAATCAGACAGATGCAGAGAGAAAACTGTCCCAGGTCTTAAAGGGACAGGAAACTCCAAAATATTATTTCCTGATTTGGATAGAACATTCTCTTGTTATCCTTTGCTGAAGGAACAGCATTGCACTACTGGCAGCTAGCTGAACACATCTATTTAGCCAATCACAAGAGACAAATGTGTGCAGGCACCAATTAGCAGCTAGCTCACACTAGTGCAACTTACATTTTTACTTTCCTATCCATTTAAAATATCCATTGATTGCTGCAAATAAATACATATGATACTCTGATTACATGTTATATTCGCAATTATTCCTGCTCAGACTAATAATACATTTACAATATATACATATAGTGGTATAAATAAACACAGAGATATGACAGACAACATTGTTTAGAACAAAAAAAGGAACTTAGGGACATGTAAATATGTTTGCAAAAGATTTCTGACATAACACACACACACATACATATATATATATACACACACACACAAGTATGTGCAAGGATATACTGAATGTACAAATTCTAGCATTGATAATCATTTAAAAAATAAATAAAAAATATGACTCCTAGAAATACAAAAACACATTAATTTCTGTGAAAGTATCATATTTATTTTCTATGAGATATTGTTTGTCGAGGTATAAATCAATCTATTTCTTGGACATTAACAGATGAAACATAAAAGATTAGCTTTAGAGAAATGTGCTTGATCATGGACAGTAATGAAATGGTATAAATAAAGTTGGGAAAAACCAGAATAACCGCGACATAGATTAATGTTAGTTAACACCAGTCCGATGTTCTACACACCGTACTTGACACGTGTGTTTTTGACAGGTTTTTTGTTAAAAAAGGAGATCGTATTCAGATCCGTGGCAGCGATGTCTCTCGAGCGTATAGATGCCGGCGAATGCAACATAGTTGACGCTTTGATAAATAGCCCCCAAATAACTAGAATTGGTGTTTTAATAGAAAGTGCATGAGGATACGACATGTCAGTTAAATGCAATAGTTGTTGCAAAATATATTATTCATAGGAACAATCCTTAAAGGAACAGTATACACCAATTTTCATATAACTGCATGTAATAGACACTACTATAAAGAAGATTATGCACAGATACTGATCTAAAAATCCAGTATAAAACCTTTTAAAAACTTAGAAGCTCCAAATTTAGCACTGTTGATGAGACTAGCTGGGACACCCAGTGAAAGGGTCTGGGAGCAGACACTCCCCCTCCACTGCATATGAAAAGACAAATTAGACAAACAGGAGCCAGCAGAACTCTGTAAACGCACATATACATCTGACACTTTGGGGTTTGGTTATGAGTCTAGAAAACAGCATAATGTTATTAAAAATAAGCAAAACTATACATTGTTACAAAAATACTCCTAGATGGGCTATATAAATGGCTCATCTACAAAACATTTATGCAAAGAAAAATCTAGTGTACAATGTCCCTTTAATGTATCAATTTATCATTCACAAACCTGTATATAATCTTAGTTAAGTTTACAGAGCCACCAAATGGGGTTGTTCTTTCCAGGCATCAAGTTTTATTTTTTTTATTTTTTTTATTTTTTTTTGTATTCGATGAAAAGGGGCTTTGTGGCTCTATGTTTTGGCTTCTGTTAAAAAATTGTAATCATGTTAGAAAACATTATTAAGCAATGTCATCTGACCATCAGTTTTTTTTCTACATTTTTTTTTTGCAGAGAATTTTTATGGCAACATATTTCTCCAGTAAAATTAGCACTATATTCTTGTGCTAAAGTTTGTAAAATAAGTCATGTCAAAATGTATAATATTTCTTTTTTTTTTTTTAAAAAAAGCCTCTCTATATAAAATAAGAGTCTACAAGATATTTGTTAAGTCAATGAATATGAGACATCAGTACAGTTACAATTTGGCATATTTTACAGCATGTTAAAAGCACATGTATTTTAGACATGAATAGCAGCACGTTTCATAGCCAACCTAAAATAAATTCCTAGCTAAAATAAAATTTTAGGACATGTTCCCTAAAAAATGATGTATACACCAATAGCACCACTAATTGTTATATCATAGGAACATGCCAGTTTAATTACAGTATTAACAATGCTAATTGCTTATATATCTCACATATCGGCTTTAGGTGCTGTATGTCTGTGGTACAGGATATCCCTTTAAGCACTCAATGTTCCTAGTATTTATCTTATTCAAAGGACATGAATTAGATAATAAATAGATAAGCTTTATTAAGTGTCATTAAAAAATGGCTAATTGTGATTAAAAACTATTCAGTAGTTGGCAATATATTGTTAGCACTGGCAATTGTTGAAAAAAATCCCTGTAACATTTATGTTCACTTGTTTTAAAAACATTTAAACTCTTGGCTAATATGTTGTTGTGTAACACATATGTTGCTGGTTAAATAGGTCTTACAATATATGGATTATGTGAACAAATAAAGGAGAAAACTCATGATTTATGGTTTGAAATTAAGTTTGGGACTTAGAGCTTTACCAGAGCATAGCTTAAAGGGACACAATTTTATCTGTAGTGTAGTGATAACCTTCATACCTGACACCTCCCACCACCTGACACCTACCTGATACCTCCCAAACAGATTTTTGTCCTCCCTCACCACCCCTTTGGTCACCACCATCTTAGGTACTGGCAGAGAGTCTGTATGCAGTTTAGGGATAGTATTTTCCTTTTAATTTCTGGAGTGTAGGGAACCATCCTCACCCACCCACCTCCCTTATCCCCCCCCCCCCCCCATACAGCTCTCTAATCCTCCTAGCTGTCTGCCATTACCTATTTTGTAGGTTTTTTAGTTTTTTTTTTAATATTTACTATTTTTCTTTCTGTAGTTTAGCGGACACCCTCCCCCTCAACTAATTGTCACTGAGGTCCCATCCCCCACCCCTTTGCCGTAGTGCAGCATCCAATCCCTTATTTTTTTTCTGTAGTGTAGGTGCACTCACACTCATTCCCCCCTTTCACGGTGGGCCACCCTCCCGTCTTCCTTCCCACACCTGCCACCGGCACCAACGGAGATTGTTATAGACAGTGGCACAGACCGTGTCACTGTCTGTAATGATCAGACAATCTGCCTTCATATGGTAAAGTGAACACAATCAGCTCTCCCTTACCATATGAAGGGAGATGCCTCCTGCCTCTGGCTGCAGTCTTAGCTGTCAGAGCTGACAGCTGGGACCACAGCATGAGACAGAAGGTAGGACTTGTCTACTATGTCAACAGGGTACGCATTAGGCTCTTTTGAAAACCAGATTTCGTCTTGTGAAAGTGCAACTCACTAAGATCTATGCAAATCCAAACTTTAGTGTGTTGCACTTTATACAAGATGAAATCTGGTTTTCAAAAGAGCCTAATGCGTACCCTGTTGACATAGTAGACAAGTCCTACCTTCTGTCTCATGCTGTGGTCCCAGCTGTCAGCTCTGACAGCTAAGACTGCAGCCAGAGGCATTAGGTAGGACTTGTCTACTATGTCAACAGGGTACGCATTAGGCTCTTTTGAAAACCAGATTTCGTCTTGTTAAAGTGCAACACACTAAGAAATCTGGCTCCTAAAAGTGCTGAACATCGCGAGCAGCCACCTTCTTCCACATTCGGCAGGGAAGGAAACTGCCGAAAGCACAAGTACCATCAACACATTGAAACAGATAAGTCTCAAACTTAGCTAGTTAAATAGTTTGTTACATAATCCACTGTTCATAATAAAATGACACATGCTTTAATTATACTTAGCATGTTTATTTATTAATCATTTTTTCCACAGAAAACAAAATTAGACCCAAAAAAAAGTGAGAGCAGACATCATAGGAAAAAAGGCTAACAGGAGGAATTTAGTACAAAATGCTTGCACAGTATTAATCTTTCCCTAGCCATCCAGCATCTGTAAATTCATTACTGTACATGCCAGGTGTCTAGCTACATACGGATATGACATCAAGATAGAGGATCATATACTTATTAGGTTTTCATAAAGCCATGAAACATATAATAACAGACTGATTAGTAACTGATTACTTACTAGTCATCATATGGTTAAAAAAATAAATCTTAAGAACACATTGAAACCATTAAAATATGCTATTGTTCTATTTGGCTCAATACCTAATTCTGTAACTCACTTAAAAATGCTTGGTCACCATCCAGTCTCACAGCTGCCAGTATGGGTGCTGCCCAGAATACAATGTATTTCCCATGCTGTATCTTATACTAGTTAACATTTTTTACCATATTATTTGAAAACATAGATGTTTGTGAAAATTTTATACAGGTTTCTGATTCTGGGAAATATGTTTAAGGAATAATTGTATTAATAAAATATTTTTTCTCAGACATATTGTGTGGGTTATATCTGTACACTGAAATACAGAAATAAAGTTGCAATAATAATATTGTAGCCCAAATACCTATAAAATATGATTAGCACTTTGCTAATAATTACTTGTGAGCATTAGTTTATTTCACTATTAAGCCTCTGGTTTTTGTGACTTGCTGCACCTGTTTTAAACTATTTGTAACTGGTTAAAAGTATACAAAAAAAAAAACGGAAATACTGTAATGTGTTAACTAATTGTATTACTGCACTGTAGCTTGCATGTAACTTTATGTTTAACCTCTGCAAAGACGTTAAACACAGAGTTAAAAAGCGCCAGATTAGCAGGGCACTACTTGGAGTTAGTTAAACACTTCACCATTACCAATCACCATCTAGGTTCCAATGGTGCGTTGCTGATTCTAAGACTATTTATGTATGCTTTTCAACAAAGGGCACTAAGAGAATGAAGTACATTTGATAACAGAAGTATAATGAAAAGTCTCTTAAAATTAAAAGTAAAATTACATATTGTGTCTGAAACACGAAAGTTCAATGGGACAGTCTACTTGATTTGATTTTTTTATTGTTTAAAATAATAGATAGCGCTATACCTACCCATTCCCCAGCCTTGCACAACCAACATTGTTATATTAATATACTTTAGAATCTCAAAATCTCTGCCTGTTTCTAAGCCTCTGCAAGACACTTCTTATCTCAGTGCATTTTATTAGCTTTTCACAGCCAGACAATGCTAGTTCTTGTGTGCCATATTAGATTACAGTGTGCTTACTCCCGTGGAGTTATGCAGGAACCAACACTAATTGGCTAACGCCTAGATTACGAATTTTGAGCGCTATAGGGAAATTAATGAACGCAACAAAAGTGGCGTTATTTAATCCCCTATAGGGCTGCCATTACAAGTTTTAAAAAACCTGGCTTGTACAGGCAATATGGTGCTTTTAAGCTCCATATATCGCACCAAAAAACAAGCGCTGTTTTGACGTGCTCGTGCACGCTTTCCCCTTAGACATCAATGGGGAGAGCGGGTCAGAAAAAAGTCTAACACCTGTGATCACGGAAAGAAAAGCTTCATAACACAGCCCCATTGATGTCTATGGGGAAAAAGAAACTAACGTTTAAACCTAACACCCTAACATAAACCCCACGTCTAAATACCCCTAATCTGCTGCCGCCGACACCTGCCCCTAATCTGCCGCTCCCAACATCGCCGCCACTATATTAAAGTTATTAACCCCTATTCCGCCGCTCCCCGACATCGCTGCAACTAAATAAAGTTATTAACCCCTAAACCTCTGGCCTTCCACATCACTACCACTAAATAATTCTATTAACCCCTAAACCGCAAGCCCCCCACACCGCAACAACCTAAATTAAACTATTAACCCCTACACCTACCCCTAAACCTAACCCTAACGTAACCCTAACCCCAACACCCCTAACTTTAACATAATAAATATAGAGCTAAATTAAAGTTACAATTATTAACTAACTACCTATTTAAAACTAAATACATACTTACCTGTAAAATAAAATCTAATAGTTATATTGTAGCTAGCTTAGGTTTTATTTTTATTTCACAGGTAAGTTTGTATTTATTTTAACTAGGTAGACTAGTTAGTAAATAGTTATTAACTATTTAATAACTACCTAGTTAAAATAAATGCAAAATTACCTGTGAAATAAAATTTAAGTTACCTTACACTAAAAACTAAATTTACAAAAAATAAAAAAAAACTACCATTACAAAAAAATTATCCAAAAAAATAAATAAATATTCCTATTCTAATACCCTCTAAAAAAAAAAAACCACCCCAAAATAAAAAAGCCTAATTTAGAATAAACTACCAAGGACCCTTAAAAGGGCCTTTTGGGGGGCATTGCCCTAAGTTAAATAGCTCTTTTGCTACAAAAAACAAACAAACACCCCTTAACAGTATACAAACCACCACCCCCCAAACTACCAAGAGCCCTTAAAATGGCCTTTTGTAGGGCATTGCTCTAAAGGTATCAGAAGAAAAAAAAAATACAAATACCCACTAATATTACAAACCCCCAAACCCCCCCAACCCAACCCACAAAATAAAAAATAAAAAATCTAGAAAACCTAAGCTACCTATTGCCCTGAAAAGGGCATTTGGATGGGCATTGCCCTTAAAAGGGCATTTAGCTATTTTGCTGCCAAAACCCTAATCTAAAAATAAAACCCACCCAAAAAACCCTTAAAAAAAAAAAACCTAACCCTAACCCCCGACGATCCACTTACAGTTTTTGAAGTCCCGCTTGAACGATCTTCATCCCAGCAGAGAAGTCCTCCTCCAGGTGGCAAGAAGTCTTCATCCAGACGGCCTCTTTAATTTTTATCCCGGCGGCAAAGTCCTCATCCAAGCGGCGAGAAGTCTTCATCCAAGCGGCCTCTTCAATATTCATCTTGGCGGCATATTCTATCTTGATCCCAGTGGCACGAGGCAGGTCCATCCTGAAGACATCCGGCATGGAGCATCCACCGCCGTACACTGAATCTTCAATGCAAGGTACGCGAGAGCTGCTTAAATCCTATTGGTTGATTTGAACCTAATTAAGGCCCACATTACAAGTTTTGTGTTAAAGGCTGTGAGGTGCTAACGAGCAGTGTTGTCTTACCACTCACTTACCTATAGCTCTGGTATTACGAGTTTTCAGAAACCCGTCGTTAAAAGACAAGAAGTGAGCAATGAGCAAAATTTTGCTCATTAGTGCACTCCAATACCAGCGCTGCTTAAGTCAGCGGTGAGCAGGTGTAACATACTCATGCACGATTTCTCCATAGGAATCAACGGGGAGAGCCGGCTGAAAAAAAGTCTAACACCTGCCAAAAAGCAGCGTAAAACTCCTTAACCCAGCCCCATTGATTCCTATGGGGAAATAAAATTTATGTCTACACCTAACAACCTAACATGAACCCCGAGTCTAAACACCCCTAATCTTACACTTATTAACCCGTAATCTGCTGCCCCCGACATCGCAGACACCTACATTATATTATTAACCCTTAATCTGCTGCTCCGGACACCGCGGCCAACTTCATTATACTTATGAACCCCCTAATCTGCTGCCCCCAACATTGCCGCCACCTACATTATATTTATTAACCCCTAATCTGCTGCCCCCAATGTCGCCACCACCTACCTACACTTATTAACCCCTAATCTGCCACCCCCAACGTCGCCGCCACTATAATAAACATATTAACCCATAAACCGCACTCCCGCCTCGCAAACATTAGTTAAATATTATTAACCCCTAATCTGCCGGCCCTAACATCGCCGCCACCTACCTACATTTATTAACCCCTAATCTGCTGCCCCAACGTCGCCACCACTATAGTAAAGTTATTAACCCCTAAACCTAAGTCTAACCCTAAACCTAACACCCCCTAACTTAAATATAATTTAAATAAATCTAAACAAATATTACTATCATTAACTAAATTATTCCTATTTAAAACTAAATACCTGTAAAATAAACCCTAAGATAGCTACAATATAACTAATAGTTACTTTGTAGCTAGTTTAGGATTTATTTTTATTTTACAGACAAGTTTGTATTTATTTTAACTATTTACTAATAAATACAAATTTACCTGTAAAATAAAACCTAACCTAAGTTACACTAACACCTAACACTACACTATAATTAAATAAATTAACTAAATAAATTAAATACAATTACCTACATTAAATTAGCTAAAGTACAAAAAAACCCACAACTAAATTACAGAAAATAAAAAACAAATTACAGAAATTTAAACTAATTACACCTAATCTAATAGCCCTATTAAAATAAAAAAGCCCCCCAAAATAAAAAAAAACCCTAGCCTAAACTAAACTACCAATAGGCCTTAAAAGGGCTTTTGCGGGGCATTGCCCCAAAGTTATCATCTCTTTTACCTTTAAAAAAAAATACAAACAATCCCCCAACAGTAAAACCCACCACCCACACAACCAACACCCCAAATAAAATACTATCTAAAAAAAACTAAGCTCCCCATTGCCCTGAAAAGGGCATTTGGATGGGCATTGCCCTTAAAAGGGCAGTTAGCTCTTTTGCAAGCCCAAACCCCTAATCTAAAAAATAAACCCACCCAATACACCCTTAAAAAAACCTAACACTAACCCCCTGAAGATCGACTTACCGGGAGACGTCTTCATCCAAGCCAGGAGAAGTGGTCCTCCAGACGGGCAGAAGTCTCCATCCAAGCCGGGCAGAAGTAGTACTCCAGACGGGCAAAAGTCTTCATCCAGACGGCTTCTTCTATCTTCATCCATCCGGCGCCGGTAAGGCCAAAGTGTGCAGTGACCCTAAACCTTCAAGACTTGTAATACCAGCGGGCGTAAAAAAAGCAGCGTTAGGACCTCTTAACGCTGCTTTTTTACCTTAACGCACAACTCATAATCTAGCTGTAGGTGTTTTTACTTCCCTATATAATACTTAATTTTGCTCACTTTCATTAATGATTAAGCAATTGTCCATTGAGAATTATGTCTAATAGGGCATCATAAGGGAGGATGTTACCATGTTTTTAAAATTTTTGAGAAATAAAGGTAGGATTGGGGCTCCTTTGGAGTCAAACCCCATAACACAGTAAATACATTAGGTAGATGCCAAAATTACCTACTAATCGGCTAGATCACGAGTTGTGCGTTAGGGTAAAAATGCAGCGTTAAGAGGTCCTAACGCTGCTTTTTTACGCCCCCGCTGGTATTACGAGTCTTGCAGGTTTAGGGTCACCGCACACTTCTTTGGCCTTACCGCAAAACGACTTACGTAAACTTTGTAAAGTCTTTTTTCTATGGGACTTTACATAGCGTTGATATTACGAGTCTGTCCTGGGAGACCAAAAAGTGAGCGGTACACCCTATCCTGTCAAGAGTCCTAACGCATTTAAAAGTCAGTAGTTATGAGTTTTATGGTACAACGCCGTAGCATAAAACTCATAACTAAAGTGCTGAAAAGTACACTAACACCCACAAACTACCTATTAACCCCTAAACCGAGGCCCTCCCGCATCGCAAATACTAAAATAAAATTTTTAACACCTAATCTGCCGCCCCGGACACCGCCGCCACCTACATTATATGTATGAACCTGCTGCCCTGCTGTATGAAATCTGCTGCCCTCAACATCGCAGACAGCTACATTATATTTATTAACCCCTAATCTGCCACCCCCAATGTCACCGCCACCTACCTACACTTATTATCCCCTAATCTGCCGCCCCCAACGTCGCCACCACTATAATAAACATATTAACCCCTAAACCACCACACTCCTGCATCGCAAACATTAGTTAAATATTATTAACCCCTAATCTGCCGGCCCTAACATTGCCGCCACCTACCTACATTTATTAATTCCTAATCTGCGGCCCCCAACGTCGCCGCCACTATATTAAAGTTATTAACCCCTAAACCTAAGTCTAACCCTAAACCTAACTTCCACTAACTTAAATATAATTTAAATAAATCTAAATAAATATTACTATCATTAACTAAATTATTCCTATTTAAAACTAATTACTTACCTGTAAGATAAACCCTAAGATAGCTACAATATAATTAATAGTTACATTGTTGCTAGTTTAGGATTTATTTTTATTTTACAGGGAAATTTGTATTTATTTTAACTAGATAGAATAGTTATTAAATAGTTATTAACTATTTAATAACTACCTAGTTAAAATAAAGACAAATTTACCTGTAAAATAAAACCTAACCTAAGTTACACTAACACCTAACACTACACCATAATTAAATAAATTAACTAAATACAATTACCTAAATTAAATTAAATTAGCTAAAGTACAAAAACAAACAAACACTAAATTACAGAAAATAATAAACAAATTACAGAAATTTAAACTAATTACACCTAATCTAATAGCCCTATTAAAATAAAAAAGCCCCCCCAAAATAAAAAAAACCCTAACCTAAACTAAACTACCAATAGCCCTTAAAAGGGCCTTTTGCGGAGCATTGCCCCAAAGTAATCAGCTCTTTTACCTGTAAAAAAAAATACATACAACCCCCCCAACATTAAAACCCACCACACACACAACCAACCACCCAGATAAAATACTATCTAAAAAACCTAAGCTCCCCATTGCCCTGAAAAGGGCATTTGGATGGGCATTGCCCTTAAAAAAACCTAACACTAACCCCCTGAAGATCGACTTACTGGGATACGTCTTCATCCAAGCCGGGCGAAGTGGTCCTACAGACAGGCAGAAGTCTTCATCCAAGCCGGACAGAAGTGAACCTCCAGACGGGCAGAAGTCTTCATCCAGACGGCATCTTCTATCTTCATCCATCCGGCACAGAGCGGCTCCATCTTCAAGTCATCCGACGCGGAGCATCCTCTTCTTCCGACGACTAAAACAGAATGAAGGTACCTTTAAGTGACGTCATCCAAGATGGCGTCCCTTAGATTCCGATTGACTGATAGAATTCTATCAGCCAATCGGAATTAAGGTAGAAAAAATCCTATTGACTGATGCAATCAGCCAATAGGATTGAAGTTCAATCCTATTGACTGATCCAATCAGCCAATAGGATTGAGCTCGCATTCTATTGGCTTATTGGAACAGCCAATAAAAATAAATCCTAAACTAGCTACAATGTAACTATTAGTTATAATGTAGCTATATTAGGGTTTATTTTACAGGTAAGTTTTAAATAGGAATAATTTAGTTAATGATAGGAATATTTATTTAGATTTATTTCAATTATATTTAAGTTAGGGGGTGTTAAGTTTAGGGTTAGACTTAGGTTTAGGGGTTAGTAACTTTAATATAGTGGCGGCGACGTTGGGGATGGCAGATTAGGGGTTTAATAAATGTAGGTAGGTGGCGGCGATGTTAGGGCCGACAGATTAGGGGTTAATAATATTTAACAAATATTTGCGAGGCGGGAGTGCGGTGGTTTAGGGGTTAATATGTTTAATATAGTGGCGGCGACATTGGAGGCGGCAGGTTAGGGATTAATAAATGTAGGTAGGTGGCGGCAACATTGGGGGCGGCAGATTAGGGGTTAAACAATTATATTGTAGGTGTCGGCGATGTTGGGGGCAGCAGATTAGGGGTTTATAAGTATAATGTAGGTGGCGGCGGTGTCCGGAGTGGCAGATTAGGGGTTAATAATTATAATGTAGGTGTCGGTGATGTCGGGGGTGGCAGATTAGGGGTTAATAGGTGTAAGATTAGGGGTGTTTAGACTCGGGGTTCATATTAGGGTGTTAGGTGTAAACATAGATTTTATTTCCCCATAGGAATCAATGGGGTTTAACGCTGCTTTTTTGCAGGTGTTAGACTTTTTTTCAGCCTGCTCTCCCCATTAATTCCTATGGGGAAATCGTGCACGAGCACGTATGACCAGCTCATCGCTGACTTAAGCAGCGCTGGTATTAGAGTGCGGTAATGAGAAAAATTTTGCTCAACGCTCACTTCTAGTCTTTTAACGACCAGTTTCTGAAAACTCGTAATACCAGCGCTGTAGGTAAGTGAGCGGTGAGAGAAAACTTCTCATTAGCACCGCATAGCCTCTAACGCAAAACTCGTAATCTTGGCCAAAGACAGGTGTATGAAACCCAACATTTTAAAGAGAGGGACATTCTCTTCCCAAAATTGAGTCTCAAGATTACAGTGTAACTATTTGGGAATGGTAAGAAATGTAAAATTGTGACTTCTTAATTACTATTATGAGTAATGAAATTATATGCATAATCCCTTGAATTTTTGGATATAAATGCCTATTGTCTCTTTGTCGTCTGCACTCAAACTGCAACAATAGTTTGTGCATGCACACTGAGACAATAATGTGCATGCATTTTAACACTAGGGTGAGACTGTGTGCTTATGGTAAGTTTAGATTGCTATGTGCATATTGTAAGGTTATTGCTGTAATAGTGTATTTGTTTTTTTTAATTCTCCCCTAGCTGTCCAGATGCTATCCTTGGAAGTCTTGTTACAGAAATTGAATTGACAATTGATACATAAGAAGTGTTTCAGAGATATAATATAATATTCCCACTGTGATTAACTATTTTAATAGCAACAAGAAGAGATAGTGTAAAGGAGGTTTATTTTAATGACACATTACTTTACAATAAATCTATTTAAAACATTTAAATAATGTTAATTTGACTGATGGTTATCATTTTAAATACTTTATAATGAAATACATTCAGTATTTGACTTCCATGTCACTTTCAGGGCCGCATTGGGCAGCCGGGATACCGGGAAAAATCCCGGTGGGCCGCCGGCCGGCAGCTCAGCTAGGCTGGGCTTGGCTTAGCTTGGCTGCAGCCTGCTGCTGTATGTATATGATGTATTGCGAGGATAATTATTGCTAATTGCTTCTTGCTTGTGGTTGTGAATCGATAATAATTACAGCCGCCCCGGTAATCTAATAGTTACACTTATACTCTCAGTCTGTGTCTATGACACTGACTGCACTGGTCTGCAGTCTAGTAATAACCTTACTGCAACTAGTAGTACTTAGCCATAGCATAAGCGAATCACATACTCAGACAGTGACAGTGACAGTGACTGAGTCTGTGTCTGTTTGTCCGACATTCACAGGCTCACTCTGTCACAGTTTCACTGACTCACTCACTGGGGATGAGGCAGCGGGCCGGGCCAGGGAAGAATCATGAATGAGATTGAATAATTATGCGGGATAGGCCGGCGGTGTTACGTCACTGAGTTGAAAAATGGTCTCTGTCTTCTGTTCTCCACTCCCACACATTCACCAGATGACATGATAGTGGAGGGAGCGGCTGCGCCAGACAGCGAGACGAGCGCAAGCCTGCTTTGAGTAAGTTGCAGGCAGCCGGCCTATCTGAATAATGAAAGTTTGTTTTGGTGTAAGAGATCTTTAAATCTGACGAGCGGATATTCGGTGGGCGGAGTCAGCTTGAGAGAGAGGAGTCGTGTGCTGTGTGCATGCCGAAACGGAAGAAACGCCAACCTTGCTTATCCTTGGCAATACAGAGAACACCTAGAGCCCTACGCAGCAGTAGGGAACAAGCGAGGAAGGAGGCCAAGTTTATCCTCCTGACCGGATATCAGTTTGCAAGGAAACCTGCAAACAGTAGTATGCCGAGGCATAAGGCAAAGAGGGTTAAAGTATAGGCACAACAACCGGCGCTATACCAAGTGATGCGAGTAACAGAGGAGCCTAGGAGCCTGATTAAAGCCCAAGGAACAATGGTCTTTGTATCCCTGCAATGGAAGGATTGTGTCAATTGGTGACCGGAGCCCCAGAAAGGTCTGTAAAAGTTTACAGGGGTAGAAGCTATTTGAATGTGAGCACATCTCCAATTTATAAATCCCCCGGAAGAAAATTGCTATACCTGTAGGGGACTAGGTCTTAAATACCTCAAATAGGGGGGGGGGGCATAACTTGCCAGGCACTGGGATACTTAAAGGAGCATATTGGGACTCCTGAGTTGGTCTAAATACTACATTGTGGGATATAAAACCAAACAAAATAGAACCCTATACCAAAACCTTAAGAGAGGCCCTTTGTAGGGTTTATCGAGTCTAGGGAAGGACTGTATGTCTGAAATATGCATTGGGTAAAGACTCTGTGTCTATTGTAGTACACTGGAACCCTGATAGAGGCAGCCAGAGTACTTAGTGAAGTCCCCTACAAGGGCTGAAGACTCACAGCCTGTGACTGGAACTTTTACAAGCTTTGTGTCAGAAGGTTTTTGTAAAAATAAAAGGCAGGAAGCTCAAGGTAAAGAACAAAAAGAGAGTGGAACAAAGAAGAGTAAAAGAATAAGAAAAAAAAAAGAACTGCTACATATCTGCTATATAAATTTGGGTTTACCATATATAAATTAGTATTTAGAAAGAAAAATAATATCCTGATGGGGTTACAATTGAGGGGGTTACCTACTATCTGTGTTGATCTGAAAATGAGGCCAATAGGCAAAAACTTCTGTCCTTTAGTTTAATCTAAAAAGTGCTATGTATCATTGTTTTTTATATGTGACAAACTAAAGTGTGACAGTGTATATAAGTGCCCCAAAATAACTGCACTCTATCCAAGGGTCAGTACATTTGTTTATTTTTTTTCTTTATTTCTTGAGGTTACTTGCAGAACATTCCTGTCAGCTTAACCTAGAAATTGCTATTTTCTATTCTCATGCATGATATATGCTAAAAGTGTGATAGCTCTAAGGTATGGGGTCACCCAACACTTTGTGTAGATCTTACTAATATTATTATGTACCTGCAGATAGGTTACAAGTCAAAGTCTGATAGTTTAAATAAGTGACCCAAAAGACAATTAACCCCACACTGAGTAGGGTTTGGTATATTTGTGTATTACCTTAGGCTGGAAGTTATTTGGAGAAAGTTTTCTCTTCTTTAGCGTAATTTAAGAAGTGTTAATCCATATTCTAATGTATACTATACGACAGAATTGTGATAGTTCAAGTAAATGAGTCAAATGTATATATAATCTTGCTTTGGCTTAGGGCCTGATATCTCAAGTGACATTTGGAGTATATTTAGGTTGGTGTGGTGGGAACCTAGAAACTAAACTAGACACGTGTTAACTTATAGGCTAAATTAATAATTAAGATACTTATGGGACAATCCATTTGCATCCATATTTAAGGTTAATAGGGATTTCTCCTTAGTCTTAATAGATTAAAGACCAGGGGGTCGATCCGATAAAAATCGTCGCCCGCAAAAGTCGGCGACGCCAATATTTGCGCAGGTTTGGTATCCTATATATGGCGTAACCTAGAAGTTACGCGCGTATATTTCTGCCGTCGCCCGTAGTTTTTTGGGCCATAGGCAGGTATACCAAACCCGCGCAATTTGGTATCCAATATACAGCGTAAGGACTTACGTGGCGAAAATGGAGAAATCTTACTCCATTTTCACCTTGCCACAAAAAGCAGCCGTAAGAAGCCTTACGCTGAGTATTGGAGCCCCGTAACTCCCTAAACTGGCTGCTAAAATAAACCTAACACCTAACGCATGCGCAATGTCTATCTCCCTGTCAACCGCGATCTTCTAAAATAAACCTAACACCTAACGCATGCGCAATGTCTATCTCCCTGTCAACCGCGATCCCCCGCCGCAATCCCTAATAAAGTATTTAACCCCTAAACCGCCGCCATCTACATAAACTAACCCCCTACTGTGAGCCCCTAAAACCGCCACCATCTAACTGATCTATCCCCTAATGTGAACCCCTAAAACCGCCACCATCTAACTGATCTATCCCCTAATGTGAACCCCTTACACCGCCGCCATCTATATTAAAAGTATTAACCCCTAATTTAATCTACCTACCCCGCCGCCAGCTATATTATCTATATTAACCCTAAGTATATTATAGTTAATATAGTTATTACATTATATATATTAACTATATTAACCCTAATTATATTAGGGTTAATATAGTTAATATAGTTACTATAGTATTTATATAAACTATATTAACGCTATCTAACCCTAACACCCCTAACTAAATTCTTATTAAATAAATCTAATTCATATTATAAACTAAAATATTCCTATTTAAATCTAAATACTTACCTATAAAATAAACCCTAAGATAGCTACAATGTAATTAATAATTACATTATAGCTATGTTAGGGTTTATATTTATTTTACAGGTAAATTGTTAATTATTTTAACTAGGTATAATAGCTATTAAATAGTTATTAACTATTTAAGAGCTACCTAGTTAAAATAATTACCCAATTACCTGTAAAATAAATCCTAACCTAAGTTACAAATACACCTACACTATCAATAAATTAAATAAACTACAAATATCTATCTAAAAATACAATTAAATAAACTAAACTAAATTACAAACAAAAAAAAACACTAAATTACAAAAAATAAAAAAAAGATTACAAGATTTTTAAGCTAATTACACCTATTCTAAGCCCCCTAATAAAATAATAAAGCCCCCCAAAATAAAAAAATTCCCTACCCTATTCTAAATTAAAACAAGTTCAAAGCTCTTTTACCTTACCAGCCCTTAAAAGGGCCTTTTGTGGGGGCATGCCCCAAAGAAAACTGCTCTTTTGCCTGCAAAAAAAAACAAAATACCACCCCCAACATTACAACCCACCACCCACATACCCCTAATCTAACCCAAACCCCCCTTAAATAAACCTAACACTATTGAACTTGAATCTGATTGGCTGATTCAATCAGCCAATCAGATTTTTCTACCTTAATTCCGATTGGCTGATAGAATCCTATCAGCCAATCGGAATTCGACGGACGCCATCTTGGATGACGTCATTTAAAGGAACCTCATTCGTCGGGAAGTCGTCGTGCCGGAAGGATGCTCCGCGGTGGAGGAGCGAAGTAAGGTGTAGGTGTATTTGTAACTTAGGTTAGGATTTATTTTACAGGTAATTGGGTAATTATTTTAACTAGGTAGCTCTTAAATAGTTAATAACTATTTAATAGCTATTATACCTAGTTAAAATAATTAACAATTTACCTGTAAAATAAATATAAGCCCTAACATAGCTATAATGTAATTATTAATTACATTGTAGCTATCTTAGGGTTTATTTTATAGGTAAGTATTTAGATTTAAATAGGAATATTTTAATTAATAATATTAATATTAGATTTATTTTAATAAGAGTTTAGTTAGGATGTTAGAGTTAGATAGGGTTATTATACTTAATATATATATATTATAATAACGATATTAACTATATTAACCCTAATATAATTAGGGTTAATATAGTTAATATATATATAATAACTATATTAACTATATTAACCCTAATATAATTAGGGTTAATATAGTTAATATAGCTGGCGGCGGTGTAGGGGGATTAGATTAGGGGTTAATACATTTATTATAGGTGGCCGCGGTGTAGGGGGATGTAGATTGTAGGCAAAAGAGCAGTTTACTTTGTGACAAAGCCCCGCCAAAAGCCCTTTTAAGGGCTGGCAAAAGAGCTGTTACTTTGGGGCATGCCCCGCAAAAAACCCTTTTAAGGGCTAGCAAAAAAGCTGTTACTTTGGGGCAATGCCACGCAAAAAGCCCTTTTCAGGGCTATTTGTAGGGTTAGACTTAGGTTTAGTGGTAGGGATAGTTTAGTATTTTAGGGGTTAAATAATTTAATATAGATGGCGGCGGGGTAGGGGGATTAGATTAGGGGTTAATAATTTTAAAATAGCGGCGGGGTAGGGGCTCACTTTAGGGGGTAGGTAAGGTAGATGGCGGCGGTGTTAGGGGCTCACTTTAGGGGGTTATAGATTTAATATAGCTGGCGGCGGGCTCCAGGAGCGGCGGTTTAGGGGTTAATACATATTTTATTGTTAGGATAGTGAGGGGGGATAGCGGATAGAGGGTTAGACGTGTCGGGCTATGTTAGGGAGGCGTGTTAGACAGTGCGGGTGATTTAGACTTTAGTCAGGTTTTGT
This sequence comes from Bombina bombina, assembly GCF_027579735.1. Lineage (NCBI taxonomy): Eukaryota > Metazoa > Chordata > Amphibia > Anura > Bombinatoridae > Bombina > Bombina bombina. The sequence goes on along the minus strand of NC_069500.1, from coordinate 663,221,038 downwards.
AGGCGCTGGCAGTTTCTAACATGCCGTAAGTCACTGGCGACGCCAGAAATTTGTACTTGCGCAGATTTCTGGACATCGCTGGTTTGTGAGACTTACGGCACGTTAGCATCTGACGGCGCAGTATATGGGATAGCTCGAGTTGCGAGCTGAAACTGCGGGCGACGCGGGTTCCCTTGCTTGCGCCGCAAACTTCGATCTATATCGGATCGCGCCCCAGGTTGGAAATATTTTAATTATGAGAAGGAAATAGTAAACAAAACTTACATGGTTAAAATTTGACAGAACTGTGGAGTGTTATAAGCTTAATTAAATATGTAATAGGTGGGGAGTATCTGAAACAAATAGGCTATTAAGGAAATCATCCTGCCTATTGGTCTGGTTCATTTTTCTTCTTTCTTGATGTTACTCCTAAGGGGTATATGGTCACCCTGGTCTTAGGTCACAGAACTCTTATTTTTGAAGGGAAGGGTTGGAAATTGGGGGGGGGGGGGGTTTGCTCTCTCTCTCTCTCTCTCTCTCTCTCTCTCCCTCTCTCTCTCTCTCTCTCTATATATATATATATATATATCCTCAATAGCCTTGAATCCACTATTAGATTTAAAATGGAACACAACACAGATAAAGTCCATTTTTGAGATCTAGAAATTTTTAAGGTTCAAACCCAGCAGGGGTACGGACCACACACCACACTATTTTAGAAAGCTACTGATAAGAATTCTACTCTTCATTACACTAGCTTTCATCTCAAATTTCAAAAAGGTGGGGTCAGCTACTCACAGCTCCTGCGGGTCGTCCGCAACAATACTGATGACTCCCGTAAGAACACGCAGTTGAGCGAAATGGCTCAAAGATTCCTACAGAGGGGGTACCCAATATCCTTGATTGAACAACAATGCCTCACGGCCAGAGAGTGGACACAAGAAACAAAACCAGGAAAACACCTGAACAAACATCATATCGGTTGAACTTTCTGACCACCTACTTCCCAGTATCGGAGTCTGTGGCTAATACCATTAAGAATAATTGGATGGTGATCTCAAAGGATACAAGCCTTCCTTTCTTGGATTCTCCAACTCCACGAATGGTATACAAGAGAGCTAGCAACTTGAGGGATCTTTTGGTTTTTTATGACCCCACGCACTGTTATGAGAAGCAAATGTGGTTGACTAAGGGCAAACCTGGGTGCTTTCGCTGTGGAAATTGTGTGACTTGTAATAGTCTTATTACTGGCAATATGTTTTGCCTCTCACACACCAACAAGAGATGTTCTATTAAACACAGATTAACTTGCACCTCAGACTTTGTTGTATATGCCATTATTTGCCCGTGCTCTCTGTATTATAGGTAAGACTGTGACTACATTCAGGGAACGGCTGGCCAATCACAAGACAGTCATACGCCAGGCTTTGGATAAAGGACATTCAGAACAGCCGGTAGCCCATCATTTTCTGACTGTAGGCCACCCTATCTCCTCCTTGTGAACCATGCTAATAGATCATGTACCTTGCCCAAGACGTGGAGGCAACAGGGCACTGACATTATTACGAACTGAAGCTCAGTGGATATTCGATCTGGACATGGTTACCCCCGTGGGCTAAACACGAATATAGACTTTGGCTGCTGCTATAGGGTCTAACCAGTCATGTCTGGGAGTCATCCTCTTTGCTTCATTCATCCAATTTGGCATGGCACTGGGGTGCTCTGTGCCCTCCATCCTGATAAGTGTGCCTATGTTAATTTACATATCAATGCTTTAACAACATGTTCCTCTGGAGTTATCTTGATACCATGTGGGTATAGAGGGTAATCCAGATTCTGTAGTTTTATCCACTATTAATTGTTGCGTTATGTTGTGCTTCTGATATTCTCTTTAGGTTTTCGATAGAGTATATTCATATATGTTTAGTCACTTAATTTGGGTGATTTCTTTATTTATGGTGTCTCATCATTCTGACAGAGGCACTGCGTTCACTTCGCTCTCTGTGTAACAGCTGTGCGCATGTTTGCTACGTCTGTCTCCATGACAACTGGTAGCGTTTATGTATGCTCAGGCAGATGCGGTCTGATGATGTAATCCGCAATCGCCCATACTGACAGCATGGTGCACAGGTGTTACCTATGTGGTTGATATGCATAGCTGCTGCTTTCTGATTGGTACATATTAGGTTATGCTGGTATATAGGGGAGAATTAAACAAACAGTGTAGGCGATCTTTTGCTGTAAAAATATCTTCTTTATTGACTTAAATAAAACAAAGCATTTCCAAAATAATAATAGTGCAAGACAACAGCGATCTTACGCGTTTCAGCTGAACAAATGTGCCGTAATCATAGACCTTGCCATCTGTCCTAATTCCTGCAGTTTATATTAGACAGATACGGATAGGGTATAGCGCTAGACCAAAAACCTACTTAGCCTCACTAAAGGTTATTGTCTCCTCCCTAGACAATAGAGAATTAAGAATGTAAAATCAGTGGATATAGGAGGCGCTATAGATATAAATAAATGTAAAATTCACTGTATCGTGACCAGTTAAAACATTCAAAAAATTAAAAATCCAAAATTCCAATGACCCTTAAGGGATACTTTAAAATACTATTTATGTGCAAAATCTGTGATAAAAAATCGGTGATAATTAAAAATAAAGGAAAATATCTACGTATATATATATATAAAAACAATTTATCCAAGTGAAAAATCAAAGTGAAATAAATGCAGTATCAAAGTGCAATCAATGATCAAGTGACAATAATTAGTAAAACACAGATGTGATATTTAATAAGTCATTGCATAAAAGGTTGACACAAACAATCCATATAACAATCAATCATACATAAAATAAAGTAAAACCGGTTAAACATACACACTATACATAATCCCTCAGATTCCCCAAATCAAATGGGGCTGGCAGAGAACACCTATAATGACTGTGTTCTAATCTTGGTGTTAGTAGTTCAAGGGGATCCCCCAAAGAAGATGGTCCGGAATGACAATGTGGGTTTAATTATTGTAAATCCAAAGATATAAATGTTAATGTTTCTGAATGGTGCCGTTATATCCCCAGTCTTATTTGGTCACAAATAAAAGCCCACAATGGTATAGAGCTCCTTCCTTAATGTTCTCTTAGTTAAAGGCAATCAAGTATTTATAACTTAGCCGGGAGGCTCTCCTACCTTCTTACAAGTGTCTGCCAGCGATCTCCTTACCTGGCCCGACACTCCGGCTGCTCCTTTAGATGTCTGCTCAGCGAAAATCCCGTGAGTGACGTCACCCGGTTCCGGATCCTAGGTGACCACTTGCGCAAGTGTTTGTTTCCACAGGATGTCCTCTGTACGCCAGGGTACAGAGAGTTCACTTCAGCTTCGGTCCTCCAAATAATCGCAAACAGTAGCAGGTAAGTCCTCTACGCGTTTCAACCCCTTCTGGGTCTTTTTCAAGATGCTACTTCCTGCAACCTTTGCCCTTAAATCCACTCTCTGCACAGGTGATTCGCTATTGCTACAACACCTTTCCGCAGGTAACTGTTTCCTGGGGGGGAATCAAAACACCTCACATGTCATTCTTTGTTCGTAAATTTTCACACCAAATCCCAAGCCAGATCTCTAGTGTTTAAAAAATCGTTTCCATATAATCAAATAACGTTAAAAACAATACAATTGTGATAATACATAAGACTACAATTTATAAAACAATATAAGGAGAAAATACATAACAAACAGGGAAAATAGAAAAATTCAGATGAAATATTGATGAAATATTGCGTGGTCAGCCTAAGGCCAAGATTTATCCCACTTTAGATGACATCCAAAACAACTAATGCATATAAAATTTAAAATTTAAAACATGAAAATCACATAGAATATAAATAGAACCTAGCTCAAACAAACCTAGCCCTACATTCCTTTCTAAATGATTCCCTGCTCCACATCTTAATACTAGTTATTACTCTCTAAAATGTTAGGTTAAAGATCCACAAGGAAGAACTCTAAACTAAAACGCTGAAAAAAGCCAAAAATGCCAAAATGTAGGCTACTAAAGATAATAAATCCCTAAGTTAAAAAGGGGGCTAATTCCAACTCTGAATTCAAACCCAACGGATGCAAAGTGTTAAACTCATAGATTAATTCTGCTTCCCTTTTGACTAATCTATTTTCAAAGTCCCCCCCCCCTCCAGTTATTTCGCACTACACACAATCCCCAGTATTTAAGTTCTTTAATGTTGTTCATGTAGATTTCTCTAAAATGTGTGTATAGGTGGGTTTCAAATTTCCCCTTTTCTATGTTCCAGATATGCTCCCTAATCCGATCCCTCAGCATTCTGGTTGTCTCTCCAATGTAAAACAGATTGCATGAGCACTGTAACATATACACAACCCCTTTATTACTACATCTTATGGTGTCCTTTATAGTAAACTCTCTATTCGTGCCCGGAATTGGAACCTTTTTCTTTTTTGACCCACATCTACATGCTTTGCATGTTGCACAGGGAAAGAAACCCCTGACTTCTTCCCCCCTTAAATCCAAGTCCTTTTTATTTTTATTTTTATTTTTTCCTTGCCTTCTAAACTCACTGGGTGCTAGCAGCGATTTCAAGTTCTTAGTTTTTTTGTAAACTATCCTAGGGTAAACTGGCAATTTATCCCCAATAACTGGGTCATTTCTCAACAAGTGCCAGTGCTTTCTCAGAATCTTCTTCATTAATACATGATCCTCACTATATGTGTTCACAAATGGTATATCCAATGTATCCTTTCTTTGATCTTCCTTTCTTTTATATTCTAGCAGTGAGTCCCTGTTGGTGGTCCTTGCCCTTGTTACAGCATTCTTTATATTATTTTCTTTATAGCCCCTTTCCTTAAACCTTTCCTCCAATATTGTTACCTGTTCATTAAAATCCTCAATTCTTGTGCAATTCTTTCTAATTCTCAGGCATTGTCCTACCGGTATATTTTCCTTCCACTTAAAAAAGTGACAGCTGTTTGCGTGGATATAGTTATTGGAGTCCGTTGGTTTAAAGTGCGTTCTAGTTATTAATTCCTCCTCATTTACCACTATCTCTAAATCTAAAAAATTAATTGACTCCCTGCTAATTTCATAGGTGAAAGTTAAGCCCCTATCATTGTTGTTCATAGTTTGGAACAATTCTTTAAGGGAATCTTCACTACCCCGCCAGATGATCAAAATGTCATCTATATATCATTTGAAAAGCACGAGATTCGCACCGAGCTCCGCAAAACGGAGGAACCTATGCTCCCAATCCCCCATAAACAAATTTGCGTAACTCGGTGCGATATATATATATATATATATATATATACGTAGATATTTTCCTTTATTTTTAATTATCACCGATTTTTTATCACAGATTTTGCACATAAATAGTATTTTAACGTATCCCTTAAGGGTCATTGGAATTTGGGATTTTTAACTGGTCACGATACAGTGAATTTTACATTTATTTATATCTATATATCCTACGGCTCTATAGCGCCTCCTATATCCGCTGATTTTTCAGTTTATATTACTCCGGTGAGTTATAAGCACACCCCCACTTAACTCTTACAGCTTTACTCAACAATTTACCTAACTGTTACTGACACATCTTGTTTATCTGCTCAATAGTTTATACAAAACAATCTTATGTAAATATAACATGTTAGTATATAACTAACTCTGTAAACTTATCCCTATAATCATATGAGTATTCATCTATAGAAAAAAGGATAAGCCTTATATCGGAGACTACATAGTCATGTAATTTCTTATACTTCAATGTTTTCTCATACCATAAATACCTTATTATTAAACAACAATATATAATAGTCATGTTTACTTAAGATGACTCTTTCCCTATTTTATTGATTTTGCTTGTTTTTAATATCCAATTTGCTTTCAGCACTTTTTTACATATTGTTTTATGAAATCTCCTTTAAACCATTTTACAATTTCAAATACTATTTTTAGTATTGTATTTTAATTAACTATTTAGATAGTCACAGTTTTTCCTATAGTAACTCATATGTTTTGTTAGCATCTTAAATAGAGATAATAAAAGTCGTCTTGTTTTTTAAACAGATCGCATTAGTATTAATCCTTAGACCAATTTAAAGACTGTAGTTATACTTTGTTCAAAGGCAATAACATTGGGACTTCTAACCTTATATAAACCTATTTATTTTGTACTATAGACCTAGTGGATCTTATACTTGATTTATCATGTATTTGGGGCTACCATTACTGTGGGGCTCTTAGTTCTCCTAGAATTATATATCAGTTCAAATTAAATCAATAATCGGAGCTGGCTCTAGAACCAACAATTTATAATGTCATGTTCTGAATTAAATGCTAGGGGCACTTGTGTTTTTTGTCCTTATTCCAATTATTACCTTTCAAAATATAAGTTTTTAATATAGGGTAACTTCATGTACTTTTGAGGATTAAGTACTTTTACCACTAAGTTAGATGGCACCAGACATGTAACAAGGAATATATGACTTGTTTTACCTAAACACTATTTTATACTATAGACCAAATTAAGTTAACATTCAGATGCATACACATTTATGATGTACCAGTTGACACTCTAACCAATCAGTTTTACACTCGCACTAAAAATTAATCCAGAATCCAGATTGCAGACATCGGCTCCACTTTCGGTACTTCACCGGAAGTTTATGTTCTTGTGACTTCTGGTTTTACGGAATCACAACATCCGGTAGAGTATAATCGCCCACCGGAAATACAACTCAATACTTGATATCGGCTAACACGGACACATCAAATTGCCAAAATTGGACAGGGCAACTAAGCCGCAGAGAACGAACATGTAAGATTATGTTCCTACATGAAATTTATATGAGTAAACAGGAGCATGTCAAAATGGAAAAATGTATAATTGAACCACATCAACATCCGGTTCAATAGGCAAGCATATCCGGTTTACCACTTCCGGTGTAGCGAATTTTTGGCGCAAAAATGTTGGCGCAATCTAAGTTTAACCTGATTGGTTAGAGAGGGGTATAAAAGTCTTTGCTCACCTACACCATATAATAGTCTTGAAAAAGGCCTCTTTTGTGGGCCAAAACGCATTGACAAATATATGGTGAGCTATTTTCCTTTGAATCATTGAATTTCCATACAGTACTATACTATGTTACTATCTTTTGTTCACAGATTTTGAGGACTTCCCAGATTCAATTTTATTCTACATTTTTTCTCTTCATCTCTACATAACCCTTTTCTGTTTGAATTATAACTAAAGAGACACTTCACATCTAGAAACACTAAAGATTTTATTCAGATGTTTAAAAATTGTTTCTTTTTGTGATCACTTTCACTAGTTTGTGTACACACTAGTCGCTTTTTTATACTTTTCATATTTTTGGATTATTTATTTTTGGATTTATTCATCTCTATATACCTTTATCACTTTTTTGGACTGCACTATTTTGGATTGTTTGTATCTTTTGTTCTACATTTTTTTGGATCACAGTTTTTGGAGTCATACCTAGACATCACTGACTTTGCAATTCTTTTGATTTTCTTGAGTTTTTTGATTTCCGTTTTTATTATTGTTATCAGTAATGTTTTTATTACCACTTTACCCTCACTTACAAATCGCATAGAGGTGTATCATTATAACCTAAGATCCACTACCTTCAATGCCAATTGTTACCTTTTTTCTTGTATAGCTACAACAGAACTTATCTGCAATAGTGTATATCTGTTAGCGTTCATACGCCTCCATTTTAGCGCTCATCTTAAATGTGAGGCTTATACATTTGCGACACATCTTATGATATTTAACGATTCATTTTTATCTGTTCCAGCTGCATTTTTAAATTTTAAATTGTTTTAATATAACATATGTTTTAATGTTACACTTGGACCCTGTCTACCTATGTAATATGTATTAAATAGTTATGATACCTTTATGAAACTATCCTAGAATTGTGTGCCACACATATGTCTCGATTTATGTCTACACATTGACATAGTGCCATCACCACGTTTGTGGTCAAGTAATAGTGCTATACCAACAGCTAACACAGTGTTATCCCCACTTGTGGTCTAGCATTACACAAAACCATCCAAATCACATTTATCCCCAACAGACCTTGCCTCTTTTGGCGCTCCTTTCTAACCGTTTTATTACAAATTATCATGTATTTGGGGCTACCATTACTGTGGGGCTCTTAGTTCTCCTAGAATTATATTTCAGTTCAAATTAAATCAATAATCGGAGCTGGATTTAGAACCAACAATTTATAATGTCATGTTCTGAATTAAATGCTAGGGGCACTTGTGTTTTTAACTTAAAGATCCAATATGCCTCTTGTCTTTTCAGTTGATTGAGCCTATCTCCTCCTCTTAGTGTTTTTTTGATCATTTCTATAGCGTTCCATTTAAATTTCCTTAAATCTTGATTATGATCTTTAATGAAGTGTCTTGCCAACGCAGAGCATGACACTTCATTTTCAACATAAGAAAGGTGCTCCCTAAATCTAATCCTTACGTCTCGGGTAGTCATCCCTACGTATTGTTTTTTATGTTCTTCACATTCAATCAGATATATTACATAGTTTGTACTACAGTTAATACAACCTATAATATCAAATTCCTGATTTGTTACATAAGACTTAAACTTCTTTTTTTTAATAATGCAGCTACAAGCTCTACATCTATTTTTGCCACATTTATAGGTTTCAAATGTTTGCAACCATGCACTTCCTTGTTCCATTGATTTACTTTTAAGCTGGCTAGGGAATAGGATATTCCCTACGGTCTTTCCCTTTTTATAAACAAATCCACACCCTCTCTTTATTGTTTCTTTTAATGCGTTATCCCCATAAAGCATGGGGAGATATTTTTTGATGATATTGCATATTGCAGGGTATTGTTTAGAGTACTGTGTGTTTTTTTTTGTTTTTTTTTAAGTTTCAAATACTTTTATTAATGCAAAAGTAACAATCAAATACAAAGATCAGCATGAACAAAGATATGTGGGGTGCACAGGCCCCTACTACTCAAGTATATAAACAATATAAATGGTAAACAGATATCACCCATATTTACACATGTTGTACACAGTGATAACATCTTGAGTCATTCTGGTATAGGTGTGGAGAAATAGGAAAAGGGAAATAAGAAGGGATGGGATGATGAGAGGGGGGAAGGAGAAGGAAATCAGCCATAGTAGAGGTGTTTAAAGCCAGTCCAAAGATGTGCGTCATGGTTTAGTCGTGAGATTAGGTGACCAGGTAGTGTCATAACGTGTATTCCAGTCTGCCCAGGTTAGTTAAAAAAATATGATTTGTTTAAGGTGTATAATATACTTTTTTCCATTGTGTAGATGTACGCCATCAAGTTTAGTATCATGGGCCAGCTTTGGGGGGGTTGTACTTTTCCAGGACTTGGCTATTACCGCTTTGGTTGCTATTAAAAGGTATATTTGGTTGCTATTAAAAGGTATATACATAAGTATGCCTGATGTTTAGGTAAGACATGAATACCAATGTAAAGAAGAGCATTGGAAGGGGATTTGGGGAATGTTATACCTAGGCCAGATAGTGCCTAGAAACAGGTATTCCATAGGGGTGCTAGTTTGGGGCAGTCCCACCATATGTGCAAAGTGTCCCCTATCCTCCCGCAGTTACGCCAACACAGAGGTGAAGTAGATCTGTACATTTTATTGTCTTGTGGGGATGTAATACCAGTGTGTTAATAGCTTATAATACATTTCAAACAGCGTGACACAATGTTGGGCCTTTCTGGTAAGGGTAACTGTATGTTGCCATATTTGTGGGGAGATGACGGTATTTAGATATAATTCCCATTTAAATAAATGAGGTAGTTTATTTTCACTGTCTGTGTTTCCTATTAGAGAGTAGTGTAGAGATAGGGGTCTATATAGTCTATTGCCTTGTTGCCAAGTGGTTACCCACAGTTTGCGGGGGCGAGATATTTCAGGTTTAAAACCCCAGCTCGTTAGAAAGCTCCTCAATCTAGTGTACTCGAATGTCATGTATTGGAGTAGTAGAGATTCGGTCTTTAGTTCTTCTAGAGTATAGAAGCGCGGGGTCAGGGAGGGAGACAAAAGGTCTGAGACTACTTGTACCCCTAATTGTGCCCATCTCTGAGGGTGGGAGTCAGGTAAACCCCAGGAGCAGGCCAGTTAGGGAAGTGACCGGCGAGGGGTGTGGGGCAATATGGGGATAATGCCTAATCTTGTCCCACATTCACATATTATGGGGTTAATAATGTTCAGGCTTCGACGTGAGTGGGGGGATCCAGATTAAGTCAGGAAGGTATGTATGGTGCGATAGTGAAGCCTGTTCTATAACTTTCCATTTGCTGGGAGATTTTATTGCTCCCCACTGTGCGACATGTGTTAGCATTGCCCCCTCATAGTAGCGGAGGATAGAAGGGGAGGCTATCCCTCCACGATGTGGAGGGCTCTGTAGAATTTTGTGGGCCACTCTGGGGAATTTGTGTCGCCAAATATATTTTGTGAACTCACTTTGGAATTGGTGCAAAAGGCATCCTGGAATTCTTATTGGAAGACACCTGAAAAGATATGTTATTTTGGGCAAGAATGACATTTTGAGGGCTGTTAGTCTACCTATCCATGATATGGGAGTGTAATCCCATCTGTCTTTCCATGTGCGTAGTTCAGACAGCAGTGGTAGTTAGTTGTGTCTTATCATCTGTGATGTTATTTGATATCTTAACTCCTAAATGTGAGACAAAGTTATTAACGCAATTAACTTTATACTGGGCTTTGAGGGAGTCAACTACTTCTTGGGATAAGCAGCTTGTAAAAATTTCAGTTTTGTCTAAATTTAATTTGTAAAGAGACATATGACCGAAGGATTCAAGTGTGTCTTTTAACCTAGGGAATGAGGATAATGGGTCAGAAGAGAAGATTGTGACATCATCGGCAAATAATGCTATTTTGCGATTTGTGCCATGTAAGGTAACCCCGTCTATCCTTTTATCTGACCTTATTTGTTCCACGAGGGGTTCAATTGCCAGAGCAAACAGCAAGGGTGAGAGGGGGCATCCCTGACTGGGGCTGTTAGAAATTGGAAAGGGGAGTGAGTGAAATCCTAGTCCTTTGACCCTCGCCGTGGGGGTAGAGTATAGCGCTCGAATAGCCGTCAGGGTTTTTTACGGGGAACCAAAGGTCCTAAGGACCTCCCATAAGTAACTCCATTGGATCCGATCAAAGGCTTTCTCTGCATCAAGTGAGATAATGGAGAATGGTCTATTTAGTCTGGTGGATTCGGTACAGATATTAAGCAGGCGCCTGGTATTGTCAGGCCCTTCATGGTTAGGTATGAATCCTACCTGGTCTAAGTCAATAAGTGTGGGAGTAGCTCGGATATATGGTTAGCTAATAATTTAGCATAGATTTTGACATTTAAGTTAATCAAAGAGATTGGTCTATAGCTGTAGCAGAGGGATGGGTCTTTTTGGGGTTTTGGGATAGTTATAATTGTAGCTTCTAAAAACTCCCTGGCAAACTTTCCCTCTTCCTTGGCCTGGTTAAAAACCTAAGGAGTAGAGGTGCTAATTCATTGATATAGGTTTTATAGAAGATCGCCAGGTATCCATCAGGGCCCGGTGCTTTAAAGGCTTTCAGATGTTTGATGACATGTTTAATACCTTTGAATGTAAAGGGGGCTGTAAGGGACTCTCGGTGCTAAAATATTTTTTTTTCATCTTTTGCTTTAATTACCTTCTCTTTCAAGAGTGTTTCCCTATCTATATTCTCAATTTGTTGACTGATCTTCTCAATTTGCATTTTTGGGTACCCTCTGTCTGTCATCCTTTTCACCATTTAATTTTTTGCTACAGAATATTTACATTCTGAGGAACAATTTCTTTTTATTCTCATCATCTGTCCCTTAATTATTCCTTTTATCACATGTTTGGGGTGACTGCTTGTCGCATGCAAAAGTGTGTTCCCTGCTATAGGCTTTCTATATAAATCAGTGACTTTTTTTTCTTCCTGCTGATCCCCACTTAATATAATATCTAAATAGTTAATTTAATTCTTGTTCCATTCATATGTGAATTTAATTCCCATGGAGTTTCTATTTAGATATGCCACAAACAGGTCTGACCCTTCTTGGTCACCTTCCCATACAAATATTAAATTGTCTATAAATCTTTTATACAAGTATAGACTTTCTGAAAGGATTATTTTCGTTCAGAATTAAACATTTTTCTAGCCAGCCCATAAAAAGGCAAGCATATGAGGGTGCAAATCGCGCCCCCATTGCTGTACCTTGTTTTTGGATGTAAAATTCTCCCTCGAACACCATGTAGTTGTGTTCGAGGAGGAATTTAATAACCTCCAATATATAAGTCGCAAAATACTCATAAAATCTATCTTCTATTTCTAAAAAATGCGCTAAAGCTCTTAACCCCAAATCATGTGAAATTGTGGAATATAATGAAATTACGTCCACTGTTAACCAGCTATATGTGTTTTTCCATGTAAAATTCCTAAACAGGTTGAGTACATGTTTTGCATCCTTAAGATTACTTTCCAAATTTAGTACTATAGGTTGTAAAATATCGTTTTACAATTTACAATTGGCCTTTCTTTTATATTGGCTAAACCTTTATGTGTTTTAGGTAAATGGTAAAATATAGATACCTGGGGAAATTCCACATATAACCCTTCAAAGGTGGCTCTATCAATAAATCCATATTCTAGACGATCGTCTAGAATAGAACGTAGTTTGCTTTGGATAGATACTGTTGGATTTGTTGGTACTTTCTGGTAGACATCTGTGTCACTTAACTGTCTTTTTGACTCAGAGATGTACCAGTTCCTATCACATACTACCACATTACTCCCTTTGTCGGACCTCTTTATAACAATGTCCTCATTATTCCCAAGCTTAATCAAAGCTTCTTTTTCATTTTTAGTTAAATTTATGTTTAGGTGGTTCTTTATGTTTGTGTGCCTTTAGATCAATAAGGTCTTCCATGACACTTTTCTGAAAGAGCTCTTACTGTTTACCCCTTATTTGGGTAGGGTAGAATCTAGACCCCTGCCTTGACATATTATGACTGCTTTTTTTTTTATGGAGGTGTGCTTATAACTCACCTGAGTAATATAAACTGCAGGAGTTAGGACAGATGGCAAGGTCTATGATTACGGCACATTTGTTCAGCCGAAACAAGTAAGAACGCTGTTATCTTGCACTATTATTATTTTGGAAATGCTTTGTTATATTTATGTCAATAAAGAAGATTACTTTAACAGCAAAAGATCACCTACATCGTTTGTTTAATCTTCTAACTATTCCTGAGCATGGAGGAGCCTGGGGAGCAGAGGCGGATCTAAGCTGAGACCGAGGCGCACTAAGAAAGTGGATACAAAGTATCAGCACAACTCTGAGAAAGAACCCGGAGGTACAAGCAGCTGCGGCAGGAGCCTCATATAGAGACGGTTGGCGTCTAAAGAAGTGGTAGTGGAGGTCGAGCGCCAAGCCCAGGTAATGCTGAAGCGTGCGGGATAAATCCAGCCCCAGGTAGAATCAGAGAGGCACAGGTAAGGGGAGTACGCTCAGCGCTCCTATAAACTAGGAGAGAGGCTGTGGCTGATATACTCGTTGCCCACTTCCTACTATATATATATATATGAGAGCTGCAAATTGTTATGGGGTATTGAAGTACCGGAGGTGTTTAGGAGTGAATAAGTGAACTCCTACTTATGTAGTGACATGGAGCATTGACTTTGCAATTTCGTTACTAAGATTATATAGGGGAGGGTCTTGGGTGTTCACTGTATGTCTGTTTGGCTTCCATTGAGAAGACCCAAAACGTTTGGTATATAGCCTTTCCTTGCTGAATAAAGGCGATTGAGGAAATCCTGCATCTGCCTGCTCTTTTGGATATCCCAGGATATACGGCTGCCAGCCGTGGGTAACATCCAGTGATTGTGTGTATGTGTGTATGTATGTGTGTGTGTATATATATATATATATATATATATATAATCACTTCACTATATTTAGTTTTTTTTGGAGGTCCTGCACAGCTGTGTATGGACAAGTATTTAATTCACAATATAAATAAATCTCCAGGGATGTTGGTCAGAGATAAAGATAAAAAGATCAAAGGCAGTGTCAACAATTCTCTTGATACAAATACTGGGAGTATAAACTTGCCTACGAACCAAGTTGATATGCAGTTATTGGTTAAAGCAATATCAGATATTTGTCTACCCCAATGGAAGTGAGACAATTTTCACAAAGATTAACAGAAGCTGAGCAGCGTATCTCAGATTTAGAGGATAACTTTATAACACAGAAACATTCTGTAGAAACTAATGAGAAGACAGTGAGGGTCTTGCAGTTAAAAATCTAAGACCTTGAGAACAAGTCAAGGAGAAACAATCTGAAAATTACAGGTATGTGAATACCTGTCAATCTGCAACTATTTACTGCACTCTGGTGTTTTTTATTCTCTTGTAACTCTCCTCTGGTACGTGAATAGAGACCCTGTCAATCTGCAACTATTCACTGCACTCTGGTGTTTTTTATTCTCCTTTAACTCTCCTCTGGTACGTGAATAGAGACCCTGTCAATCTGCAACTATTCACTGCACTCTGGTGTTTTTTACTCTCCTGTAACTCTCCTCTGGTACGTGAATAGAGACCCTGTCAATCTGCAACTATTCACTGCACTCTGGTGTTTTTTACTCTCCTGTAACTCTCCTCTGGTATGTGAATAGAGTCCCTGTTAATCTGCAACTATTCACTGCACTCTGGTGTTTTTTACTCTCCTGTAACTCTCCTCTGGTACGTGAATAGAGACCCTGTCAATCTGCAACTATTCACTGCACTCTGGTGTTTTTTACTCTCCTGTAACTCTCCTCTGGTACGTGAATAGAGACCCTGTCAATCTGCAACTATTCACTGCACTCTGGTGTTTTTTACTCTCCTGTAACTCTCCTCTGGTATGTGAATAGAGTCCCTGTTAATCTGCAACTATTCACTGCACTCTGGTGTTTTTTACTCTCCTGTAACTCTCCTCTGGTATGTGAATAGAGTCCCTGTTAATCTGCAACTATTCACTGCACTCTGGTGTTTTTTACTCTCCTGTAACTCTCCTCTGGTACTTGAATAGAGACCCTGTCAATCTGCAACTATTCACTGCACTCTGGTGTTTTTTATTCTCCTGTAACTCACCTCTGGTACGTGAAAAGAGACCCTGTCAACCTGCAACTATTCACTGCACTCTGGTGTTTTTTACTCTCCTGTAACTCTCCTCTGGTACGTGAAAAGAGACCCTGTCAATCTGCAACTATTCACTGCAATCTGGTGTTTTTTACTCTCCTGTAACTCTCCTCTGGTACGTGAATAGAGATCCTGTCAATCTGCAACTATTCACTGCACTCTGGTGTTTTTTACTCTCCTGTAACTCTCTTCTGGTACGTGAATAGAGACCCTGTCAATCTGCAACTATTCTCTGCACTCTGGTGTTTTTTACTCTCCTGTAACTCTCCTCTGGTACGTGAATAGAGACCCTGTCAATCTGCAACTATTCACTGCACTCTGGTGTTTTTTACTCTCCTGTAACTCTCCTCTGGTACGTGAATAGAGACCATGTCAATCTGCAACTATTCACTGCACTCTGGTGTTTTTTACTCTCCTGTAACTCTCTTCTGGTACGTGAATAGAGACCCTGTCAATCTGCAACTATTCACTGCACTCTGGTACTTTTTACTCTCCTGTAACTCTCTTCTGGTATGCGAATATTTACATAGAGCAAATTATTTTAGTTTGTTAATTTAGTCCTACATCTGTTGTACTGTTATCCAATGTCTTATTTCTAATGTTCATTTAATTGCCATGTGATGTTCAATCCTTATCAATACTTGCTATTATTCTAAAATTTATAGCTGTCTTATTCCATAGTTTTAACCTCCCCCAAATTTTATTGTCTGTTTACTTAACATCTCACCCTGACCAGACCAGAATCTAACTTTCCAATTGGCTTTTCCAATTGTCTTTGATTAGCAATCAACTAAATTTAGTGGACTCAGCTGACTGCCCTCCCTGTATATTTCACACCAGTTTGGGATGTGCATTGCACTGGGATGTGCATTGCTATAACAACATATGTTCACATTTTCAAAGTAAACATTTTATAAGTGAGGCATTAGCAATAGAATTATACAAGAATTGAACAAGGATAGGGCAAGGGGCAAGAAAAAGGCAGGTACTTTTGTAATATTATGTTTGATATACCTTACTGTTTTCTTATGCAATTGCTACTGTAATACTGTGCCTTATGTGTTTAACTGGTTCCCTCATTTGTAAAAATGTCTAATATCTTCTTATTCCTTTTTGCTGCCTTTTGTCTTTGTCTCTATAACAAATTACATTATTCAATTACTCCTTCTCCCTCTCCACCTGCACTGTTCATTAGCCCATCTCTCTTAAAGTCACCTTACTTTTGTACTCACAAACTTTACCTATTCCTAAACACTCTCTCTCCCCCCTGCACCTTGTCTCAAAAGCAGTCTCATTACTCTACAAACAAAACTCTGACAACCTTACTCACATTCCTCTTGCATGAAAAGCCACTACCCCTTTCACTTGTGCACTCTGGAACTCTCGCTCTGTTTGCAACAAACTCATTTCTATAAATGACCTCTTTATCTCCCACTCCCTCAACCTTCTGGCCCTAACAGAAACCTGGCTCTCTCCCCTAGACACAGCATCCACTGCTGCTCTGTCACATGGGGGTCTCCACTACAGCCACACTCCTAGGTCTGGTAATAGACAAGGAGGTGGTGTACGTATTTTACTATCCTCTCTTTGCACCTTTCAACAAATACATCCCATCTCTTCCCTCACATTTTCCTCATTCGAAACCCACTTGATTCGCTTATTCTCTCCTCCTTCTATACGTGTAGCAGTCATATACCATCCTCCTGGCTCCTCAACTCAATTTCTAGATCACTTGGCTGCCTGGCTACCTTATTTCCTTTCCTCAGACACCCCTTCCCTCATTCTTGGTGACTTCAACATCCCTCTTGACAATCCCACTGCCTCCTCTGCAAAACAACTTCTGCAACTCACTTCCTCTTTCGGTTTGTCACAATGGACTGATTCTCCCACTCACAAAGATGGTCACTCCCTTGACCTGATCTTTAGCTATCGATGCACTCTCTCAAACTTCACAAACTCCCCCTTTCCTCTTTCTGACCATCATCTCCTTACTTGCAACATATCATCCCTCCCTACAACTCTCCCTCCTTCTGCTCCTCACACCAAACTTCACAGAAGCATTATGTCATTAGATCAACAACAGCTTTCTAATTCCCTCAAACCTCTCCTCTCATCCTTTTCCTCCTTTTCCTGCCCTGACCAATCTATCTGCCACTATAATTCCACCCTTACATCCGTCCTTGACAATCTCGCCCCTCTTACCATAGCTCGGAAATCAAACACTCATCCTCAGCCATGGCATACTCCTCTGACATATACCTACGCAGATGTTCCCGTACTGGTGAGCGGCACTGGAGAAAATCTAGGAGTTCAGCTGATTTTCAACATTACAAATTTATCTTGAACTCCTACTACTCTGCCCTTAATTTCCATAAGCAACACTACTTCTCTACTCTTATCTCTAATCTTTCTTCAAACCCAAAACGTTTGTTCTCCACTTTCAATACTCTTCTCCGCCCTCCCCCACCTCCTAATACAACTTCTCTGTCAGCTCAAGACTTTGCCAACCACTTCAATAACAAAATCGACTCCATCAGAAATGAAATCAGCTCTCAACATAATTCCATTCTCTCACCCCCTCAAATGCTCTCAATCAACCACAACACACATAACCTTAAACTTAGTTCATTCTCCCCTGTTACTGAGGAAGAAGTTTCGGCACTTATACTGTGCTCTCACCTCACTACCTGTCCCCTTGACCCTATCCCCTCACAGCTACTCCCCTCCCTCTCTGCCACCCTTACCCCTATACTCACACACACTTTCAACTTCTCCCTCAGCACCGGTATATTTCCCTCATCACTGAAACATGCACTGGTCACACCTATCCTCAAAAAACCTTCCTTTGATCCTACCTCCCCATCCAACTACCACCCTATTTCCCTCCTCCCTCTTGCATCAAAGCTTCTCGAAAAACTAGCTTATGCACGCCTATCCCATTTCCTTACAATAAACTCCCTCCTTGACCCATTGCAATCTGGATTTCGTCCCCATCACTCCACAGAGACAGCAATTGTTAAGGTTACCAATTACCTACTTACAGCAAAATCAAAAGGCCACTTCTCTCTGCTTATCCTCCTTGATCTGTCCGCAGCCTGTGACACTGTTGACCACCCTCTTTTGCTCCAAACCCTCCAATCCTTCGGCATCTGTGACACAGCCCTCTCGTGGCTCTCTTCCTACCTGTCAAACTGTACCTTTAGTGTATACGAAGAGAGAAGCGCTCTACCAGGAAAGAACAACAGCTCAGTGGCTTGTTCTATGTCGATTTACCACCCGGAAGCAGCCTCTTTTAGACCAGTGTGCTTTTCACAGAAGAAAACTTTCCTGAAGTATATCAGTCTGATCCTGCCAAGCAAGGTCAGTCCAGCCCCGAAATACCAGGCAATTCTCCTCTGAACAAGGAACATGACAGCCCCAGATGATCGTTTCGGCCTCCTATGGGCCTCGTCAGTGAGGTGCAGCCACATTCCTCTAAGCACACTGGGCAAGGAGTCCACGTCTGGTTTCCCCCATCACCCATAGGGGTACCTTTAGTGTAGCCTTCCCTGGGGCCTCCTCTGCTCCGTCACCACTTTCTGTCGGAGTACCGCAAGGCTCTGTCCTCGGTCCCCTTCTCTTCTCAATCTACACGTCATCACTAGGTTCCCTAATAAAGTCCCACGGTTTACAATATCATGTGTATGCCGATGACACCCAAATCTACTTCTCTGCACCAGACCTATCTCCTTTCTTGCTAACCCGTGTCACTAACTATCTTTCTCACATCTCCAACTGGATGTCCTCTCACTACCTCAAGCTAAATCTCTCCAAAACTGAGCTCCTTATTTTCCCCCCTTCTTCTAAACTCTCCACCCCCAATCTCTCTATAACTGTCGACAACTCCATCATTACCTCTACCCCGCATGCCCGATGTCTCGGGGTCACATTTGACTCAGATCTTTCTTTCACTCCTCACATTCAGTCATTGGCTAAAGCCTGCCGCTTTCACCTTAAAAACATCTCTAAAATTAGACACTTCTTTACACAAGACACAACTAAGATTTTAATCCACTCTTTCATTCTCTCCCGCCTCGATTACTGCAACTCTGTCCTCTCTGGTCTCCCCACCTGCCGCCTAGCTCTTTTACAATCCATAATGAATGCCTCTGCCAGACACATCTTCCTTACACGTCGCTCTTCATCTGCTGCACCTCTCTGCCAATCCCTTCACTGACTTCCTCTTGTCTCTAGGATCAAACACAAAATTCTCATTCTGACATACAAAGCCCTCAACTGCACTGCTCCCCCCTATATCTCAGACCTTGTCTCTAGATACTCTCCCTCTTGTCCCCTTCGCTCTGCTCACAACCTCCTACTCTCCTCCTCTCTTGTCACCTCATCACACTCCCGTTTACAGGACATCTCCAGACTGGCTCCCATCTTGTGGAACTCTCTGCCTCGCTCCACAAGACTCTCTTCTAGTTTTAAAAGCTTTAAGTGTTCCCTAAAGACTCTACTGTTCAGGGATGCATACAACCTACGCTAACCATTCTTTATACCAGTTCCTCTCCTCCATTGCTATCCCCTGAACGCCCTTAGCATGTAAGCCTAAGAGTCCAGCTGTTTGTAGATCACCTTCTTAAGAGCTGACTACAACAGTGCAACTCTTGGCAGGGCCCTCTACCCATTTGATCCCTATAATTGTTTTGTTGTACTCCGTCTTTGTTTATAGCGCTGCGGAATCTGTTGGTGCTCTATAAATAACCGATAATAATAATAGTAATGTTTATCTGTAAATAATATTAACATTTTAAATATTCAATATATAGAAATGATGTGAATATTAAATATCACAAGCACAATATTGCTCTTTTGAGCATCTTAAAATAGAACTATCTATATCTATATCTATATATTTAATTATTCGTTGTGTGAGTAAAGTCACATGAAACACAACGCAAATATTCCTAAACGGTTGTTTTTCTTCAAGTAAGAGTGGCAAATTGAGACAAATAGTCTAATCAAAAGTAACTCAGGCAGCAATGTGAGGTTGCATTTCATATTTGCAACAACGTTACTTTCAGTAGTTCACCCAGCTGAACAATTTATACCAGTATTATAACACCAATATACTACAAATTTTTATAAAGCAAACTTCGAAATTTTAGCTTAAACACTGATCTACTTAATAATGATGTATAACTGCTATTTGGTTCCACAGAGACCTAACAAATTCAATATAGGTTATATGTAAGAAATTTAAGGAGATATTACCTCCAAATATTGGAGTTAGTAATACTCTGACTGTGCTACATAGTAAAGCCAAATATAAGGCTAAAAATATGTTCTAATAAGCACAACACACGCCATATTGGCATACATAAGATTATTTAGAATACATTTTTGGATACTTATAATATAATCAATGTATATACATTACCACACAGGAGGAGTGTTTTTAATTTAATAAGGTCAGCAAAATACCATTCATTTGCTGTCTTTTTAATAAACAAAATAATAGTTAATTTTTAAGAATAATTTCTTCCTTCACACCTTATCTGGATTTATTAACACTATAACAGTGCATAGAAGCATATGTTTTGAGCCATACTCACACATTGTGAGTTATGTCTATCCAAGTTTTGTTATTTTTAAGGTCTTGAATTATCAGGACAAGGTTAAGATCCTTCAGTGCTATAGAAAAAAAGAAAGATTATATATGAGGAGAAAAGGTTATTTATCTTTCAAGACTTCTCAGTAGAAGTCTCTAATAAAAGGAAAGAAATGGCCCCAATGTGTACCCATATGATAAATAGGGGCTTCAATGCAACTATGATTTACCCAGCCAAAATAAAGGTGTACCAAGATGGAGAGGTAAAAATTTTAAATTTACAAGAAGCTTTCTGGTTAGGTATACAATAGAAATTATTGGAAATATTGGAGGGTATTCTTATCATGGGTGGTGATTTTAATATGGCCCCGCAAGTCCCGCTAGACAGGTTTAGACCAGACAAGAAGCCTATGTTTAAAACAAGAAGAGACAAATTGGAAGAAAGATTAGTCAGGAAAATATCCAGTTATTTAAAAATCAAGGATATATGGAGAATGAAATATCTTGATGCAAGGGAATTTACTTGTCTATCTAAAGTACATAGATCTTACTCCAGGATTGATCTCCTTCTGATATCAGAGAGATAATATAACAAAAACATATCTATAAAAATTAATAAAATCACGCTATCAGATCATGCTCCTATATCATTGAAAATTGAGCTTCCTAACACAAAAGCTTCCTTTAGGAGATTCAGATTTCCTATGTACTTAGTTAACAATTTTAAATTCAAAGCCTTCCTAAAACAGAAGTGGGATGAGTACATAAAACTCAACAAAGAATATTTAAGTAAACCAGAAATTTGATGGGAAGCAGCAAAATCGGTTTTAAGAGGCAAAATCATAGCAAATGAATGCAAAAAAGAAAAAAAAAAGAGAGGAAGAAGTTCTAAGACATATTACCAACTCATTTAATAATTACACTAGTAGCCCGTCTGAAGAAAATTGGGATAAATATAGCAAAGCCAAAAAGGAAAGAGAAACACTGTTGATATATAAGGTAACACAAATGGACTTTAAATTAAAGGCTACATTTTATAGGTTTGGAAATAAAACAGTGAAATTATCGGCAAAAATTATAAAATTTAGAAGTAAGACAAACGAATTTAATTCCCTAAAACACAAAGCCAAACTCTTAGTAAATACGGAAGACATCTTGCAAGTATTTACTGCTAAATTGCCACTTTCATTATTCGGTAGAATAAAGTTGTTCAAAATGATAGCCCTTCCAAAAATCCTATATATTACACAAAACATACCTTTATTATTGAAGAAAAAAGATCTATACGATTTTTCAGACAGCTCTAATAAGATTCTTATGGGCTACTAAAAAACCAAGGATAGCGAGTAAAAAATTGTGTCTACCCAAACAATTTGGAGTCATGGGCCTTCCCAATCTGGAGCTATATAATCTAATCTAGCTAGGATAGTTGTAGAATGGTTTGGGGATATTCCTTATTACTCGGTTTTAGAACTAGAAAAAGAACTGATAAAACCCTTTTTCCCACAGACAATTGCGCATGTTAAATTCGGAAAATTACCCTTGGGAATAAAAATAAATAAAAACTATCTCTTCTCCTATTCGGGCCTAGCACAAAATTTGTCTAATGTTGGAAGCTAAATTTGAGATCTCAAAATATCTAACAATAGATGGTATCCCTGATTTCCCTGAAGGCCTGAATAATAGAGCTTTTAAAAAATTGAAAGAAAAAGACCGCTGCTCCATAAACCTGTCCGCCTGCTCTGAGCAGGTGGACAGGAATTGCCAGAAATCAACCCGATCAAGTCTAATTGGCCGTGAGTCTGCAGGGGGCGGCGTTGCACCAGCAGCTCTTGTGAGCTGCTGGTGCAATGCTGAATACGGAGAGCGTATTGCTCTCCGATTTCAGCAAGGTCTTGCGGACCTGATCCGCACTGTCGGATCAGGTCCACAAGACCTTTCTTAAATAGGGGCCTTTGTCTTTTCTAGAGCTAAAACAGGAATTCAACTTAGATAATAGAGAATTCTATGCCTATTTGCAAATTAGACATTATATCTACTCTTTAGTTAGAATTCACGGAAGAGAGTGGAACTGGAGTAAATAGGAGCAATGGATTGAGTTGGTTAGAGCTGGTATCTGTACGATATCTCCCTGGTATAAATGAATAATTTCCATAAAAGGAGACGTAAATTTGTTTTATCTTGCCAATAAATTGACTAGAATTTTGGATGAGGAAGAAATTAATGCTGATATAATTAAAAAAATCGATAATCGAGAGAAATACACTCTCTGCTACATGGAGAGAAGTGCACCTTAAGCTCATTTATAAAACTTACTAAACTCCTGAAAAAGGATTTTTACAAATGTTGTAAATGTCAACTAATAGCAGCAGCTCTTGGCAATGTCCAAAAATTAACCAATTTTGAGGAAAATTGAGCTCTGGTTGATCTAGAAAGAGAGGTTAAAGGTACAGTCTACACCCAGAATTTTTATTGTTTAAAAAGATAGATATTACCTTTATTACCCATTCCCTAGTTTTGTATAACCAACACAGTTATATAAATACACTGTCAAAATGCCCTGAGAGAAGAGGCAGCCTTCAAGGGCTTTGAAATTTGTATATGTACCTCCTAGGTTTAGCTTTCAACTAAGA
This sequence comes from Bombina bombina, assembly GCF_027579735.1. Lineage (NCBI taxonomy): Eukaryota > Metazoa > Chordata > Amphibia > Anura > Bombinatoridae > Bombina > Bombina bombina. The sequence continues at coordinate 663,197,553 of NC_069500.1, read as the reverse complement.
ATACCAAGAGTACAAAGCAAAATTGGTGATAAAAGTAAATTCGAAAATTGTTTAAACTTACATTCTCTATCTGAATCATGAAAGTTTATTTTGGACTAGACTGTCCCTTTAAACTTGCCCTAGAACAGATATTATTCCTGGTAGATAAAGACAGCCATGGCTTTGATTATAAGTTGATCAATGTGGCAATCCTGGCTGCCAGAAATGTAATTATGAAAAAATGGAAAGAAAAACAGGAGCCAAAGTTAACTGGATGGTTAGACTTTATTAAAAAAAACAGCTGATTATAGAACAATTCGATACACCAATGCATGAGGAAGGGCAAGTCCAGCAGTTTTTTCAAAAATGGTCCGTTTTATTAAGGCCCAGCCAGAGAGAGTACAAAGTCAGTTAATTTTTCCATTTAGGAACACGGACACAGTGCTTTTAGGACTATGGTAGGAATTGGGTGTTAAACACACTCGGGGGGAGGAGTGAGAGCGGCAGGATTATTATTATTATTATTATCATTTTACTATCGATTTTACATTATTATTTTTTGTTTTTGTTTTGTGTGGATAAATTTAATGTATATGTTCACCTCCTCTTTGTTACAATTCTTATATTATGTTATGCTTTTGGGTTTAGGGTATAAATGGGTGGGTTGAGGGGTTGAAATTAAAATGAAGCATAAATTAAACTGATCTAAACAAGAGTGTTTTATGCATGGAGAAATGCGTAATCTTTCCTTGTTTTGTTATCTACCTGTGGTAGACAATTGTTTGGTTTTTCTTTTCTTTCCTTTCTTGCAAAAAAACATGTCTGTAAAACTATTTACTTTGCTTCAAGAAAACAATAAATAAAAAAAAATTAAAAAAAAAAGTTTGTTTTGGACTAGACTGTCCATTTAAGGTGCTCAATATATTAATTGCTGACATGATAAAAGCCCTACTGTTGCTTTGAGCAGCTGCATTTAAAAAGCTGGTGCACAGAGAATATATAGCTATGCTTCACATGCACACACAGAGAAAAATGTTAACACTAAAACAGTGATAACTTTTACTAGAAGCATTTTTGCCAATTTGTGTATATTGCAAATGAATGACATCTTTGAATAGAAGCAAATCTATGTGCATTTAAATTTTGACAGGAATGTCTCTTTAATGTTTGGGACCTCATAACAGGAAACTGCTGTTTTGAATAATTAACAACTTTCCCTTTTTATGGTTAGAATCAAGTCTTATTTGGTGTATGATCCTTAAAATCTATTTCCCCTTATTTCTTTTACATCACCTGCCCTCCTTAAATCTTATTCCTAAATATACTCAAATTTTAGGTATGAAATACGCATTGAAAGTTAAAATGTTATTTTGTAATTGGGTAATTTGATAACCAAGAACAAATATATATATATAAAACGTTCTAATTCTGTTGGCTTAAAGTTTTGTATGTATTAACCTCTGCAACTAATGGCAACAACAAAAAATCCTTTCCTATTTTAGCAGCACTGACTTTGGAAATTATATTTTTCTAACGGTACTTGTAACAAACAAACTGTGTCTATGTTTCTTACATCTCCCCCATTTCCCTAATGGCTTAAAGTGTTAGTAATTGGTTGCCAGATACATGTGAAAGGCAGTTGCATCACAGGGGCTCTGTGCGCACATTGCAGCATGACTCTGTGGGCGCGAATGATTCCTCACTGGCTGACTGGCCTTTCTGTCTGTGCAGGGATTCCACTCCAGCCTTTAAATATGCTGGTTATTTTTATCCTCCTACGTAGAGCCCTAACAGTCCAGCCCACCAGCAAATAGCCAAACAATGTTTCCCTTTAGTCGGGAGGGGAAATGGAGAGAGCCCAGGTTTCCTGCAGTCACATGGTTCTAAATGCAAAGAAGAAAAAAAAAATAATAAAGTGGAAAAATTCTCTATTTTCTCACCTCTTTCATTGCAGACAGCTGTCCAGCAAAACAGTGCAGCATAAGAACATGGCAGAATACAGGGGAGGGAAGCAGGGTGGGAAACAGCTTGACAGCAATCAAGACCAAAAAAGACACGAGGGGGAAAAAAAAAGTAAACAGAGGAATTTGGCAAATCAGCAGCGGCAAGTGGAGCATTAAGGAAATGAGAGGCTTGTACACACCATCAGCCCATGAGAGGCGAGGTGATGTCAGACTGCTCTCCAGGATTAGCAACCCTTAAAAGCTGCACATCTTGCAGAGCAGCAGAGCTGACCGTTATTTGGTAACAAAGTATATAATCTATTTAAAAAATACAGCATTGTAGCTATTTCATTTTCTGTAAAAAAGTGATTTTAAAAAAAAAGTGATTTTAGAAAAATGTATAACTTTTCCTGTATTAATGTAATAATATACAAGAGCAATATAATAAATATATACATACATACATATCTCTCTCTATTTCTCTCTCTCTCTCTCTTTTTCTCTCTCTCTCTCTCTCTCTCTCTCTCTCTCTCTCTCTCTATATATATATATATATATATATATTCAATCTATCATTTATCTATATATCTATATATCCACAAATGCATGCATACAACAATTTTAGCTCAAACAAATTGAGTTCTTTTTTTTTATTTATGCTTCATTCTTGGAAATATAGAAATTCAGGGCAGTTAATAGCTTTGAGGTCTATAGAGATATTTTGTAATATAAGAAGCAGTGATAACTACTACTAATATTAATTGGGTGCTTGCTGGCACAGGATGTCACCATTTGCCACCATTGCTCCGTATTTATAATGAGCAATTCAAATCTTCTAAATCTTTGCTTCACCACTGAGCCTAGTTCCCTAGATGTATTATGGCTTTTCCTATAATGTTACTGTAGGCAGCTATTCACAAACTGAGAGGTGGGTGATTTTGTGGTCAAAAAATGGCATAGAATGACATAGGAACTGGAGTCTTTGGAAGGTCTAGATAAATGCAGATGTCAGTCTATGGAGTTATGTGTTGTGCTCAAGCTGAAGAACAAAATAGTGCAGGAAAATGCAGCTCTTTTGGAGACCTGAAGTAAAGTGAATATATGCATAACAAGACATAGAAAATATATTACAATTAACTCACTTATATTTATACAAATATAAAATCAATTATTAGAAAAAACAAAATAACAATGATTTAAAGGGATATGGTATATGATCAGATGCTGGATTGGGAATGGTTTAAAGTGATTGTAAAGTTTAATGAATAAGTACCGATATCTAAAAATAATCTTTAAAACAGGGGCACTTTAGCTAATTAAACTTTACAATGAAGCTTATTTTTTAAAATACTTACCTTTCTTTATGGAAAACAGACCAGCGATCCTCCTCCCGCAACTCCTGCTGTAGTTTGCATATGGATGACAAATCCAGTTTCCTCCAATTGTTGCTTGTCCCCTTTGCATCCGGCTCATGGGGTACGCAATGATTGGAGGAAGCTGGATTCATCATCACTGTGCTAACTACAGCAGGAGATGCGGGCGGAGGTTCGCTGGTCTGTTTTCCAAAAAGCAAAGGTAAGTATTTTAAAAAAGAAAAAAGTTTAATGAATTAAAGTGCCCCTGTTTTAAGATTATTTCTAGATACCGACACTTATTCATTAAACTTAACAATCACTTTAAATGTGTATATTTATGAGTGTGTGTTTGCATGTGTTTATGTATATATGTCTTTTTTATGTGTGTAACTTATACTTGAATGGTTTAAAAGTAAGTGAAGAACTCCACTATTTGATTTTCGACTTAGCACTTGAGCTATGTGCTACTTCAGTTTTCCAGAGCACTATTATGTTATTGATTTAGTGTACCCGCTGTCCAACATGCAGATGTTAGCGAGCCCTAGACTTTCTCTTGAGTGCTAATATATTACATTTAACTAGTAATGGGCACAAAAATAAAAGCACTATTTATTGCGTTCAAGCGCACAATAGCACTAATTTTTTTAGCTCTCCATTTGTAATGTGGGCCCTTGCAATTACAAGCTATCTCTGAGTTGCCACCTCAGTCATGTTTTCCTGTTCATTGATAAGTTACAAATGTTGCAAAGTGTGCAGGGAGGAACATAATTAATGCTATTTATGTGTTGCCCAGAGCCACAATGCATTTTCCTATCCCCTCACCCTGCAGCCTGTTTAACTAATAAAATAGTTAAAATATAGAAAATATGGCTTGGGTGTCAAAACAAAAAAAAAAAAACAACAAAAAGCAAAAACTACTGTACAAATACATTTCCCAAAAGGCAATTCAAAGTATGTACTACTACTAATAATGATTGCAAATGATTGTTGTATAAATTAACCAAGTCTTAATGTTTTTAACCCCTTAATGACCAGTGATGTACTGTGTATGTCACTGGTCTTTCTATGAGGCTTGCATTTTTAATTGTGCGGTTTTGGTGGCCTGCTGCAGGGAGGGAGGGTCACACGCTGTTAAGGCGTGACACACTGCAAGCGACGCGGCGTGAGGCGAAGCAGCTGCTTCGCACCTTGTTGCATTGCTTCTGAAGTTCAAAAATGTCATCTCTCAGCGCTCAGCTATGCGACCTGACACAGCAGAGTGCTCAGAGATTAAAAGGCAGGACTCATTGAGTGCGCACAGCCTCATCTACACGATGCGCTCCGCTTGCAGTGTGTCACAGCCTTTATAACCAAAAAAAACTGAACGACCAGTGACGTACAGGGTATGTCATGGTTGTTAAAGGGTTAAAACACATTAACATCCTTTTTACTACAATTATTTTTCAGTAACCAAACTCCATCTAACATTTACCTTATTTAGAGGAGACAATCTGGGGTTTAGTCCACAGACAACATGGCTGCCTAGGCCTGGTCCTAAATTTAGTATAAAATGAAATATTTTGCAGTTGTTATCTGTTAAAGCCACTTAGGGACAGATTTGCTGCAGCATTAGCCTTGAGAAGTCAACGGCTACATTTAAAGTTATGAGAATTAAAATTGCTCAACTTTTAAAGCTAAATTACGTGAAAAGGGGGCACAATAAATAATGAGAATGTGTTGCAAAGTTGTTTCATTATTCATAACTAAACATTTTAAATAAAAATCACAAGGTGTTACTGTAGTTTTTTAAAGGGACATTCCGGTCAAAATTTAAATGCACATAGATGAATTATATCTTTCATTAGAAACATATTTGCAATTTAACATTAAATTTCAAAAATGCTTCTAGTAAACGTTATCACTGTTTTAGTTTGTTAGCATGTTTCTCTGCACAAAGCATAGCTGGATATTCTCAGTGTGCCAACATTTTAAATAATGCAGATGCTCAGAGTACCAATGGGGCTTGTGTCATGTCATCAATTAACAGATTTACGGCTAGATTACGAGTTTTGCTGTAAGAGGGGTGCGGTGCTAACTTGCACGTTATTGTCACCACTCACTTACCTACAGCGCTGGTATTACAGGTCTTCATAAACCCGGCGTTAAAAGACAAGAAGTGAGCATAGAGCAAACTTGTGCTCCATACCACACTCCAATACCAGTGCTGCTTAAGTCAGCGGTGAGTTGGTTGTACGTGCTCCTGCATGATTTCCCCATAGACATCAATGGGGAGAGCCGGCTGAAAAAAAGCCTAACACCTGCAATAAAGCAGTGTAAAGCTCAGTAACGCAGCCCCATTGATTCCTATGGGGAAACAAAATTTATGTTTACACCTAACACCCTAACATAAACCCGAGTCTAAACACCCCTAATCTTACAGTTATTAACTGCTAATCTGCCACCCCCGACATCGCCAACACCTACATTATACTTATTAACCCCTAGTCTACTTCCCCCAACATCACTGACACCTACATTATATTTTTTAACCCCTAATCTCCCGCCCCCAATGTCACTGCAACCTACCTACACTTATTAACCCCTAATCTGCCGCCACCAACGTCGCCACCACTATAATAAACATATTAACCCCTAAACCGCCGCACTCCCGCCTCTAGTTAAATATTATTAACCCCTAATCTGCCGCCCTCAACGTCGCCGCCACTATACTAAAGTTATAAAGCCCTAAACCTAAGTCTAACCCTAACACCCCCTACATTTAATATAATTAAAATAAATCTAAATAAAACCTACTATCGTTACCTAAATAATTCCTATTTAAAACTAAATATTTACCTGTAAAATAAACCCTAAGATAGCTACAATATAACTAATAGTTACATTGTAGCTAGCTTAGGGTTTATTTTTATTTTACAGGCAAGTTTGTATTTATTTTAACTAGGTATAATAGTTACTAAATAGTTATTAACTATTTACTAACTACCTAGCTAAAATAAGTACAAATTTACCTGTAAAATAAAACCTAACCTGAGTTACACTAACTCCTAACCTTACACTACAATTAAATAAATTACCTAAATTAAATACAATTACCTAAATTACAAAAACAAACAAACACTAAATTACACAAAATAAAAAACAAATGATCAGATATTTAAACTAATTACACCTAATCTAATAGCCCTATCAAAATAAAAAAAGCCCCCCAAAATAAAAAAAAAAACCCAAGCCTAAACTAAACTGCCAATAGCCCTTAAAAGCGCCTTTTGCGGGGCATTGCCCCAAAGAAATCAGCTCTTTTACCTGTAAAAAAAAATACAAACAACCCCCCAACAGTAAAACCCACCACCCACACAACCAACCCCCCCAAATAAATTTCCTAACTAAAAAAACCTAAGCTCCCCATTGCCCTGTGCTGTCATAGGAGGCAGTGAAGTCAGCGCCTCACCTGTCCTATGTGTTTAATTAATATAAAAATAAAATAAAAATGTATACAATTTTTTTTTGCATTTATTGGTGACCCCCCTACCCCCCCACCCCCTGCCACCCGCTCAGCTATCCTATTTTGTTTAATTTTGCTTGTCCAAAAATGTATTCTCAAATACATACACATTGCGCAAGTAGGTAGAGGCTGTGAGCCCTTCCGTTGCGCAATATGTTTGTATTTGTTTGTATGGGCCACTAGAGACTGCCACCCAGTGGCGAATAAGCTTTAATGTCTCCTCTTCACGGCCCATACCGCTCCCAATAGAGGCTGGTCTATAGCAGCCTTGGGAGCCCTGCCTGTGCCTGTGCCTGCCCCTCAGCCAATCACCGGTCCCAGTCTCTGACAGACAGTGAGTGACTTCACTTCAGTCAGTGGGTGGGACTGGTGCGGTGGGCGGGAGATCTTCCCAGGGCAGGCGCAGAGTGAGACGACGTGCTGTCACGAGCCCAGACAGTGAGTGAAGACAGAGGTCAGGTGAGAGAGCCACGCACTCAGTGTCCTCACTCTCAGAGTCTCAGACATGGCCATGGGTGATCGAGAGACGGACGGTGTTGGACAGTTGGTGTGAGAACTCAACTGAAGTTTGAGTGAAGTACTCAGAACTTCAACTTGAAGGCTCGCTCATCACTCAGTGACAGGTCAGTGAGAGCTGAAGCTGCAGTGCTGTAGTCCCGTGACCCCCCGCGTTGTGAATGTGACGGTTAAGAGCGTTTACCATTAACTTAAGTAAGTTAGATAGTGAGCTCAGAGCTGTACTGTGTACTTTACAAAAATACTACTATTTTAACAAGCAGTTGAGTTCTTGTGATCAGACTAGTCAGACCTCAGAATAGACGTCACCTCATTCATTGCCATCTATAGTTAGAGGACATCAGTGAGACTGAGAAAATAGTCAGAGAAATTGGCAAGGCCATGTCAAATTTAATAATATTGAAGGGAGTGCCACAATTTTTGTTTTTTAAAGTAATGAAACTTTGACCCTTGGGATTTGTCCACTAGTCCAGCCCTTGTCTAGTATGGTTTGCAGATTTACAAAAAAAAAAGTAATATTAGATATCTCAAAATATAGGTTCCAGTTCTCTGTAGCATTGACTTATCCCCACTCTTGAGCTTAACATGGTCAGTGCATGACAGCTATGCACATATGCCATACCCGATTGGTTCAGTAGCAGTGTTTGTTCAGCATTCAGCTCTTAAAATGCATTGTCTGTCCAGAGCCCCCCTGCGGGTTTTCAATATTACAATGCAACATTACTCTTTTATACCAATGCAAGAGTCATCACTGCTACAGAGCATGCACAGTTGCCAGCATTATAAAGAAATAGTTTACCTTACTGTTGAGCATAAGTTTAGCATGTGTAGTATTAGTGTTTCTAAAGTTTTTATTCTAATGAATTATTTTAAACTTACCCTGATAAGTGGAAAGGAGGGGGGGGGGGAGGGAGCAGAATATCCTATTTTACCACAACAGAAATGCATCTGTTATACACTTTTTTTCTTCATCGTTAACACTTTACTTTTTGTTTTTATCAATCAAATTGAGTCCCTTTTTTTAGACTAATGTGGTAGTTACTAGTTCTGTTTTCATTTTTCCAGTAATAGAGTTAATGTTTACTGGCTAATTACTAAGTCATTTTCTGGTCATTTAATCAATTTATATGAGATAACTATCCCATTGGTATTTGCAGATTTGTTTCTTCTTAAAAAGTCCCAAATATATGTCAGAGGCATTTGTATGAGGCTGTTTGTTGTTGTACACAAATGGTGTCTCAATGGCATAAACAAAATGACATGTATATATAAATAGGAGAATGATGGGGACTTTTTTTTATACATTGTTATATGTGGTTAGTTTGCTCTCTAAAAATGAGGGTGTTTTCCAAATATTAAATAAACGCCATATATCGGTAATAAATGACATTGGAATTATTTCTAACTGGAAAGCTCTTTATTATTAGTGAAACTAGGCGAGTATTTTTTATTTAGTAAAAATTAATACATTTGTAAGTGAAAGAAATCTCTCTGTGTATGCAGCTCAACCGTTTCTTTTTTATACAGCAATTGTATTATAATAATGCTATATTATATAATGTGGGTATGAGACTTTGTGAGAGAGAGGCAGCATGTGAGTCTGTGTAAGTGTGAGTGTGTGAGAAAAGAGAATGTGAGAGACTGCATGAGGGAGAGTGTGTGTGAAATAGAGGGAAAAGGAGTGCCTGTGAGAGAGGGAGAGCGTTAGAAAGTCAAGGAAAGGGGGGAGAAACAGTGTGAGAGTGTGGGAGAGTCTAAGAGAGAGGAGGAGAGAGGGTTTGAGAGTGATAGGGTGAGATTTTGAGAGAGGGGACGTTTTGAGAGAGGGGGAGAGGAAGAGTGAGTGTAAGAGAGTGGAGGAGGGAGAGAGAGAGATAAATAGTGGACTGTGGAGGAGAGGGTGAGACAGAGCAGAGGGTGAGACAGAGCAGAGGGTGAGACAGAGCAGAGGGTGAGACAGAGCAGAGGGTGAGACAGAGGAGAGGGTGAGACAGAGGAGAGGAGAGGGTGAGACAGGATATAAGGGGAAGACAAAAATTAAAGTGGTTCTAACAATGTGTGAGGTTTGACCAACTGTAAGGAACTAATTTCACACTCAGTCAAAAGTTAAATTATGTTTTCATTTTTCATTTTTCTTCCTTTTCATGTAATTTCAAACTCTATGACCTTGATATTCACCCTGCTGGCTTTTTGAGGCTAACCCAGCTATATAGCTGTCTTTGATTTGCTTTAATTGACAGAAACTACAATTAAAGACATATATGTAGCATGGTTATGCCTGAAAAGCCACTGGGGTGCATTGTAAGTTCTGAGAGTAGGAAATTACATAATTTCCGAGCTAAATTACATGTATAGGGAGCAAAATAAAAATGAAAATAACGTTGCATGTAATTTAGCTCTGCAAATTCAGTCATTTCTAACTATTAGACCTTAAAATGCACACTGTAGCTTTTTCAAGGCTAACCCTGATACATAACTAACTTTACATTGCTTTAATTTACACAAACTACAATTTAAGACATGTATGTATTAGGGTTAGCCTTGAAGAAGCCAGAGCAGTGCATTTTAAGGTCTGACAGTTAGAAATTTATTTTGCTCCCTTGGCGTGTAATTTAGCTCTGCCTCTGCACATTTAGTAAATTCTAACTCTCAGAATTGCACTCTGCTGGCTTTTTTAAGGATAACTCTGCTACATAACTGTAATGTGCTTTAATTTGCAGAAACTACAATTAAAGACAGTCATGTAGCATGGTTAGCCTTTAAAATCCAGCAGGTTGGATTGCAAAGTATTAGAGTTAGAAATCACCACATTTGCAGAGCTAAATTATGCCATCATGGGGCAAATCAATTATAACGGCTCACTGTGCACTGTCACTCATTCTAAATCTACTCTGTATATAATAATTTAATAAAAAGTTTAATATATTAATATTTACAGACTCAGAGTTAGCGTAGTGACAGTGCAAGTTGAAAGTAACAAGGCTGTTATAAGACTACTTAATAACAGTGGAAGGTTTAAGGAAACAAAAACACAAAAATATTATTAATAATAATAATAATAAATAAATTCCCTTATGGCTCAGCCACAGGGTAAGCGCTAAAATGCCCAAACAGCAGCATTTTAATTGGGAAAATTCAGGTGTACTTATATTAATGCCAACTACAGACCTTGCTGCTGCCCAGCATATATAGTAGTGTGTTTTATAATGTGAGAGGCTCAGCTGTCCCGAGGTGCATAAATATTAGTGCCAGTTACAGTCCTTGCTGCTTAGTATAAGGCTTTAATCGGGTTCATATATATGTTTCTCGGGTGTATCGTAGCGACTGCCTCACCAGTCTCTGAACTCACCGCACGCCACTGGCCCAAACACTAACCTAAAAATAAAACCCACCCAATAAACACTTAAGTGGTTGCTAGGATTCATGTGCACTAGCAGAGACGAAAACTATTAGACAACTATACTAGCTTTCAGTTTTTTGTCTATTAGTAGATAACTTTTTCTGCAATAATCATGTAATAAGATGCCAGATTAGAACTTTAAGTTTTATCATGGGAGCACCCTTGGTTTCATACATGCAATAGCTACTCCAATAATTTGAATCTGTTTCTTTTTATGTTTATTTTACTTTAACATTTATTTATTTTTTACTAAAGGAGCACTGTTACATATTTCTTTACATCAGTTCCCAAATGGAAACTCTGTAAGAAAATACTTTTCCCTGTAGACCTTTGTAGGCTAAGCTTCACTCTGGCTTTCTCACTTAGGGATGTCGCGAACCTAAAAATTTGGGTTCGCGAACAGCAAACGCGAACTTCCCCAAAAGTTTGCGAATCGGCGAACCCCCATTGACTTCAATGGGCAGGCGAATTTTAAAACCCACAGGGACTCTTTCTGTCCACAATAGTGATGGAAAAGTTGTTTCCAGGTGACTAACACCTGGACTGTGGCATGCCGGAGGGGGATCAATGGCAAAACTCCCATGGAAAATTACATAGTTGATGCAGAGTCTGGTTTTAAGCCATAAAGGGCATAAATCACCTAACATTCCTAAATTGTTTGGAATAACGTGCTTTAAAACATCAGGTATGATTGATGTTGTATCGATCAGGTAGTGTAACCCCAGTGTCACTGGGGTGACACTGTGCCCTAGCAGGCAGGCCCTGAAATGCACACGTGTGAAGGAAACTGACTGCTATTATTTAACACAGTCAAAAAAGTGTTTTTTTTTAAAATCTACACTACTGTTACACCAGATATGAGTTGCACTGGGGTGACACTGTGCCCTGGCAGGCAGGCCCTGAAACGCACACGTGTGAAGGAAACTGACTGCTATTATTTAACACAGTCAAAAAAGTGTTTTGTTTTTTTTTAAATCTACACTACTGTTACACCAGATATGAGTTGCACTGGGGTGACACTGTGCCCTGGCAGGCAGGCTCTGAAACGCACATATGTGAAGGAAACTGACTGCTATTATTTAACACAGTCAAAAAAGTGTTGTTTTTTTTAAATCTACACTACTGTTACACCAGATATGAGTTACACTGGGGTGACACTGTGCCCTGGCAGGCAGGCTCTGAAACACACACGTGTGAAGGAAAATGACTGCTATTATTTAACACAGTCAAAAAAGTGTTTTTTAAATCTACACTACTGTTTCACCAGATATTAGTGGTGGCACTGGCCAAGTGGGCACAGTATACGCTGTGAGCCTGACACACACGCTGGCAGGCAGGCAACTGCAATTAGATTACACAGGAAAAAAAAAAAGCAGACTGATGTTCTAGCCCTAAAAGGGGCTTTTTGGGGTGCTGTCCTTACAGCAGAGATCAAATGAGTCCTTCAGGACTGTAGTGGACACTGAATACACTAGCCTAGCTATCAATTTCCCTATTAAATCAGCACCAGCTACACTGTCCCTCCTCTCACTAAGAATGCAGCTTCCAAATGAATCTAAAATGGATGCTGTCCAGGAGGTAGGAGGGTCTGGGAGGGAGTGTCTGCTGCTGATTGGCTGGAATGTGTCTTCTGACTGTGAGGTAAAGGGTCAAAATATTACTCAATGATGACGAATAGGGGGCGGATCGAACATCGCATATTTTCGCCCGCCGCGGCGAACGCGAAGATGCTATGTTCGCCGGGAACTATTCGCCGGCGAACTATTCGCGACATCACTATTTCTCAGACCTACATGGATGCCAAATATACACAGCCAAAGTGAAAGTGAAACGATTACTTATTGATTGAACATTGATAAAGAATTTTGTGTTAGTTTTTTATTAACATTTTTTCAAGCATTCAAATGTGTATAAGTGGAAGTTTTAACTGGAAAAGCAGATATTTCAAACGACAAAATTAATGTAAAGGACCTATTTGTAGACAATTTAAATCATTCCAGCAGGTAAAATGGATCAAGGAGAATATATTAAGGAGGAGATAATTTTACAGTATAATGTCGATTTAAAGGGATAGTAAACAATATGAGAATGTAATAGAAAATTATCTCACTCTCCTGGTGAGAACAATTAGGATTTCACTTTTTATAGGTGTATTAACTTTGTGGACTGCTATTCACATAAATGTGGGGTTATTGAGTGAGTTATAACAACCCTTGTGTTTAGTTTATTTTGACAGATACAAAACAGGAAATAAAAAAGACTGTCCAAACAAGGCTGTGTGGAACACATGATTATCTAATAGTGTTTGTACAAACTTTATTTTACTGAATGATTTATATCTTTCCCAAATTATTCTCAGCAATAGACAGAGATTAATAGAAAACTAGTTAAAACTTGGCATTGTCCATGTACTTTATACAAACTAAACCTTAACACTTCTATTTTCAATATTTAAAGGGACACTGAACCCAAATTTTTTATTTCGTGATTTAGATAGAGCATGCAATTTTAAGCAACTTTCTAATTTACTCATATTATCAAATTTTCTTCATTCTCTTGGTATCTTTATTTGAAATGCAAGAATGTAAGTTTAGATGCTGGCCCATTTTTGGTGAATAACCTGGGTTATTCTTGCTGATTGGTGGATAAATTCATCCATCAATAAAAATGTGCTGTCCAGCAGTCTGAACCAAAAAGAAACTTAGATGCCTTCTTTTTCAAATAAAGATAGCAAGTGAACGAAGAAAAATTGATAATAGGAGTAAATCAGAAAGTTGCTTAAAATTGCATGCTCTATCTGAATCACAAAAGAAAAAATTTGGGTTCAGTGTCCCTTTAATCAACTAATAGAACTGCAAAACATATATCTACGTAGTATTCTAATCTTTGCTTTGAATATATTATTATGTCTGGCATATATTAGCTGTATAATGTCCCTTTAAATTCAGTCATATTTTTAATTTAGTATTGTTTTTGCCCAATGGGAATTCTGCACGAGGAATTATATATACAGTACATGTACCTCAAAATCTGAAAAGCACATCTATTGCAAAACTAGTGTATTGTAGCAATGATACATGAGTACCATCAAATAATAATATTATAAAATAAATAATAATAATAAAGAGGATGTGACGGATTCCCCGGCTACCCTGACCGGGTAGCTCTGCCAAACGGGTCCTGCTTCCTCCCTGCCGACTGCTGCTATGTAGCTGGCAAGTGACAACAACATCCTGTAGCCACCCCTGATGCCCAACAGCACCAGTATTCAAGGTCCCATCCTATGGCAGACTCCGGCTAACCAGACTAGGTAGCTCTGCCAGAGGGTCCTTCCTCTGCCTGGAACAGGCTGCTATGTAGCCCAGGAAAGTGATTTTAGCAGGAGCTTACCCAAATAACTAGACATACTAGCATTCAGGTGAAACAGGAACTGATTTTATTGAAAACATACACTCCTTTTTTACACAAAGCTCACCTTGATAAGACACTGGACAATCCCAAAATGTCATTTGAGAGCTCTTGGTCCCCAGGTGCCACAGTCCGGTGTGATTCGTTACTGGGGACCGGAGATACAGCCTGTTGAAGTTATGGGGGTAGGGGCATCCAAAATCACCAGTTCCCAAAGGGTGTCCTGCTATTCTGTGGCTGACCGGGAGTTCCAAGAGCCCAGCCAGCCTGAGAGGGGTTTGGCGGGTGTCAGTTGTAAGGCGGCCGATCAGGAGTTCCAGGAGCCCGGAGGGTTTTTCTGGTCAGAGGCCAGCTCTTCTCTGACAAAGTACTTGTGACAAAACAAGCAACCAAAAGCTTCCAGAGACCACGGTTGCTCTGAGGAGCCCAAACCTGCTGAGAAACAATAGGGGTGAGGTAGTAAGGGGGTGGGGGTTAGCCTTGGGGGTCTGGTATCTATTACATCTCCCCCCCCCTCCAGTTCGGCAGACCCGGCTAGACCCGTAGCGGGTCAGCCTGGGGCTGTCCGACAGTGGCCCTCCAATTCTCGGTTGCTGGGGAAGGTTATCCCATCTCTCCTGGTCTTGGGGCATCCTGGGGGGTTGCTGCCAGTGTTTATTCCCTAGGCGAAGGGATAGGCACACAATGCAAAGTCCCAAACGAGTTTGCCAAGGCCGGCTCCGAAATAGTTGCTTTCCCACAAGTTCTAGTGTCTTTAGGTTCCATGGCCACACTGCCTCCCTCTGTGACACTTGGTTGAGTACCGGCTGACCCACTCACAAACAAATCCAGTGCCAGTTTCCCAGCTGTGTTCCCACCCCAGACTGGAGGGGGAGGTTGCTCCTTGGTGGGGCAGGCAAAACTCGGGTGCCCAAACTTGTTGCACCAACTGCATGAGCGGGTACCCCCCTGGCCTGCCCCCTGTGAGAAATACTCCAGGAAGAGAAAAGGGTATAGACCCTGCCAAGCTACTGAGGGGAGAGACCATCTGTCTCTTCTCCTGAGATGGAGATCTACCACTGGGGAGGGAGGGAGGCTACCTCTGCTCCATGGGAAACTGCTCTGCTAATGGGGAGGGAGACAGGTTCTGCTGCTGGGGAGAGTTATCGACATCCGGCTCTCCCTGCCAGGTGTTCTGTGTAAGGGGAGGGAGGATGACTTCCTCCGCTCCCAGGAGATGGCTCTGCAGCTGGGGAGAGAGACTGACTGTCTTCTCTCCAGGCTCCTGGCTCTACTGCTGGGGAGAGAGACGGTCTCCTCTCCCTGCTCCTCACTCAGCCACTGGGGAGAGAGACCGACTGTCTCCTCTCCCAGGAAGGGTTCTGCTTACGGGGAGGAAGGATGACTACCTCCGCTCCCAGGGAATGGCTCTGCCGCTGGGGAGAGAGACCAATTGTCTCCTCTCCCAGGAATGGGTTCTGCTTACGAGGAGGGAGGATGACTACCTCCGCTCCCAAGGGATGGCTCTGCCACTGGGGAGAGAGACCAACTGTCTCCTCTCCCTGCTCCTTGCTCTGCCACTGAGGAGAGAGACCGACTGTCTTCTCTCCCAGAAGGAGTTCTGCTTACGGGGAGGGAAGACGACTACCTCCACTCCCAGGGAATGGCTCTGCTGCTGGGGAGAGAGACCGACTGTCTCCTCTCCCTGCTCCTGGCTCTGCCACTGTGGAGAGAGACCGACTGTCTCCTCTCCCTGGAAGGGGTACTGCATTAGGGGAGAGAGGATGACTATCTCCACTCCCAGGGGAAGGTTCTGCCACTGGGGAGAGAGACCGACTGTCTCCTCTCCCTGCTCCTGGCTCTGCCACTGGGGAGAGAGACCGACTGTCTCCTCTCCCAGGAAGGAATACTGCGTAAGGGGAGGGAGGATGACTACATCCTCTCCCAAGGGATGGCTCTGCCACTGGGGAGAGAGACCGATTGTCTCCTCTCCCTGCTCCTGGCTCTGCTGCTGGGGAGAGACACCCACTGTCTCTGCTCCCAGGAAGGGGTTCTGCTTATGGGGAGGGAGGATGACTACCTCTGGTCCCAGGGGATGGCTCTGCCGCTGGGGAGAGAGACCGACTATCTCCTCTCCCTGCTCCTGGCTCTGCCACTGGGGAGAGAGACCAACTGTCTCCACTCCCAGGATGGGGTTCTGTGTAAGGGGAGGGAGGATGACTACCTCTGCTCCCAGGGGATGGCTCTGCCACTGGGGAGAGAGACCGACTGTCTTCTCTCCCGGCTCCTGACTCAGCCGCTGGGGAGAGAGACTGACTGTCTCCTCTCCCAGGAAGGGGTTCTGTGTAAGGGGAGGGAGGACAACTACCTCTGCTCCCAGGGGATGGCTCTGCCGCTGAGGAGAGAGATTGACTGTCTCTTCTCCCGGCTCCGGGCTCTGCCGCTGGGGAGAGAGATCGACTGTCTCATCTCCCAGAAAGGGGTTCTGCTTAACGGGAAGGGAGGACGACTACCTCCACTTCCAGGGAATGTCTCTGCCGCTGGGGAGAGAGACCAACTGTCTCGTCTCCCAGAAAGGGGTTCTGCTTACGGGGAGGGAGGACGACTTCCTCCACTCCCAGGGGATGGCTCTGCCACTGGGGAGAGAGACCGACTGTCTCATCTCCCTGCTCCTGGCTCTGCCACTGGGGAGAGAGACCGACTGTCTCCTCTCCCAGGAAGGGGTAGTGCATAAGGGGATGGAGGACGACTACATACGCTCCCAAGGGATGACTCTGCCACTGGGGAGAGAGACTGACTGTCTCCTCTCCCTGCTCCTGGCTCTGCCACTGGGGAGACAGACCGACTGTCTCCCCTCCCAATAAGGGGTTCTGCTTACGGGGAGGGAGGATGACTACCTCCACTCCCAGGGGATGGCTCTGCCGCTGGGGAGAGAGACCGACTGTCTCCACTACCTGCTCCTGGCTCTGTCACTGGGGAGAGAGACCGACTGTCTCCTCTCCCAGGAAGAGATTCTGCTTACGGGGAGGGAGGACGACTACCTTCGCTCCCAAGGAATGGCTCTGTCGCTGGGGAGAGAGACTGACTGTCTCCTCTACCGGCTCCTGGCTCAGCCACTGGGGAGAGAGACCGACTGTCTCCTCTCCCAGGAAGGGGTTCTGTGTAAGGGGAGGGAGGACAACTACCTCTGCTCCCAGGGGATGGCTCTACCTCTGGGGAGAGAGACTGACTGTCTCCTCTCCCTGCTCCTGGCTCTGTCACTGGGGACAGAGACCGACTGTCTCCTCTCCCAGGAAGAGATTCTGCTTATGGGGAGGGAGGACGACTACCTTCGCTCCCAGGGGATGGCTCTGCCGCTGGGGAGAGAGACCGACTGTCTCCTCTACCGGCTCCTGGCTCAGCCGCTGGGGAGAGAGACCGACTGTCTCCTCTCCCAGGAAGGGGTTCTGTGTAAGGGGAGGGAGGATGACTACCTCTGCTCCCAGGGGATGGCTCTGCCGCTGGGGAGAGAGACCGACTGTCTCTTCTCCTGGCTCTGCCGCTGGGGAGAGAGACAGACTGTCTCCTCTCCCAAGAAGGGGTTCTGTGTAAGGGGAGGGAGGACGACTACCTCCTCTCCCTGGTTTCCTGGAGCTGTTGCAGGTGCTAAGCAGAGGCCGGTGGCTCTCTGCTCTGTTGCCAGCGCTTCTTCTAGGGTTGCTCCCTGGTCCAAGACCATAAGCTTTGAGCCAGACTGCTGATCAGGGTCCAGCAGCCCTGGTTCCATTTTTCTTTGTTGCCACACCTTCACGTCGAGCTCCATGAATCCCAGAGGGCTACACCCCAGATCTGTATACCCTTGGCACGCTGCTTAATGAGATCTAGCAGCCTCTTGTATTCCTCCACCAGTGCCTCTTCCTGGTCAATTATAAAATCCAGATCGTCTAGTAGCCAGGATTCCTCCAAGAGATCCAGCAGTTCCTCTTGGAGCCCAGAGATATCCTCCAGACCCAGGTCCTTCTCGCTCCCAAACTGTGGGTCCTCTGTCCTTTTTGTAAATAGTAATCCAGGGCCACCGAAGCCAAAGCCCTCTGTGGGGGAGCCATCCTCCAGCCATGGCTGTGCTTGCATAGCAAGCCATCGGAGGGCCCAGTAGCCGTCCTCCACCCACATCTCTTGCTGAACCAGTCTATGTAGAACAGATAGTTATTCCTTTTTTGGCTGTTTTCCCAGGAAAGACATTCTCAAGGTCCGCCGAACCCGGAACCTCATGTCATTCATGGGGAGGACCTTTCCATTGTCCCGCTCCTGTTGAAGAGCCTCCCACCAGAGGTCCCGGCAGATCAGGTCCCTCTGTTCCAGCTCGTCCTGTAGGTAAATAGGACCGTCCAGCTGGGCAGGCACCTCCTGTACTCTCCTTAGAAATTTGACTTCCATAGTTACCGGCTACTGTGGCCCTTCTCCTCTGTCAGCAGGAATCGTGTGGAAGTAGCAGATCCCACCACTGCCAGCCAATATCATGGATTCCCCGGCTACCCCGACCAGGTAGCTCTGCCAAAAGGGTCCTGCTTCCTCCCTGCCAACTGCAGCTATGTAGCCCAGAAAAAATATATTAGCAGGAGCCCACCCAAATAAATAGACATACTAGCATGCAGGTGAAACAGGAACTGATTTTATTGTAAAACATACACTCCTTTTATACACAAAGCTCATCTTGATAAGACACTGGACAATTCCACAATTTTCCCACCATTCCCGCCCCTCCAGACAAACTGGTGCCTCCATAGCAGTCATAGTCCCACAGAATCCCAGGACACAGGTGTGACGGTTTTGGGGTGGTCCCAGGGACACTTCCAGGGTGTCATTTGAAAGCTCTCGGTCCCCAGATGCCACAGTCCAAAAAGTGGCATTACTGGGAACCGGAGATACAGCCCGTTGAAGTTAAGGGGGTAGGGGCATCCAAAACCACCGATTCCCAAAGGAGCTCCCCTCCGGTAATCCCCCCACCTCTTGCTCTCCCTAGGGGCTACCAATCTCCAAAAGAGCAGAGCTCTGGGAAAATGGGCCGCTGGAGCAGCCAGGGGTAAAGTTAGCAGGTGTCCTGCTGTTCTGTGGCCAACCGGGAATTCTAGGAGCCCGGCCAGCCTGAGAGGGGTTAGGTGGGTGTCAGTTGTAAGGTGGCCGACCGGGAGTTCCAGGAGCCGAGCCAGCCTAGGAGGGTTTTTCTGGTCAGAGGCCAGCTCTTCTCTGACAAAGTACTGGTGACAAAACAAGCAACCAAAAGCTTTCAGAGACCGCGGTTGTTCTGAGGAGCCCAAAACCGCTGAGAAACAACAGAGGTGAGGTAGTAAGGGGGTGTGGGTTAGCCTTGGGGGTCTGGTGTACGTTACAGAGGGTTTTATTGCCCTGAGGAAGTCCCATGAGTCTTTGGGAATGCATTGATCATGTTGATGACTTGACAAGCCTTGTAGATACAGTATCAGATTTAGAGTGTTCTCATTGTAATGTCAGTAAAGATGGATGCTTTGGGGTTTGCTGTGTCACTGATTTTGTGAAAAAGCTTTAGGATTTTACTTGGCTACTTGTATGTGACCGTTCTTTAATCTTTATGTGCAGACACTCTGTAAAAAACTCCTCTGTTTAAACCAACACTACCATTATAAAAATGAAAGCTGTTTTTATTTAAAGTGACATGAAACCCAACATTTTTCTTTCATGATTCAAATAGGGCGTTCATTTTTAAACAACTTTCACATTTACTTCAATTATCAATTATGGTATCCTTTCTTGAAGAAGCAACAATGCACTACTGGTAGCTTGCTGAACAAGTGAATCACAAGAGGTGTAAATGTGCAGCCACCAATCAGCAGCTAGCTCCCAGTTCCAGAACCTACTTTGGTATGCTTTTCAACAAAGGATGCCAAAAGAATAAAGACAATTAGATATAAGAAGTAAATTGGAAAGTTGTTTAAATTTGTGCACTCTATCTGAATCATAAAAGAAAAAAATGGGTTTCATGCCCCTTTAACACCTGTTTGGCTCACATTTACTCTGTTTACAATGGACTGTTTCGTATGTTATTTGTCTTCACTAATTTGGACTACATAGATCCTCATAGTATTACTATAGTGACAGCAGCCACTATTTTGTTGGAGTTACTCACTAGTAGAAGTGTTGTAAATCCCTCTTACTGGTGTATAGGCTATACCCTGTTTAATTAAAATTCCCATGCTTATGAGACATTTTGATAATTTTATGGAATTTACATGGTGATGAAAAATGTTAATTATCTTGATGTTTTAAATGAAATAAAGAAACCTAAAAAGCTTACTGTAATCCCTGTCTTTTTAAGAAATCTTCTTTATTATTCTTTTGTTCATAAGTAATATAAAAAAAGTATATCTAAAGGGTTTGCACCATTCAAATTAGTAATGAATAATTTGTAAGAGACTTTTCCCTACTTTAATATTTTGTTTAATAAATAGAAAAATTATTAACTATATCCTTAAAGGGGCAATATGTATTAATATTTGTTTGTTTTTTTTAAAAATATATGTTACTGAAAAAAATAAATTATTTCTCTTTTTTTTCTTGAAGGGCATGCCACTCTCCAACAGAACTGTAAGAATTGTTCTTATGAGCCTATGATGAAACACATGTGTGAAACGCGTTAGCCTGGTATGGAGAGACTATGTTGTTTAACACCGTGGTGGGTGTTAAACTTCTTGAATAGCAATGAAGTGTAAAGTGTTTGATACTACTGAAGAGGGCTATAAAGAGTGCTTGTCTTGTCTTTTTGCCTTATTACTTGTCTCCCAATGAGCAATGCATCCAAAGAAATTAGTTGTATGCAAAAATACACTTCCTTGTGGGGGTTTTTTTATTTAAAAAAACAAATAATCGGCTAGATTGCGAGTTTTGCATAATGAGCTGTGCGGTGCTAACGTGCAGTTTTTTTCTCACTGCTCACTTACCTGCATCTCTGGTTTTACGGGTTTTTATAAACCCGGTGTTAAAAGGCAAGAAGTGAGCGTAGTATTCTACCTAGTTAAAATAAATACAAACTTACCTGTAAAATAAATATAAACCCTAAGCTAGCTACAATGTAACTATTAGTTATATTGTTGCTATCTTAGGGTTTATTTTATCGGTAAGTATAATGCCTGCTCATTATGGTCATTGCCCTTAAATGGACATTTAGCTCTATTGCAGGCCCAAAGCCTTAACCTAAAAAATAAACCCACCCAATACACCCTTAAAAAAATCCTAACACTAACCCCTGAAGATTCACTTACCGGGAGAAGTCTTCATCCAAGCGGCAAGATGTCCTCAACGAAGCCGGCAGAAGTGGTCCTCCAGACAGACAGAAGTGGTCCTCCAAAAGGGCAGAAGTCTTCATCCAGGCGGCATCTTCTATCTTCATCCTTCCGGCGTGGAACGGGTCCATCTTCAAGACATCCAACGCAGAGCATCCTCTTCATCCGACGGACTAACGACGAATGAAGGTACCTTTAAATGACGTCATCCAAGATGGCGTCCCTTACATTCCGATTGGCTGATAGAATTCTGTCAGCCAATCGAAATTAAGGTTGAAAAAATCCTATTGGCTGATGCAATCAGCCAATAGGATTGAACTTCAATCCTATTGGCTGATTGGATCAGCCAATAGGATTGAGCTCGCATTCTATTGGCTGTTCCAATCAGCCAATGGAATGCAAGCTCAATCCTATTGGCTGATCCAATCAGCCAATAGGATTTTTTCTACTTTAATTCCGATTGGCTGATAGAATTCTATCAGCCAATCGGAATCTAAGGGACGTCGGATGAAGAGGATGCTCTGCGTCAGATGTCTTGAAGATGGACCCGCTCCACGCCGGAAGGATGAAGATAGAAGATGCCATCTGGATGAAGACTTCTGCCCATCTGGAGGACCACTTCTGCCCATTTGGAGGACCACTTCTGCCTGCTTTGTTGAGGACATCTTGCCACTTGGATGAAGACTTCTCCCGGTAAGTGAATCTTCGGGGGTTAGTGTAAGGATTTTTTTAAGGGTGTATTGGGTGGGTTTATTTTTTAGGTTAGGGCTTTGGGCCTGCAATAGAGCTAAATGCCCTTTTAAGGGCAATGCCCATCCAAATGCCCTTTTCAGGGCAATGGGGAGCTTAGTTTTTTAAGTTAGGCTTATATTTGAGGGGTTGGTTGTGTGGGTGGTGGGTTTTACTGATGGGGGGGTTGTTTGTATTTTTTTTTACAGGTAAAAGAACTGATTTCTTTGGGGCAATGCCCCGCAAAAGGCCCTTTTAAGGGCTATTGATAGTTTAGTTTAGGCTAGGGTTTTTTTTTTATTTTGGGGGGGCTTTTTTATTTTGATAGGGCTATTAGATTAGGTGTAATTAGTTTAAAGATCTTGTAATTTGTTTTTTATTTTCTGTAAATTAGTTTTTTTGTTTTTGTGATTTAGCTAATTTAATTTAATTTATTTAATTATATTTAATGTAGGTAATTGATTTAATTGTAGTGTAGTGTTAGGTGTTAGAGTAACTTAGGTTATGTTTTATTTTGCAGGTAAATTTGTATTTATTTTAGCTAGGTAGTTAGTAAATAGTTAATAACTATTTAGTAACTATTCTACCTAGTTAAAATAAATACAAACTTGCCTGTAAAATAAAAATAAACCCTAAGCTAGATACAATGTAACTTTTAGTTATATTGTAGCTAGCTTAGGGTTTATTTTATAGGTAAGTATTTAGTTTTAAATAGGAATAATTTAGATGATAATAATTGTAGGTTTTATTTAGATTTATTTTAATTATATTTAAGTTAGGGGGTGTTAGGGTTAGACTTAGGTTTAGGGGTAAATAAATTTAGAATAGTGGCTGCGACGTTGTGGGTGGCAGATTAGGGGTTAATAAGTGTAGGTAGGTTGTGGCAACATTGGGGACGGCAGATTAGGGGTTAATAAATATAATGTAGGTGGCTGCGATTTCCGGAGCGGCAGATTAGGGGTTAATAAGTATAATGTAGGTGGCGGCGATGTTAGGGGCGGCAGATTAGGGGTTAATAATATTTAACTAGCATTTGCGAGGCGGGAGTGGGGAGATTTAGGGGTTAATATGTTTATTCTAGTGGCGGCGATGTCCGGAGTGGCAGATTAGGGGTTAAAATTTTTATTATAGTGTTTGCGATGCGGGAGGGCCTTGGTTTAGGGGTTAATAGGTAGTTTATGGGTGTTAGTGTACTTTTTAGCACTTTAGTTATGAGTTTTATGCTACAGCGTTGTAGTGTAAAACTCATAACTGCTGACTTTAGAATGCGTTAGGAATCTTGGAGGTATAGGGTGTACCGCTCACTTTTTGGCCTCCCAGGACAAACTCGTAATACCAGCGCTATGGAAGTCCCATAGAAAAAAGGGTTTACAAACTGTACGTATGTTGGTTTGCGGTAAGGCCAAAAAAGTGTGCGGTGCCCCTAAACCTGCAAGACTCGTAATACCAGCGGTAGTGAAAAAGCAGCGTTAGGACCTGTTAACGCTTCTTTTTCAGCTTACCGCAAAACTCGTAATCTAGCCGGATATTTCTAAAATGTTTAAATATTTTTCTTTCATATGCACAATAGTTTTTTTTTTAAAGTTTATTATCTCAATATTGGTTACATAATATATTTTTTAACAATCTTGTCTGACTCTGCAAATCACTGTTTCATTTTGATTACCTTTTTCAGTGTTTGTTATTCTGTGAAAAAAAAAATTACAGCTACTAATATTTTTATAATTATGTCAAGCCATATTCCCCCCCCCCCCCCCCAAAATAAGCAAATATCCTGTAGGTATGTGCACATATTACAACAGTTTTGTAAAAGAAAACAACATTAGTCAATAACAATTTCAATGACTAAATCTCAATAGCTAATTTGTTCTTCATTATGATTCTTGGCAAATTACTGTACAAAAGGCTGTTTCAAATAAAAATCTATTAAAAATCAGGATGTGGTTTATCATGTGTGTGTGGGGGGGCAGAAAGCCAGTTGTCACATATTTCCCTATGAAAACATTTTATGACAGTCAGTTTTGTGCATGATGTGTTTCTTGGTTTGTTTTTATTAAACAGGTGTTAAATGGTCCAAATAAAAATGCAAAATATTGTAAGCATAGGCTTATAACCAATTAGACTGTGTTCATTAATTTCCTTATTCAGTCTTGTAGTACTATCGTGGAGCAAATTGTTTTGTTCTGCTGAACATAATGTTGCTGTTTTTCTTGGATTAGTAAACTAAATAATCGGTTGTGACAGGAACTTCTCTGATCCAATGGGATGGAAAGTTCAATTTCCTTATATACTTTCTCTTGCATTCTCTATCTCTCAGCAAAGTATTTTCCAAAAAAATATATATAAATCTTTTGAAAATATTTTCTTATTACACTTTAGTGTAATTATTTAAGTTCTGTTCAGTGTTTTTGTTATTCTATATTTTGTGTTGTTATATGTTTTGGTATAAACTTGCATTTGGAAAATTCCAGAATATTGTGGCACATTGCCTGAATATTTGAGGCATATTTTGTTCACTGCTTTTTTTTAAAATGTGTTTGAGTTCCAATTATGGACCAGATTACAAATGAGTTGCTATTTAGTGCTTTTGCTTGTACACAAACACTGCTTTTAACACACGCGGGTTTGAGTTAGTATTGCAAGTTCAAAGTAAAACCCGGTGCACGATAACTTTAGGACTTCGGATATTCATCCTATAGACTTCAATGGAGCGTGTTATGAAAATCAAAACTTAGATTTCCCCAGTTTCAATATATAGGAAAGCAAGATGTTCTGGAAATATTGCTGTTGTGCTTTGCATGGTCTAATTAATTCAAATGGAAACACTTGATACAGAATGAAATATCAATAGTAAGAAGCCAAAAAATAAGAAAAAGAATAATGATTTAGCACAGCTTTTTCTCATATATATTTATATATCCCATGATGCTTTATTTTCATCATATAAACACATTTTTTACCATTTCCCAAAAATCCACTTAGGGGGTAGGAAAAGGGGCGTGTGATTTTTGTGGATACCTAAATCTCAAAAACCAAATATATTACAAATGTAAAAAATGGTGTTTACATTCTCCTTTAACCCCTTAACGACCAATGTCGTACTCTGGGCTTCTCTCTGCCGCAATCTCACTCAAAATAGCGAGATTGTGCTATTTCTGCATGCCCCACGAGTGGGGCACTGCAGAAAAAAAGTTGCAGAGTTGTTGATGCAGAAAAAGCCACTATGTGGCCCTCTCTGCAACGGCCAGCGATGGTGCCATTCGTTGGTGGGTGGGAGCCGTAGCAGGGAGGCGGTTGGCGGCCCATCGTTGGAGGGAATTCCTGTTCCTGTCCCTGCTGTGCTACATTAAGTTGATAGAGGGAGAGGGAAATTCATTTTTGTAAAGGGATCGGGGAGGGGGGAGGGTGTTGAGGGGGGGCAGCTACACTACAGAAAATGCTTTAGCATAGAAAAAAAAAATCAAAACACATTTATTATGGCAAAATGGGTACTGGCAGACAACTACACCTACTTCTCCCCCTCACACCTGTAGAAATCTGCACACTGTAGACCCTCCCCAAGTTTTTAACCTTATTTAAATATGCCTCCCCCACACTTCAACGATATCCTGCCCTGACCTTGCTATAACCCACTATAACAATACCTTCTCCTCTGCACTTGACACTCTCGCTCGGCTCCTACTTCGCAAATCCCCACGTCATCAGCTCCAGCCCTGGCACTCCCAGCAAACACGCCACCTGCAAAAATGCTCCCGCACTGCTGAATGTGCCTGGAGGAAATCCCGCTCTGAACTTGATTTTATGCACTATAAGTTTATTCTACACTCTTACACCTCTGCTCTTCACCTAGCTAAGAAAACCTACTTCTCTTCTCTTATATCCACTCACTCCTCAAACCCTAAAAGACTCTTCTCCATTTTCAAATCTCTACTCTACCCACCTGCACCACCCCCCTCATCTGCATTCAGTGCTCAAGACCTGGCTGACTACTTTTTCAATAAAACACTTACCATCCAAAGAAACATCCCAACACAAGCCTGCAATCTCCCAACTTCGCTCCCAATCACCCCCTCTGCCACTCTCTGCACCCTCCTCCCAACCACTGAGAGTGAAGTGGCTTCCCTATTGTCTTCCTCACACCTCACTACCTGCCCACTTGACCCTATTCCTAATACCTTTTCTGTCTCCCACCCTCACTCCGGCTCTTACTCACATATTCAACCTATCCCTTTCTACCGGCTTATTCCCTGCCTCCTTCAAACATGCAAAGGTCACCCCCATCCTCAAAAAACCCTCCCTTGACCCTAACTCTCCTGCAAACTACCGCACAGAGAAAACCCAGCACTCACTTACAAGCTCTCAGCTAAGTGAGTGCTGGGTTTTCTTTGTGTGTTGTATTAATTTGTTTTGTAATTTTCCCTATGGTTCTTGCACCCAGACCTGTCTGGGGTTAACTGCTTGTGGCTCTGGGGACAGCACAGCTTCCTGTGAGTGCCAGTGGCACCCAGGGCTGAGCATGTTGCAGGGTCATGGGATGTGTACCCGGTCCGGTATGAGAGTGCAGTTCCCTTCCGTGTTTTGTATATATCTAGGGTGGTTACATATTCCTGTGCACCCTTCCCTTGTTTTCAGTTTGTTTGGATTTGAAAGCTTGCATTGTGTGGCTGTTTTAGGGTCTCAGGTATTGGAAAGGACCTTGGCGTGGTACCTGAGCTTGTCCCATTTGGCCAGATGTGGTGACTAACCTTTCCATTTTTGCTTTTAAATCTTAGCTGAGAGCTTGTAAGTGAGTGCTGGGTTTTCTCTGTGTGTTGTATTAATTTGTTTTGTAATTTTCCCTATGGTTCTTGCACCCAGACCTGTCTGGGGTTAACTGCTTGTGGCTCTGGGGACAGCACAGCTTCCTGTGAGTGCCAGTGGCACCCAGGGCTGAGCATGTTGCAGGGTCATGGGATGTGTACCCGGTCCGGTATGAGAGTGCAGTTCCCTTCCGTGTTTTTTATATATATATATATATAGCCAGTGATCAAGGACCAGAGACAGGCCCGAAACATGTTTGGCACTCTTTTCCACCAGACCGCAGCGTTACTTTTTATATTAAAAACGATTTTTCTTTTCCCTTCACTCCTGAAAGGTGTGGATGATACCTGCTTCATATATATATATATATGTATATATATATATACGTACATACACATATTTAGAAAGGTATGTATCCATGTGTTAAAGTCCTTTGCATGCCTTTTTTTTTTCTAAAACCTGAAACCTCATATTTTTCAGCCCTTAGAACTATATGACGTAATATTTTTTTATATAATTTTTATCAGACAATCACCTAGATTACGAGTTTTACATTTGTGTTTTAACGCTGAAAAAAATGTCAATTTCAGCGTTAAAACAGCAACGCAGTCATTACGAGTCTTGTCGGTATAGCTGTACCACAAGCCTTATAGCCTGTAACGCAACGTCAGTCCCGCACTCAAAAAAATGACGTTTTTGTATGGGATTTTCATAGCGCTGCCATTAAAAGTTTTGTGGTGAGGCTAAAAAGCTTGCATTACAGCCTATACCGTCACAATCCATTTCGCAAGTAGTTAGGAGTTTTACGCCACAAAACTGTTACACAAAACTCATAACTAAACTGTTACAAAGTACACTAACACCCATAAACTACCTATTTGCCCTCCTGCATCACAAACACTATTTTAAAGTTATTAACCCCTAATATGCCGCTCCTGACATCGCTGCCACTAATAAAATAAATTAACCCCTATTCTGCCGCTCCCCGACATTGTCCGTATGAAGAGGATGCTTCTCGCTGGATGTCTTCAGGATGGAGCTGCTCCGTGCCGCCGGGATGAAGATAGAAGATGCCGTCTGGATGAAGATAGAAGACACCGCCTGGATGGATGAAGACCTCGCCGCCTGGATAAAGACTTTTTGCTACCTGGATGAGGATGGATGTCCGGACTTCAAAAACTGTAAGTGGATCGTCGGGGGTTAGTGTTAGTAAAAAGAAGTAAACTTGTTTTTGGTGGTTTTTTTCTTAAAATTAGGGTTTGGGCTTGCCTTAAAAGAGCTGAATGCCCTTTTAAGGGCAATGGGTAGCTTAGTTTTTTTTTTAGAGTTAGGTTTTGTATTTTGGAGGGTTGGTTGGGTGGTGGGTTTATACTGTTGGGGGGTCTTTGTATTTTTTTTAGGGAAATAGCTGATTTTAAGGGCTAATGGTAGTTTATTGTAGGCTGTTTTTTTTTGGGGGGGGGGGGTATTTTGATATGGCTATTAATTTAGGAGTAATTGGTTTTATTTTGGATAATTTTGTTTGTTATTTTTCGTAAATTTAGTATTTTTGTATTTTTTGTAATTTAGTATTTAAAAATTTTTGTAACTGTAGATTTTTTTTTTTTAGTAGTGTTAGTTTTTTAATGAGTAATTTAATTTATTTAATTGATAGTTATTTTAATTGTATTATAATAGTTGTGTTAGGTTAATTTATAGTTTAAACTTAGTTTTTTTTTAATTTCACAGGTAAGTTTTTATTTATTTTAAGATAGGGATCTTGTAATTTTAATTTAAAGTTAGGGGGTTGTTAGGTTTAGGAGTTAATAGTTTAATTTAGTTTTTTGCAATGTGCGGGGCTGGCTGGCATTTATTTTGCACCCTCTATAGCGCAAAACTTGTAATCTAGGTGTATGTTATTAATTAGTGTAACTGTTTTTTTTAAATGTATTTTTTATGTGTTTTGTGCAACTTTTTTGTCTAGCATAAAAGTTAATCAGAGCTCTGAAGTCACGATATAAGGCCGCGTGTTAAATTCAATTGCGCTGAAGCAAATGCGTTTACTTTCAACTCGTAATACACGCACTTCTTCAGACACGTGCAAAGAACCACGATAAATCCCTTATCGCTAGATTGCAACAGTTTCAGCACCACTCGTAATCTAGCCCATAGTTTGAAACTTAATTTTTCTGTAGTATACAATTTTATCTGTATGCACTAAAAACAATGAAAGTATCAAGGAGATGAGAGTGCATATTTTTCAAATATTCATACTTTACTCATTTAAGATAAAGAAGCCAAATGACATGTAATTTTATAGTATTTATTCATAAAATAATTTTAAACATTTTTTTAATAAATACGCACAGCTTAGTAACATAAATAACTTTCTTATTATTTTCATCTCTAGTTTACAATAATTTCAGGGTATGCTGATTTGACTGATTATTGTAAGTTGGACCTACAAGCTATCTACAGTTCATGAAGTCTCTATAGCTCTTGCGGACAACTCGGTTTGGCTTCATCTAATCACAAGTTTTAAAAGGGGTTTTTAGTATTTATTTCAAGAGCTTCATTGCTAATAGCATAGCCCAAACCACATCATAAACATTATTCCAGGTCAAGCATAAGCATGTTTATCATTTTTGTATGGATCAACCATAATGCTGAAACAAGTCAACTACAGTAATCAGCCAGCATATATTTGCATTAGTACTCAGCAACAGTAACCAGACAAAAATCCCCACAGAATGCACTGGATTCACCTATCTGTTGTGAAGAACCATAGCTCAATTAAATAACTTCCATGGTATGTCTTTAGTTAAAACTGTCTAACATTGTAGTTTGCCCTATAATTATGATTCAGCATCTGTCATATAGAATTAGAGAAGTTAAGGGCTAAATATTTTCATATGCTTTACATTAAAATATATTAATGTATTTGTAGGGGATGAGGTTTCATGAGGTTATTGATGTTTAGAAAAGAAGTATACACAATTATGGATACTGATAACAGCATATACAAAATGAAGATTAGGACTGACAGAAACAATGACAAGAGATGAATGAGGTCATTAAAGATTTTTTATTTTTAACATTAAATAGAACTTAATTTTGAGACTATTTTTGTATAATGATGTCATGCAAGTCTGAATTTGCTGCACACACACTTGCAGCCAGTGTAAAGTCCTAATGGAAGGACATTTACATGTGTGCACAAAAAAGTCCAAAGTCAGGGGGGCTTTTGATGAACACTTTTATGGTATGTTTTAAATTTGAATATAGTGAAACATAATACATAACTGTATAGCATATCTGCATATCCTCCCACTGAAAAACTCAACTGACAATGTTACCACAGAAAACAAGGGATTATGAAAATGAAATGTACAATGTCTCACATTTTATATTCCAATTCTGTCTACATGTGATTTAACTTACTTTACTTTCTAATTTCTATTATTCTTAAAAAAAAAAAAAAAATGTGTTGCACTGCATTGACGTGAGAGAGTCCATGTTTGAAATTAATATTGGAAGCAAGAGGGCAAGGCATTATGGAGCTCAGTTGCATATCCCTAAACACAATCCTTTGCTCTGGTGGGAAAAGTTATTACATATCCTGTGATAAAAGTTCTCGTGCACTCACTATACTCATAGGTCTTTTTCATAGTCTATCATGTGATGATGAGGACAAACAAGGCAAAAAACATCTGTGCACGTGTGATTTTTTTCTTGCTGCACTTTTTTTTATTCCTACTATGTTTTAAAGCTACATAAAGTAGAACTACATTGGCATGAGGTAGTCTGTTTAAAAAGGAAACATTCCATACCCTTACTCAGAATCCCTTGAACCAGCAAAAACACTGTTAGTTGAGGTTTTCTATGGGAAATGGCCAGGTGTGGTACACAATAATGCATTGTTTATCACTATACTCACTGTGGAGGGTTTATTTCATCAATGTTTTATTCCCCGTAACTAATTTGATTAGAAACTTTTTTCAGTAGTCTTGTTTGTAAAAAGGTTTCTGAGAAATAGTATTACATATTCTGTGATAACATTACTTGTGCACTCCTTTAGCATACATACATAGGCATTTTTCCACTGTCCCGACAAAAGCTGGAGCTGCAGTGTGTAAAGAAAAAAAAAAAAACAGCCTACAACATTTGAAATAGTGATTTCCTGCTCATTATTATTGGCCATGGCAGAAATACATACTATTTTTAAGGGGTGTGCACCAAGACTGCTCTCAGACAGCAAAACAATGAAAAATGTGCAACAAAACATTTATTTGGAATACAAATGATTTACAAGCATATATAAAAATGCTAGACATGCCAGACATTAAAGAAGAGTAGCATATATAAAAATGTATTTAATATTGCTTTAACATATTATGCTAACTGTAGCAGTGAGTCACACCTGATATTTGCATTGAAACATTGTGATAAAGAATCTTCCTAGAAGTCATTTGGATTTAATTGAGAAGTATGTTACCATACAGTTTCACCATGATGAAACAGTTGCTAATTATTTCCTTATATAATTATTAATAATGAATCATTGAAACAGTATCATGCAAAATCTGCTGTAAGATTCTTATTTTTGAGGCACTGGTCATTCCTTATAGGGTGAATTAGAGGCATGTAATGTTTTCCTTTCAAGTTATATGTATACAGTTGAATACAAGGCAAACAAAACAATATTAGAAGTTATGATATATCATATCTCCAAAACAAGGCAGGAATAAATGATAAAGCTGTGGAAAGGGTGCATGGGCTAAGTTATAGAAAAATTGAAATGTGCATGAAATTAATGCATTTTAATTTTAAATTTAGCATGTTTGCAATATACTTCTATTAGCAAAATGCTTCTAGTAAAAGGTATTACTGTTTTTCAGAGGCATACACACATATGCTGTGAGTGACCGTGCCCCGGTATTCAAACACTACACCTTGGAGAATCAGCAGTGGCTTAAATGACACAAACTAAACCTTCACAAACACAAGAAACACCACAGTCAGCTCTCTGAGCTTCAATACTGGTGCACAAGCCCTCACATAATATGTGCGTATGCCACTGAAAAACAATAATTACTTTAATTAGTACCATTTTTGCTAGTCGGAGTATATTGCTTCGATTTAAAACTGAAATACACCCATGCACATTTTAATTTTGACCTTTTTATCCCTTTAAGAAAGAAAAAAAAGGATTTATTACTGAGAGAATATTGTTCTCTATGTTGATTTGCTCTTTTAAGTGAGGCATCTCCTCCCCACTCATAAAAATGGCAATGACCTATCACTTATACTACATAGGGGAAGGGGAAGCCTATATATAATTATGCTTTGTTTCAATAGAAATTATATTTTTATTTGTTTGCTTTCCTTTTGTAATTATTTTTCGCTAGGTGAGCTTTAGCAGGGATGTATAGATACAATTTCAAAACAAGATGTCACTGCTTTATTTAATCAGAATTTTGTGTCCTTTAACATGTAATAATTTAATATTCAAAAATTTTTGCATTAAAGGGACAGTCTATTCAAAATTAACTTCTTTAAATGCACGGCTTACTGAAGAAAAGATGTATAAGTGTGCAAAAGTTTAAGCATGGGGAGGAATGTTTCAATAGTGAAAAGCGTCGTAAGGTATCCCAGTCTACAAAATATCTCACAGAATGGGAAAAGTGTTTAAAAGACACCTTTATATATTATTAGGCATTTGATAAAAATCATCAGGAAAGCATTTTCTCATAAAAAGGTATCAAAGCAAGTGGACATTATATCCATTTAGTGGGTACCAGGTTTAAAGGGATAGTAAACACTAAAAATGTTATTGTTTAAAAAGATAGATAATCCCTTTATTTACCATTCCCCAGTTTTGCATAACCAAACAGTTATATTAATACACTTTTTACCTCTGTAATTACCTTGTATCTAAGCTTCTGCTGACTGCCTCCTTACGCCAGTTCTTTTGACAGACTTGCATTTCAGGCAATTAGTGCTAACTCTTAAATAACTTCACGTGCATGAGCACAGTGTTATCCATATGAAACACATGAACTAACGCCCTCTAGCTGTGAAAAACTGTCAAATGCAGAGACGGCCTTCAAGGTCTTATAAATTAACATATTAGCCTACCTATGTTTAGCTTTCAACTAAGAATAACAAGAGAACAAAGCACATTTGATGATAAAAGTAAATTAGAAAGTTGTTTAAAATTACATGCCCTGTCTGAATCATGAAAGTTTAATTTGGACTTTACTATCCCTTTAAGAGTAATATACAGAGAAAAAAGGTGTCCAGTAAAAGAAAAATCCTTCCAAGAGATTTAACTGGGATAAACCCAGTAAGAGAATTCAAGAACACCTGGAATATGCATAATGCTACCCTGATGTTTAAATTAAAGGGACACTAAACACTAAATACATTTCATAAAATTCCTTCTATGGGTGCTTCCGTTATGGAACCTTGGATACACACCAGAGTTGCTGCACATGTGCAAAATATCAGCACTGGAAAGTAGTGAAAGATAGATTTCAACATGGTGGTACTCATGAATACAGGGAGGTGGGGAATAACCTTAGTGTTCTCCTTATAAAAATGTATGTCATTTTTAATGTCCCTTTAACCATACACTTTAGTTAGGAATACAGGCAAATTAGATGGATCATCTGATTCTAAGGGGCCAATTTATCATAGTCCGATCGAATCATGTACGCCACACAACGATAAATGCCGACAGCATACTGGCTGATTGCTTTCCGCAGCCTCAGAGGTGGCGGACGAATTAAGGATCAGCGGTCTAAAGACTGCTGCATCTTAACTCCTGTTTCCAGCGAGCCTGAAGGCTAGCGTGGAAACTGCAGCATTGACAGGTTGATAAATCGACCCCTAAGTCTAAGTTTAATAAATTAGTGCAAATTACTTTTAAAACCTAAAATCTTTCTTCACCAAATATTCTGAATATTTTTAACTCCCAGAAATCCCAGAGAAATCTACTGCACATATGACTGTCATGTAAATAATTAGGAAAGTACTGACAAGTATTAGGGGTTTAAAATATTTTGTAACAAATATTCTTCTGCATTGAAATTAACATTTGTATCACACAATGCCAATTCATTCAGTAATTTGTAGTTGTATCCAATGTTCAAAGGTCCAACCCAGCAGCAAAAGGCAGGTTTAAAAACAGCTTTATTCTTCATTATTCTACATTAAAAAATATCCACAGTAATACAAAAAATCCTCAGAAAACATTTAAGACTTCACAAAAAACTATCAGCTACCATGAAACTTTGCCTTTGTGTTTTTGATAATATTGTAATCATAGAGCAGTTTGCAGTGATTTGTGTTTCCTTTAGAGTAAGGGATTCAGTGTGACAGTGTACGCTTGTATTGTAAGGCACCTCAGTTAAAGGGACATACCTTTCAATGCCTGAGTGCATTTCATTTGTGTATACAAGCATTGCAGAACACCTGTGTTAACAAAAAAATACATCTAATAAAATCTATCACCATTTCAGTGACTTTACTCAGAGTGATTGGGCTGAAAAATCTAAGGCCTAGATTTGGAGTTCGGCGGTAGCCGTCAAAACCAGCGTTAGAGGCTCCTAACACTGGTTTTGGCCGCCCGCTGGTATTTGGAGTCAGTGATTAAAGGGTCTAACGCTCACTTTTCAGCCGCGACTTTTCCATACCGCAGATCCCCCTACGCCATTTGCGTATCCTATCTTTTCAATGGGATCTTCCTAACGCCGGTATTTAGAGTCGTTTCTGAAGTGAGCGTTAGAGCTCTAACGACAAAACTCCAGCCGCCTGAAAATAGCAGGAGTTAAGAGCTTTCTGGCTAACGCCGGTTCATAAAGCTCTTAACTACTGTACCCTAAAGTACACTAACACCCATAAACTACCTATGTACCCCTAAACCGAGCTCCCCCCACATCGCCGCCACTCGATTAAAATATTTTAACCCCTAATCTGCCGACTGCCACCTACGTTATACTTATGTACCCCTAATCTGCTGCCCCTAACCCCGCCGACCCCTGTATTACATTTATTAACCCCTAACCTGCCCCCCACAACGTCGCCGCCAGCTACTTAAAATAATTAACCCCTAATCTTCCGACCGCAAAGCGCCGCCACCTACGTTATCCCTATGTACCCCTAATCTGCTGCCCCTAACACCGCCGACCCCTATATTATATTTATTAACCCCTAATCTGCCCCCCTCAACGTCGCCGACACCTGCCTACACTTATTAACCCCTTATCTGCCGAGCGGACCGCACCGCTACTATAATAAAGTTATTAACCCCTAATCCGCCTCGCTAACCCTATCATAAATAGTATTAACCCCTAATCTGCCCTCCCTAACATCGCCGACACCTACCTTCAATTATTAACCCCTAATCTGATGACCGGAGCTCATCGCTACTATAATAAATGGATTAACCCCTAAAGCTAAGTCTAACCCTAACACTAACACCCCCCTAACTTAAATATAATTTACATCTAACGAAATAAATTAACTCTTATTAAATAAATGATTCCTATTTAAAGCTAAATACCTACCTGTAAAATAAATCCTAATATAGCTACAATATAAATTATAATTATATTATAGCTATTTTAGGATTAATATTTATTTTACAGGCAACTTTGTAATTATTTTAACCAGGTACAATAGCTATTAAATAGTTAAGAACTATTTAATAGTTACCTAGTTAAAATAATAACAAATTTACCTGTAAAATAAATCCTAACCTAAGATATAATTAAACCTAACACTACCCTATCAATAAATTAATTAAATAAACTACCTACAATTACCTACAATTAACCTAACACTACACTATCAATAAATTAATTAAACACAATTCCTTCAAATAAATACAATTAAATAAACTAGCTAAAGTACAAAAAATAAAAAAGAACTAAGTTACAAAAAATAAAAAAATATTTACAAACATAAGAAAAATATTACAACAATTTTAAACTAATTACACCTACTCTAAGCCCCCTAATAAAATAACAAAGCCCCCAAAATAAAAAATTCCCTACCCTATTCTAAATTAAAAAAGTTACAAGCTCTTTTACCTTACCAGCCCTGAACAGGGCCCTTTGCGGGGCATGCCCCAAGAATTTCAGCTCTTTTGCCTGTAAAAAAAAACATACCATACCCCCCCCCAACATTACAACCCACCACCCACATACCCCTAATCTAACCCAAACCCCCCTTAAATAAACCTAACACTAAGCCCCTGAAGATCTTCCTACCTTGTCTTCACCATCCAGGTATCACCGATCCGTCCTGGCTCCAACATCTTCATCCAACCCAAGCGGGGGTTGGCGATCCATCATCCGGTGGCTGAAGAGGTCCAGAAGAGGCTCCAAAGTCTTCCTCCTATCCGGCAAGAAGAGGACATCCGGACCGGCAAACATCTTCTCCAAGTGGCATCTTCGATCTTCTTCCATCCGGTGCGGAGCGGGTCCATCTTGAAGCAGGCGACGCGGATCCATCCTCTTCTTCCGTTGTCTCCCGACGAATGACGGTTCCTTTAAGGGACGTCATCCAAGATGGCGTCCCTCGAATTCCGATTGGCTGATAGGATTCTATCAGCCAATCGGAATTAAGGTAGGAATTTTCTGATTGGCTGATGGAATCAGCCAATCAGAATCAAGTTCAATCCGATTGGCTGATCCAATCAGCCAATCAGATTGAGCTTGCATTCTATTGGCTGATCGGAACAGCCAATAGAATGCGAGCTCAATCTGATTGGCTGATTGGATCAGCCAATCGGATTGAACTTGATTCTGATTGGCTGATTCCATCAGCCAATCAGAAAATTCCTACCTTAATTCCGATTGGCTGATAGAATCCTATCAGCCAATCGGAATTCGAGGGACGCCATCTTGGATGACGTCCCTTAAAGGAACCGTCATTCGTCGGGAGACAACGGAAGAAGAGGATGGATCCGCGTCGCCTGCTTCAAGATGGACCCGCTCCGCACCGGATGGAAGAAGATTGAAGATGCTGCTTGGAGAAGATGTTTGCCGGTCCGGATGTCCTCTTCTTGCCGGATAGGAGGAAGACTTTGGAGCCTCTTCTGGACCTCTTCAGCCACCGGATGATGGATCGCCAACCCCCGCTTGGGTTGGATGAAGATGTTGGAGCCAGGACGGATCGGTGATACCTGGATGGTGAAGACAAGGTAGGAAGATCTTCAGGGGCTTAGTGTTAGGTTTATTTAAGGGGGGTTTGGGTTAGATTAGGGGTATGTGGGTGGTGGGTTGTAATGTTGGGGGGGGTATGGTATGTTTTTTTTTACAGGCAAAAGAGCTGAAATTCTTGGGGCATGCCCCGCAAAGGGCCCTGTTCAGGGCTGGTAAGGTAAAAGAGCTTGTAACTTTTTTAATTTAGAATAGGGTAGGGAATTTTTTATTTTGGGGGGCTTTGTTATTTTATTAGGGGGCTTAGAGTAGGTGTAATTAGTTTAAAATTGTTGTAATATTTTTCTTATGTTTGTAAATATTTTTTTATTTTTTGTAACTTAGTTCTTTTTTATTTTTTGTACTTTAGCTAGTTTATTTAATTGTATTTATTTGTAGGAATTGTGTTTAATTAATTTATTGATAGTGTAGTGTTAGGTTAATTGTAGGTAATTGTAGGTAGTTTATTTAATTAATTTATTGATAGGGTAGTGTTAGGTTTAATTATATCTTAGGTTAGGATTTATTTTACAGGTAAATTTGTTATTATTTTAACTAGGTAACTATTAAATAGTTCTTAACTATTTAATAGCTATTGTACCTGGTTAAAATAATTACAAAGTTGCCTGTAAAATAAATATTAATCCTAAAATAGCTATACTATAATTATAATTTATATTGTAGCTATATTAGGATTTATTTTACAGGTAAGTATTTAGCTTTAAATAGGAATCATTTATTTAATAAGAGTTAATTTATTTCGTTAGATTTAAATTATATTTAATTTAGGGGGGTGTTAGTGTTAGGGTTAGACTTAGCTTTAGGGGTTAATACATTTATTAGAATAGCGGTGAGCTCCGGTCGGCAGATTAGGGGTTAATAATTGAAGTTAGGTGTCGGCGATGTTAGGGAGGGCAGATTAGGGGTTAATACTATTTATGATAGGGTTAGTGAGGCGGATTAGGGGTTAATAACTTTATTATAGTAGCGCTCAGGTCCGCTCGGCAGATTAGGGGTTAATAAGTGTAGGCAGGTGTCGGCGACGTTGAGGGGGGCAGATTAGGGGTTAATAAATATAATATAGGGGTCGGCGATGTTAGGGCAGCAGATTAGGGGTACATAGGGATAACGTAGGTTGCGGCAGTTTACGGAGCGGCAGATTAGGGGTTAAAAAAAATATGCAGGGGTCAGCGATAGCGGGGGCGGCAGATTAGGGGTTAATAAGTGTAAGGTTAGGGGTGTTTAGACTCGGGGTACATGTTAGAGTGTTAGGTGCAGACGTAGGAAGTGTTTCCCCATAGGAAACAATGGGGCTGCGTTAGGAGCTGAACGCTGCTTTTTTGCAGGTGTTAGGTTTTTTTTCAGCTCAAACAGCCCCATTGTTTACTATGGGAGAATCGTGCACGAGCACGTTTTTGAGGCTGGCCGCGTCCGTAAGCAACTCTGGTATCGAGAGTTGCATTTGCGGTAAAAATGCTCTACGCTCCTTTTTTGGAGCCTAACGCAGCATTTGTTTGAACTCTCGATACCAGAGTTAAATTTATGGTGCAGCCAGAAAAAAACCCGCGGAGCGTTAACAGCCCTTCTACCGCCAAACTCCAAATCTAGGCCTAAGGTTTGATCACAATCATTATAAAAATCACTTCAGAATATAATGGTAGTTCTCAGTAGAAAAACATTAGATACATCTTTTAGAAGGTTTATGAACGACTGCCTAGCTATGATCTGTGAACTCACATTCAAACATTGCTCACGCTCAGAGAACCGGTGGTGTCTTATATTGCCTTTGATGCAAACTGAGTAATCTTTAAAGCTATATAAATGTTTAAATGTAGGTGCAACATATCTAGATATGCTTCACATAGACATGCACAGTGACAGCAATAAAACAGTGCTAATTATTACTAGAAGGATTGTTGCCAACACATAATAACATGCAATAGTAATGGCAGTGAAACAGTGATAGCTTTTACTGGATGCATTTTTACAAATATATGTTTTAAAAAAAATGCTTCTACTGAAAACTGAAATCCATTCATAAGCATTTCAGATTTGACTGCTATATCCGTTTTGCTATATTTCTTCAGTAAAGCTGGAATCTGACTCTGTGATTTCCAGTTGATGACATAACTAAGAAGCCCATTGTTTTTTTCTGAACAGTCTATTTTCTTAGACTGAATAATTGGGGCTTGTACAGGAAAACTAATCAGATGTAAACCAGGAATCTCACAGCAGGGAAGTTAGTAGGAAATCAAGTTTTTGCACAATTATTTTAGTCTCAAGTGTTCCTTGTGTCTGTGACTTTCCCAAAATAATAACTACAGATTGTTCAATTGATTTGGACACAGCTGTGTTATCAGTTTATTTATTTTTATTTTGTGTGTTAGTAGAGATTATTATTTTATCATTTTATACAGTTTGCATAAATCCCTTTTTACTTTTGCTTAAAGGGACACTGAACCCAATTTTTTTCCTTTGTGATTCAGAAAGAGCATGCAATTTTAAGCAACTTTCTAATTTACTCCTATTATCAAATTTTCTTCATTCTCTTGGTATCTTTATTTCAAAAGCAAGAATGTAAGTTTAGAACCTGGCCCATTTTTGGTGAACCAGTAAACAAGTGCTATCCAGGGTTCTAAACCAAAAATTGGCTGGCTCCTTAGCTTAGATGCCTTCTTTTTCAAATAAAGATAGCAAGAGAACAAAGAAAAAATTGATAATAGGAGTAAATTAGAAAGTTGCTTAAAATTGTATGATCTATCTGAATCATGAAAGAAACAATTTGGGTTCAGTATTTCTTTAACAAAGTTAAAATTAACCTGATACAGTACAATAGAAAGTCAACTTGTTATAGTTTAGGATTAGAAAAAAAATAAAAAAATAAACATTTTATTGTAATTTGATATCATTAAGGTAACATGTAAATTGTGGGATGGAGCTGTAATATTCTTTTAACAACTGACCTGTTCATTTGTGATAGATAGATGGGAAATCTTAAAGGGACACCACATTTTTCATTCA
Organism: Bombina bombina; assembly: GCF_027579735.1. Taxonomy (NCBI): domain Eukaryota; kingdom Metazoa; phylum Chordata; class Amphibia; order Anura; family Bombinatoridae; genus Bombina; species Bombina bombina. Next base: position 663,157,439 of record NC_069500.1, on the reverse strand, counting down.
TGATTCAGACAAAGTGCACATTTTTTAAAAAAAGTTCCCAATTTACTTCTCATATAATTCTCTTTGTATTCTTTGTTGAAGAGAATACCAATGTAGGTAGTGTGCAGTGTGCACGTGTCTGAAGCATTAAATGGCAGCAAACAATGCTGCCAGATATTATTCTGCTCTCCTCTGAGCCCACCTTCCTGATTTTCAACAAAGTATACCAAAATAACAAAGCCAATTTGATAATAGAAGTAAACTGGAAATATTTTTAAAACTGTACAATGTATCTGAATCCTGAAAGAAAAAAAAATTGGGTTTCATGTCCCTTTAAACAAACAGACAATTTTGCATTTCTCTAAAGTGGCAGGCAGGCTATCGATACACAGGTAGCGAAGTGGACACCTGGAAAGACCGTATCAGTAGTGCCCGTTGTGGATGAGAATCGTGACACTATTACATCAAGGTCAGAGGTGAGAGCGTTATCCGACAGGTCGATATAGGGCCAAAGGGACGCCAAAAAATCCACGCTGGAAATCGCAAACAGAAGGTGACCGGTAAAGTATACCTGCTTGTAAACACCAATCCTGCACTGAACTTTGCAGCACTGAAATTCTATAATTTTGTAATGCTACAACTCTTCACATCCAATTACGATTTAGTGTCTTTGGAGTTACTCCCCTACTCGCCAACAACTATTAACTGTTTACCAACAACTATTAACTTTTATCCTTAAATCACAAGCACACGAACTACTCATTTCTTATAAAATATATATGCATACTAATGCGAAAATTACGTCATTATTTGCTGAGTTCTATTAAGATAAAAGGTGGATTATTAAACACTGAGAAGTGAGCTATACAAATTGCAACATTGTAGAGTGGACTGCAACACAAATAAGTGATTTTGCAACTTTTTTAAAGGTGGAGTGCTACTATCTCTAACATAAGTGTATATATTACCAAAAGCAATACCTTTCTTCTTTTTTGAAGGTTTAATTTTATTGTTGAGGAGGTGGAGACATCCTCTCCTCTTTTTATACTCAGATACCCATCTGCATTGTTGAATGTTTTTTCTATGAACAATTTATCTATGAATGTTTTTTCTTAAATGTTTTTATATGTATGAATAGTATCAGCGAAGTACACACATTTATATATTGACTTGAGAATCTGTTGAATTAAATATCAGCTTATTTTACCCATACGTATTTTACGATTCTAATTTAATTTATATAAGCATACTATATAGTATATGACCAATTGGAAAACATCCCTAGCAATCCTATATTTTGTATAGGTGAAGCGCTGTTTATTTTTTCTTTGATTTCTAAAGTGGTTTATATAATGTCATAAAATTCTATCACAATTGTAAGCGCAAGTATATACATAAAATATATACACACCTAAAATGTTGACCTGCAAATTGTATAGAAACATATGGAATTCATAAGCCTAAGTTTAATTGAGGTATGTTGGTTCTTTTGCATTTTGGATGCAAAACATTTGCTTATATTCATATTTAGGCCTACAATGTCAACAACCAATATGAATCACATTTTTTTTTTACACTGAGGGGTCAATTTATTAATGTGCGAATGGACATGATACGATGTATTGTATCATGTCCACCTCACATCAATAAATGCTGACAACATACACTGTCGACATTTATCATTGCACCAGCAGTTCTTGTGAATTGCTGGTGCAATGCCGCCCCCTGCAGATTTGTGGCCAATCGTCCGCTAGCAGGGGGTGTCAATCAACCTGATCGTATTCGATCGGGCTGATTGCTGTCTGCCACCTCAGAGGTTGCGGACGAGTTAAGGAGCAGCGGTCTTAGGGCCGCTGCTTCTTAAGACCTGAAGCAGAGTGGGTCGGAAGCAACATCTGCTGCTTTATAAATTGACCCCTAAGAAATCATTTCTTAATTTAAACTTGAAACACAATTCTTACATTTTTAAAAACAACCATAAATAAAATGAAACAGAGTATTTTACAAAATATCATAACACAAGGTATAAAAGTCAGTCATGTATTCTCAGCTTTCTTTCATTTTAAAGGGATACTGAACCCAAATGTTATCTTTCATAATTCAGATAGAGCATGCAATTTTAAGCAACTTTCTAATTTACTCCTATTATCATATTTTCTTTATTCTCTTGCTATCTTTATTTGAAAAGCAAGAATATAAGTTTAGAAGCCAGCCCATTTTTGTCTCACAACCTGGGTTGTGCTTGCTCATTGGTGGCTAAATGCTGTTCAGTGTCTGAATCAAAAATTGTCTGGCTCCTTAGCTTAGATGCCTTCTTTTTCAAATAAAGATAGCTAGAGAATGAAGAAAATTTGATAATAGGAGTAAATTAGAAAGTTGCTTAAAATTGTATGCTCTATCTGAATCATGAACGAAAAAAATTGGGTCTAGTATCCCGTTAAGTTCTTGGTCTTGATACCTTGAATATTGTCATGTAATGTATGTTAAAGAGTGTTTGGGGTTTGGTCTGTTATTCATTACAGAATACTGAAGGCAGAAATTATGTCCTCTACCATAATTTAATTTGTTTATACTAACGAGTGTTGTGGCAGTCTACCTAAAGGAACTTTTTAGTCAGCAATTTTATTTATTCATCTAGAACAGGGCATTTCAAATTTTCTTTATTTTTTTAAACTCAGGGTACTGTCCTGTATAACAACATTTTCTTTAAAGGGACACTCAATCAAAATTAAACTGTCAAGATTCACATAGAACATGCCATTTTAAACAACTTTCCAATTTACTTCCATTAACTAAATGTGCACAGTCTTTTTATATTGAAACTTTTTGAGTCACCAGTTCCTATTGAGCATGTGAAAGAATAAGTGTGTATGCATTTGTGAATGGCTGATGACTGTCACATGGTACGTGTATGCATTTGTGATTGGTTGATGGCTGTCACATGGTACAGGGGGAGTGGAAAAATACATAACTTTTAAAATTGTCAGAAAAAAAATCTACTACTCATGTGAAGTTCAGACTAAGTGCTATTGCATTGTCTTGTTATCTTGCATTTGTTGATTATGCAAATCTACTGTGTTGACTGGTCCTTTAAAAATTTGCTGGGGTGTGTTTATCTCCAACAGTAAAGAAGCGGATGTTTTCCTTACCAGAGAATTAGTTGAAAGTATAAAAAAAATACTACACTTTTTTTTTAACCAAAACAAGCTTTATTGAGATTGAGAATAAATGCTGCACATCTGCAAGACAAATAAATAGTTGTTGCCAAATCAAATATTTTACATTTACATTCTTTTGTTTCGTCTAACAGCAGTTTGAATCTTTAAGGCTACCATATTCAAGTCATGTAGCTCTTAATCTTCATGAAGGTAGGAAGTCCATAGTCTTTGAGCTTGTTATTTTTCTATTGTGTGAACCAAATATTTAGGACAATATTACATAGTATCCTATAAACAGAGTTATTATAAATACTACAACAGGTATTTTTTTGCCATTAATAAATGATCTTGGGCTCAATTCTCTCAATCCACTGAATCAAGACTATTCTAGAATCAGTTGTTTAATCAGGTAATAAACAAAGGGACATTGGAAAAATGGAAGGAGGGGGTGTTTGTAAGGGAAGGGGGAAAAAAAAGGGGGAGATCAAGAAGAGGTGAGATGTGCGGCGCTCGGGGGGGGGGGGGGCATGGAATTTTATAATGTAGTGTTAGATTTCTTTTGCCTCGCACATCAACCGCATCATTTCATGCATAGCAATTTTGCCTATTCACAGGTAATGGTATTTTTCTAGTCACAGCAAATCTCCCACTCTGACCCTTCACTCCAGCACACTAGGTGTTTGTTGTTTCTTCCAGTAGTGTTGGACAAGCCCCTTTGCCCCATTGAGCATTAAGAGAAGAAGGAGGTATCTTGCTTCTCCGATCATCTTAGGCAACTTGTGATAAATTAAATAATTTGGTTTGGGCAGTATGATGGTCTTTAGGACCTTCCCCATTTCCAGAAAAATCTCCTCCCGGAAGTTTTGTATATGTTGGCATGTCCACCATATGTGAAGGAGAGTACCCATCTTGCCACAACCCCTCCAGCACTCCCCACTCGTGTTTGGATATATTCTTCTAAGCCTTTGGGGGGTAAGGTACCACCTACTTAAACATTTATAGTGCATCTCTTGCACTCTGGCCAACACCGGGTTTTTTTTTTTAGCTTTTTCTAATTTTTTTAGCCAATCTTTAAAGTCTATGTTATACTCTAGTTCTGCCTGCCAAGCTTCAGCATAGGAAGGCAATGTAGAATTGCCTTTTAGTGACAGAAGTTTATATATGTACGATATTAGGTGTCTAGTGCTATGAGGTGCAGTGCAGAGAATTTCAAAAGGTGTTTCTTTCATGTAATTGGAAGAGTCCATGAGCTTGTGACGTATGGAATATACAATCCTATAAACATATATTGCCCAATGATATTTGCCTAATTGCCCAAACATATATTTCCAAATGAGGCAAGAGCATTGCGCAGCCTGATGGATGACCAAAATTTGGTCATCCACCTGGCCGACAAGGGAGGAGGGATTGTTTTACAGGACCAATGTGATTATCTCAAGGAAGCACAACGCATCCTATGGGATTTAGAGTATTATAGTAAATTGCCTTCTGACCCGACTGCAGAATTTTAAAAAAAATTGGGCAAATTACTTGAATTTGGTTTATCTTTAGGTATCCTTAATAAGAAAGAGAAAAGGTATTTGACTCCAGATCACCTAAGTATACCTTATTATTACCATCTACCTAAATTACATAAAAATGATAAGGTCCCCCCAGGAGACCTATCATCACAGGAATAAACAGTCTAATGGACAATTTGTCTGAATATGTAGATATTTTCCTCCAAAGGTATGTCTGCAATTTACCATCCTATATTAAGGACACAAAGGATTTGTTGAATAAGTTATCCCACATCAAACAGAGTCACGGTGCTAGCGTATTGTGGTTATCTTGTGATGTGGGATCCCTTGATTCAAATATTGCACATGATATAGGTCTATACACTACCGGAGTATATTTGGAGGAAGACACATATATGCCACAGGTACAAAAAGAATATCTGCTTACTCTAATTGATTTCATCCTTCACCATAATTATTTTCAGTTCTCTGATGAATTTTATTTACAGATTAAGGGTACGGCCATGGGCACCAGATTTGCCCCAAGCTTTGCAAATCTTTTTATGGGTCATTTTGAAAAATTATATATTTATGACTCAAGCTGGAGGGGCAATCTGGTGTTCTATGGCCGTTACATTGATGACCTTATCTTTATCTTTGAGTGTTCTGAAATTGAGGCAAGGAGTTTTGTTACACACCTTAAAAATAATGATATGGGCATTAGCTTTACCTCCAACATATAGGAATTAGCTATAGAGTTCCTTGATCTAGTTCTATCATGGGATGTGAATGGCAATATTTGTACCTACACCTACTTTAAACAAGTGGATTGCAATAATTTTTTACATTTTGGTAGCAACCAATTGTTGAATTGAAAGAAGAATATACCCTTCAGCCAATTCTGCAGGATTAGGTGTAATTACTCCTCTATAGACAAATATAATGAGCAATCTAGGACATTAACTTCACAACTCTCTAAGAGTTGTGATAGGTCTAGAAAACTGGATTGTAACAAACTTCTGACTGATTTGAATAATGATAATAAGAAGGAAAATAGTGAAATGATGCAGAAGGGACCTCCCCTCTTCATCACACAATTTAATTCCAACTACAAAGCTGTAGGGAAAGTTTTGGTAAGGCATTGGCCTTTGTTGATGAGAGACCCTATACTTAAGAAAACATTGCCTGTACGTCCGAAAATAGTGTTTAGGGGGGCTCCTACTTGTAAACAAAGATTAGCACCTAATAAAGTGGTCATGTCAGCAAAAAACATAAGCTAAGAAAATGAATGAGAGACCTAATAGGTCTGATGTACTGAATAGTTCCAAAAAAGACGTTTTCAGATGTGGCAAAACACGCTGCTTTATGTGTAAATATATAACCCATTGCCTTACTAGTATTAGATCAAGTACTACAGGGGAACAATACCCTATTACCAATAGACTATCCTGTGATTCAATATATGTAGTATATGTCCTCACTTGTGAGTGTGGACTTCAATATATTGGGAGGACCTGTAGTAAAGTAAGAACAAGGTGGAGTGAACATCTTAGGAATATTAAATATAAATCACTAAAGCATAGTGTACCCAGACATGTTTGTCAAGAACATACTCCAGGAAGTGGCAATTTCACTATAACTCCCATAAAAAGTATTCCCTTCAGCCGTCTTTTTAATAGATTCTCTAGACTCAGACAACGGGAAACTTATTGGATCTATAGATTTAAAACACTGTTTCCACTAGGTTTAAATGAAGTGATAGATTCGGCTTGTTTTGTATAGATGATGTTGAATATTATAACCACCATTATGGATGATGGGTTCTTTTCCCTTGTATGTGAACTGGAGTCTATTGGTATGAATTGCCATCTGGATAAGCTCTACATACAAATTAAACATTGACTTATACCTTATATATTTTTATTTAGAGGGTTGACTCTATATACACGTATATGTATACATATACTTATACATAATGATAGATTTGGCATGTATCTTTGCCACATGATTTAGGTTTTCCCATTACACTAGCATTTTTATAAATTGTATTATGCACCACTATTCAATTTTATAATTTTTAGTTTAGGTTGGACACATATGTATATCCACATAATTATATTCATCATCATTATGAGTATTATTATTAATATCAGTCCTTGTTAGTTGGAGATATAGGATATTATTTATATTTTACCATGTTTACATAATACACATATTGTTTCACTATCATCGCAGTTGATGTATTAGCACACTTATGCACTTTATGATATTTATACTCTACTGTATTTAGTATTTGAGTTTGTTCATACACACCTTTAGGTTGATGATATTGTACCTTTCCCTCACATTCCTTACATATTATTTTTTAATATCAGTGCTTATTATACACTGCCTATTTTTGGTCATGTGTCATTTATACATTTGTACACTATTTCCCCCATATGTCTTTTTATAGTATGACATTATAACATTCCCATTTACAAACTATAGGCATCATTTGTTTAGTCCTATATTAACACCGCAGTTTGCAGATCACATCTTTATATGGAAACAATTTATTTTATTATATTGTATGTTGTTATCCTACTATACTTAGCACTTTGTTTTTACTCTTACAGTTTTACTCTTACAGAGTGTTTTTACTCTTACAGTTTTACTCTTACAGAGTGACTCCTTGCTGAGGGCTGGAGAACTACTGAATACCACCTTTATTCAAGAAATCTTGTACTCACACACCCCTTCTAATTATCCAATAAGGGCCATAGGTAGCCCTATATATGAAGCCCCACGACACTGAAAAAGCACACATCTTGAAAAAAGCCCCAAGTGAGGGGAGAAACGCGTTCGTTTGATCGTGTCTCGAGTCTATACTGGATATATATTTTGAGATGTCTTCTTCTAGCTACTTGGATTGTCTCCACCTGGGTTTGTGAAATAATACAGCTGGGTGAAGAAGGAGCATACTGAAACAGCTTTAACCTGAACTGTTACTAACGGAGCAAGGATACTTGAGTGATCCACCAAATTTTACTAAGGAACCCTGCACAAGGATCGTTTAGCCCATAGTTTTCCTAACTTTCAGATGAACCAAAACTGCACACTGTCTTAAAGCAGCTGGATACTTCTGACACCCGGATATCGCTTACGATATTAAAGCGGATGACGTAAGTGGGTGGCACCCGGAGTACACGCTCGCATTGCAAACACAGCTACCGGACGGGGAGAACTGCTTAAGTATTCAACCAAGTGGAAACCCCCTGCTACAAACACTCACCTAGAGGTACCGCTCTCGTATGGCACAGCTTGATCCAATGCTATTTAGTACGATCATCTGCATACGATAGTCATATACTAAGTGCACTTTCAAGGATTTTGTATTTTTCATTAACTTTTTTTCCCATCGCTGTTATTTTAAACTCTGGACATCCAGTTATATGCACTTTATTGTTTTTAATATGCTTTAGATGTGTAAGGTTGCTGTATAAGTATATACCATTATAGTCTATATATTATCATCAATTGTGGTTAATTACTCCTCTTTTAATCTGCTTTCTATGAGCTAGTCTAAAGGGCAGAATTAATTACCTCTGATTATTATATTAACCATTTCAGGATTTTAAGAATTTTACCTGCTATATATGTTGATACTTTCCAAACCCCTTATTATTATTTTAGGTATCTACTAGTTTTTACCTTGTCCTCATCTATTATATTAATAATTGTTTGATAATAAATTTCTTCTTTTTAACAAAATATTTTATCTCCACACTGATTTTATAATCATCGGCTATATTAAATATTATTATTCCTAGCCAAGGCTATACAGATTTCAATATTTTATTATTGGGGTAATCATCTCTAACGTACCTATATCTATAGTAACTGTTACCCTAGCTTTTGCGCCAGTATTTTCACATTTCCTGTTCCCATTTAGTCTGTATCAAGCCTGTCATTAAATCAATCTCTCCTTCTTGGAGTCTTAATTTGGTTTTGAAGGCTTTACAGGCTCCTCCATTTGAGCCTATGCATTCTTTGGACATTAAACTACTTTATTGGAAAGTGTTGTTCCTTTTGGCCATCTCTTCTGCTAGAAGAGTTTCCGAATTATCTGCTCTTTCTTGTGAATCTCCTTTTCTGATTTTCCCTCAGGATAAGTCAGTTTTGCGGACTTCATTTAAATTTCTACCTAAGGTTGTGAATTCTAACAACATTAATAGAGAAATTGTTGTCCCTTCTTTGTGTCCTAATCCTAAAAATTCTTTGGAGAGATCCTTACATTTTTTGGATGTGGTAAGAGCTTTGAAATATTATGTTGAAGCTACCAAAGATTTCAGGAAGACTTCTAGTCTATTTGTTATCTTTTCTGGTTCTAGGAAAGGTCAGATGGTTTCTGCCATTTCCTTGGCATCTGATTACTGGTTAAAGCTTTTGATTAATCAGGCTTATTTGGAGTCGGGTCAGGCCCTGCCTCAGAGAATTACAGCTCATTCTACTAGATCAGTCTCCACTTTATGGGCTTTTAAGAATGAAGCTTCAGTTGATCAGATTTGATGTATTTGTTTTTATGTATTTGCTTCTTCTGAAGTAGTTTTTGGTAGAAAGGTTTTTCAGGCAGCTATTTCAGTTTGATTCCTCTGCTTATGTTTGAGTTTTTTCTATTCATTATGAGAATAAACTTATATTTTGGGTTGTAGATTTATTTTTTTCAGTGGAAAATGGCTGTTATTATTTTATCCCTCCCTCTCTAGTGACTCTTCTGTGGAGTTCCACATCTTGGGTATTACTATCCCATATGTCATTAGCTCATGGACTCTTGTCAATTACATGAAAGAAAACATAATTTATGTAAGAACGTACCTGATAAATTAATTTCATATTGGCAAGATTCCATGAGACCTACCCTTTTGATGGTGGTTATGATTTTTTGTATAAAGCACAATTATTTCCAAATTCCTTTGTTGACGCTTTTTACTCCTTTCTTTCTCACCCCACTACTTAGCTATTCATTAAACTGAATTGTGGCTGTGGTGAGGGGTGTATTTATAGGCATTTTGAGGTTTGGGAAACTTTGCCCCTCCTGGTAGGATTGTATATCCCATACGTTATTAGCTCATGGACTTTTGCCAATATGAAAGAAATTAATTTATCAGGTAAGTTCTTACATAAATTATGTTTTTTTGCTTATTCATAGCGGATTTATATTTATGAGTGCGATAGCAGTGTGCTAGCTGCGCCATTCTAAACCGAGATGAGAATAATTGACTGTCCCCCTCCAAGTTCTGCCTGCGATTTCAGTTTACCCAAGTGTAGAGTGTTGTATATGGCAGTGTTAGCCAGAGGGTACGTACTTTCTTGGACACAAGGCCTATGTTCTATTTCTATATCCAGATTGTCCCATATCAGAGTTAATGGTGAATGAGGGGTAGAAATGCCCCCATCTGTTCGCATCAGCTTATCCCATGCAGTGAAAAACTCATCTATTAGTGGATATTTTTTGACTAGCTTTGGGCGGTGCACTGTAGACACCCATGCCAGAGATCCCCCATTACTAGTGATGTCGCGAACATAAAAATTTGGGTTCGCGAACGGCGAATGCAAACTTCCGCAAAAGTTTGCGAACCGGGCGAACCGCCATAGACTTCAATAGGCAGGCGAATTTTAAAACCCACAGGGAATCTTTCTGGCCACAATAGTGATGGAAAAGTTGTTTCAAGGGGACTAACACCTGGACTGTGGCATGCCGGAGGGGTATCCATGGCAAAACTCCCATGGAAAATTACATAGTTGATGCAGAGTCTGGTTTTAATCCATAAAGGGCATAAATCACCTAACATTCCTAAATTGTTTGGAATAACGTGCTTTAAAACATCAGGTATGATGTTGTATCGATCAGGTAGTGTAAGGGTTACGCCCGCTTCACAGTGCACAGTCTAGGTGATATACCTGCCCTGACCATGCTTTGCAGACCAGGTATCAGTGGTCAGATGGACCCTTGCCCCAACACTGTGTGCCAGACATGCCATTATAGCAGACTTATATGGCTTTGGCGTTGCTTTTTGGTAATTAGAAGGCTGCTAAATGCCACTGCGCACCACACGTGTTTTATGCCCAGCAGTGAAGGGGTTAATTAGGGAGCATGTAGGCAGCTTGTAGAGTTCATTTTAGCTTAAGTGTAGTGTAGTAGACAACCCAAAGTATTGATCTAGGCCCATTTTGGTATATTTCATGCCACCATTTCACCGCCAAATGCGATCAAATAAAAAACAAATGTTCACTTTTTCACAAACTTTAGGTTTCTCACAGAAATTATTTACAAACAACTTATGCAATTATGGCATAAATGGTTGTAAATGCTTCTCTGGGATCCCCTTTGTTCAGAAATAGCAGACTTATATGACTTTGGCGTTGCTTTTTGGTAATTAGAAGGCTGCTAAATGCCACTGCGCACCACACGTGTTTTATGCCCAGCAGTGAAGGGGTTAATTAGGGAGCATGTAGGCAGCTTGTAGAGTTAATTTTAGCTTAAGTGTAGTGTAGTAGACAACCCAAAGTATTGATCTAGGCCCATTTTGGTATATTTAATGCCACCATTTCACCGCCAAATGCGATCAAATAAAAAAAAATTGTTCACTTTTTCACAAACTTTAGGTTTCTCACAGAAATTATTTACAAACAACTAATGCATTTATGGCATAAATGGTTGTAAATGCTTCTCTGGGATCCCCTTTGTTCAGAAATAGCAGACTTATATGGCTTTGGTGTTGCTTTTTGGTAATTAGAAGGCTGCTAAATGCCACTGCGCACCACACGTGTTTTATGCCCAGCAGTGAAGGGGTTAATTAGGGAGCATGTAGGCAGCTTGTAGAGTTCATTTTAGCTTAAGTGTAGTGTAGTAGACAACTCAAAGTATTGATCTAGGCCCATTTTGGTATATTTAATGCCACCATTTCACCGCCAAATGCGATCAAATAAAAAAAAATTGTTCACTTTTTCACAAACTTTAGGTTTCTCACAGAAATTATTTACAAACAACTAATGCATTTATGGCATAAATGGTTGTAAATGCTTCTCTGGGATCCCCTTTGTTCAGAAATAGCAGACTTATATGGCTTTGGTGTTGCTTTTTGGTAATTAGAAGGCTGCTAAATGCCACTGCGCACCACACGTGTTTTATGCCCAGCAGTGAAGGGGTTAATTAGGGAGCATGTAGGCAGCTTGTAGAGTTCATTTTAGTTTAAGTGTAGTGTAGTAGACAACTCAAAGTATTGATCTAGGCCCATTTTGGTATATTTAATGCCACCATTTCACCGCCAACTGCGATCAAATAAAAAAATTTTTTTCACTTTTTCACAAACCTTAGATTTCTCACATAAATTATTTACAAACAACTTATGCAATTATGGCATAAATGGTTGTAAATGCTTCTCTGGGATCCCCTTTGTTCAGAAATAGCAGACTTATATGGATTTGGCGTTGCTTTTTGGCAATTAGAAGGCTGCTAAATGCCACTGCGCACCACACATGTTTTATGCCCAGCAGTGAAGGCGTTAATTAGGGAGCATGTAGGCAGCTTGTAGAGTTAATATTAGCTTAAGAGTAGTGTAGTAGAAACCCCAAAGTATTGATCTAGGCCCATTTTGGTATATTTCATGCCACCATTTCACCGCCAAATGCGATCAAATTTAAAAAAAACATTAATTTTTTCGCAATTTTAGGTTTCTCACTGAAATTATTTACAAACAGCTTGTGCAATTATGGCACAAATGGTTGTAAATGCTTCTCTGGGAACCCCTTTGTTCAGAAATAGCAGACATATATGACTTTGGCGTTGCTTTCTGGTAATTAGAAGGCCGCTAAATGCTGCTGCGCATCACACGTGTATTATGGCTAGCAGTGAAGGGGTTAATCAGGTAGTTTGTAGGGAGCTTGCAGGGTTAATTTTAGCTTTAGTGTAGAGATCAACCTCCCACCTGACACATCAGACCCCTGATCCCTCCCAAACAGCTCCCTTCCCTCCCCCACCCCACAATTGTCCCCGCCATCTTAAGTACTGGCAGAAAGTCTAAATAAATTTTTGTAAATTTTTTTATAGCATATTTACATATGCTGTGGTGTAGCATCCCCCCTTAGCCCCCAACCTTCCTGATCCCCCCCAAAACAGCTCTCTAACCCTCCCCATCTGCCTTATTGGCGGCCATGTACTGGCAGCTGACTGCTATTATTTCACAGTCAAAAAAGTGTTGTTTTTTTTTAAATCTACACTACTGTTACACCAGATATGAGTGGTGGCACTGGGCAAGTGGGCACAGTATACGCTGTGAGTCTGACACACACGCTGGCAGGCAGGCAACTGCAATTAGATTACACAGGAAAAAAAAAAAAAGCAGACTGATGTTCTAGCCCTAAAAAGGGCTTTTTGGGGTGCTGTCCTTACAGCAGAGATCAGATGAGTCCTTCAGGACTGTAGTGGACACTGAATACACTAGCCTAGCTATCGATTTCCCTATTAAATCAGCAGCAGCTACACTGTCCCTCCTCTCACTAAGAATGCAGCTTCCGAATGAATCTAAAATGGATGCTGTCCAGGAGGTGGGAGGGTCTGGGAGGGAGGGTCTGCTGCTGATTGGCTGTAATGTGTCTTCTGACTGTGAGGTACAGGGTCAAAGTTTACTCAATGATGAGGAATAGGGGGCGGACTGAACATCGCATATGTTCACCGTCCGCGGCGAACGCAAACATGCTATGTTCGCCGGGAACTATGCGAACTATTTGCGACATCACTAGACATTACCTCTCTGGAGGATCTCATTGTCTATTTGTATCCATGCTTTATTTGGAGAGCAGCAGCACCATTCCACTATTCTCTGAAGTCCTATAGCTTTACGGTATGTTTATAGTTGTGGGACCCCCAAACCCCCTCTGTCCATTAGAAGATAAACGGTTCTCCTATTGATTCTAGGCTTTATTCCCTGCCATATGTATGTTTCTATAGCTGTTTGAATTTGGTGCAGGAGATGCAATGCTGATGAAATAGGGATAGTCTGTAAAATGTACAGGACTCTAGGTAAGATGTTCATCTTGACCATGTTAACGCGTCCAAGCGTCCAGCAAGCTAGGTCATGTATGACTTCATTTCTTAATCGTTTGTAATTGTTATCTACTAAATCTCTAACCACGGGGTTATAGTAATACCCAGGTATTTTAAAGTGTGAGTTGCTATTTTAATGGGGCAATTCTGCTTGAAAGAGTTCCAAGCCTCTTGGGGTGCTGTAATATTAAGGATTTCTGTTTTTGATACGTTTAATGGAAAGTCAGAAACTTTCCTATATTCTGTGAACTCTCTTAATACCTCCTGAAGTGAGAGAGCTGTGTCAGACAATGTCAAAAGTATATCGTCTGCATACATAGCAAGTTTGTGCTCTGTGCCACCTACTGTGATACCTCTGATTCCAGAGTTGTCTCTTATCCTACTTGCTAGAACCTCTATAGTCAATGCAAAAAGGAGTGGTGACAGGGGACAACCATGCCTTGTCCCATTACTAATCTTAAAAGTCTTGGATAGTGTTCCATTCACTCTCACCCTGGCATTGGGTGTTGAATACAATAAAAATATTCTATTTATGAATTTAGGGCCTATTCCCACTTTGTTTAGCGTGTGGCGCATAAATAACCAATTTACCCAATCAAACGCCTTTTCTGCGTCAGATGAGACTAGTGCTAGGGAAATAGAATTGTTATGGGCATTGAAGGACTTTTAGGGTGTTGTCTTGGGCTTCTCGTGCTGGGATAAACCCTACCTGGTCCAGAGAAATCAGTTGGGGGAGGAATCTATTTAGTCAATTAGCCATCATCTTAGCCAAAACTTTCAAATCAGAGTTTAGAAGGTATATAGGGTGATAGCTTTTGGGTTTATTTTGGGGTTTATCTGGTTTGGGAATCACTGTAATGTAAGCCTCTAGCATGGTATCCGGCAATAGTGGGTCTAACTTAACTGATTAAAGATGTTTACGAGGTGAGGTGCTAATTTCTCTGAGAAAGTTTTATAATATTTGACTCCAAAACCACCAGGGTCTGGGCTTTTGCCTGATGGTAAATCTTTGATAGCCGCTAGGATCTTCTCTATCAAAAAAGGGGTTTCTAAATATTCTGAGTCTTCTTTTGTTAGTTTGGGCATGTGAACATTAGATAAATATTCCTGTATGGCTGAATCTGAGGGGAGTTGGGAGGCAATCTACTCCCTCTCCTCACTAGGAGTATGTAGATTGTATAATGACTTGTAAAAGTTGCTGAATATGTTGGCTATTCCTCTTTGGATGCCCCATGCTTATCTACCATCTCGTAAACATATGACTTTACTCCTTACGCGCTATGGCACTGGCCAAAAGTTTACCCGCTTTGTCTCCCTGTTCAAAGTACTGTTTGTCTTAGAATAAGCACTTTTTTTATGTTCAACTTGCAGTAATGTCATTTCTAGCCTGTGTTAGAGCAGTCCTACGCGTCTCGTCAGTAGGACACTGTTTGTGTGCGTTCTCTGTGATTGTTACTTGGTCTAATAATGCCTTTTTTATCAGTACTCCTCTGACTACACTCTTATGTGCCTCCCAAACAGTTGCGTCATTCATGACTCCATCTGCGTTAAATGTAAAATATTCTTTAATTAAGTTTGCCAGCTCTTCTTGCCAGATGGAGTCATCCAGGAGTGTGTCGTCTAACCTCCAAACATATGGTGTTAGAGGAACATTTGGCCAAGTGAATAATCAACACACTGGCGCATGGTCTGTCCAGGTGATTGTTCGAATGATACTGTTAGAAGTCATTGAAAGGCCTGTAGGGTCTGTGAAGAGGTAGTGAGTGTGCAAATACTTTCTATGTGGATGGGAATAGAAGATGAAGTCTTTGGTCATAGGGTGCCATGCGCGCCATATATCATGTAGGGCTAGATCTCTCAGGGAGCTCACCCTGTGCTTTAATATTTCGTGGGGGGTGCTGGAGATATCATTCGACATGTTGAGGTGGGGGTTGTGGTGACCCATCTGTTATTAAAATCCCTTCCCCCCCAGATACACCTTTGTCTCTGAACTAAAGACACTCCCAATAGCCTTTGACTGGCATTCGATAAACCACTCCCTATTGAATTGGAGTATAAAAAAATGGAACATTCTTTATCTATTTTCTTCTTATCTTGCTCCTGCTGAAAAGATTAATGATGTTGGACACAGAGAATCTGGCTAAGTATTTCTGGGATAATATTCTGTGTAGCAGTATTGCACAAATTGGGCTTGTAGTAGAGTTTCCCTGTCTTAAATATGTGGACTGTTTTGCTGTAAAATTGATGTGTATATATATATATATATATATATACCTGTAAATATTTCTCTTATTATTAACATATATTGATTCCAAATAAACTGTTTGGAAATAATGGAGACCCTCTGATGGAGTTTATTTCACAACTTACTTGTATTGGTTTAGTGGTATTACCATAGAAATCCTGTAATTAGAATTATATTTAGTATAAAGTAAAAATATTTTAAATTAATAAATAACCACATTTTGGTGGCCGTGAAGTTGTAGACAAATCCATATGCAAATTAGTTTTGCAGGAATTAAAAAATATGTTGATTTAATTTTAGAATATTATTGCAGGATATATCTTTAAAATGTTTCTCAAGAAAAGCATGGTTTTAAAAACCTGTATTTCTGGCCTGTATAAATTTGCATTTGCATAGAGTTACATGGGGGAAGCACATAATGGTTGGTTTCAGCAGGCCTGTTGTATAAGATATTAGTTTTTTTTACGGTTACTGGGTTTGGTAAACTTTGTTTATTTTTACTGCTGGGATTTATAGGTTGTCTGTAGCTTGCTAAATCTTAAATAACCGCCTGTGCCTGAACACAGTGTTATCTATATGTCCCACGTGTACTTTCTGTCTCTTTGTGTCGAAAAGAGAATTAAGAAGCCTGTGATAAGAGGCAGCCCTCAAAGGCTTAGAAATTAGCATATGAGCCTACCTATGTTTAGTTTAAACTAAGAATACCAAGAGAAAAAAGCAAATTTGATGATAAAAGTAAAATGTAAAGTTGATTAAAATTAAAAGTCCTGTCTGAATAATGAAAGTTTATACTAGACTGTCCCTTTAACTCTTGTATTTTTCTTGTTTTTGGAAACTGGATACTTTTTATTGTTGAGCCAGTTTTCTATCAGTTGTCCCTGCTAGACATGTTGTGTGTGTTTCTTTTCTTCAAATGTTTTTATTGGTCACCGCATGGATTTTAAACAATTAATTTGAGAGTAAAAAAGTTTAGAATTTTTGTTTTCTGTAAAACTCTAATGAATTTTAGAGAAATGTGTTGTGTTGGTCCCATCTAAATGCTTTTACAAACAAAAGCATTACAGTACTATGTAATAGTTGCCATAGTCAGGTTAAAGTGATTGACTTCTGCTCCTTTATAAATGGAATATAATGTACATTTTTTTAAAGATGGTAATATTCTTGCACAATTTTTTTTATTTTTTTATTTTTTTTACAAAGGATTCATTTCTGTGAATGTGTTACACCTAGAGCTGGAGCTTGTCTTATACATATGTTAATGTAAATTCCTTCCTGTTGGGGGAAGGTGCAAGAGGTAGATGGCAAGGTATATTGTGAGTGTGTGACACACTACTTGGATTTAAAAGCACAAACATTTTTTATACATTTTTCACTGTCAACTAAAAACATCTGAAGGGTGTTTAATTTAGCCTGCATTTTCAATTTGGTCTATATTTTAGGACTACAAATGTTTTTT
Source organism: Bombina bombina (assembly GCF_027579735.1). Lineage (NCBI taxonomy): Eukaryota > Metazoa > Chordata > Amphibia > Anura > Bombinatoridae > Bombina > Bombina bombina. The sequence continues at coordinate 663,140,014 of NC_069500.1, read as the reverse complement.
TTTTTTGTTTTGTTTTTTAAATGCTTGATTTCTGCTCCTTATATACAAAGTTATCTCCTTTACAGAAAGTCTAAGTTGCTTAACTTCTTTTTAGTCTGGTGTTTCATTGCCCTACAGATATGATAATTCCTTGCATTTGGGGCAGGTAAAATAGGCTGGCAAACTATGCTGTGAGAGACACACTATTCAAAGTCTGTTCCCCAGAATTAAAATAAAGAATATTGAGCAGTGGTTAGGAAAACTAAATTTAACTATATTACCACCTCTGCTGAAATGCTGACCTGCTTATAAACATATCTAATTACTACCTTTTCTAGGTGGCTTAAAGGGCCACTGTAAGTAAATATTTTCTATGCCTGTTACTAACTAACTAACCCAAATACGCTTTTTATCAATAGCATTTCATTAACATATCTCTACCGTATATCAGAAATCTTGTCTGTAAATTTAATTGTTTTCCAAACCCACTCCGTGGGTATCCTTTGCTCTGTACCAATCAGTTTACAATACCTAGGTTTCAAAATGGCGCTTTAAACACAAAGTTATTGGTTTAAGTATTTTGAACATGCAGTGCTGAAAATAGTGGGCAGGATAATGTGACATCATCGGCGAATAAAAGATTTAACTTTTAGAACGTTATGAAACTTCGTTTTGGAGAAAATATAGGTCAGTAGGTTTTAATTAATGTTTATTAACTTTAATATGTTAGTTGTTTAGCTTAAAAATTATAACAGAAAGTAATCCTTTAACTGCTATGTCCTTTGTTGTGTAAAATTAGCATCTCAATGGTATCTTGTACATCCTGTGTTAACATTTAAAAAAAAAAACTACTATGCTGTGAGAGACACACTATTCAGAGTCTGTTCTAGTATACTTATTTATATATATATATATATATATATATATATATATATATATATATATATATATATATTTATTTTATTTTTTATTTTAGTTCTAACGGCTATCTGTTAAAAATGTCTAGATAAAACTATATTTCACAGGAAATCTGTGATTATTTTAGCAATTACATTCATAAATACAATGGCCCATTCCTCATCCCAGAAGCTAAGAACCGAAAATGTGAAAGTAATAAAACAAGATAAAATGCAAGTGGGCCCCACTAAAAACCCAAGTTCTGTTCCAATTGCCCCTGTCATAATATCTGAGAATTTTAACACCCTGAAAGTTCCTACAGGTTTTTCAAATCAGACCAGGCCAATGACTGTAGCAGATAAAGACATTTTTCAGAAATGGTGGGGCACAATCCCCACAAACAGCTTTAATAACTTTTCACATTAGTTTCACAAGGGATCTGAAAAAGTCATAAAATTAGGAAAGGACAGAATTGCTTCAAAATGCCATGGGCCCCTATGGCAACAGGTTATTAGGATTCACCTCAAGCATATTTGATCAGGCTGGGAGAATAGTTAAAACCTTTTTCAATTTTACTAGTCTAGAAAAAGAGATTAGTGAAATTACCATGAGACCTCTAGATGGACTATTTGAAGTAGCAAAACGAGTTTTATTCTGGTGTATGCTGGGCCAGCCACAGACCCAAATGGTCTTGGGGTCACCAGCTCACATACAGAGGGTACTTGAAGCTCTCCCTAGAAAATGTCAGGAGTTTGTAAAGCTGTATGATCCAAACTCCACAAACTTAGATATGGTGCTCACCCCATACACTATTAAGGCAATTTCTGCAGTGAAGCAGTCTATGGAGAATAATCTGAATATTCACAGGCAGGAATCAGAGAGGGGCAACAGGAGACATGTTTGGGGATATCAGAATAGGAGAGCATCAAATACAGGAAACTGGAGAGACAGGAATTTAAATGGCGACATTAACAGAGGAGAAAACAAGTGTAGAAATTGGAGGCTGAGGCCAAATGAGATAAGCTGGAGGGCTCAAATTAAATCATTCATTTTTGTTTATAAGCATATTGGTTTGCAGTACATTTTTATCGTGTAATGTGTACTTTAGTTTTAAGTTAAAATTAATAATTTTAAGTGTTTTTTCATTAAGTTTAGAATGCATAGTTAATTATTGCATTTTCTTTCTAAAAATAACAGATACCTCCATTGTGATTAGTTTTGGGAGGCCACATGCAATATAATTTCTATGTAAACTGTCTGAAGTCTTATCTTGCAGGATGAAAACCAATGAAGATAGAAGGCTTCTCACCTTTCTTTCCAGCTTTTCCCCAATAACACATATTATAGATTGTTGTTTTTCAGGTGTCATCAGGACTGATTTAACCAAGAATCTATGATGGTGGCGTTGGACAAATTAAATAAGTAGAACATGTATCACAATGGAGATGTAAAATTGGGCATTAGGCCAAAATAATATATTTCATAAAGGGGTAAATAATAATATAGGACAAGCAGCATAAGTTTAAGTAAGGGGGCAAGTGGGATGATGCAATGAGAGGCACATCCTAACTTGAAGCTAATAACTGTGAAGGTGGTGTCTACTGCAGATGGAGTGTTATAGTGTGAAGTAAATATATGCCTGGTTTTAATCTCTTTTCATTCATTTGAGGGTCTTGGAAAAAAACAAAGTGGTTCAAAGAGAGTAAAGCAAAATCAAGGACCAGATGTCAAAAGCAAGGACCAGATGTCAAAAGATGACAACAAAGAACTTCAGTGAACCATTCTAACGTTTGTTTTACAGGCACAATTCACACTTTATTAATAAAGATTTTACTACACGCATACCCATCTAGTGTACCCACACTCACACACTCACACATGAACTTTTAATTTTTCCCAATTTTAAGACCATTGTATAAACGTTGCTAATGGGGTTTAGCATAGGATTTTGTGTTTCTATGTATAATTTTAAATGCATTTTTTTAATGAATTATCTAAAGTTAGAATAGGAATTGACAGTCCTAGGAAAGTACAGAAGAGCTCATATCGCAGAGGGAATGATATTCCTAAGGGGTGGTGGGAGAATTTTCCCTGTAAGGTTTTCGCTCCCACTGTGTTTTTCTGGACTAGTGGGTATAACTAGAAAACGGGGCAACATAGGAGAAGAAAAAGTGAGGGAATGTGGTGACATAGCTTGCTGACCTAGCTGTTATTAAAATCCCTTCCCCCCCGATACACCTTTGTCTCTGAACTAAAGACACTCCCAATAGCCTTTGACTGGCATTTGATAAACCACTCCCTATTGAATTGGAGTATAAAAAATGGAACACTCTTTATCTCTCTTCTTTCTTATCCTGTTCCTGCTGAAAAAATTAATGATGTTGGACACAGAGAATCTGGCTAAGCATTTCTGGGATAATTTTCTGTGTAGCAGTATTGCACAAATTGGGGTTGTAGTAGGATTGCCCTGTCTTAAATTTTGGACTGTTTTGCTGTAAAATAGATGTGTATATATACCTGTAAATATGTATCTTATTATTAACATATATTGATTCCAAATAACTGTTTGAAAACAATGGAGACCCTCTGATGGAGTTTATTTCACAACTTACCTGTATTTGTTTAGTGGTATTACCATAGAGTTTACTAAATTAGAATTATATTTAGTGTAAAGTAAAAATATTTTAAATTAATTAATAACCATTAAGTATAAGTATGCCCGTCTGATTTTCTAGGATCTTATGTATTAATTCCTGTGGGAAGGGTAATTGTGCCTGATTGGGGAAGTACACATTGACTAAAGTGATCGGTCGCCAGTGAAGTGAGCCTGTCAAAATCAGATACCTTCCCCCAGGATCTCTTATAGTTTGAGCAGGCTTAAAAGTCAAATAAGCACTAAAGAGAATGCCTACCCCATTTTTTTTTGGAGGGCTCTGACACAAAGTGAGCTACCGGATAATGACAGTTAAACCATTTAGGTTCATGTCATTTGGATAAATGCGTCTCCTGCAAGAAAACTATATTTCCCCCCCATTCATTTCAAGTCCCTTATAGCTATGGAACGCTTTCCAGGGTTATTTAACCCCCTGACATTTATTGTTATCAATACCACAGTTAAGCTGCTTATGCAATCTCGTCGGGGAACCATTGTAGATAGTCTAGAGAAGTGGAGTGTAAAGGGGGAGAGAAAAAAAAGGGGGGTGGGGTAAGAGGTGGGCAGGTAAAGAGGGAAAGAGAAGATAGAAATAAGAGGGGGGGGCAAGGGGAGTAGGTGGTCAGTGGGGGGGGGGTAAGAAGACCAATTTGTGTTGAGTTTGTAGGATAATTAGGGAGGTACAAATATTTAGGGATTTGACCCAAATTTTAAAAGAAAAACTTCTGGGTCTGTGGATAGGTTGTGGATAGTAAGTTGAGTTGGGATATGAGATGGGTGATATGGATTATAGGTTACATAAGCTAAAATTCAACCGGTCAATCATCAATAATCAATACAGAACAAACAAAACAAATAAACAGTTTCTGAGGGAAGTTGTCCTTGTGTTTACATGTATTAACATATAAACATTTAAACATATATTTGTAATTCTATGCATCCTAGATTACTCTGTAACCCTGTGTTTCTATCTAGGCTGAGTGTCTAAAGGTCGCTCTGCATGTGGTACTGGAAGAGTAAAAATTTAAATTTGAAAATTAAAGAGGCAGTTAAAGCGCAGGTGTGTGGTTTATAGTTATGTATCCTGTGAGGTTTATGTGATGTTATCCTTTTACTTGTTCGCGTAGATGAGCATATATAGACCGGAATGTGTCTAAGGGATCCTTACTATTAGCAATAGGCTTATCCTATTGGTTCAAAATCCTCCTACTATCTGCCTAGTTATGATTTCATTTTTGACAGGTCCCAACCACAAGGCAAACACCTGCATCCAGCTATATTCACATACTAATCAATACACTATGTATCTTATGCCTTGTTTAATACTCCCTGCTTACCTCTTATATGTGGATCTAACATTCCTTTCCTCTATTGTCTGTGTTTATTCCGCAGAGTTCAATGTTGTATAAATTGCATTTCTGATTTATAACATGACTTAACATTTATAACCAAGAACCTTGTGTTAACATATATCTAACTATCTAGAACTTATCTGATCAAGTTCCCTAAATTCTTGGTGACCATCTGTCAAGATTCCTGCAGCCATCAAGCACCTCTTAAACACTACAAAGTTCAAGCTCGTTGTCTTGTTAATTCTTTACGCCTGGACTTTCAATTAGTCTGGCAAATTTTCTTGCAAGGGGTGCTCCTGGTGGTTCGGACATTTGTACTGATGTGCCCGGAGGTGCTCTGATGTCCATGTCCATAACTGGATTAAACGCCTGTAGGTCCGCTGTGTTCCTATAGATGGCCGTGTTATTGTTTTTTGTGGCTATATCGCTTGTAGGGAAACCCCATCAATATGGAATTCCCTGCTCTTATAAGATAGTGGTGACATACTTCAAATCCCTATGCTTCTGAAGCGTAGTTGGACACAAATCTGAGAACACCTGAATATAAGTTCCCTTGTACACAAGGGGATTCTTTATTCTAGTGTTTTTGAGGATGTCTTCTTTGACCCTGAAGAACAGCAATTTGATGATAAAGTCCCTGGGTGGCGCTCTGTTAGGAGGTTTCGGTCTCAAGGCATGGTGTGCCCATTCTATCTGTACTTCAGGGTTTGTTTTTAACACACCTAAAAAAATCTTGGCTATATGCATGGAGGGTAGGAGGGTTCACTGATTCAGGAATCCCCCAAAGCCGGAGATTGTTTCTCCTGCTTCTATTCTCCAAATCCTCCATGCGCTCCATGAGACTATGTACCATTACTTCCTGCGATTGTAGATAACTCGACTGATGCTGAAGATCTGAACTCAAACTTTCGTGTTTATCTTCAATTTGCATGACCCTATTATTTACTGCAGTAATGTCTTTCTTAAACTCGCCAAACATAGATTTGACATCCCGCATGGCTTCTCTAATATCGTCCTTGGAGGACAGGAGTTTGAGATCTTCTTTGGTAACATAGTTATGTTGTATTGGCTCCGTGTTATGTTCCTGTGCTGTAGATGTTTGTCTGTGGGGTTCTTGCAAATCTCTAGAGGCAGAGGATACAGGCTCTGATGTGATAAGATAGCTATCCATGCTTGTGGATTGTATATTCCTAGGTGGCCTGGTAGACCGTCTGTTTGACATTCCCTCTCCTGTTATTCGTAAGGGCAGTTATAATTCTCTCACGGCTAGATTTGGAGTTTTGTCGGTAACGACCCGAAAAACTAACGCCGGCTTTTTTCTGGCCGCACCATAAAAATAACTCTGGTATTGAGAGTCCACATAAAGGCTGCGTTAGTCTCCAAAAAAGGAGCGTAGAGCATTTTTAACGCAGCTTCAACTCTCAATACCAGAGTTGCTTACGCAAGCGGCCAGCCTCAAAAACGTGCTCGTGCACGATTCCCCCATAGGAAACAATGGGGCTGTTTGAGCTGAAAAAAAACCTAACACCTGCAAAAAAGCCGCGTTCAGCTCTTAACGCAGCCCCATTGTTTGCTATGGGGAAACACTTCCTACGTCTGCACCTAACACTCTAACATGTACCCCGAGTCTAAACACCCCTAACCTTACACTTATTAACCCCTAATCTGCCGCCCCCGCTATCGCTGACACCTGCATTTTATTTTTAACCCCTAATCTGCCGCTCCGTAAACCGCCGCTACTTACATTTTCCCTATGTACCCCTAATCTGCTGCCCCTAACACCGCCGACCCCTATATTATATTTATTAACCTCTAATCTGCCCCCCTCAACGTCGCCTCCACCTGCCTACACTTATTAACCCCTAATCTGCCGAGCGGACCGCACCGCTATTATAATAAAGTTATTAACCCCTAATCCACCTCACTAACCCTATAATAAATAGTATTAACCCCTAATCTGCCCTCCCTAACATCGCCGACACCTAACTTCAATTATTAACCCCTAATCTGCCGACTGGAGCTCACCGCTATTCTAATAAATGTATTAACCCCTAAAGCTAAGTCTAACCCTAACACTAACACCCCCCTAAATTAAATATAATTTACATCTAACGAAATTAATTAACTCTTATTAAATAAATTATTCCTATTTAAAGATAAATACTTACCTGTAAAATAAACCCTAATATAGCTACAATATAAATTATAATTACATTGTAGCTATTTTAGGATTAATATTTATTTTACAGGCAACTTTGTATTTATTTTAACCAGGTACAATAGCTATTAGAACAACACCAACAATCAGCGCACCCAGTAAAGCTGAGAAAAGCAAACGATGGTAAGCAGTGAAATACCTGTTTATTGTTTAGCTCAAACAAATGCTCAATATGATAGGTAAATGTCCATACATTGCCAAAACAGGTAGAAAAGGCTTAAGTGGTAAGTGACAGGCAAAATAAGGCAGGAAAAAATAGGTCAGACGCGTTTCCTATGTCATAAGCATATTTTTCCTCAGTGACCATACTTAATACCCACAATACACTGCTTTATAAACCCTTTAGCCGGACACTCCCAATAAATGGCTGTCCAATCAAAAGCCAATCTGTTACAAAAGCAGTGTGCAGAGGGCAAAGTGAAGGGGGAAAAGGAAAAGAAAAAGAAAAAAAAGAAAAAAGGAGAAATTAAAAAAACAAGATATTTAATATACATTAACTGACCAAGTTAAACACATAAGTAAACACATAAGTAAACTGACATCACAATGTACAAATTCAATTATACTTGACCAGTGAAAAAAATATATTTAATTAGAAATATATCGAATATATGCAATAATGCTGTGGATGTAAAGAGACATTGTTTTAAAAAAAAACAATGCAAAAAGAGGAAAGAAATAATGACTTATTGATCTACATATAACTTCACATCCCATTCTGAATTTAACCCATCTGGCATTCTAGTATCCAACTGAAGAATCCAATAAACTTCTCTTTTACTGAGAGTTATACCTCTATTACCACCCCTTGGGTGCCTTGGAATCAGTTGGATCGCTTGGAATGTCAGCAGGGAGCTGTCAGAATTGTGATGTTGTTTGAAATGCAGGGAGATGGGAGTTGTGGACTCAGGATCTTCAATTGAACGTAAGTGCTCAAGAAAACGATCTTTAAGAGCACGTGTCGTTTGTCCTACATACTGCCTGAAACAGCCCCTGCAGGTCAAAAGATATATGACGTAGCAAGAGTTGCAAGTCATATGCTCCCGAATTTCAAAGTGTTTTTGATTCTTGGTAGATACAAAATTTGTACCAAAAGAAGCATAGGAGCAGGATTTACATTTTCTGCTCCCACACTTAAAGAATCCTGGCTTAATAGAAAGCCAATTTTTGTTAGACTGTGTCCGTGGCAGCATTGAGGGTAACAGTAAGTTGCCCAAAGTATGAGTTTTGCGTGATACAAAGCAAATACCTTGCTTAATGATGCCTGCCAGACTGTCGTCAGTAGCCAAAATTGGAAGAGCCTTACGTATAATGTTGCAAATTTGACCATATTCAACACTATAAGAAGTGATGAATTTTGGTTTATTAAATTTATCAACATCCTTGTTTCCACTAGACAAAAAGAGATCCTTTCTATCTAAAAGATCAACTTCACTCTTAATAGTATCAAGAGCTTGCCTTGAATACCCTCTATGGACCAATCTGTCAGTTAAATCATTACAATGTTTTGAGTAACTCTGATTAGTGGTACAGTTACGTTTTACCCTAATGTATTGACTTTTAGGGATAGATGAAAAGGTATGTCTAGGATGACATGATCTAGCATTTAAGATAGTGTTTCCAGCAGTCACTTTGCGAAACAATTCAATCTCTATACATGAACTTTCTCTATTGGGATGTAACTCAATATCCAAAAATGGAATTGAGGTTTTACTGTACTCCATGGTAAATTTGAGATTTAAAGAATTGTCTTGTAAATAGTTCAGAAACGGTTCAAGAAGGTTCCCCGGACCCTTCCAAATCAACAAAATATCGTCGATGTAGCGACCGTAAAATTGTATGTACTCTCTGTATGGGTTCCCATCTCCATAGACGTGGGACAGCTCCCACCAACCCAAGTAGAGGTTGGCATAGGAGGGGGCAAACTTAGCCCCCATTGCTGTCCCACGTCTTTGGAGATAGAATTCCCCCTCAAACATGAAAAAGTTATGCGTTAGAAGGTAGTCCAGAGAAACCCTGATGAACCGCTTAACAGCATCATCATAGTCTGATGTGTCCAGAAAAAACTCAATTGCCAAACTTCCTTTGTCATGGGGTATACAGGTATACAATGAGACAACATCAATGGTCACAAAAATAAATTCTTCTTGCCAAACCACACTTTCTATCTGTGTAATAACATCAGATGTGTCTCTAATGTAACTCATAAGACCCAAAACAAAGGGTTGTAAATACCCGTCTATCAACTCAGAAAGAGGCTCATTCAATAAGCCAATTCCAGCCACGATGGGTCTACCAGGTGGATTGGTATCATGCTTGTGAAGTTTGGGTAAGTAGTGAAAAATTGCTGTAATTGGATGCTCAGTGTAGAGAAAGTCGAAATTAGCCTGTGTGATGACACCATCATGTAATGCACTTTCTAAAATACTTTTCAATTGTGATTTGTACACAAACACAGGATTGTTCCTGAGTTTCTCATACACTGTGACATCCAATAACTGTCTAAATGCCTCCTGTAAATAGTCCTGTCGATCAAGAACTACCACCTTACCACCTTTGTCTGAGTTACGTATGACAAGCTCATGGTTATTCTTAAGTTCTTGAATTGACAAATATTGTGCCTTAGATAGGTTATCATTTTTATGTTGTCGATTGAGTTCAGTGGAGTTAAGTTTCCTTAATTCCTGTTCCACTGTCTTCTGGAACACCTCTATTGAACTGGATCTAGATTTAACAGGATAAAATTTAGATTTCAATTTCATTTTAGTTAAATCTTGTGTATCCCCAACTGCACAAGAGTGCAAATCTAAGTTATCTCTATCCAATGCAATGAGGTCTAAAATTGAACATTCCTCAGAAAAATCTAAACCACATCTAATGGGAGTTGGTTTATCTCTACTAGTTACACCTTGACCAGTATCCACAGCACCCAAAAAATGTTTCTTTAGAACAAGAGATCTGACAAATCTGTTCAGATCAACTACTGTGTCAAAAAGGTTAAAGTGTGTGGTAGGAGAAAAACCAAGACCCAAAGACAGGACCTCTAACTGTGTCCTAGATAAAACAAAGGATGAAAGATTAACGACATTTTTGTAATTCATGCATATTTTTGAAATTGTGTGGCTCTCCTCCTCTGTGGATACCGCCGTGGTCTGGGGTTCAGTGTCTCTGGATCCTGACTTCGGTTTCCTTCCACGCCCCCCTCTGCGTGTTTTTTTCTTGCAGTATGTTTCAACTGTCCTTTCTCGTTTTTTGACTGTGAAACACTTGAGGTGGAAGGAAAAGTATCCTCAATATTAAGTGCAAAAGATGGTGATGCCTCAGAAGCCAGAGAAGTGTCTACAGTTGTCTCAATATCTGAAGAGTCATAATCATATTCAGTGTCAGTCTCTGCAAATCTTACTCTTCTATAATCAGAGGCTCGACCTTTATATGAACTCTTATATCTCCTTCTTGTGTCTGTCACGGTCCATTTATACACTTTATTAAGTTCATAATCCTGTTTGTCTCTCATTATTTTTTGTTTTTTAAAATTCCAAAGGTTGTTTTTAAAATCAGTAATAACCTTATGTAATTTGGTGTCATATTTAACAAAATCTGGATTCTCACTCAAGGGGCGTAAATATGACTGCAACTTTGACTTTTCATTACTCAGTTCCTGACGTAATGTTTTTTTATATTCAATAAGCAGATCAATAAGTGCTAAAGAGCACTCTGTAAGCACTTTATTCCATTTATCTATGAAAGACTGATTTGTCACCTGGAAAGAGGGAAATTTTCTGATGCTTTGGCCGCGTGGTATACGTTGTGCCTTTTTATAAATCTGGAAACTCTTTATATCCATTTCAATTCTAGTATCAGTCTTCAATAAAGTGTCCATTTTAAAGAATAAACTGTCCAGATTAGTATTAGCCTCTTGTTCCATAGTGTCAGTGTTAAATAGATCCTCACTGTCACTAACATCCTCAGCAAATTGCTGTAAAACAAATCCCCCTGCTGCCATGTCACAACACACTTAGCTCAAAAATATATAACAGCTGCTTATAATTCCGTTAGTAATTATATTCCACTTCAGGGTGTACTACGACTTAAAACACTTGTAAATAATCATGTATCCAATATGGTGAATAAATGAATAACAGTTCAAATGAATGTTAGTGCCGCTTACCCGCTCCGATGATGGAATATCCAAATGTATGCAACAACCGGGAAGCGCTCAAACATTCAAACACTGGCTGTGAGTAAAGTCCCCGACGATCAGTGCACTTCACGTAGTCAGACACACCCCCGTGACGTAGTGGTGACGTATTCTCAGAATACTCAGCTGTCCTGGTGCGGAGAAAAGAGCGCTTCCATCCACGCTCAATTAATAGAACAACACCAACAATCAGCGCACCCAGTAAAGCTGAGAAAAGCAAACGATGGTAAGCAGTGAAATACCTGTTTATTGTTTAGCTCAAACAAATGCTCAATATGATAGGTAAATGTCCATACATTGCCAAAACAGGTAGAAAAGGCTTAAGTGGTAAGTGACAGGCAAAATAAGGCAGGAAAAAATAGGTCAGACGCGTTTCCTATGTCATAAGCATATTTTTCCTCAGTGACCATACTTAATACCCACAATACACTGCTTTATAAACCCTTTAGCCGGACACTCCCAATAAATGGCTGTCCAATCAAAAGCCAATCTGTTACAAAAGCAGTGTGCAGAGGGCAAAGTGAAGGGGGAAAAGGAAAAGAAAAAGAAAAAAGGAGAAATTAAAAAAACAAGATATTTAATATACATTAACTGACCAAGTTAAACACATAAGTAAACACATAAGTAAACTGACATCACAATGTACAAATTCAATTATACTTGACCAGTGAAAAAAATATATTTAATTAGAAATATATCGAATATATGCAATAATGCTGTGGATGTAAAGAGACATTGTTTTAAAAAAAAACAATGCAAAAAGAGGAAAGAAATAATGACTTATTGATCTACATATAACTTCACATCCCATTCTGAATTTAACCCATCTGGCATTCTAGTATCCAACTGAAAAATCCAATAAACTTCTCTTTTACTGAGAGTTATACCTCTATTACCACCCCTTGGGTGCCTTGGAATCAGTTGGATCGCTTGGAATGTCAGCAGGGAGCTGTCAGAATTGTGATGTTGTTTGAAATGCAGGGAGATGGGAGTTGTGGACTCAGGATCTTCAATTGAACGTAAGTGCTCAAGAAAACGATCTTTAAGAGCACGTGTCGTTTGTCCTACATACTGCCTGAAACAGCCCCTGCAGGTCAAAAGATATATGACGTAGCAAGAGTTGCAAGTCATATGCTCCCGAATTTCAAAGTGTTTTTGATTCTTGGTAGATACAAAATTTGTACCAAAAGAAGCATAGGAGCAGGAAGCGCTCTTTTCTCCGCACCAGGACAGCTGAGTATTCTGAGAATACGTCACCACTACGTCACGGGGGTGTGTCTGACTACGTGAAGTGCACTGATCGTCGGGGACTTTACTCACAGCCAGTGTTTGAATGTTTGAGCGCTTCCCGGTTGTTGCATACAATAGCTATTAAATAGTTAAGAACTATTTAATAGCTAAAATAGTTAAAATAATTACAAAATTACCTGTAAAATAAATACTAACCTAAGTTACAATTAAACCTAACACTACACTATCAATAAATTAATTAAATAAACTACCTACAATTACCTACAATTAACCTAACACTACACTATCAATAAATTAATTAAATACAATTCCTACAAATAAATACAATTAAATAAACTAGCTAAAGTACAAAAAATAAAAAAGAACTAAGTTACGAAAAATAAAAAAAATCTACAAACATAAGAAAAATATTACAACAATTTTAAACTAATTACACCTACTCTAAGCCCCCTAATAAAACAACAAAGCCCCCCAAAATAAAAAATGCCCTACCCTATTCTAAATTAATAAAGTTAAAAGCTCTTTTACCTTACCAGCCCTGAACAGGGCCCTTTGCGGGGCATGCCCCAAGAAGTTCAGCTCTTTTGCCTTTTGCCGCTATTAGAGTAGCGGTGAGCTCCAGTCGGCAGATTAGGGGTTAATAATTGAAGTTAGGTGTCGGCGATGTTAGGGAGGGCAGATTAGGGGTTAATACTATTTATTATAGGGTTAGTGAGGTGGATTAGGGGTTAATAACTTTATTATAGTAGCGGTGCGGTCCGCTCGGCAGATTAGGGGTTAATAAGTGTAGGCAGATGGAGGCGACGTTGAGGGGGGCAGATTAGGGGTTAATAAATATAATATAGGGGTCGGCGGTGTTAGGGGCAGCAGATTAGGGGTACATAAGGATAACGTAGGTGGCGGCGCTTTGCGGTCGGCAGATTAGGGGTTAATAAGTGTAGGCAGATGAAGGCGACGTTGAGGGGGGCAGATTAGGGGTTAATAAATATAATACAGGGGTCGGCGGTGTTAGGGGGAGCAGATTAGGGGTACATAAGGATAACGTAGGTGGCGGTCGGCAGATTAGGGGTTAAAAAAATTTATTCGAGTGTCGGCGATGTGGGGGGACCTCGGTTTAGGGGTACATAGGTAGTTTATGGGTGTTAGTGTACTTTAGAGTACAGTAGTTAAGAGCTTTAGAAACCGGCGTTAGCCCAGAAAGCTCTTAACTACTGACTTTTTTCCTGCGGCTGGAGTTTTGTCGTTAGATGTCTAACGCTCACTTCAGAAACGACTCTAAATACCGGAGTTAGAAAAATCCCATTGAAAAGATAGGATACGCAATTGACGTAAGGGGATCTGCGGTATGGAAAAGTCGCGGCTGAAAAGTGAGCGTTAGACCCTATTTTGAGTGACTCCAAATACCGGCGGTAGCCTAAAACCAGCGTTAGGAGCCTCTAACGCTGGTTTTCACGGCTAACGCCAAACTCCAAATCTAGGTCTTAGTGAGGGAGCGTGCTATCTGCAAGCTATTGGTCACTCGTCGTCACTTTGCCACTCTACTGATACAAGTTACCCACCCCTTTAGTCAGCGTGTTGTGGGACCACTTTTAGCACTCCGAAGGGGGGAGTCAGTTTAGTCACTGTTATATCACTGGGCTATGAATATACTGGGAGTGCCTCAGCAATCCCTTCTCGTATAGCCACTGGAACTGGTGAAATATAAAGGGTAATTAGGACCCTGATTAGTGACTATTAACTCCTGTGCTTTAGTGACTCGTACAGTATGATTTTAGGCCTCACTTCTTGGGGTTATAGTTCCCCTTTCGTTACTGCCATAACAGTCTAACAAAGTGTCAGGATATGAATGTGTTGGTGCTGTACTTTTACTTATTTTTTAATTTTTTTTTAAAAAAGTTTTTATTATCCGGATCCTGTATTGTAGCTCTGATGTGTCCAAAACTCAAGCAAGAGCCACCCTCACTCTGCACCGGCTCCCCCACAGTCCTCACCAACCGTCCCCTCGCCGGAGGCTATCTTTGATTGCCGCTACTGCAGCTACGCCAGAGGGCCCCCACTACCACTTCTGCTGATAACGGCCTAACGCTAGGCCTTTTGCGGGGATACGTCTGAGGTGCCGGCTCCAACTATGAGTCAGACCACCCACCGCCACGTGTCTGCTTCAGGTAAGGTTCCTCCAACAGTCCCCGCTCTGCTCCTGGTCCAACTCTTACTTGCGCTGAGATGAGCCATTTGTCAGAAGCCACCCGCTCACTTGTGCTGCAAGTCTCTTCTACGCTGCAGTGTTGCTGTGCTCTGGTCTCTTGAAGACAGCCACATTGGGAGCCCAAGCGAGCCGCTACAGTTGTGGGAGACAGCTGGGGGAAAATCATTCCTATAGATATGGGTTAAGTCTCAGTCCCTTATTAAGCAGTTTGCTCCTCACTCACACCCAGTCTGGGCCTGCTGCAAGAAATCTGATGTCCGTTCCCAGTCTCCCAAGATAGATCCCTCACAGACAACCAGGCTAAAATACCATGTAGGCTTTTGGTCTCTGAAGATGCCAGACTATTATGTCACACAGAATTTGCTAATAAGTGGCATTGGGATGCATAAAATTTATTTAGAAAACAATAGGGACTACAGAGCTCTTCTAATGTGCAGCCATCTACGAGTGTGGTTAGGCTCTGCCCCCCTACACTATTTTTATTAATTACATTTGCACAACTTTTACTTACCTTTTTACAGCTTTTACTTTTGTCAGGCAAAAATAATACTGCTCTGTGTAAATTCTGCATTTTTGTACATGTAATATAATTTTTTTTGAGTACAATGTCCCTTTAATCCTTTCATGAAGCTTTACACACAGACTCTAGAAGGAGACTTACAGGAATAGTGGAGTTCAAACTTATGAGTTTAAAGAGTAAAAATGTGGTGTTCATATATTCTGCAGGGAAGCAATTCTCTTGTAATAGTTGCAATAGTTGTGTAATATATGCAGCTGCTTTACCAGATGGGCTACAGTGAAACAACTATAAGTTTCATTTCCATTAAAACCATTGCATTACACACATTTATTTAGTCATCTATACCACTAAGAAGCCAGTTTTGGGTTTTGCAGATTAGATGACTCAGTATCACAAGTATGAGATACATTTATTACTTTTTCAATTATTTCTGGCTTCAATTTCTATGTTAATTTAATAATTTTAAAAAATGTGAATTAAAAAACAAAACACAATTTTAGAGGACTTTTAATATCATATAGATAGATATACATTAGACAGATATACAGTAGATAGATAGATATATAGATAAATAGATAGATAGATAAATAGATGATAGATAGAACTTGAAAAAGGAGTAAGGGTTGTTGAGCATAGAAAATGTTTAAATATTAAAAATATAGTTTGATATGCTCAGTAGTAGCATTTGGCAGCAGAGGGTTGTGGGAGTTGTAATTAGACTACAAACACAAACTACACACACATTAAACACACATACTACACACACAAGCAAATACTACACATATATGCACACTGCACACAAACTATGCACGTATTACACACACAGGGGCTGATTTATCAAGGGCCGAATGGCCTCTGATGCCCCTGTTTCCGCGTGAGCCTTCAGGGTCACCGGAAACAGCAGTTAAGAAGCAGCGGTCTTAAGACCATTGCTCCTTAACTAGTCAGCCGCCTCTGAGTATGCAGACAGCAATCAACCCGATTAGATACGATCGGGTTGATTGACACCCCTTGCTAGCGTTCGATTGGCCACGAATCTGCACTAGCAGTTCACCAACAATGTTTAATGCCGACAGCGTATGTCAGGCGATGTCGGGCGGACATGATTTCCTACAGCGAATCATGTCCACCCGCCATTTGGTAAATCGGCCCCATATTCTCTATATGCTACACACACCACACACACACACACACATAAACATGTAAATGTAAGTTTAAGTTTCCAATTAAACATTAAAAAGTATATAAATGTCAAAATTAAATCTTGTCCTCCAAGCATTATGTTGAGCAGGCAGTATCCACTGCTTCCATTTACCACTGCACAAGCATTTTCTTGTGCTCCCCACCACCCCCATTTGAGCAGGACTTGTCAATCATCCCAGTTGGTCCCAACCAGGATAATTTGACTCCACCACCTCATAAGACCAGTGCTACTTAACTAATGTTTCAGGCCCGGTCAGATGAGCCTGTATTGTTTGGGCTCAGCAGCTATGTCTGCAGCATCATAAATAGAGCAAATAGTGAAACAATATAATTAAAGTGAATGTCTATTTTCATGTGAAAGTGCCCATTTTTATTTAAAAAAAAATATTAAAAACAGGGGCTTTCATTAATGAAGATTGACATTGCATCAGATTTTAAAAATTCTTACTTTTTTCTTCTGAAACACCGGATCGCTGATGCCCCCGCCTGTTTCTTCCTGGTTAACTGACCCAGCAATGACAAAACCGGCTTCCTCCAATCAGGCAATGATTCCCCCGGGTTTGGAAGCCGTGATTGGAGAATGCCGGAATAGTCATTGCTGACATATGAAGAGGCTTGCTACGGGCTGGTGAAGCACTGGATAAAGCATTCAATTTTAAGCAACTTTCTAATTTACTCCTATTATCAATTTTTCTTCATTCACTTGCTATCTTTATTTGAAAAGCAGCAATCTAAGCTTAGGAGCCGACCCATTTTTGGTTCATCACCTGGGTAATGCTTGCTGATTGGTGGCTAAATGTAGCCACCACTCAGCAAGAACTACCCAGGTGCTGAACCAAAAATGGGCTGGCTCCTAAGCTTAGATTTCTGCTTTTCAAATAAAGATAGCAAGAAAACAAAGAAGAATTGATAATAAGAGTAAATTAGAAAGTTGCATGCTCTATCTGAACCATGAACGAAAAATATTGGGTTTAGGTCCCTTTAAAATAGATGGATAGTTTAATTTCTGCAACATTTTTTTATAAACTCTATCCTTCCCTCTGTTAGTCTTAATAAAAGCTATCACTCTATGCAGATGATTTGCAGGATGCAAAAAAAACCCCCTATTTTTATGAAAATAGCTCAGGAGTTTGGATCATTCTCTGGGTACAAAGTGAATTATAAAAAAAACCTGAGGTATGGGTAGTTAAAATGAAATGGAAAGACTTTGATATTCTTCTTAATGAGGTTCAGAATTATCTTACTCAGGGCTAGATTACAAGTGGAGGGCAATCGTTTGCTGCCGTGCAATAAGGGGCATAGCGTGAGGATTTGCGCTTATCCGGCTAACCGCTCGTATTACAAGTTGAGCATAAACGCGATTGCAATTGTGATTTACGCTAGAATCATTAGCGCAATCTCAAAGCTGTGGTTAGCTGTGGTTAACTTACATTACAAAGAACACTTACACTCAAAATGTCTAATAAAAATTATTTGTAAAAAATATTGAACAAAAAAGTTATACAGGCTCAAAGATATGAGATATCAGGTGTTAGATAAAAAAAAAGCTGACAAAGGGCTTATACACAGAAATACATACATCTACATATCTAAAGATGTATATTATTATTAATTTTTTATTCTTTTTAATTATTTTTATTGTAGGAAACAGTATCAATACAGGACAACTTTACCATTACAAAATCATGGTGTTACAATACATAAATCATCCCATCCTCAAATAGCGAGGATACATACAGTTAGCTGAAATACATAATGTACTTTTGAATGTTTTTCATAGCAAGGTGATTAATGAATCTCTTCACATGACATAGTCCAACATTCTGCTAGGTATGAGGATGAAGTCTTTGTTGTTTGCGGTCCAGGTCCGTGTGATCCAACTGTCTCCAAAACTTTTTAACATTAAAACAACCAATTAAATACCATTATCTAACATTACAGCAACCGTTAACTCGGAGGGAGGGACATAGGATAGAGGATATGGGGGGGCAAGAGATGGAAAAAAAATTAAATCCTTAAAGGATCGTACATTGTCAAAATAATATTTCTTCAGACAAGGGTGTAACTGGGTCTTGATTCTCTCCCAAGTCAGTCAGGGCTCGCCACTCCCCTCCCAGATCTGCTAAAAGCATAGTCTCTAAATAGGCAAATAGGATCGGTCTCTAAATAGGCTGAGCTGAAAGTAACTATAAGGGGCTGTCACTTTTTTAAGAAAGGTCACAGTCTGTGGGCCATGTCTAGTTTGACGTCATATTGTTCCACATAAAGTTGTTTCATGAGGAGATGCTTAAATTGGGCAATAGTTGAGGGTTGTCTGGTTATCCACTTATTGAGAATGCAGTGTCTAGCTAGTATTGTACACAACGTGAGCAATCTGTGATATTTTTTGTGTGTGTTATCCTATTTGAAAAGGTATATCTCAATTGTGTTTAGTGTGATATCTATATAAAATGTAGATTTTATCCAGTATTGGTAATGCCCCCAAAATTCTCTGATGATCGGGCAAGCATAAAAATAGTGTTGGAATGATGGGGATGTGCTGTTACATTTAATACACTGATTAGGAAACTGTATATTCCACTTTGATAATCTATGCGGTGTTATGTAGTCTCTGTGTAACATTCTAGTTTGTGCTTCTCTATAGGTGACAGCAAGCATTGCCTGCTTGGTGCGGTCTAGATTATCTTTTATATCCTGTATTGTCACCTCTGTAGGGATGTATGTACTTAGTTTTGTCAGTATGGTAGTCTGGATGATCAGTTCATTCTGTCTTATAAGTTGTGTGTAAAAGTCTGATACAGAGAATCTCCCCAGTTGGAACAAGGTCTGTGAGATTACAAAGGGTGATTTGTCCCAAAACTTTGCGTTGGACACTGACAGTGTTGTCACATAGTGTCTTAGCTGTAGGTATGCATAGAAATGTCTGTTTGGAACTTGGAATTTAGTCTTCAGTTCCTGAAAGGATCGGATTGTATGTTGTAACGTGTCTAAAACATCTCCCACCAGCCTAATGCAAAGGTGCTTCCAAAGACGAAATGGTTCATAGTCGTTCCCTGCAGGGAAATCGGGATTTCCCATCAAGGGGATGAATTTAGGGGTAGGGCATTCAATTTTTAGATATTTATGGATAATACGCCAGACCTTTAGTGGGTCTCTGTATAGTGTCCCACCCACAATCGAGGGTGGCAAGTTCTTCATATTTGCATATGGAAGATAGGCGAGCGCCAGAGGCGCTATCACCGCCTCCTCTAGTCTCATGTCGCAAAAGTGACTCGTATTAAGTTGCCAGTCTGTAACTAGCCTAGCCAGGGCAGCCCAGTTGTAGAGTTTTAAATTTGGGAGGCCAAGGCCTCCTCCAAGATAGGGGCGCTGCAGTTTTTCTGCAGCTATCCGGGGTTTGCTTCCTCTCCAGATGAAACGCGACAGAGCCCGAGACAGCAGGTTTAGATCAGTTTTGTTCATAAGAAATGGGAGCATGAGCAATGGATAGAGAATCTTAGGCAAGATTGCCATTTTAACCAAGTTGATGTGAACAGACAGTCCCAGAGGGAGATTAGACTCATTTTCTAGTTGAGAGGAGAGGCTTAAGCACTTGTCAGATATATTTGTTTTATATATTTTGGATGGATCTCTATGCAGGTGAATACCCAAATAAGTAAGACCTTCTGATACTTCTACGAATTGGAAGCTATAACTAGAGTTTGCGTGTTTGTGTAACCACAACAGTTCTGACTTGGATGCATTTATTTTATATCCTGAGAAACTCCTTAAGTCAGTAATCACCTGTAGTATACATGGGACATGGGTCTGTGGTGTGTCCACAAACAGCACCATATCATCTGCATACAACGCCAGGTGTAGGGGAACCCCTCCATCCCTAATTCCCGGGAATAATTGTCTTAGTTTCAACACAAGTGGCTCCAGCGCTAAGTTTAACAGGAGCGGGGATAAGGGGCAGCCCTGTCTAGTGCCTCTCTGTAGTTGGAAGTCGGGAGAAAAAAGCCCATTGGTTAGGATGCCTGCCTCAGGGAATTTATACATCTTACCAATTACCTCCAGGAAAGGACCTTCAAAGCCAAACCGTTGCATGGTGTGAAATAGGTGGGGCCACTCCACATGGTCGAAGGCCTTCTCCACATCCAAGGACAGCAGGAAGGCCTCCGACATGTCCCTCAGTCCACCCTCTTTTCCCAGGGACCAGTAGTGATCAATAACCTGCAGTACTCTGCGGAGGTTAACCACAGAGATGCGCTTAAAGACAAAGCCTGTTCAATCCGTGTGTAATAAATCTGGTAGAATAACCCTTAGTCTATTTGCTAAGATTTTCATGAAAAGCTTGTAATCGGTATTTAATAGCGATATTGGTCAGAATGACTCCGGTAGCGAGTGGTCCTTACCTGGCTTAGGGATGAGGGTGTTGTGTGCTGAGGTGAAGTTTTTGGAGGGGGAGGATTCTGTCAAAAGAAAAGTGTTTAATCTAGTCAAAAGTGTATAATCTAGTCATTGAGGCTGTAAGTTGTGGTTGGAGAATTTTATAAAATTTGGCAGGCAAGCCATCTGGACCTGGCACTTTACCAGACGGTACAGTGATGTATATTATTATTATACTTTATTGATGAAGTGCCAACATATTCTGCAGTGCTGTCCATAGGTACAATTCATTTAAATAAGACAATGATATAAAACTTGTATGAGATAGGACAAAATTTATACAGGCGGATATAAGAAAAAAATGAGAGAAGCGCAGCACGGATCTAAGTGCAGATGAAAACAAATTTTAATAATAGTTCCCCATACGAATATACAGGCTACTCACAGGATATAAGTTAAAAACAGCCACGTTATAAATAAAGGTGTTGTGGTACAATTTCATGTAGCATAAAAGAACGCTATCAGCTGCAGTGTGTCTCAGCTGAAAAACTCATAAGTAATGCACAAAACACAAGCTGGCTATAGCAAGTGGATCACAGTTAGTAATGAAGCACAAAGCTTAGCAGTTGGGCAATGCAATAACAAGTGCACTACCCTCAGCTATTCTGACACTTAAAATACTCTTCAAGTAGTCAGAGCCTCAAAGGGGGATATAAGAAGAGTCTCTAAGTCTCGACGTATGTTAAATTTCTGAGTCACAGGAACTTTTTCAAGAGTGGCTCTTAGTGGGTGGGCTGGAGTATACTTGTTTATTAAAAAAGAATAGGTAGTGGGGAGCAGCGTTGGTAAGAGCTTTGTATGTACGGTTGAGAATTTTAAATTTAATTCTGCTTTGAATAGGGAGCCAATAAAGGGACTCACAGAGAGGTGCAGCAGATACAGATCGATGGGAAAGGTGGATTAGCCTGGCATTTAGGATGGATTGAAGGGGGGAGAGGTGGGAAAGAGGAAGGCCAGTAAGTAGGTTATTGCAGTAGTCAAGTCTGGAAATAACAAGGGAGTGGATTAGCGCTCAGAAAAGGGTGAATCTTGGAAACATTGCGTAGGTGGTTGCAGCAGGATGTAGAAAGCGATTGGATGTGGGAGATGAAGGATAAATTTGAGTCAAGTGTAACTCTGAGGCAGCGGACTTGGGGCGATGGGGAAATGGTGATGCCGTCGACAGGGATAGAGAAGTCAGAAGTCAGCATAGAACTTGAGGGGAGGATTAGAAGGAGCTCAGTCTTGGACATGTTAATCTTTAGGTGGTGAGAGGCCATCCAGGAAGAGATACCAGATAAGCATTCTCTGACATGAGAAAGGATAGAGGGAGATAGAGCAGGGGTGGAGAGGTAGCTCTGGGTGTAATCAGCATAGAGGTGATATTTGAAGCCATAACTGTTGATAAGTTTACCCAGTGTAAAAGTATGTCTATATATGTGTACATATGTATTTATGTATTTAAATGTATGTACAGACATATAAATACATAAAAATATAAGTATACATATACAGACATATATATATATATAAGGAGAGAGAGAGAGATTTGTGCAAAAAGACATCTGATATATATATAGAAATATTTATTTATGAATACATAGAATAAATTATGTTATGTGCAGTACATTGGAATAAAAATATTCATATTTTCATGTTGGGTTAGCGCAACTGGAAATATGCGATCGTGTTTGAACGAGAGTGGGGTGTTAGTTTTTTTTTTTAGTTTTTTTCTCTATTTACTTCTATGGGAGAATACGTGAACACACATGCGATATTCTAACTTCTGATTTTTGCAGTAGTCAGGTTACCACTAGAGCAAAAACAGTTTACTTTCAACTTGTAATACGAGCACAACCCGTCTAGTACAAAAATCTTAATTCTAGCGGAGTTAGTGCTCTAGCGGAAGCGCAAAATACTTCTATACTTGTAATCTGGCCATGGGTATTAAAATGGCTGTAAATCCAAATAATTGGTATAGAATAAACTACATACAGTTAATAGACAAAACAGCCACATATCTAGATAATTAGTTAACACTCCTTTTAACTTTAGAGGGACAGTATACACCAGTTTTCATATAACTGCACGCAATATACACTACTATAAAGAATACCATGCACAGAAGCTGATCTAAAAATCCAGTATACAACCATTTAAAAACGTAGAAGCTCCCAGTTTAGCACTGTTGAAAGGATAGGCTTGGACACCCACTGAAACAGGCTGGAAAGGAAAAAGAGCAGACACTCCCTCCCCTGCATATTAAAATATTCTTCAAACAGACAGGAGCAAGCTGGAGTAGGTAGACAATAGTCTACTTCTAAAACTTCGGGGCTTGGTTAGGAGTCTAAAAAAAAGCACAATTTTATTTAAAAATAAGCAAAACTATACATTTAAAAAAAAAAACTGTATGGGCTATATAAATGGATCATCTAAAAAATATTTATACCATGTCCATTTAACAACAAGAATGAATCTAATAAAAATTATTATTTCTCCAAAACTGCAAAATATCCCTGTAATGATGCCTAAAATGATTTAAAATGAATGAATAAATTATGTAATGTATTTCTATAGAAACATTGGAGGACTCACATGGCTTTGAATAAACAAAGGCAAACTGGAATATGTGGGGGACTAGCCTTCCCATGTTTCCAATCATATAATTTGGAAACATGGTTACCAAAATTTGTAAATGAACGGTTATTAGATCTGAATCATATTTCCACCTTGAAGGTTGAAGAAAAAATTACTAGTCCTTTCTTGTTAAAAGCTCTATTAAATTGCCCAATCAAGTCTTTGCCTATACAAATCAAAAGGTTCAGTGTAATATATAATGTAATTGTTGCTTGGCAAAAGACTTGCATGAATATAGAGGCTCTACAATATTTTTCTAATTATATGCCAATAATCCTTAATTTAACGCCTTTGATGCACATGACAAGTCATGCACATTGCATCCTGTAGTCGCATGACAAGCACTTTTCGGCATGCAGGGTGATTGTCCTTAAAATGCTGTTTTCATTGATCCCCTACACTACAGACTAGGGATTGTTGGTGGCCTAGTGGGAGGCGCTCCAAGGCTTAATGGGAGGGCTGGTGGTGATGTCACCATGGAAACACATGGTGATGTCACAAAGGGGCTGAACCAAGTAGCTGCAAGGGAGCTGGATGGGGAGGGTATATTCAAACCCCTTGATCTCAGATCTCTTAGCAGATACAAACCTCCAAGACCCCTCATTTAAAAGAGAATCAGCTGCTGATGGCGGTCTTGGAACAGTAATATCAAGCAGATCTTTGTTTTAAAAAAGTAAAAAAAACTAAAACAATTAGGAATTTGCTTGAGGATGTTACATTATATCTATCCTATAATTGCGTTTGTAATGTCCGTCGCCGTCGGCAGTTGCGCACGCACCTTTAATGGAATGTTGGCAGCGCGAGGACAAAAGAATTCTTTCACCACCCTGCCATTTTCGGAATCCAACAGGATGCAGCGAAGCATCCCAGTGGATGCAGTGAAGGCAAACGGAGCATTACAAAAGCAACAACTAACCGCCCGCATCAAGTATTAAAAATAACAACTAACCGCCCACATCAAGTATTAAAAAAAACAACTAACCACCCTCATCAAGTATTAAAAAAAACCAAACACCGCCCGCAAGAAATATAACAAAAAAAAACTCCTACACAAAGTATTAACCCATACACCGCAAACCACCACATCTCTAAATAATACAGTAATTAACCCCTTAATCACTTAACCGTCAACCACCCACATCGGAATACACCTAATTATCCTATTAACCTCTAAACCACAAAACCCCCACATCGCAATAAACCTAATTATCCTATTAACCCCTAAACTGTAAAACCCCTACATTGCAATAAACCTATTTAACCTATTAACCCCAAAACCACAAAACTCCCACATCACAATAAACCTAATTAACTTATTAACCCCTTAAACCGCCAAAACCCACAATGCAAATAACTATTTAAATAACTAAGTACCCTAACCTATCACCCCCTAACCTAACATCCCCTTAAATTAACCCAAATTACCTAAACTAATATATTGTAAAGTTACAAAAAATAAAAAAAAAATAAGTTTACAAAAAATAAAAAAAGGCTAACATTACAGAAAATAAAAAATCCAATTACCAAATTTAACAAAATTAAACCTAATCCCTATGAAAATAAAAGCCCCCCAAAATAAAAACACCCCTTACTCTAAGAATAAACTACCAGTAGCCCTTAAAAAGACTTTTTACAGGGCATTGCCCCAAGATAATCAGCTCTTTTGCAAAAAATACACAAAGTCCCACCTAACAGTAAACCCCCTCACCCCCCAAACCCCCCAAAATAAAAGAACCTAACACTAAAAAAACTAAACTATCCATTGCCCTTAAAAGGGCATTTTGCTCTTTAAATGCCCATCCCTGATCTAAATAAAACAACCCCCCCAAAAAAAATTAAAAAACCCTAAGTCCAACCCCCAGGTTGCTACTCACCATTCCTGAAATCCGGTGTTGAAGGTCCTGTTCCAGGCGGTGAAGTCTTCTTCCAAGCGTGAGCTCTTCTTCTTCCAGGAACATCCTGCATGCAGCTGAAGACTGAAGACCGATGATCGTGGAGCTGAAGACCGGCAACCATGGAACTGAAGACCGGCGACCCTAGAACTGAAGACTGGCGATCGCGGAGCGTGGAGGATCCTCTTCGTACGATCTCCGCTGTACACTGAATAGTGAATTCAAGATACGCAATTAAAGATGGCGTCCCTTGAATTCCTATTGGCTGATTTAATTCTTCAAATTCAAATCAGCCAATAGGAATAGATCTACTCAAATCCTATTGGCTGTTCAAATCAGCTAATAGGATTAGAACAAGTGAAATTCTATAGGCTATTTAAATTATTGCGATGTGGGAGTTTTGTGGTTTAGGGGTTAATAGGGTAAATAGGTTTATTGCAGTGTAGGGGTTTTGAGGTTTAGGGGTTATTAGTTTTTCAAGGGTAAAATGCTCTGCAGATTTAAAAGTTAAGTCATAGACAGACAAGAACAAGGGCAATTAATAACTGGAAGTGATGCCTGTTTTACTAAAAATGTTGTATATAAAGAAATATACTTAAAGTAGATATAATTTAAAGTGAAGAAATGTTGTATTTTTTTAGGACAGTAGTTTGTGGCTATATCTGTAGTTTATTATATAGAAAATATTTTTGATATATTTAAGACAGTAGTCCATTATAATTATAGTATTGCTACACCTGTAGCTTAAATATTTATATAAAAGAAGAGTTACAAAATAAGTTGTTTCTACATCTGTAGTTTAAAAAATACTTAGACTGCCCTCTGAGCATGCTTATCGACTAGTATACAATAAAAATAAGTTGGTATGTTTAGAGATCCCTAATAAAGTTTATTTAACAAGTCCCTCTCTTAAAAATATATATGAATTTTGTCTGTATAGTCTGGTGATCACTATGGTAACACCTTGCCTCAGCTATCTCACGTGACATGAGTTATAAATATAATAATGGTATATTGTGAATCTGCTAGGCCTGCTGAAATCAATATATAATTTGTGTAGGTCGCTCACTGAAATTTGACCTTGTTTATTGATTCTAAATATTTGTTTTAGAGATTAGAAAAGACAACACTTGTCTTGGTCTGATGCACATATCAAATTAATTAGGTTTTTTATGACCCCTTAATAAATAAATGGAATGGTCCCTTTTGAGCTGTCCAAGATATAGGTTTATTGATGAAGATATAATTCATATGTTTTGGAGCTGCCAAAAATACAAAAATTCTAGAAAAACAATAATTTTTGGTTAAATAAGATTTATAAAGATAAGATTCAAATTTAAAAAAAATATATATTGTTTTTATTTGAGGGAAGGACCAAGACTAACATGAATTATTTATTAACACAGTAATTTTTTTTTTTTTAAACAAGCTTTATTAAACATAAGGAAACATCATACAAAGACAGAATGTTACATCATCAGAATATACAAGAGGGCTTGTTTTTAAGTTTTTCAAAAGCTGAAAGCTTAGGAGAAATGGTGGCATAAGTCCATCATTGTTCAGTGTCCAGAAATGGGCCCTCCCCGAAATCGGAGAGGGCGAGTCCTCTGGTGTATTAACACAGTAATTTTATGCAGCAGACAGCTCATTTTTAGATCTTGGAGGGCAGATAGGGAACCGAGTATTTAAAAGCTTCTAAAAATGTTACAGACGCTGGCAATTATTGAACAATTTGATGCAACTTTATTGTCAGACAAGAATATAAAAAGGTATATGAAGAAATGGCTTCAAATAATTATAAGCTACTCAGAAGTTGTACAAAGACAATTTATTGTTCCATTTCAGAAATTTAAGGTCATATTAAAACTAATTAATAAAGAAGAACTTTCTCCACTGGTTATCACTGGGCCTGTCTTATAAAGAATCCAGCTGATGGTGGAATTTTCTTTTTTTTTATTCTCTTCTTTTTTTTTCTGTTTCCAGGAATATGTTGATGTTAAAGTTTCGTATAACCTCTTTTTTTTTTGTGTGTGGAATAAATAATTATAGATTATGCTAGAAATAAACATGTTTTATTCAATGTAGCTATATTGGGCTATTAGTAAATATTTTTTTATTTGCATTGATTTATTTATGCTGATAATGGTTCTGAATATTATTCTTCTACAGTATATTATGGACAATATTGATCTATGTTTGTTTTTCGTATTAATTAATTATGTGATTGTTTAATGTTTTATGGCAGCTTATTCATATTGTCAGTTGTTTGTTTTTCTTCATTTCTGTTTTTCTATTGTATTTACAATTAAAAAGACAACAACAAAAAAAAACATTTTCTTTGCATTCATAGACATTAAATTTACAGTGACAATGGCATATTTTCCATTTCCAGGCTGAGACAAAGGAAGCCTGGTTTCCCCTATAGGAAATGAAAAATGATATTGTGTCCATCCCCATAAAACCCTGCTAAAAAAGATATATTTTAATTAACAAAAGAAGGGTGAGAACAAGACTTACATTAGTGAAAAGGGTCCTAATTTTTTTAATGAAACATGACAGTGTGAACTACTTGTGTTCATGCCAAACATAAGGAAATTTGATCTAGCATGTATTGTTTTTGTGCTGAATCAAACTTATTCATGCAGAATACCTGGTTCTTGCTTGAGGCCAGAGTTGCACATATTATACTCGCACAAAGACATATTTACATATTTATTTTAACTAAAAGTCTGTTATAACAATCTCCACTGGCTCTAAATAAAATTGGCAGTATCAGAACAACCGGTGTTCTTCATGCTAGCAATAAGAGATCTACCAATAATTTATAATATAACTTTTGGATTGAGTACGTTTAGCTTTCTTACTTACAAACTGATAATCTTAGCCTGCTAGTGAGTTAATATTTGTAGCGCCAGGGATAAATAAAAGGCACTTTATTTTTCTTCTTTACTGAAAATTTGTCTGTGCTCTCTCTAATTGTTCCTGAGTACATGACCATTAGTTTATTCAGTGTGTCCTTCCCATTCCCAACAGTTCTTTTGTGATTAAGAAATGTATTTATATCCCAAAGTAACTTCCCTATAAATACTGTCCTTACTTAAAAAAAAAAATCTAAAAAATTATTTGGCTGTATTTCTTTATTCCTATATATCTGAATTCATTATCTCCCGACCTCAATTTTTATTGTGTTGTTTTCATATTATAAAGACCATGATTAACTTACATGGATCTAAAAAAACTCTTAATCTCACTAAAGGCCCGATGATCAAACCTTGACGGCATGAAGAGAAAGGATGCTCAATCGTTAGGGCCTATTTAGACCTGAGAGCTTTAGATCATCATCTTGTCATTGATAGGCTTTATATTCTCCACATAAATGTAATTATATCAAACCGAAAATGTGTAAAATGTGTAAAATGTGGCCACCCACTATTTAAAATCAGGTATTATGGCAGAAGTAGTGAGTGTATGGGCGCTATTTCTAGATGTTGAGATCCTGATCTCACTTTTCCTTAAGATCCCCATAGCTGAACAGGACATCACATATTAACATGGTCTCAAAAAACTGTAGACTAGTAATGAGAAAATGCATAGTCGTCGCCAATAAAATTTCACATCATCATAAAGTAGGGCTTTTTTCATTGAGCCAAAATCATATTTGTGTTTCCAAGAAACAGACAAAATTCCGGTATTGGGATCTTGTCAAAATGTAATGTTACATTTTTCTGGAAGAAAAGTTGCAAAAAAAAAGTACCGATATATTGTGAATGACTCCAACGTGTTATCTCTGCCTTTAAGTGAAATAATAACAACCCTGCATTGAAACAATATTGAATTTATTATCTGCCATGTTTTACTCTTGTATTAGCTGTGTGTTTTTTACTGTCATGAAGATTCATGAAAAGTCTTATAAAAAAAACTAGATGGAAAAGCCTGAGATGCACCTGCTTCTTTTATGTTTTCATTCTTTTTTTTAAGTGTTTAAGTATATTTTGCATATTTTTCTAATTCAATGAGTATCTCAATAAACTCCCTGAGCCCTGAGCTTCTGTATTTTGTTTCTGTGTATAATCACAATTTAATCATAAGTGGGAAAATTGTAGTCCCAGCCATAGTTAGATATATTATTATCTCTTGTTTTAGACATACAAATTGAAAAAAGAGAAAGAAGTAAAACAGATCTAAAATGTGTAGACTGAAAATAAAATGTAAATAAATTGATTGCAAAATGTAAAAAAATATAACGCACACAGGGGGTCAATCACAATACTTTACAAAAGTTTGAAATAAAAGTTTTTTTAAAGGATTGTGAACAACCCCATATTTGTTTGGCATATTCATTATAAGTAATATACTAAAAATGACACATTTTCTTTCATTCTGGTGGTGGCTTGTTGCCAGACTTGGGATTCTGAAAGTGATATTTAAAAGAGTGCAGAAATCTAAAAACAGCTTCAACACAGGTTTAAGAAATAGCTCAGCAGTGAAAGGGTTAGGCAATCTTTTCATCATGATTTAAGAAGTCTGTGGTCTAACTGAACTGCAGTTTTCTTTTCAAGCATAAACTGTTGGAGCTTTTTCCACTCTGAAGTGATTTAACAGCAGTTCCACCATTGGAGCATATCCTTGCACTTTCTACTATTGCACAAATTGTGAAAGTAGCTTTCCTTGCATCAGTGAACCTCCAAAATCTGTCCTCTGCTGTGTAGCATTATAGCTATAGTGATTTGATTGGATTGTTATGATATAGGAGTACTTGATATTCTTCTATTAATCTTTTCAAATACCATCTTATTTTTATTCTATAAAAATGCCATCACCGTGGTTATTTATTATAATGCTTAACCTGCTGTTCACAGATTCTCAAAAAACACCTGTAAATAGAATTAGTAGTGCTTCTAACTGTCCTGCATATTGCAGGATTCTCAGCTTTCTCATTCCTTTAAATGTCTCATTTTCCAAAGTGAAACTAAGGTAAATGTCATCTCTAACCATGGCTCATCTCAACTGAATCCATGACCCATACAACACAGCCCACACAACACCCCACAGCTCCACTACTATCTTTCATATCTCCTATTCTTTTTATCCTATGCAACGTCACATGGACACTTCCTTAACCAATGTTATGTTATCCTATAGATTTCATAGAACAACTTAGGAATTAGTGAGACTGGAGAAGCTTTAGTAAAGTTACCACAAATTAATTTAGGTTTAACTTGAAGTTTATTTCTCTGAATGGGAGAATTCAATTTGAATTATTTTATGATGATTCCATCTCAATATTTCAACGATTTTAGTGCCTCATACAATAATCATATCATTTGTAATTACTTCATCTGATTGGCTGCTGGAGATTGCTAAAATACATTGGTAAGCGTAAGCAATGAGGTTTAGATATCTTTGTTATCCACAGTTTCTGATGTATTTTATGCTTTAACTCTTTAGTCAAGGCTGATATCAAATAACATTTAGATCTAGGTAGACTTTTATATGCCAAGAGCTGTGACATATCAGGCAATAAATATATTTTGTATAGAAATCTAACATGATGCATCTCATCACCATACTTGAATGAATCTGTGCTTTTTCCAAGGTCATGCATTCCTCAGCTGGTGAGCAACCTTCCTAAATAAGTTTAATAATGACATCACTGCCTTTCATTTTAGCTCAAGCACCATTATGTGTAAACCACATTTATATATTGTGAATGATCATGATTACATTTATACCTAGCACAAACTACTAAGCTAAATGAAAAATATTCATATCACCAAATTTTGAACTGACTTTATCAACTAAAATTGGTAGTAGAATGAGTCTCCTATGTTTTTCCTCTTCGACAGAAAAGGTTTGTAGCTTACACCACATTGGAAGAGCCACTTCCCATTTCCCTAAAAAATGTGTGCTAAGACCCTCACACCTTTTATAGCTGTCATTCTAAGGGACTGACACCAGACTTTTCTTACCCTCAAAATCCTGCACCACACCAATTCGCCTAATATGGTGTCCCTGTCATCTTAAACACTTGACAGGAATTTTTGGTACCAAGTGCGCTGAGTCAGGCCTACTGTAAATTTTCAGTGTTCCAGCTCACTGCTCTTCGGTACACGTCCAAATGAAGGATAGGGATCTGTGAAAAAGTGGTAGGGATACAAAGCACCTCCTAGTATAATATCGTAATGGACAATGGAGATATAAATGTCTTTGTAGGTATTATACTCACAAAATTGGCAGCACCCACTTGTGCTGAGTCTAACCTACTGGGATCTTTCATTGTCCCAGCTCACTGTTCACAAGCCAGGGAATGTTGGACACAGGCACCTGGTGTCGACTCCAATGCAGCCAAATAAACTAGCTCAAGCTTCCAATATGATTAGTGTAAATTTATTAAAAACAAAACATAAAAAAAATATAAAAAAACTAAGGGTGCATGCTCACACCCAAAGTATATAAAACAATATATATTAATAGAAAATATACAATGCAATGCGTTTCTCAGCTGTGCGAGCTGTTTCATCAGGCACAGCTAAGATAGCTAATTTATATGAAAATTAGTGTTGCGTAAACATTTTATAGATTTTGATATGGGGCAAGACCGGGAAAACTTGGAAGATGGCAAATTTGGTATAAAAGAACCTTTGTCATTTTCAGATGTATGTTCTATTATCAATTTACAGGATTTGCAGATTGAGGGGAATGGAATGACTGAGGATTTAATAAATGAGTCATTTATAGATTTTAGTGAATGCAGGAAGAAAAGTAATTTTAATCCTGTGCACTCTAGATCTAATGCAATCAAATTTTTTCAGAAGATGGTAGAAGAAAGGTTGAGGAAACTCAATGCAGATGCTAATGGTAAAAATAGCAGAAAAAACAATTTGACAAAAAAAGTAAAAGGAGGCCCTAACAAAACTCAGTCAAGATAGAAGAATTATTACAAGACCGTCTGACAACGGAGGTAACGTAGTCGTATTGGATAGAGCAGCATATATCAAGGAAGCGCAAAGGCAGTTAAATGATAGGGAAATATACTCTAAGATGAGAGAGAATCCCACAGACCAATTTAAAAATATACTCAAAGACATTGTTTAGGCTGCTAGATACAACAATATTATTACCCAGTCAGTAGAGGAGAATTTAATTCCTGAACACCCTATAACACCAATATATCATTACTTCCCTAAAGTCCATAAAGATCTGATGAACCCCCCAGGTCATCCAATAATTGCAGGGATGGATTTACTAAATGAATCATTATCAGAGTTGATGGACAAATTCCTTCAGCCCTTGGTAAAAACATTACCTAGTTACATTAGGGACACAAAATCTCTTCTGTCAGAGCTCAAACAAATTAAATGGAAACCAACATACAGGTTTTTTGTAGCTGGTGTTACATCATTGTACACCTCAATCCAACATGAGAAGGGCTTCAAGCCATGGAATATTTTTTGGATAGATGTAGTAATTTTGAAAACACAACACAACAATTTATACTTAAATCCATTGACTATTTACTCACTCACAATCTTTTTATGTTTGATAGGGATTTCTATCTCCAGAGGCATGGGACTGCTATGGGGGCAAAATTCGCCCCCTGCTATGCTAACCTTTTTTTGGGGTGGTGGGAGCAGTCTCACGTCTATGGAGATGGAAACCCCAATCGAGACAGCATAATTCTATATGCGTGTTATATAGATGATTTGTTTTTATTTTAGATTGCAGCGAAGCAATAACTGATTACTTTTGTAAATATTTGAATAGGAATAACTGTGGCATCAGTTTCCTATGGGAGCAAAATCTGAATCAGATACATTTTTTGGATATAGTTGTTACAGGTAATCTAGACAAAGAAATTGTGGAGACTAATCTTTTAAGAAAACCTACTGCACGAAACACAATTTTAGAATTTAGTTCTAATCATCCATGGAACATCTTACAGGGTATCCCTAAGGGACAATTCATACATGCTAAATGAAACTGCTCCAACAAGAGAGCTACTCAGAACAAATTAATTAATATCATGACACAACGTCTGAAAGAGAGGGGATAAAGTGATGAGATTATTTGTAAAGCTAAAATGGAAGTAGATCAGATTCCAAGAGAACAGCCTCTAAGGCTTTAAGCTATAAATCAAAGACTAACAGGAAGAGAAATCAAAAACCTAAATTCATTATAACTTACAGCACACAATATGGGGATGTATATAATATAGTTAAATAAAGTATTCCAATTATTTGTGCAGACCCTATAATGAAGAAAATAGTACAGGATGGTTGTGAATTTATTTCTAGAAAAGGAAAAACGATAAGTAATCTTGTCTCCCCTTCAGATCTCCCAAGAGAGATCAAGTCATGTTGGCTCAACCAACAAAAGGGTTTCTTTAAATGCAGAAAAAATATTTGCAAAACATGTGATTATGTGACAGAAAGGAACAGCTTCAACTTTAAGAGCACAAAATGTACACATAAAATTAAATTCTACATAAACTGTGTTACAACACGTTATATATCTGTTAACATGTAGGGGTTGTTTAAAACAGTACGTAGGGAGAACAAAAAGATCTTTGAAAGATTGAGTATTGCAACATATAAGATCTATAGAAGATCCAGAATCAACCACCCCTATAGCTAAACATTTTAGAGAATTCCATTACTCTAATTCGAATCTACTAAGTGTACAGGGGATTGATCATGTCCCATTCTGGAGAAGAAGAGGTAACAGGGAGAAATAAGTTAAATCTCAGAGAGGTTTTTTTGGATATTCACTCTGAATACCTCCATCCCATATGGTCTTAACTTTAGGAAGTACATAGACCTCTATGTATGAGTTTTGCTATATACATAGAAAAACATGTTTGGGAAGTAGGCAGTTTATTATAATTGAAATTCCATATGTGGGAACAACAAAAAATGTAAAATTGATGGCAGATATAAAATATATATTAATTTAAAGTGTACATAGGTTATTAGTAAGCATACTAATACAATTAAGATTAATATACTGTGTAATCTATTTTTTTACAACATTTATGGATTGTGTATGTATTTATACTTTAAACTGTTGTCTGGGAATTCAGTGTATTACATAGAGTATATGTTAATGTATGTACTATCTCTTTAAGAAATAAGGTACATAAAAAGCCGGGAAAAGCTGGAGCTCCTCTATGCAGTGAACAAGTGCATTGAGCACGAAACATGTCTGCTGAGGAGCACGGCTTCACCTTTTATGGCATGTATCTATGCGATGCATTAGGCTAAATCTACTCTATGTTTTTAACTTTTTGGATTAAAGCTTTTTTATTTTTTATTTATGCCTGGGACTTGTGCTTTGGACCTTTTGTATTTATATACATTATATATATATATATATATATATATATATATATATATATATATATATGTACACACACACATATATTAGTGCATTGGTGCCCTTTGCAGGTTAGTGCACTTGAGAAAATGCGGTCGGGTTTGCGCAACTTGTTATGTTTTTTCCACTTTTTGTGCTCCATTAAAATCTTTGGAATAATATGTTACCGCTTTTGCAATATTCTAACTTCTGCTTTGTGTGTGTGTCAAGTTAGCGAACAAGCAAAATCTTTTTACTTTCAACTTTTCCTTTCTAATGCTGACTATTCATGTTATGTGTGGATTCTAGGGGGCCGAACTATCAAGCTCCGAATGAAGGCTCGCTGGAAAGAGAAGTTATGAAGCAGCAGTCTAAAGACTTCTGCTCCATAACTTGTCCACCTGCTCTTAGGCAGCGGAAAGAAATCAACCCAATCGAATACGATTGGTTTGATTGACACCCCCTGTTAGCGGATGATTGGCCGCGAATCTGCAGGGGACAGCATATGCTGTCGGCATTTATCAATGTGCGGCGGACATGATACGCTACATTGTATCATGTCCGCTCGCACATTAATAAATAGGCCCCAAAATGTGTAGATTCCTGAGTTATATAAATTGATTATGTTACATCTGACTGCAATATCTGAGTGAGATTTGATAGCAAAACATTTATAGTCTAGCAGTTTGTAACCTGGTAATTTATTTGCATTTTTTGTCAATATAATAGAAGGATATTATATATCACTTGTGTTCAATATTACAGTGTATCAATTATTCTTTTATTATTGGATTACATTTATTTATAAGCAGTAGCAGACCTACTTAACAGAGGGCCCTCGTACAAAACATTTTTGGACTCCCCAAAGGTTACTTACAGTGGGGCAAAAAAGTATTTAGTCAGCCACCAATTTTGCAAGTTCTCCCACTTAAGAAGATGAGAGAGGCCTGTCATTTTCATCATAGGTATACCTCAACTATGATAGACAAAATGTGGAAACAAATCCAGACAATCACATTGTCTGATCTGGAAAGAATTTATTTGCATATTATGGTGGAAAATAAGTATTTGGTCACCTACAAACAAGCAAGATTTCTGGCTCTCACAGACCTGTATCTTCTTCTTTAAGAGGTTCCTCTGTTCTCCACTCATTACCTGTATTAATGGCACCTGTTTGAACTTGTTATCAGTATAAAAGACACCTGTCCATAACCTCAAACAGTCACACTCCAAACTCCACTATGGTGAAGACCAAAGAGCTGTCGAAGGACACCAGAAACAAAATTGTAGACCTGCACCAGGCTGGGAAGACTGAATCTGCAATAGGCAAGCAGCTTGGTGTGAAGAAATCAACTGTGGGAGCAATAATTAGAAAATGGAAGACATACAAGACCACTGATAATCTCCCTCGATCTGGGGCTCCACGCAAGATCTCACCCGGTGGGGTCAAAATGATCACAAGAACGGTGAGCAAACATCCCAGAACCACACGGGGGGACCTAGTGAATGACCTGCAGAGAGCTGGGACCAACGTAACAAAGGCTACCATCAGTAACACACTACGCCGCCAGGGACTCAGATCCTGACGTGCCAGACGTGTCCCCCTGCTTAAGTCAGTACATGTCTGGGCCCGTCTGAAGTATGCTAGAGAGCATTTGGATGATCCAGAAGTGGATTGGGAGAATGTCATATGGTCAGATGAAACCAAAGTAGAACTGTTTGGTAGAAACACAACTAGTCGTGTTTGGAGGAGAGAGAATGCTGAGTTGCAACCAAAGAACACCATACCTACTGTGAAGCATGGGGGTGTCAACATCATGCTTTGGGGCTGTTTCTCTGCAAAGGGAACAGGACGACTGATTCGTGTACATGAAAGAATGAATGGGGCCATGTATTGTGAGATTTTGAGTGCAAACTTCCTTCCATCAGCAAGGGCATTGAAGATGAAACGTGGCTGGGTCTTTCAGCATGACAATGATCCCAAACACACCGCCCGGGCAATGAAGGAGTGGCTTCGTAAGAAGCATTTCAAGGTCCTGGAGTGGCCTAGCCAGTCTCCAGATCTCAACCCCATAGAAAACCTTTGGAGGGAGTTGAAAGTCTGTGTTGCCCAGCGACAGCCCCAAAACATCACTACTCTAGAGGAGATCTGCATGCAGGAATGGGCCAACATACCAGCAACAGTGTGTGACAACCTTGTGAAGACTTATAGAAAACGTTTGACCTCTGTCATTGCCAACAAAGGATATATAACAAACTATTGAGATGAACTTTTGATATTGAACAAATACTTATTTTCCACCATAATTTGCAAATAAATTCTTTACAAATCAGACAATGTGATTGTCTGGATTTGTTTCCACATTTTGTCTCTCATAGTTGAGGTATACCTATGATGAAAATTACAGGCCTCTCTCATCTTCTTAAGTGGGAGAACTTGCACAATTGGTGACTGACTAAATACTTTTTTTGCCCTACTGTATTAGTAAGCAATGTAATAATATACATACTGCTCTGTATAGTGATTCAAATTGAAATATAGATAGATAGACAGACAGACAGACAGATAGAAAGGATAAGATGGACCTGCAACCTGCACTACTAAAAGGCTCACCTGCATTAGGATTGTACACATTCTGCACATGCTGATGTATAGAATGGCTGCTATGCTCCCCCAGCACTTGGGCCCTGGTACCACTGCACCTGCTGCACCAATGGTAGTTCTGCCCCTGTATGTAAGGTACATTTAAAAAGCAATGTATATGTAATTATGCAATATTTGAAATTGAAACATTTAAATTGATATATTTGTATCTACTATGTATCAATTTACTAAATTTCTTACCACATGAACTATTGAATTTCTGAATAGTATTTGTTAAATTGAATGTTACATTCAGAATGTGGATATTCTAATTATGAACATTCAAAAACAAAAGTAACATTTGAAAACCAGAAATAACATTTGAAAACCTGGAATAACATTTAAATACCAAATTGTATATAATATATTTTCATTCTTATCAACATTTGATTGTTCAAAACTAATGTCCACAGGACTATTTGTTCTACCAAATGAATTACACTTTCAGCACTTTTTCCGATCCCTATTTATTAGTCCCTGCAAATGGGCTAAAATGAAATTAAGCTAGAGTAACAGCTGGGCAGTGCAAGTTCTGAACAGGATACAGCAGGTGATTGGTGGCCACACATATGCTCCACTCCAGACCAATATCCTGCACAGGGACAGTAATGCTTTGCAGCTTTCGAGCATGATGTTGGCTGTTTGTGTCCTTTTTTCAGGCATTACCTAGGGACATTTGTATAATAGTAAAAGTCTTAAACATTGCAATTTATAATTGTATTATATTGTCATTTAAATGCAATACCACAACAATATATACATAAAAGTTTATTTGTGTTTAAAAAAATCCTTCAAAATTATGTTGTTGTTTTTTTACAGAAAACCAAGTGTTTGTTCCTTTAAGTGACTTGGCTTTGTACTCTACATCTTCATAATGGTTTTGTAGGTTGCTCACATGTGCAATTAATCATTTTAATTTCTCTAGTTTTTCTTTAGTAAAACACGTGCTTTTTCACACTGCACTATAGCATAAAGTTGTAATGATGGCATGGTTTTGGTTTTCATTTCTCAATTTTTTTTTTAACTAAAGATAAAAATAAAATAAACATAACACTAAACTTAAAAGTAAAGGAACATGAAACCCAAGATTTGTCTTTCATGACTCAGCTACAGCATGTGATTTTAAATAACTTTCCAATTTACTTCTATTATCTAATTTACTTAGTTCTCTGGGTATCATTTGTCCAAAAGTATACTTAGGTAGGCTAAGAAGCTAATGATTGGTGGGTGCAAATGCTTGTCATTGGCTTAACAATCTGTTCAGATAGCTCCCAGTAGTGTAATGCTGCCCCTTGAACAAATTATACCAAGAAAATGAAGCAAAATTGACAACAGAAGTATTGGAAGTTGCTTACAAAAGTATGCTCTGTGTGAATCATGAAAGAAAAATGTTCTGTTTCATATCCCTTTAAATCTGATGTTGTCTAAAAGGAAGTATCGTAAGAAGTAATTTAAAATAAGAATGCTTTGTTTTCTTGCACCTTTAATTACCGTAGCTGCTAGCCAGATTCCACTGCAACTACTTTTAAAAAAAAATAAGTTGTGGGCAGTACAGCCAATTAAAATTATTCGTAGATGGGGGGGCGGAGTTAACCGCCAAAGCTACAGGACGCATTGACCGGGAGCTCCCAACTTCAACCTTAAAATAATATGGTTCACCCCTGACAAAAATTGATTTACACAGCTTATGCCTAAGGGACAATAACACTGGAAGAAGCCTGGGATATTGCAATAGTGATTTGGTTGATACGAGAGCAATGCTGAGCAGGAGAACTGTTGTGGAGCTCCCTATACCATATTGAAGCGCCATCTTGGAAACAGATACACTATTGCCCGCCATGAAGTCCCAGATGCTATATTCTGGCATCAGGGACCTAATTGAGGAATACGGGAGAAAGATATGTGAGAGACTTGGCACCTTTAATGCCTTAATACAAACGGCACGAACACACAGCGATGCCGCCGCTATACAGCAGGGAACAGTGCTGGAGTTACGGGACGCCGCAGCGTCAACAGATCCTCTCTCACTGATGCTGGTGAGTGCGGCCCCCAAGCTGGAGTCCCACTCTCCCTCTATCGCCAAAAGCGGTCTGCAAACATGGGCGGTATTACCGTACAGACACTCATGCAAAGAAGAAGGCTCTGTGGAATGTGGTGATTGTCTCTTGGACATGGGCTGTGCGGGCATATTGCATGGATCGAACGGCTGTGGGGACCCTGCAGAATCATCTGTGCTGCGGCCTGATCAGGGAGAGCTCTTCGCCACTCAGCACGCCACACTACTAAGCCGCTTGTACAGAACTGGCATAGGGTAAACTGGCTTTTACTTATCGGGCTTGTCTTTTAATACTGTGGCCTTATGACTCTTAAATGACGGCTCTTTAGCCTGAAGATTTGACCCATGAGACCCAACCTATGAGGACAAGCTGTGGTTTAGTAACGTAGACAGCTCCATGAGCCAGCTCCTCTATGGGACATTTCCTACGTGAAAATATTTTTAACTGGAAGCAGTTGTTTTAACAGCATAAATGTCCACAGTTTAATATGGCCACATGAGAGGGGAGCATTTATATTTGAACATAATTGTTGGGGTCTAACCCTTTTTGGATGTCATTGCCATTACTTATCTGTATGCTCCCGCTGACTAGATGAGGGGTGAACACCATGAGGTGGGGTACTATTATGTTCAGATCTTAACAGAGTCCCTGCTGACTAAAGGTTACCCGCAGTAGTTACAATATGCAGATCTATGCTACCCCTTACCATATATACTTTATAACCAGATTACTCTCTATAATTCATTATAGCTTTCTTTAGTCATTTTATTATGTTTAGTTGAAGAGATTATTTACTATGTATTGATTAGGCTGCCTAGTATGTTAGATGAGAAGGAATCCAAAACCAGAGATTTAAATATTCTTAACCTGACTCAGGCTATATTGCACGGATCTGTGGGATTCACTTAATCAGTACTCTCAGGTTGAGTCTAAAGAGTTGTTCAGTTGTTTTATCTATATTGTGTGCTTTATAACTGGTGAAAATCTGGGATATTGAGGGCTGCACTAATTATCAGAGCCTGGCAATGCATATAGCTCTACCATGTACTGGAAATCTTCTAGTCCCATGCCCCTGGGAGCACGCTTTGAAGTCAATACCTACAGTTTAGTACCTTGACCCAGGGGATCCTGGGACTGCTTAAATTGGTAGCTATGTAAAGTGACTACGGTAGGGCACGTTGTTTTCGACCTACCCTCCGCCCCCCCCCCCACCACTTTGTGCGGTTAGGGATGATTTTTTCTCCTCCGCATATCCTTATGACAGAGTTTAGCAGTC
Organism: Bombina bombina; assembly: GCF_027579735.1. Taxonomy (NCBI): domain Eukaryota; kingdom Metazoa; phylum Chordata; class Amphibia; order Anura; family Bombinatoridae; genus Bombina; species Bombina bombina. The sequence continues at coordinate 663,099,270 of NC_069500.1, read as the reverse complement.
TCTGTCCAACCCGAAGAGCCATGACTTAATCTTTCCCTGCATTGTGTAGAATGGCTCTCGGGGTTCCAATACAGGAAATTTAACCTTGTTTGTGATTTCCTGCTATTCTGTAGTTTATACAAGATAATAGTCCCAATATCGTCTATGTCTTAATAATTGCTCAGTGTTGTTAGATAACTTTTATATTTAGATATTGTATATCCATATTTGAACTGGCATTTACCCCATGTATACTGAAGCTGAAATTTTACCTTACTACTATCTTCATTAACATGTCCTCAATTATTGTGCTTGAGTACTGGTCCCTTGCTTGGACCTGTTGTTTGAGGGCCTTGCGAACTTATAAGATTCAAAAAATGAGGTGCCCAGAGTAATAGGTCATCTCAGTATAAGTATGTTGTGTAATGTAACCTGTTGCTGAGACCGTTGTATATATGCTATTGTAACCTCAATAAAAAATAATTAAAAAAAAAAAAAAAAATATTCGTAGATGCTCCTGAAGTTGCTGAGGGGCTTCATTGTGAAAACAAGGTAATATGTGAAATTCACTGAGTATCCCTTCACCTGTATTTTCCACAGTTATGTTGTGGTTCCCACTGTTAATATCCATAGTTGCATTAGATGCCCAACACATGATATCTCACACAGCAAAAATGAACTGCTAGCAAAACAATAATTACAACCGCAACACCCCAGAAACACACTTGTAATTTTTCTTTGTAAATGTTTGTAAAAGATTTTCATGTCTGTTTTTTATGATAAAAAGTTGTCTCACTACATAGAATGTCAGATGTCACTGTGAGCTGTAAATTGGTGGCTGACCATGTGCGCTCTGGGGCATTCTAGAGTTGCGGTTGGGATTTGTCACCTACCCTAGGCCAAGCATAAAGAATGTATAAATAGTCTATTGCCCTTGTAAGATACCTCACCTCTTGGTTGTGTTTGCTGTTTCAAAGCTGATGTTGCCTCAACAACAGGTACAATTATTGAGTTGCTATTTTGTGTATATTTTTTTCCATGAGATGTTAGTTTCACAAACAAGCTTTATTGAATCTAGGCCAATTGCTCAGATAATACTGCCTCTGCTTCCCTTGATCTTGTTTGCAGTGATATTGAAATCCTATATAAAAATGCAATTATTTTTACTAAGCGACTATATTCCACAGAGTAGCATACAAAGAATCATGAAGACATGATGCAGTGTAATAATAAAAGAGACAGGTATTGAAGGATGTCACCAGGGGGCACTATCCCCCCCCCCCAGCATAATGGCTGGTCCCTCATGTGACCCCTTAAAGGGACATTAAACACAAAATAAACACTAGAATGTATGACATATTCAAAGAAAAGATTAGTCTGAGAATAATGTAGATGTTTTTTTTAAAGTTTCATTAGCTGATTAAATATTGACAAAATAAGTATAAAAGTTTTAGTGTCTACAATACAATAGGAGCTGCCATGTTGTAACTTAGGTTACCTTCTCTGCTGTGGCCAATTAGGGACAGTTATAAATAGGTCAGAGTGCAGCCAATGGCTGTGTGGAATATAACAGTGTTCTGCACTATAATTTCTAACAGGAACTGAAAAGCTCACAATTTCAAAATGGAATTACAGGAAAAAGAGGACAAAATAATTAATCAAAGTATATTGCAAAGTTTTTTTAATGTCTCTTTCACTGTAATCATTCCTCATTTTCTTACCCACACCTGCTTCTGACCCTCATGTCTCAGCCCACACTCACAGAATACTGATGGGGCTCCGGGAAGTGCCCTCTATATTCCGTTTCTGGAGATGCTATTGCTTTGATATAGGCCTTTTCATTTGTAAAATAAATAATTGTATAATATTAAACTAAAAGATGAATGTACATTGTGCCCTTGATAGAAAAATGTCTCCCTCAGTCACTCAAGTCTTTAAATTAGTCAAGGGTAGATTTTTAGATCTCATTCTATTCCGTTTCCTTCCTATATTTCCTTACTTCAAGGTTTTGTATTTCCCCGAGTGTAGTTGAAGGCTACAATATAAAATGTTATTATATCAGTACAATTATAAGCTTCTTTAAACACAATGCAATGACACTACTGATCAGATGTTATCATTCATATTCCATTATAACTATAACTTGTAAGTGAATTTTTTTTTTACATTAAATGTGCTAGTAATTTTGGTGTTTTTTTCACTCTATAGTATATAATCTATAATAAACATCCATTCTCAAGCTATAATTATGCATTTAATACATAAATACAAGATTTTTAATACATTAAAATTGTTTTAAAACAAAACAAAAAATTTGTTTAAAGATACAAATAATATTTTCTTTTTTCAACCATAATATTACATGTCTCTTATTTAACATTTTTAAAAAGTATTAAAAGATATTTAGAATGTTTAACAGGTCTACTTTAATAAAACATTTACTGCTTCTACAGTAAATATTACTTAATCATGTTTCTTAAACATGTTAAAATAATACGTACTTGTCAAAATCCAAGACATTTCACTGGAAAAAAAAACATAACATACGAGACAGAAACATTTACCAAGTAATACTCAAAATGCACCATTATGCAATAGAGTTTGGCTAATTTAATAAGCAAGCTCAGATTACTACACAAATAAACATGGAATCTTTCAGCTAGCTCAATCAGAATTAACATTACTCTGGGAGTCCTTAATTTTTTCCACATTTATTCAATTAGCATCTATAGATGTACTACTGATTCACATTTGGGTGATGAAAGACGATGATATAGATCCTTTATGCATTGCATAAGCAAACAATTTTTGTTTTGCTGTAAATGTTTTATTGTTTACATCAAAGGTTCTAACAGTCTGGATGGTTTTATGCAAAAGTTATTATTAAGTTATACACCTTGTGGAAAAGCAGATGTTTACTTCTAGATGAATTCACTGTAAGGCAGAATATATACCATGCTTAGTTCTCATGCACTATAAATTCTGCATGGCCCTAGGCATGTAAAGCTTTTAGTATTATTAAGCATATAGTTTTCAGGTTCGAGTTGCATATCTGTTACAAATGGTATGGCAATTTTTCTCCTGTTAGTTTTGTGGTTGCATTAAAAAGGCATCCAATTCAACATATTCCTTGAGAATAATAATGGGAAACAAACCAAAAGCCTTCAGAAACAAAGAGCCAGGAAGTGTCAGTATAAATTTAGATTTCATCTATTAATCAGTGCTGCAGACAATGATAATGAGTGACAGGAAGTGGTGAGACTTGATATGTGCAGATGCATAACATGCAAAACAAGAGAAAGTTGTGTGGTTTAACCTTTCCTTTGTCAAAAAATAAGTATTGTCTCAGGAAAAGAAAGATGAGCCCTTTAAGAAATTGAGACAGTCATTTAATTGTGTTCTTTTTTTTTTTATAAAAATGAATTCATCCAAACAAAATATAGTTTATTGTAGTGCCCAAAATAGACTACTCATAAAGGTTTAACAATATATTATTTGTAATGCATCCCATACATAAACATGCAAACTACTGAATATCAGAAGTGTTACATTCGGGCCAGGTATAGTATTATACTCTTTGATGCATATGCATATTGCATACATTAATGTGCTCTTTTATGTTACATTGATTTACAAAGCAGTAGGTGATATTGCATTTGGTAAAATATCACAATACCCATACAAAATACCACAAATCACAAAAGCCTAGATTACTGAGTAGGAAAACAGTGACACCTTTTTTTGTCAACAGCTTTATACTTCCTACCCTTAACAGCAGGCATCGGTTAAGGGTTACTGCCAATATACAGCTTCATAGAAGAAAGGCAGGATTCACTTATGGCCCTAACCTTTCAGGGTTACTTGAATGCACATGTAGTTGCCAAATACTGCCCATGTCCTACTCAGGAATGACATAGGAGTAAGTTGAGTGCAATACTTTAACTATGTGTTTACACCTTTGGGGAGTTAAAGGGACACTGAACCCAAATTTTTTCATTCGTGATTCAGATAGAGCATGAAATTTTAAGCAACTTTCTAATTTACTCCTATTATCAAATTTTCTTCATTCCCTTGGTATCTTTATTTAAAATGCAAGAATGTAAGTTTAGATGCCAGCCCATTTTTTGTGAACAACCTGGTTTGTTCTTGCTGATTGGTGGATAAATTAATCCACCAATAAAAAGTGCTGTCCAGAGGTCTGAACCAAAAAAAGCTTAGATGCCTTCTTTTTCAAATAAAGATAGCAAGAGAATGAAGAAAATCTGATAATAGGAGAAAATTAGAAAGTTGCTTAAAATGTCATGCTCTATCTGAATCATGAAAGAAAAAAATTGGGTTCAGTGTCCCTTTAAGTACAAAGTTACCCAAGAGCATTTATTAATAATAAAATTCTCTAACAAATGTGAACATCTTTTATTACACCAGCATTTCCTTTTGCATAAGTATGACCGTGATTTATGTGGTTTATTAATAAAAGTATTACCACATGACATGGGCCAATATTCTTTTGAAGTTTTCAAAATAAAATAAAAATAGTATTTAACATTAGCTTGGGCTGTGCATTGCACTGGGCTGTGCATTGCCTGGGCAGTGTGCATTGTAACAACAACACATGTTCACATTTTTGAAGTGAGCATTTATAAGTGTGGCATTAAGACTTTCTTCATTACAAATTCATCTTGAACTCCTACTATTCTGCCCTCAATCTCTTTAAGTAACACTACATCTCTACTCTTATCTCCACTCTTTCTTCAAACCCAAAACGTTTGTTCTCCACTTTCAATACTCTTCTCCGCCCACCCCTACCTCCTGATACAACTTCTCTGTCAGCTCAAGACTTTGCCAGCCACTTCAATAACAAAATCGACTCCATCAGAAACAAAATCTCAACATACTTCCATTCTCTCACCCCCTCAAACGCTCGCAATCAACCACAACCCACATAGCCATAAATTTAGCTCTTTCTCCCCTGTTACTAAGGAAGAAGTTTCTGCACTTATACTGCGCTCTAACCTTACTTCCTGTCCCCTTGACACTATCGCCTCACAGCTTCTACCCTTACCCCTAAACTAACACGCATCTTCAACCTCTCCCTCAGCACTGGTATATTTCCCTCATCTCTGAAACATTCACTGGTCACAACTATCCTCAAAAAACCTTCCCTTGATCCAACCTCCCCATCCATCTACCGCCCTGCTTCCCTTATCCCTCTTGCCTCAAAGCTTCTCAAAAAGCTAGTATATGCATGCTTAACTCATTTCCATGCATTAAACTCCCTCCTTGACCCACTGCAATCTGGATTTCATCCCCATCATGCCGCAGAGACAGCAATCGTTAAGGTTACCAATGACCTAATTACAGCAAAATCAAAAGGCCACTTCTCTCTGCTTATCCTCCTTTATCTGTCTGCAGCCTTTGATACTGTTGACCACCCTCTTTTGCTCCAAACCCTCCAATCCTTCGGCATTTGTGACAAACCCCTCTCTTGGTTCTCTTCCTACCTGTCAAACCGTACCTTTAGTATAGCCTTCTCTGGGTCCTCCTCTGCCCCGTCACCACTTTCTGTCGGGGTACCACAAGGCTCTGTCCTCGGTCCCCTTCTCTTGTCAATCTACACGTCATCATTAGGTTCCCTAATTAAGTCCCACAGTTTCCAATATCATTTGTATGCCGACAACACCCAAATCTACTTCTCTGCTTCTGACCTATCTCCTTCCTTATTAACCCGTGTCACTAACTGTCTTTCTTACATCTCTTCCTAGATGTCCTCTCACTACCTCAAGCTAAATCTCTTCAAAACTGAGCTCCTTATTTTCCCCCCTTCTTCCGAATGCTCCACCCCCAATCTCTCTATAACTGTCAAAAACTCCATCATTACCCCTACCCCGCATGCCCAATGTTGGGGTCTTTCTTTCACTCCTCACATTCAGTCTTTGGCTAAAGCCTGCCGCTTCCACCTTAAAAACATCTCTAAAATTAGACATTTCCTTAAACAAGACACACCTAAGATTTGAATCCACTCTCACATCTTTTCCCGCCTCGATTACTGCAACTCTGTCCTCTTTGGTCTTCCAGCTGCCGCTAGCTCCTTTAAATCCATAATGAATGCCTCTGCCAGGCTCATCTTCCTTACATGTCACTCTTCATCTGCTGTACCTCTCTGCCAATCCCTTCACTGGCTTCCTCTTGCTTCTAGGATAAAATACAAAATTCTCACTTTGACATACAAAGCCCTTAACTGCACTGCTCCATCCTATATCTCAGAACTTCTCCAGACTGGCTCCCATCTTGTAGAACTCTCTGTCTCGCTCCACAAGACTCTCCCCTAGTTTTAACAGCTTCAAGCGTTCTCTAAAGACTCTACTATTCAGGGACGCATACAATCTACACTAACCTTTCTTTATACCAGTTCCTCTCCTCCATTGCTATCCCCTGAACCCCCTTAGCATGTAAGCCTAAGAGTCCAGCTGTTTGTAGATCACCTTCTTAAGAGCTGACTACAACAGTGCAACTCTTGGCAGGGCCCTCTACCCGTTTGATCCCTGTAAATGTTTTGTTGTACTCCGCATTTGTTTATAGTACTGCGGAATCTGTTGGCGCTCTACAAATAACCGATAATAATAATAATAATAGTATCATTTACATTAATGTTTTTATTTACCAGTGCACATGGTGCTATTGTGTAGCAACTCCCCAGCTTTTGTGTCATGAACAATTAGGGTTTAGTACAGTAGTGCTTAGTCTTTACCTAATGTAACCAATTTTCCTTCTAATCCCTACAATGAATATTAATGGATTCAGGCAGTAGCGGACCTACTCAACAGAGGCCCCTGGTGCAAAAATGTTGTTGGGCCCCCAAAGGTAACTTATTAGTAAGCAATAGTAAAAATATACATGCTGCTCTGTGTAATGATGTTGAGGATAAATAGATAAGATGGACCTGCAATCTGTACTAATAAAAGGCTCCTCTGCATTAGGATTTTACACATTCTGTACATGCTTATGTATAGACTGGCTGTTATAGGGCCTGCCAGCACTTGGGCCATAGTGCCACCGCACCTGCTTCACTAACGGTAGTTCTGCTCCTGGATACAGAAAAAATATCAAAATTGCGGAAGTACAAGTTCTCAAGAGATCTCTTATATAGTCCCACCCCCTTTGCTCTTAGGCAACCAATTGCATGAGAGCTGAGCATGTCAATCACACAACATGTGCGAGTGTCAGGGTGATGTATCAAGTCACTTCTGAGGTGGCTGCAAATGCAGCTTGATAAATCTTCCCTTCAGAGTATGTGTTTATCTGGGTCTACCACATTCCTCAATTTCATTTGCATTGTTATTTGGCATAGTTAAGATAAGTACAGAAAATATATTTCAACAAATTCTAGCCTTTATATCCATATATCATCAAGATGTTTACCTTTATAGGGAAATATTAAGTCAATGGTTGATGGATTGTTCTTGATACACAGTTAATTATTATAGTTCTGAACTAACGACCGGGTCACTAAAACTGAAGAAAAAACTAAATTAAGCTAAAAAACAAAAACTAAAGAAAGGTTAAAATATACCATTAAAGGTTTTATTAAATTATTGGTATACTTAAAAAGTAGCAGGAAGTGGTTGAGCCATGTTAATTGAAATCTAAAGATTTTTGGGACACTTGTTTTTAGTTCAAAATCCCAAGAAATTTATAATTATAATAGGTTTATTCTTAAATTCAATATTCTGTATTTCTTGGAATTTTGAACTGCAAAATGTTTTCTGATTTGTTTAGACATGTAAATCATTGTCATTTTTGATTGCTGGCTTGGTACAATTGTGGGCCTCTCTAACTGTCCTCCGAATAAAATTAATGAATAAATGAATGAATAGGAAACATGAAGGATGAACTAGGTTGCCTATAGAGGACTAAATTATGAGTTGCTCACTAACCTTTATGAGCAAGCGATCAGGGGAATATCGCACATCGGAAGTAGCATGCGTACTACGAATTGAAAGTAAGCACGTTTGCTTGAGCGCAATTTAATTTAACACACATCAGGTTAGCACGATTTCAGAGCTCTGGTTAACTGTTGCACAAGACAAAAAAGTTGCACAAAACACATCAAAATCACATTTGAATGTACAGCTACACATATTAACACTGCCTAATAAAAATTATTTTTAAAAAAATTGCATTAAAAAGTTATAAGGGCTCAAAGATATGAGGTCTGAAGTGTTAGAAAAAAAGGGCTGCAAAGGGCTTTATCATAAAGATAGATACATATACATGTCTAAATGTCATATATATATATATATATATATGTATATATATATATATATATATATATATACATAAACGTTTATATGTGTGTACATATGTATTCATGTACTCATATGAATTTACAGACATATAAACACATAAATACATATTTCTTTCAAGTAATTAGCAAGAGTCCATGAGCTAGTGACGTATGGGATATACATTCCTACCAGGAGGGGCAAAGTTTCCCAAACCTCAAAATGCCTACAAATACACCCCTCACCACACCCACAAATCAGTTTTACAAACTTTGCCTCCTATGGAGGTGGTGAAGTAAGTTTGTGCTAGATTCTACGTTGATATGCGCTCCGCAGCAGGTTGGAGCCCGGTTTTCCTCTCAGCGTGCAGTGAATGTCAGAGGGATGTGAGGAGAGTATTGCCTATTTGAATTCAATGTCCTTCTACGGGGTCTATTTCATAGGTTCTCTGTTATCGGTCATAGAGATTCATCTCTTACCTCCCTTTTCAGATCGACGATATACTCTTATATATATATATACCATTACCTCTGCTGATTTTCGTTTCAGTACTGGTTTGGCTTTCTACAACATGTAGATGAGTGTCCTGGGGTAAGTAAGTCTTATTTTCTGTGACACTCTAAGCTATGGTTGGGCACTTTTTTATAAAGTTCTAAATATATGTATTCAAACATTTATTTGCCTTGACTCAGGATGTTCAACATTCCTTATTTCAGACAGTCAGTTTCATATTTGGGATAATGCATTTGAATCAATCATTTTTTTATTACCTTAAAATTTGACTTTTTCCCTGTGGGCTGTTAGGCTCGCGGGGGCTGAAAATGCTTCATTTTATTGCGTCATTCTTGGCGCAGACTTTTTTGGCGCAAATTTTTTTTTCTGTTTCCGGCGTCATACGTGTCGTCGGAAGTTGCGTCATTTTTGACGTTCTTTTGCGCCAAAAGTGTTGGCGTTCCGGATGTTGCGTCATTTTTGGCGACAAAAGCATTTAGGCGCCAAATAATGTGGACGTCTTATTTGACGCTAAAAAAATATGGGCGTCACTTTTGTCTCCACATTATTTAAGTCTAATTATTTTTATTGCTTCTGGTTGCTAGAAGCTTGTTCACTGGCATTTTTTTCCATTCCTGAAACTGTCTTTTAAGGAATTTGTTCAATTTTGCTTTATATGTTGTTTTTTCTATTACATATTGCAAGATGTCCCACATTGCAACTGAGTCAGAAGATACTTCTGGAAAATCGCTGCCTTGTGCTGGAGCTACCAAAGCTAAGTGTATCTGCTGTAAACTTTTGGTAGCTGTTCCTCCAGCTGTTGTTTGTATTGAATGTCATGACAAACTTGTTAATGCAGATAATATTTCCTTTAGTAAAGTTCCATTACCTGTTGCTGTTTCGTCAACATCTAATACTCAGAGTGTTCCTGATAACATAAGAGATTTTGTTTCTAAATCCATTAAGAAGGCTATGTCTGTTATTCCTCCTTCTAGTAAACATAAAAAGTCTTTTAAAACTTCTCATTGTTCAGATGAATTTTTAAATGAACATCATCATTCTGATTCTGATAATAGTTCTTCTGGTTCAGAGGATTCTGTCTCAGAGGTTGATGCTGATAAATCTTCATATTTATTTAAAATGGAATTTATTCGTTCTTTACTTAAAGAAGTCCTAATTGCATTAGAAATTGAGGATTCTGGTCCTCTTGATACTAAATCTAAACGTTTAGATAAGGTTTTTAAATCTCCTGTAGTTATTCCAGAAGTTTTTCCTGTTCCTGGTGCTATTTCTGAAGTAATTTCCAGGGAATGGTATAATTTGGGTAATTCATTTACTCCTTCTAAACGTTTTAAGCAATTATATCCTGTGCCATCTGACAGGTTAGAGTTTTGGGACAAAATCCCTAAGGTTGATGGGGCTGTCTCTACTCTTGCTAAGCATACTACTATTCCTACGGTAGATGGTACTTCCTTTAAGGATCCTTTAGATAGGAAAATTGAATCCTTTCTAAGAAAAGCTTATTTGTGTTCAGGTAATCTTCTTAGACCTGCTATATCGTTGGCTGATGTTGCTGCAGCTTCAACTTTTTGGTTGGAAGCTTTAGCGCAACAAGTAACAGATCATAATTCTCATAGCATTATTATTCTTCTTCAACATGCTAATAATTTTATTTGTGATGCCATCTTTGATATCATTAGAGTTGATGTCAGGTATATGTCTCTAGCTATTTTAGCTAGAAGAGCTTTATGGCTTAAAACTTGGAATGCTGATATGTCTTCTAAGTCTACTCTGCTTTCCCTTTCTTTCCAGGGTAATAAATTATTTGGTTCTCAGTTGGATTCTATTATCTCAACTGTTACTGAAGGGAAAGGAACTTTTTTACCACAGGATAAAAAATCTAAAGGTAAATTCAGGTCTAATAATCGTTTTTGTTCCTTTCGTCACAACAAGGAACAAAAGCCTGATCCTTCATCCTCAGGAGCGGTGTCAGTTTGGAAATCATCTCCAGTCTGGAATAAATCCAAGCCTTTTAGAAAATCTAAGCCAGCTCCTAAGTCCACATGAAGGTGCGGCCCTCATTCCAGCTCAGCTGGTAGGGGGCAGATTACGTTTTTTCAAAGAAATTTGGATCAATTCCATTCACAATCTTTGGATTCAGAACATTGTTTCAGAAGGGTACAGAATTGGTTTCAAGATAAGACCTACTGCAAAGAGATTTTTTCTTTCCCGTGTCCCAGTAAATCCAGCGAAGGCTCAAGCATTTCTGAAATGTGTTTTCAGATCTAGAGTTAGCTGGAGTAATTATGCCAGTTCCAATTCTGGAACAGGGGCTGGGGTTTTATTCAAATCTCTTCATTGTACCAAAGAAGGAGAATTCCTTCAGACCAGTTCTGGATCTAAATATATTGAATCGTTATGTAAGGATACCAACATTCAAAATGGTAACTGTAAGGACTATCCTGCCTTTTGTTCAGCAAGGGCATTATATGTCTACAATAGATTTACAGGATGCATATCTGCATATTCCGATTCATCCAGATCACTATCAGTTTCTGAGATTCTCTTTCCTAGACAAGCATTACCAGTTTGTGGCTCTGCCGTTTGGCCTAGCAACAGCTCCAAGAATTTTTACAAAGGTTCTCGGTGCCCTTCTGTCTGTAATCAGAGAACAGGGTATTGTGGTATTTCCTTATTTGGACGATATCTTGGTACTTGCTCAGTCTTCACATTTAGCAGAATCTCATACGAATCGACTTGTGTTGTTTCTTCAAGATCATGGTTGGAGGATCAATTTACTAAAAAGTTAATTGATTCCTCAGACAAGGGTAACCTTTTTGGGTTTCCAGATAGATTCAGTGTCCATGACTCTATCTTTGACAGACAAGAGACGTCTAAAATTGATATCAGCTTGTTGAAACCTTCAGTCACAATCATTCCCTTCGGTAGCCTTATGCATGGAAATTCTAGGTCTTATGACTGCTGCATCGGACGCGATCCCCTTTGCTCGTTTTCACATGCGACCTCTTCAGCTCTGTATGCTGAACCAATGGTGCAGGGATTACACAAAGATATCTCAATTAATATCTTTAAAACCGATTGTACGACACTCTCTGACGTGGTGGACAGATCACCATCGTTTAGTTCAGGGGGCTTCTTTTGTTCTTCCAACCTGGACTGTAATTTCAACAGATGCAAGTCTTACAGGTTGGGGAGCTGTGTGGCGGTCTCTGACGGCACAAGGGGTTTGGGAATCTCAGGAGGTGAGATTACCGATCAATATTTTGGAACTCCGTGCAATTTTCAGAGCTCTTCAGTCTTGGCCTCTTCTAAAGAGAGAATCGTTCATTTGTTTTCAGACAGACAATGTCACAACTGTGGCATACATCAATCATCAAGGAGGGACTCACAGTCCTCTAGCTATGAAAGAAGTATCTCGAATTCTGGTTTGGGCGGAATTCAGCTCCTGTCTAGTTTCTGCGGTTCATATCCCAGGTATAGACAATTGGGAAGCGGATTATCTCAGTCACCAAACGTTGCATCCGGGCGAATGGTCTCTTCACCCAGAGGTATTTCTTCAGATTGTTCAAATGTGGGGACTTCCAGAAATAGATCTGATGGCCTCTCATCTAAACAAGAAACTTCCCAGGTATCTGTCCAGATCCAGGGATCCTCAAGCGGAAGCAGTGGATGCATTGTCACTTCCTTGGAAGTATCATCCTGCCTATATCTTTCCACCTCTAGTTCTTCTTCCAAGAGTGATCTCCAAGATTCTGAAGGAATGCTCGTTTGTTCTTCTGGTAACTCCAGCATGGCCTCACAGGTTTTGGTATGTGGATCTTGTCCGGATGGCTTCTTGCCAACCGTGGACTCTTCTGTTAAGACCAGACCTTCTGTCGCAAAGTCCTTTTTTCCATCAGGATCTCAAATCCTTAAATTTAAAGGTATGGAGATTGAACGCTTGATTCTTAGTCAAAGAGGTTTCTCTGACTCTGTGATTAATACTATGTTACAGGCTCGTAAATCTGTATCTAGGGAGATATATTATAGAGTCTGGAAGACTTATATTTCTTGGTGTCTTTCTCGTCATTTTTCCTGGCATTCTTTTAGAATTCCGAGAATTTTACAGTTTCTTCAGGATGGTTTGGATAAAGGTTTGTCTGCAAGTTCCTTGAAAGGACAAATCTCTGCTCTTTCTGTTCTTTTTCACAGAAAGATTGCTAATCTTCCTGATATTCATTGTTTTGTACAAGCTTTGGTTCGTATAAAACCTGTTATTAAGTCAATTTCTCCTCCTTGGAGTTTGAATTTGGTTCTGGGGGCTCTTCAAGCTCCTCCGTTTGAACCTATGCATTCATTGGACATTAAATTACTTTCTTGGAAAGTTTTGTTCCTTTTGGCTATCTCTTCTGCCAGAAGAGTTTCTGAATTATCTGCTCTTTCTTGTGAGTCTCCTTTTCTGATTTTTCACCAGGATAAGGCGGTGTTGCGAACTTCTTTTGAATTTTTACCTAAGGTTGTGAATTCCAACAACATTAGTAGAGAAATTGTGGTTCCTTCATTATGTCCTAATCCTAAGAATTCTAAGGAGAAATCATTGCATTCTTTGGATGTAGTTAGAGCTTTGAAATATTATGTTGAAGCTACTAAGACTTTCCGAAAGACTTCTAGTCTATTTGTTATCTTTTCCGGTTCTAGGAAAGGTCAGAAGGCCTCTGCCATTTCTTTGGCATCTTGGTTGAAATCTTTAATTCATCATGCTTATGTCGAGTCGGGTAAAACTCTGCCTCAAAGGATTACAGCTCATTCTACTAGGTCAGTTTCTACTTCCTGGGCGTTTAGGAATGAAGCTTCGGTTAATCAGATTTGCAAAGCAGCAACTTGGTCTTCTTTGCATACTTTTACTAAATTCTACCATTTTGATGTGTTTTCTTCTTCTGAAGCTGTTTTTGGTAGAAAAGTACTTCAGGCAGCTGTTTCAGTTTGAATCTTCTGCTTATATTTTCAGTTTTTTTCATTATCAATTTAATCTTTATTTTGGGTGTGGATTATTTTTCAGCGGAATTGGCTGTCTTTATTTTATCCCTCCCTCTCTAGTGACTCTTGCGTGGAAAGATCCACATCTTGGGTAGTCATTATCCCATACGTCACTAGCTCATGGACTCTTGCTAATTACATGAAAGAAAACATAATTTATGTAAGAACTTACCTGATAAATTCATTTCTTTCATATTAGCAGGAGTCCATGAGGCCCACCCTTTTTGTGGTGGTTATGATTTTTTTTTATAAAGCACAATTATTCCAATTCCTTATTTTTTATGCTTTCGCACTTTTTTCTTATCACCCCACTTCTTGGCTATTCGTTAAACTGATTTGTGGGTGTGGTGAGGGGTGTATTTGTAGGCATTTTGAGGTTTGGGAAACTTTGCCCCTCCTGGTAGGAATGTATATCCCATACATCACTAGCTCATGGACTCTTGCTAATATGAAAGAAATGAATTTATCAGGTAAGTTCTTACATAAATTATGTTTTATACATATATAGACATATATATTTGCAGTCAAATACCTTAAAACTGTTATGTTAAAACATATTTATGCAATATACATATTTAATAAAGTGTTATACTGTGTATTATTGTAAATATTTCACAGTCCAATGTTCTACACATAGCAGAATATGTTCTATGTATTTTCAAATAGATATTCCTATATATTTTGTTATATCTATACCTATATATAATCATCTGTAAATATAGGTATAGATATATATTGTACCAAAACACCATCATATATATGTAGAAATATGTATTTATCAATTAAAAGAACATATTCTGCTATGTGAAGAACATTGGAATGTGAAATATTCATATGCTCATGCTGGGTTAGCGCACTTGAGAATATGCAATTGTGTTTTTTTGGGTTTTTTTTTGCTCAATTGCTTTCTATGGGGTAATACGTTAACATGTTCTCAATATTTTAACCGGCTTTTTGCACGCATCGGGTTAGTGTGAGAGTTAGCGCGCAAGCGGGAGCGTTTCACAAATATAATTTATAATTGTTGAATAGTTATGGTTTTGCTTTTAGGGAAACAATTATTCTCATTTTCTGATACTTTTTTCAATTTCTATAATGCTTCCCTTTTTGAAACGTTTCCTAATATTTTGAATACAGATTATTTTTAAGCTTTGAACAATGATATGTAGATGTATAAGCTATAAAACTCTTTTGTAATAGTGTTTTAAACATTCACATTTTGAAAGTTACATTTCATAATTTCTTTATTAAAGGGACAGTAAAGGCAACATTCAGATAGCACATAACATTTTTAAAAAAAATCTTTATTTAGAACCAATTCAGAATACATTTTTCCTTTAGGTCAGTAAACAGGATTAAACAAAAAATATTTATACAAACACACAGTACTACAGGCCAAAATAACAAATGAAAATTTTTCTTTCTCTTTTTTTTTTTTTTTTCTTTAAAAAGAATACAGGCCCGTCACTTTTGTTCCCAGCCATAAGATAGAATTCTTCTGTATTTGAATTGGGGTTTTCCCATATATTCCCTATTTAGAACAGACATCCAACCAAAAATAGTAATAAACAAAACAAAACAAAAAAAAAAAAAAAAAAAAGGGGGGGGGGGGGAAGAAAGCGAGAGAGGAAGCAAGGAAACAAGAGAGAGGAGGAGACTAGGAATTGATTAATATAGAGGGGAACATATTACCATAGCCCATGCGCAATCAATTCTGAATTCCTAAAGGGATATATCAAGCAATCAATTTTACTAGGTGGGAGAGCTTTAATGAATAGTGACCATTTAGCGAAAAGTGTCCTAATATCCTGCTCATTGTCTGGGTTGGTGTCTACTTGTTCAAGGATATATTGTTTCTTTAGACAGTTCTCAATTTCTGCAACACTAGGTATTGTTCTCAGTTTCCATTTTTTGAAACTAAGATATCTAGCAGCTAATATAGTCATGTTAATAATTTTAGTGTTACCATCCTCGTTCTCTAAATTATTGGAAAGAAAAACTATCATTATTGGTAGGAGGGTAACAGAGGTGGAATCTAATATTTTATTCAGCCAAAATTGAAATTTCAGCCAGAAATTTCCGACTTTTGGGCAGGCCCATAACATATGCAGAAGGTCAGCCGATGGGAGAGAACATTTTGGGCAAACAATGAAACTACTATTTCGACATTTAAACCCTTTTTCTGGGGTAAAATATGACATGTAAAGTAGTCTCAAATGGGATTCCCTCCAGGAGGAGGAGAGAGTTAACAGAACAGTCTCTTGGATTGAGAAATAGGGTAACTGGGGATCCAGAGTTTTCTTTAGCACTACGGCCCATTTAGTCTGGATCTTTTCAAGATTATTTATGCCCTTAGCAGACATCAGGATGGAGTATCCCGGGGTAATTGACATATATCCAGTTTTAGCTACAGCAAGCCAATTCCCTACACTCCCTAGAGACCAGTTCAAGCCGTAACCATGCGTAAGTTTAATGGCATAATGTCTCACCTGAAGGTATGCGAAAAAATTCTTATGCAGTAAATTGAACTCTAGTCTAAGAGAGTCAAATGATTTAATACATTTTCTATTGAAATCTAATATCTGTTCAATATTAAATTTATACATACTAAAAATGGACCTTGAGGTATTGGCGCTTATAGAACTATTATCCGAGAAAATGGAGAGCCACTTTACCTCCCTCATGAGGTGCTTGAGAGCAGTGGAAGCTGACGGTCCCGATGAGAACATGACATGCCATTCGACAATGACTTCACTAACATCGACAAACATGAGAGCTGTAGAATATGTGGGAGATCCTGTTGCCGAACCGGATGAACCCACTAAATTAGATCCTGTACCGGAGGAGGGCAGAAAGGTGCCAACAAGCCATACATACCTGGTTCCTTCATCGCTCAAGCAGCCTAGTTCCACTGTTTTTACAAGAGCCCCCTGGAGATGCGGCCGGTTGACAGGGGAGCGCTATGTATCATGGAACTAGAATACATAGGGAGCCCGGTACCGAGATATTTCTATGCCTCCCCCAAACATTCCATGGACTTACAGACTCGATCCATCAGCCGCAAAAGGAAAGAGTATGTGAGGATACTAAGCTTTCCCGGCAACAAGCAGCAACTAAGAGGCCTTTGGGTGTCCCTCCATATTCTAATGAAGAAGCTTCACCTTTTAAATCATCAGGCTATTTGGAGCACCAGGAGTGTATCAAGGGACCCTGTCTTTATATTTTTTGCTAGTGGAATAGGCTAGAGGTGCAGTATGAACACAGAACTTCCCAGAGAAAGAAAGTTTAATTGTTACAGACCGGCATATGCATTAAGTTTGAAGATTTGTTATACCTTTTTTACTGTTATGTTAGGCAGTCCCACATAAAAATGCTACAGTTATGGTGAGGTTTCCTTATTTATCTGGGACTTTGCCTAGCCTTTCTCATAGTATAATCAGATATTTACCTTTTGAAACAGATTAGCCTCTAGGGGTCTATATGTATATATGTTTAGCTATAAATATGCCTCTTACTTACCTACCTATTGTATTCTCCCCTTAAATAAGTTCCTTCTGACATATATCACTAAATCCAGCACTTGGTCTACTCTGGTTTAAAGGGAGCAAGCAGTTCTCCATATTGTAATGATGACTTCCTAGTCTGATGTCTTAATGGAAGCCCTAACTAACTATTTCCACTACCATGTATAAACTGGTAGCCTTTTCTTTATGACACAGCATGAGTAATAACATTCTTTAGAATTGTGTCGATGGTCAATACGGTGCTTATGGACTATCCCAGTATGTCAATCAGTCCTACATGGCTTGGAGGCTAGTAAGCTCCAGTCTATATTAGTGTTCTTGTTTATGGGTTTGAACTAATCCTAAGTACAGGGTAAGCGTTTTAGATGACTGCAGTGATTTAATATACATTGGAAGTTATATTTTCCTTTATGCACTATCTAACTTGGGGGCTTTACCTGGTATATATCACTTATATTCAGTACAGCTCCCCTATATTTGAACAGTCTATTGCATATATATGACCCCAAATGTTTATGTTCATGTGCCCATTGATATGCTCTGTTATACCTGTGTATAGGGCTTATGCTAAATTTAAGTCTTGCCACTTCCAAACTTTCACCTAATTGTATATGCTTAATATAAATTGTTTAGAATATTACCGTTAGAATCTCCTCAGTACTATATTGAAGCTAGTATATTGTACACTAATTAGGTCATGATGTATGGCTCTAGCTCTTGTTTTCTGCACAGCAGTTAGTAAACTTGACTTCTGTATTACACTACTATATTATATAACTAATAAGACTGAGCCTCGATCTATTTTACAAAAGTAGCTTCATACAGACCCCCCTCCCACAGTAATTCATATTATAGTTCCCCTAGTATTTTTCTTATGAGGCGACCCTTAGTACCCTACTCTGCATACAATCTATGTCTGCACGGATTAGCCCATAATGGCCCGTATATACGAACCCTCTAGGCACCTGCTGGGGACCTCTAAGCATTATGATAATCTACATGGGAGGCTTGTTAGTGTATTTTTTGTGAAGGCCTATTGTACTGTTGTTTTATATAGTTTGACATTATAGAAGCATATTTAAGCTGAGGCTGTTACAGGTTACTAATTTATCTTATACTGTTTTCAGTTTCCCATACAATTTCCACCCTTTGCACACCATAAGTATAGTATGTATAATCCTAAATACTAGATAGATATTGTGCTTTCACTTCCTAAATTTCCTAAATTTCTAGGCTATACTGTACTGCTGGAATTTATCATTTATGGTAAAAGATATAAAATATATTATAGCTGCTTTTCCCCACACATTGCACTCAGAAGAAGACTGATGCCTATAGCTCCTGTATATATTTGTTCTTCTCTGTAGTATAGCATTCTACTACTGAGCTATTATGACTAGCTCTCAAGGTACTAGATGGCAAGTAGCCCAGACAGCGCCTATTACCTGGCAACAGAGCTTCACCTCCATCTTCACTAAGTTATTAAAAACAAATGTCTGCATCCTTGTACATGTATGACTAATGATTCTTATGTCTACTTAAAGCTAATTACTATATCAGTGGTTTATTATTTTCTGGTCATGAGCTATGATGTCACTGCTTTGATGTACATTTATGGATTATATACCATCCTACAGCTTTTGGGTATAATCCACTATTTACCATAGGTTGTTAATTAGCCTGGTGTGTAATACATTTTTAGCTGAGCTTCTCACAGACCACTCCGTATACTATTCCAACCAAGTTTTATTACTAATTTTAGCAAGGTCCTAGAGTACCCTTAGAAGTCTCCTTTGGAAGATCACTATATAGTAAACATTGTAAACCAGAGGGTCAAGAAGTCATCTAGCTGCCATATATCCTTTTGTCACTTAAATTTAGATTGTTATATACCTTTAGCTTGACACGTCCCCTTCACCCCCTCCCCTATTCGTATCATATAGCAGCTCTTTGCCCGCTTACTATCCCCCCTCCCCTTATATATATTTTGTATTTTCATCTCCACATAAGGCCCAGGAGTGGCCTTTCTAGAGACTACCATTTAGGTTTTATTTCCATAACCATATGACCCTCATGGGGTCCGCTCAGTAGTCACCCCAATATGCTATTATTATTACAAAATGGAGGATTCAGAAGCTCATGTCACTGTGTCTAAAATTGTGGCACTTGTGACTATTACTATTTGTTGTATTACAAAAAAAAAAAAAATTCCCGTATGCCGAATTGGTGTAAGGTAAAAAGAAAATGGTCATAATGGACTGAGTCAAGGGCTTTTTCAGCGTCTATAGATATTATTACCTTATCAAGGGTGTCCTCTCGTCCCACTGAGTCCTGTGCCCCCGCTGTTTTGAAGTAATCTATGACAAGAAGGAGTTCCCGTATTTTGGCGGCGGAGTTTCTATTCTGCAAGAATCCTGCTTGATCTGTGTGGATAATAGGAGGAAGTATAGTTTGGAGACTTTGTGCTAATATGGAAGTTAAAAGTTTGTAATCTGTGTTGAGTAGGGCAATAGGCCTAGACGATTCTTTTTTTGTTGGGTCTTTCCCTTGTTTTAATATTAAGGAAGTATACAAAGCGGCAAAGTTAACTGTCGGTTCTTTTCCCTCTCTATATATAAAATTAAAAAGAGAAACTAAATGTGGCGTAATAGAAGAATGTAATATTTTATAAAATTTGTTAGGAAGTGCATCTGGGCCTGGCGCTTTATTCTGAGGCAATGTTAGGATTGCTTTAGAGACTTCTATCTCAGTTATAGGAGCATAAAGGTCTTTTAAGGCCTCGGATTCTAGTGAACGAAATTAAATTTTACCCCAGAATTCCTCGCGTTCCTGCGTATTTGAAGTTCGCAGTGAGTATAAATCAGCATAATATTTGGAAAAAACTTGTAGGAGTTCTTCAGGGGTATTAAAGATTTGACCTTCCGCCTGTATAAGATCTATCAATCGAGAGCCTCTCTCATTTTTGAGGAGTTTTGCTAATAGCTTCCCAGTCTTATTTCCGTACCGGTACATTTTTGCTTGAACCCTAGTGTCCCTCTGTGCTGCTTTGTAGAGTAGAAAGGAATCTCTATCTCGTAGCGCAGAGGTATACTTAGCCCAGCTCTGCGGTGTTTTTTGAGTTAAATAAAAATTAAATGCATTTGAGACTGCTTGCACTAACTTCCCCTCCCTTTGCTTAAGTTTTTTAGTTCTCCTCACTATAAGCTATTATTTCGCCCCTTAGGACTGCTTTAGCAGTTTCCCAAAATAATAAGCACATAACATTTTTAACAACTTTTCAGTTCACTTCAGTTATAAAACTGGCTTCACCCACTTGGTATCCTTTGTTGAAGAACATACTTAGGTTAGTTTAGGAGCAGCAATACTCTGCTGGGATGTAACTTGTAACTGGTGGCTACACATATATGCCTATTGTCATAAGTTTACCAGATGTGTTTAGCTAGGCCCTAGTAGTGCGTTGCTGCTTCTCATCCTACTCTTAAACAAAGGATACTAAGAGAACAAAACTAATTTAATAATATAAGTACAATGGAAAGTTGTTTAAAATCACATCTGAATCATGTTTTTTACATTTTTAGCTTACTTTCTATATGAATCTAACAATTTATCTTGAAAAATATAACCCATATTTTTTATATATGAAACAAAGGCAGAAAATGGCCACAGTCTGTGGCATTTCAGCTATTTTCGGTACTGGATTTATTTGAAATGTTTTTTTTGTTTTCTTCTTAACTATATCCAGCGCCCAAAATAGCTGAACGTTGTACTTTCCGGCTTTGTTTCACAAACGAATAACAAAGCCCTAAATAACGCACATGACCAGTAGTACCTGCAAGATGATTAGCATTAGTAGGAAGTGCACAACTAATACGGATATATTAGTTTAAATTTACATGTAAAAAGCTTTTACTTCATATTTTTCAGGCAAAAAATGGCAAGATGTTTAAAACCTGCTCTTTTATATGGATGACAGAAAAGTACAATATCCCTTTTAAGAGGCTTTCAAGGGGTGTTTCTGTTGACTGCAATACAATGTAATTTTTGCTAATGGCAGTTTTAAATCTTTTTAAAAATATTATTAGTATGAGCACGAAACGATGAAAACAGAAGTTGAAACCCTTGGAGTCGAGTTAAATGATTGATGACACGGTAGGAGCTGTTATCAATCAGCTGTGAATACAGACCTAAAGAGCAGCAGAAGCCGAGGTCGCTGTAATCCTGTCGATGTGGAGGTATATGGACAAGGCAGTGTTCTGCAGAGGATTTTCTGATCTGAGCCTCACTAACGGCTAGATTACAAGTTTTGTCGGTAAAAACTTGTGTTGCTAACGAGCCTTTTTTTTCCAGCGCACACTTTAAACAACGCTGGTATTACAAGTTTTCTGAATGGCTGCGTTAGCCTCAGAAAAGTGAGTGTTGAGCAAATTTAGCGCCACTTCTACCTGTAATACCAGCTTTGCTTACGGTAGCGGTAAGCAGGCAAAACGTGCTTGTGGCCGATTTCCCCATAGGATACAATGGGGCTGAGCTGGGTGAAAAAAAACCTAACACCTGCAAAAAAGCAGCGTTCAGCTCCTAACGCAGCCCCATTGTTTCCTATGGGGAAATACTTTCTAAGTCTACACCTAACACCCTAACATGAACCCCGAGTCTAAACACCCCTAATATTACACTTATTAACCCCTAATCTGCAGCCCCCGACATCCTCGCCACCTGCATTATATTATTAACCCCTAATCTGCAGCTCCGGACACCGCCGCCACCTACATTATAGCTATGAACCCCTAATCTGCTGCCCCTAACATCTCTGACACCTACATTATATTTATTAACCCCTAATCTGCCAACCCCAATGTCGCCGCCACCTACCTACACTTATTAACCCCTAATCTGCCGACCGGACATCGCCACCACTATAATAAATGTATTAACCCCTAAACCACCGCACTCCCGCCTCGCAAACACTAGTTAAATTTTATTAACCCCTAATCTGCCCCGCCCAACGTCGCTGACACCTACCTATAATTTTTAACCCCTAATCTGCCTACCCCAACGTCGCCGCTACTATAACAAATGTATTAACCCCTAAACCTAAGTATAACCCTAACCCTAACACCCCCCTAACTTAAATCTATTTTTAAAAAAATCTAAATAAAATTACTATAATTAAATAAATTATTCCTATTTAAAACTAAATACTTACCTGTAAAATAAACCCTAATATAGCTACAATATAACTAATAATTACATTGTAGCTATTTTAGGATTTATTTTTATTTTACAGGCAACTTTGTATTTATTTTAACTAGGCACAATAGTTATTAAATAGTTATTAACTATTTAATAAATACCTAGATAAAATAAATACAAATATACCTGTAAAATAAACCCTAACCTAAGTTACAATTACACCTAACACTACTCTATAATTAAATTAATTACCTAAACTACCTACAATTAAATACAATTAAATTAAATAAACTAAATTACGAAAAAAAAAAACCACTAAATTACAGAAAATAAAAAAGAAATTACAATATTTTAAACTAATTACACCTAATCTAATCCCCTTAATAATATAAAAAAGCTCCCCAAAATAATAAAATTCCCTACCCTACACTAAATTACAAATAGCCCTTAAAAGGGCCTTTTGTTGGGCATTGCCCCAAAGTAATCAGATCTTTTACCAGCCCTTAAAAAGGATTTTTGCGGGGCATTGCCCCAAAGTAATCAGCTCTTTACCTGTAAAAAAAAGAAATACAAACCCCCCAACATTAAAACCCACCACCCACATACCCCTACTCTAAAACCCACCCAATCCCCCCTTAAAAAACCTTCATCCAAGCTTCATCCTTCCGGAGCGGAGCGGCACCATCTTGAAGACCTCCGACGCGGAACATCCTCCTTGCCCGACGATTAGACGATGAATGACGATTCCTTTAAATGACGTCACCCAAGATGACGTCCCTCGAATTCCGATTGGCTGATAGGATTCTATCAGCCAATCGGAATTAAGGTAGGAAAAATCCAATTGGCTGATTCAATCAGCCAATCGGATTGAAGTTCAATCTGATTGGCTGATCCAATCAGCCAATCGGATTGACCTTGCATTCTATTGGCTGTTCCGATCAGCCAATAGAATGTGAGGTCAATCCGATTGGCTGATTGGATCAGCCAATCTGATTTTTCCTACCTTAATTCCGATAGGCTGATAGCCTATCAGCCAATCGGAATTCGAGGGATGCCATCTTGGATGACGTAATTTAAAGGAATCATCATTCGTCGTCTAGTCATTGGGCAAGGAGGATGTTCCGGGTCGGAAGTCTTCAAGATGGTGCCGCTCTGCTCTGGAAGGATGAAGAAAGAAGATGCCGCTTGGATGAAGATTTCTTCCGGTCTGGATGTCCTCTTCTGCCCGGATAGGATGAAGACTTCGGACCCTCTGGAGGACCTCTTCTTGCCAGATTGGATGAAGTGTTTGGCCCGGCTGAGTGAAGACGGCTCAAGGTAGGGTGATCTTCAGGGGGTTAGTGTTAGGTTTTTTTAAGGGGGGATTGGGTGGGTTTTAGAGTAGGGATATGTGGGTGGTGGGGTTTAATGTTGGGGGGTATTGTATTTATTTTTTTTACAGGTAAAAGAGCTGATTACTTTGGGGCAATGCCCTGCAAAAAGCCCTTTTAAGGGCTGGTAAAAGAGCTGATTACTTTGGGGCATGCCCCGCAAAAGGCCCTTTTAAGGGGGCTTTTTTATTTTATTAAGGGGATTAGATTAGGTGTAATTAGTTTAAAATATTGTAATTTCTTTTTTATTTTCTGTAATTTAGTGGTTTGTTTTTTTCGTAATTTAGTTTATTTAATTTAATTGTATTTAATTGTAGGTAGTTTAGGTAATTAATTTAATTATAGAGTAGTGTTAGGTGTAATTGTAACTTAGGTTAGGGTTTATTTTACAGGTAATTTTGTATTTATTTTATCTAGGTATTTATTAAATAGTTAATAACTATTTAATAACTATTGTGCCTAGTTAAAATAAATACAAAGCTGCCTGTAAAATAAAAATAAATCCTAAAATAGCTACAATGTAATTATTAGTTCTATTGTAGCTTTATTAGGGTTTATTTTGCAGGTAAGTATTTAGTTTTAAATAGGAATAATTTATTTAATTATAGTAATTTTATTTAGATTTATTAAAAATAGATTTAACTTAGGGGGGTGTTAGGGTTAGGGTTAGACTTAGGTTTAGGGGTTAATTCATTTATTATAGTAGCAGCGACATTGGGGTCGGCAGATTAGGGCTTAATAATTGTAGGTAGGTGTCGGCGACATTGGGGGGGCAGATTAGGGGTTAATAAAATTTAACTAGTGTTTGCGAGGCGGGAGTGCGGTGGTTTAGGGGTTAATACATTTATTATAGTGGCGGCGATGTCCGGTTGGCAGATTAGGGGTTAATAAATATAATGTAGGTGTTGGCGATGTTAGGGGCAGCAGATTAGGGGTACATAGGTATAATGTAATTGGCGGCGATGTCCGGTCGGCAGATTATGGGTTAAATAATTTTATTATAGTGTTTGCAATGTGGGGGGGCCTCGGTTTAGGGGTTTATAGATTGTTAATGGGTGTTAGTGTACTTTGTAGCACTTTAATTAAGAGCTTTATCTTCCATTGTTAGCCCATAAAACTCTTAACTACTGACTTTTATAAGCGTTAGGCGTCTTGGAGGTAGAGGCTGTACCGCTCACTTCTTACAAGACTCGTAATACCAGCGTTAGCAAAATCCCATTAAAAAGATAGGATATGCAATTGACATAAGGGGATTTGCGGTATGGAAAAGTCGCGGAGGAAAAGTGAGTGGTACAACTGTACCTTCCAAACTTGTAATACCAGCGGGCGTTAAAAAGCAGCGTTAGGATCCCTTAACGCTGCTTTTTATGGCTAACGCCAAACTCGTAATCAAGCCGTAAGAAAGTAAAACCTTTAACCCACAACTACCTCTGGATGTCGCCTAAATTAACTAACAAGAGCCAAGGTGAGAGTATCTTTAGAATAAAATATTCCTACACAGTTGCACTTTCTTGAATTACACTGTATCAAATCAGTTGTGACTGAATATATGGACTGTTGGCCAGTTTGACTGGTTTAAGAACTAACTTTGTTAACACTGCAGTGTTTGTTGCTCTTTGTTTCGTGCATGAACTAACACCATTCTAACTTCGATGGATTACATCTAAAAATACAGACCCATATACTTAGAATTCACTTGTTAAATAGTTGCTATTGAGAGGGTATCTTGTGTTGTGATATTTTTAATGGTATTAAAAACATTTTTTGGGATATATACATGTGTATGATTCTGTGTGCACTATTTCTATATTTATAAACCTGGTGTTGGTTTTACCATATTTAAAGTGTGCTATATTCCCTGCCTCTTATTAAAATCTTATTAGCATCAGTTTTTTATTTCCTTCTTCCATCTATATTTATTTATATAATATTATAAGGGTTTGCACCTCCTTCCATATGAAGGATTAAACTTAATTTTGTTTAAGAATCCTGCCCTTTGGCACTAGTGTTTTATATTTAAACTTTTTAAAATATTAATTTTGTAAACAGCTCTTGTGCAGTATCTAATTCATATGTAAAAATACTTTAAGATCCATTTAATTATTAAAGTTGAACAATAAATAATGTATATTATATAACAAGAAATTAATCATATAAGTCTAGGGATATTGTAAAAGTTATGCACTTTTTAACTTACAAGGTAAATAAGGAAATAAATGTAACAGAAAATTCTATATAGTATATTTTACATTGAGTTGCATTTATGTAGTTTATGTATATTTTTGCTTAACCAAAGACTTCATTGCAGTATCATTTTTCAAGCTGTATATGGTGGATCCCACTGTTAACTTTACTTATGCATGGTACAATGAAATCAGTGTTGTAAACATAGTTTTCAGACTAGAAATTTGTATGAATTGCCTCTTTTCTATTTACTAAATATATTTCCATTGAATTTCTAGCTTTTATTCCAGTTGATAAGCTCCTTATAGACTTTATCTGCTACATTTTCCACAAAGGTATAGTGAATACTTTTTGTAGAAAATAATATAAATGAAAAATGCCATTCTGTATCAAATATTTAATCCATAGCTTCTAAATTATCATTATAATCATTTGCTCTTTACACATCAATCATACCTCTTGCACTCAGAGGTTTAAGACATAATTTATACAATCGTGCTTTACAAATAAGGAAGCATCTTGCTTTAACGTTTCCTGCAGTGGTCAGCTTTGTGATCTTGGGATGCCAGCTTTGAGATGGTAAATTTCTCAGTAAGTGTTACTTCCTGGAAGAGATAAACAAGAACATTTGTTATGAGGTAACTTGTAGTGACTTAGCACAATGGGTAGTTTAGAGGAACTGAGTCTTATGTAGAAACACTTGTTATTTACACCTGGTACATTAAAGCCACAAAGCTGGTTGCACAACTGCATGGTGCATGTACTGACCCATAATCTCTGATACCTAAAGCTACATTCATTCTACAAATAACATATTTTTATGAATATATACTTGAAGTTGTGTTAGTGCTAAAATATTATGAAGTTAATATAATACTGTAAAGGTGTACAGACACAAACCCTTATAATACAATGCACAGCAACAATATGATGACCTGTCTATAGTTAGTTTGGAGCATTACAATTACCAAGTAACTTCCCCCTTGTTAGGAGATTTTTCAGTAGGGACAATGTAGAGTGATAAGATTCTCCTAGTTGGTATGGATACAAAAAGTAAAAAACAAAACACAGATGGACTACAATTTGGACAAATAAGGACCTGTTGGACAAATTATATACCTTTTGCAATGAAGTGTGTTTATAACAGAGCTTTTTCAAGTGCTCTTTGTGTTAGTTTTTACTTAGCCCTGTATCCATTCTCTATTTATGGACTAACTTATTTCTATTGTAATTTAAAAATTCATAACTTTTACTTATATGATTTTATAATTTTAGTCAAAAGTCTGTAGTTTTTATAGCAGTATAATAATTAAAGGGTAAAGTAAACACTTTTTTTTACTCATAATAATATAGCTCAAATATATGTTACTTTGACTTGTAATTAATCATATTATTATTTTAACCCTTTTTTTAAAACCCAAAAGTCACTAGTTTAAGTTTTTTTTTTTTTTTTCTTTCATGTCACCAGATATTACAGCATAAAACAGGCCGATAGCAAGAGTGGCCAGGATAACTGAAAGAAGAAAGAACACACTCTTGCAGTGTCACAGCAATAGACTGTGTTGTGTTGCAGTTTCTGTTTATAGCCTCCTGGTACATTTCTCTAAATCTCCTGAAAGCATAAACAATCAAAGATCTATTTGCTATTTAATAAATAATAATCATTGTTTTAAAAATGTTTTCGTGAAAAAAGGCGATGTTTGCCATTGGGAGTGCGCACTCACTTTGCTGAATGAATGACGTGCAATAAAATGGGGACAGTCTGCTATGTGTTACCATGAGTGACTTGGAGTTATCAAAGAGTTAAAAATAATAATATGGTTCATAAAAGATATATGTAATATGTTGGCACCACGTTTTCTCCCATAATTGTGAAAAAAAATGTTTGTAATCCCATTAAATGGAGTTTTATCAGTTTTTCATTCTATTTTAACAATTTATTTTTATGATATGATTAATACAAGATATCAGTATTTGGTTTAGAAATAATCTTTAAAGTCTAAGAAATCCAGTCAAGTCCAGGATTGGTTTAAGACCATACAATTAAGGGTACACAATTTTGTTCACAAACCTAATTGTAAAGAGTGTGGGGACCTTTACTACCTATTCCAATGTATTTATATTCTTAAATCCTCCTTCTCCCTTTTCACAAATCTTGGTCTGTGTTGAGCAATACACATTAAAAAAAAAGACACTGCCTTATAAACGAATGGCAGATGGAACCATTAGAGTATGGATGGAGTGCTACAGTTATGAGGTGAACCCAGCACTATACTAAAACCTCCACTATACTATAAACAGTATTCACTTCTATCTTATATAGGAGACAGCTAATGCAAGCAAACTGTCAGTTCAAGCCCTTGGTGAGACCCTATTATACATTGTATATTGTATATTTTATATCTTTATCTACCAATACATTTGGATTTTTAACCTGTTTGCTTGTCAGCCGAAACACAGGCGTGCACACAACATAGAACTAATGTGTCTCTAATTTTTCTTTACTTTGTTGAGGTATTAAGATTTTAGCCATCTTCTACTACAACCATCTGATATGAGGACATTTTAAAATGATTATTTTTAAACAGGGTGGGCAGTGTTAAATGTTACACTACTTTGTCCCTTTCATGCTGAGATTGAACAAAAAATGATTAAAAATGTTCAACTTTTTGATATTTTTGTGTATCTAGTGATCAAGACATAAACTAAATGTAGAATAAAATCATAGTGCCATAGGTACATGATACAGTGCAAAGCATAGGAAATTTGCATGAAAATAATAGAATGTTAGAAGTTGTCTATAAGATTTTGTTGCGACAAGATGGCTTTTGCACTCTAACAGCCCCTTCCTGCCTTCTTCCTTCCATTGTACTAGTTTATTATGAAAAAAGCAACACGCAACACTTTTCTTTTTTATAGATCCTTTTATTTACGTCAGATCAATATCATTGCAGATAGGCTCCTCTACGGCCTCTGGTGGATATTTTCCAGGTGGAAAAGGTAGAAAATGAAAACATATCAATGGTAGCTACACACACACACACGTGGTAGCTACACACACACACGTGGATCCCTGCTACACATTCCTAAAATATAACATACATTTATGTAGATCCTTTTATTAGTATATGGGCTGGTTTCATTTTGCTGGCAAACCACATTGGGGCTAGCAACATGCAGTTTGGTTTTAGATGGTGCAATGGTTATACTTAATAAATGAGCTTTTAGTATTCATAAATATTATGGATTGAAAATAAATTATATATATATATATATATATATATATATATTTTTTTTTTTTTTTTTTTTAAATGGACGTTCCTGTGTTAAACTAACTTTTTATGTGGGAGTTGTCCCTGTCAGCCAGTGAGCTACAGAATCTCATAACAATTGTGCACTTTCTGTTAGTTTGACATTAAATTTAAAAAAAAAACTTTATTTGGGAAAACACACACACACACACACACACATATCTTGCTCATTTACATATACAACTGACACATTTAGAGTCCTATATCCCTTTAAAATGCCTTCAATGTAAATTCTATCTTTATAATTTTACCATCCCATAAGTATTACTTAGATCAGCTGCACAATTGCAAATAATCACATCTGATTAGCATTATTTACAGTAAACAGCATTTCACATTTTACTTACATTATATCAAATTTATACAGCTTTTTAATTCTATATATCATATTTTAAATAACAAAAATGTAGAAAACCACATTTAAAACATGCAACATTGTGTCATTTTCTTGCTCTTTCCTGCACTAATGCACCATACATTCAGCTAAGTGTTTGAGTTATATCCTTGGGCAGCACAGTATGTTTATTCAGATGACAGAAGTTTGCATATGAAACAGATACAACTTCATGCAAATTTGTACAGTCTGAAAATAAACAGTCAACAAACCAAAATGTAGATCCAGTCTCTAGATACATTTAACCCTTTAGTTCTACAATGCATTACTTTATATTTCCTTCTTAAAGGGACATTAAACACTTTGGGATGGTAATATAAAATGATAAATCGTATACATAAAAAAACTCTGCAATATACTTTCATTATTTATTTTGTTCCCTTTTTCTGTAATTCCATATTGAATGTGTAAACTGTTCAGCTCCTGTTAGAAATGGAAGTGCTGAACACTGTTAAAATCTACACAGCCATTGGCTGCACACTCTAGTGACCTATTTATAACTGTCCCTAATAGGCCACAGCAGAGAAGGTAACCTAAGTTACAACACTTACTTTGTCAATATTTCAACAGCTTCAAAATACAACTACATGTTATTCTCAAACTAATCTTTTCTTTGAATGTTTCATTCTATCTATGATTTATTTAGTGTTTAATGCCCCTTTAATTTCTTCTTTGTCATTAAAGGGATATTAAACACTTGGCATTGTAATATAAAATATATTATTATGCACAATAAAATGTTTTGCAATATAATTGTATTATTTATTTTGCACCCTTGTCCTTTTATTTATTTAATGTAATTTATTTAATGTATTTTAATAATTATTATTATTAGTTATTTGTAGAGTGTGAACAGATTCCGCAGTGTTAATTTTTGATAGTTTATAGAAAGTTATGAGCACCACTAGGTTGCTACTTAAAGGGATATGAAAACCATTTTTTTCTTTTATGATTCAGAGGAAACATGCAATTTTAAACAACTTTCTAATTGACTTCTATTATCTACTTTGCTTCGTTCTCTTGGTACCCTTGTTGAAAAGCATACCTAGGTAGGCTCAGGAGCTGCTTGGTGGCTGCACATATATGCCTCATATTATTGGTTCAACTAAGGTTAATTGCTGTTTCTTAAACAAAGAATACCAAGAGAATAAAGTGAAGTAGATAATAGAAGCACATTTGAAAGCTGTTTCAAATTGTATTCTCTATCTGAAAAAAAAAACCTGTTGGGTTTCATGTCCCGCCTCATTCTATAAACCTCTCTGAGCTTGTGAGATTCTATCTAACCAATACTATGGAGCCCCTATTCTAATTCTATAAAAGCGTTTTTTACCTTGTGTGTCCTGCATGGAGTTTTTCTATGCTTTTAAGTATATGAAAGTGATGCATATGTTATGGGTAAAGTCAGATATTGGGTAATCCTAGGATTACCCGGGTAAAATGGACATTACCCAAGTGGCTGTGGGTAAAGCCCGATGTATGGTCATAAATGCCCTCAGAGTTAGGAGCTCAGTCCATATAAAGTATCAAAAGTTAAGAAAACTAACAAGTGTGAAATGGTGAGATAAGTTATTTGGACCAGTAAATACAGTAGATTTGCGTAAGCAACAAATACATGATAACAAGACAATGCAATGGCAACTTCAAATGAGTAGTATATTTTCAATTTCAAAGTTATGTCTATTACCACCCCCCCTGTATCATGTGACATCCATCAGCCAATCACAATTGTATATACGTATAATCTGTGAATTCTTGCACGTGCTCAGCAGAAGCTGGTGACTCGAAAATTGTAAATATAAGAAAACAGTGCACATTTTGATAACGGAAGTAAGTTGGAAAGTTGTTTAAAATCTCCTGCTCTATCTGAATAATGACAGTTTAATTTTGACTTGAGTGTCCCTTTAAAGGGACAGTCTACTTGAAAATGTATATTGTTTAAAAAGACAGATAATCCCTTTATTACCCATTCCAGTTTTGCATAGCCAACACTGTTATATTAATACATTTTTTACCTCTGTGATTACCTTGTATTTAAGCCTCTTCAGACTGCCCTTATCATAGTGCTTTTTACAAACTTGCATTTTAGCCAATCAGTGCTGATTCCTAGGTAACTCCACAGGAGTGAGACAAATGTTATCTATATGGCACACATGAACTAGCACGGTCTAAAATTTTAAACTTTTAAAATGCACTGAGATAAGAGGCAGCCTTCAAGGGCTTAGAAATCAGTTTGAGCCTACCTAGGTTTAGCTTTCAACAAAGAATACCAAAAGAACAAATCAAATTTGATAATTAAAGTAAATTGAAAAAGTTGTTTAAAATTGCATGCCCTGTCTAAATCATGAAGTTTAATTTTGATTTGACTGACTTTTTAAGTATAAAAGTTCCAGAGATAAAAGTTTGCAATCTTTGAATACTGTAAGGCTTTTAGGTGGCACCACAATACTGTCACTGCTTTGAAGGTCAATACATATCCTTCAATATGTTCTTTATTGGAAGAATTACATTCTAGCGGCTCCATATACGAAGCAGCGAGAGCTGCTCCGGAGCCCTCGCGGGGCAGGTTCGCATAGGTAGAGACAGGTGCACTCTCACAAACTTAGTTCTTTGGTCAGGGTGCTGATTAGAATTTCAGATACAAACAGAATAAAACAGCACTCACTGGGCATGACAGCAAAATATGTCCTTTATTCAAGTGACGTTTCGTGGGAATACACTCCTTCATCAGATCTGGTCTGTTAAAGGGGTGTATTCCCTGAAACATCACTTGAATAAAGGACATCTTTTGCTGTCAAGCCCAGTGAGTGTTGTTTTATTCTGTTTATATATACAGGTGGCCCTCGGTTTACAACGGTTCAATTTGCACCGTTTCAGAATAACAACCTTTTTTTCAGTCATGTGACTGTTATTGAAAAGCATTGAGAAGCAGTGCATTAATTAAAATAGCCAGTAGGTGGAGCTGTCTGCTTGTGTTGCAGCAAAGATATGCAAGCCAAGCACACAAGCAGGCTGAAATTAATCAGTGTAGCTAGCTAGACCTGAGCTATCGAGCAGCTTTCAAAGGAACAATATTTACCTGTCTATAAATCCGTCCAGATTGGAATGCATAGAAAGAACTGTTTGCAAAAAAATGCAAGTAAAGTCTGTGTTGTGTGATTTTTTATTAGGTTTATAATGCAGTTTTAGCAAATGTTTTTGTTCATTTAACTTAGTTTAATTATATATTCAGTGTCTAATGCTGTTTAGCATTTAAAGTCTTCATTTCAAAGCTTTAAAAATAATGTATTAGGTGTTACTTATGACAATTTTGAGAGGGGCCTGGAACCTAACTCCCTCACTTCCCAATGACTTACATTATAAACTGGGTTTCAATTTAAACCGGTTTCGATTTACAACCTTTCCTTCTGGAACCTAACCCCAGTGTAAACTGAGGGCTACCTGTATATTTTATTTGAAGTCAAAAAAACATTTTCCTCTGAGTGAAAAACAATGCTTTTTTTAAGTATTTCTAAACGCACTATTGGATTTTCCTACCTTCTGGTTAGCACGCGAGTAAAAGCCAGAAAAGTTTTTTTTTTAGCACACCCCATAGAAGTCTCCCTTCAGATGTTAGCATATATGAGGCTTTCACTTGAACTAAAATGTTACCTTTAACTTGTAATATGAGTGCAAGAAAAGGAGCGCCATTAATTTAACTTGAGAGGTGTAATGAATAGCGCTAATATTTTTCCACTCCACTTGTAATCTAGCTCTTAGGGCCAGATTACAAGTGGAGCAGTATTTAACACTCCTGGTCACGCCCTAACTCCGCTAGAAGTAAGCTATTTGTGAGACCAGGGTAGAGCTAGTATTACAAGTTGAAAGTAAAATGTTTTTACTCGCACACTAACCCGATGTGTGTAAAAAGCTGAACTTAAAATATTGTGATAACGTTGACGTATTCCCCCTTAGAAGTTAACTGAGAAACAAATTAAAAAAAACTAATACCCCACTCGCGCTCAAACATGATCACATATTCCCAAGTGTGCTAACCTGATATGGAAATATATATATTTCACATTCCAATGTTCTTCACATAACAGAATATTTATTCATAAATACATATTTCTACATATATCTGATGGTATTTTGGTACAATATACATCTACACTTATATATATATATATATATATATATATATACACATGATTATATATATATAAGTATAGATATATATATTTTTTTTAATACTTTGTATTAGATAGTGCTATTATGAGTGTAACTGTACTTTGTAATGCATTTTTGATGTGTTTTGTGACACTTTTTTGTTTCACAAAACAGTTAAGCAGAGCTCTAAAGAGGCACTATCCCGATGATTGTTAACTTCAGTTGCGCTCAAGCGATCGTGTTTGCTTTCAATATGAGCGCTACACCCTGATGTGCGCAAACAGCCGCGATAAACCCCTTTTTGCTCGTGCATAACTGTTATCGCACCACTTGTAATCTGGCCCTTAGTGTTTAGTATCCATATTAGTCCATTTTAATTGTAAGCTCCTCTGCGGTTTTAATGATTAACTCATAATGTCCACCACCAGACATGTGGGTTGAATGATGAATAGGTTAATGTAGGCTGTGTTTGGTATTTTCTTAAAAGTAAAGAAAGTATGAGACTGGTGAGATGTGAAAGACAGATTAATTTAATGGAAAAAAGTGGAATCCTACTGCTCTAACACAAATGCTTCCTCAATCCGTACAACCGGAAGTGTGCTGTGGGGCCGTGAGGCCGCTTGGGCTACCCTAGGAGTGCCTAGCCGAGAAGTGCCAAATCACAACACCAGAGATGAATGAGAAAAGAAATGACAGGCACTGCAGACCAGGTGGAGTTGCATATAAAAAGTCCCAATTTATTCAAAGATAAAAACGGTAAATACCAATCCAAACAGAAGGGACCAGGGTGAAGGTGACTCACAACAGGTAAGGGTGAAACGCGTCAGTCAGTCTCCTGTGTACCACCCTTACCTGTTGTGAGTCAACTTCACCCTGGTCCCTTCTGTTTGGATTGGTATTTACCGTTTTTATCTTTGAATAAATTGGGACTTTTTATATGCAACTCCACCTGGTCTGCAGTGCCTGTCATTTCTTTTCTCACAGATTAATTTAATACCTAACCATTTTATCAGGTTTGTCTCTACTTGTATATATGTTTCTAAGTATTGGACAGTGAAGATTTTGAGGTAAAATATCTCTTTTGTACATAGAGCTGTTCAAATGATATTTTCTAGTCATCATTTTTACTGATATGCTGCATCATATTAGAAAGAAAGTTTTAACATTTTCATATCATGTCCCTTTAATTAAACAGGGTACACTGATAGGTACATGCTGTGATTGTCCATAACTAGATTAGAAAAATATTTCTTAATATTAAAGTTTTTCAACCACTACATAAATTTCAATTGATTGCAAAATCTACAATGATTAATTTTTTAAACATGGCATATCATTCTAAATTATTATTAATGTGAACAAATTTCCCCTTTCTTAATGCTGGTCTTAAATCATTCACACTTATGATGATGAAATATTTTAAAAGTACAGTTTTTGTAAAATAAACACCCTTCAGTTCTTGACATACACATTTTGTCTCATTTTTTAGCATTACTCAGTTTCCAGTTTTTATGTTTGTCAGGATATATAGACACTCCATGTGCCTCTTTATAAAAATCTTTGATAGAGAGAGTGAAATTGCAGAAGAAAAAAGGAGAAGAAAAAAAAATGTGACAGAGAAAAGGAATACAGAGAGAAAAATAGGGAGGGAGGACGGTGAGCATGTAATATATTTATGTATATTATTAAAAAAATTGTAAACAAACTCACTTATTTTTCAACATTATTGAGATACACTTATGAAGGATTATTATATAATAATATGTACATACAGAAATGGCTCTGGCATTAATTCTCTAGGGTATAAATTGTATAATCCATAAGATGACTACATGGCTCACCACAGGTTTTTCAAATTCAAAGGCATTCTAGGCCATTTGAAAACTTTTCTTTGAGTCAATTCAGTAGCATTACTCCAAAACATCAGAGGAAAAAACATTCTGAGGACATATTCATAGAATTTTCGAATGTTTTTGCGTGTGTCCTATGTTTGCTTTGCATATTATTTTTTTAAATGATTGTGGATGATTAGCTTAACAAATCATGATCACAACTATTTCTGTTGTTTTATCATTATTTTTTTAACTTCCTGTAATGTTTTTTGCTGCTATACTACTGCTCTTTTCTTCTTCCTAGGATGACATATTCCTCTATTCTCAGTAATAGTTTTAACAAATTTCGATTAAAAATTAAATGATTAAATACTTATTAAAAAAACAAACATTTTTAGTATATCAAGCCCTCCCGAACATCATGTACATTAGAAAATATTATAGCTAAACTCTGAAACGTATGTATAACATTTAGGGACAGATTATGAGCGGAGCGTGAGCTATAAAGGGTTTATCACTGGGTTTTGAGCTTGTCGCGTTAACCACTGGCATTATGAGTTGAAAGTAAATGCAATCAGGTTAACTGTTTTGCGAAACAAAAAATTTGCACAAAACACATAAAAAATACATTACAAAGTACACACACTCACAATAACAATAACTAATAAAAAATATTAAAAAAAAAAACATTGCACACAAAAGTTATAAGGGCTCAAAGATGTCAGGTGTTAGAAAAAAAAAGGCAGACAAAGGGCTTTAACATAAACATACATACATATACATGTCTAGAGATGTATATATATGTACCTGTATATATATATATATATATATATATATATATATATATATATATATATATATATGTGTGTGTACATATGTATTTATGTATTTATATGTGTACATATGTATTTACAGACATATATACACAAATAAATACATACAGTATGTACACATATATAGACATATATAAAAGTAAATGCACTGGAGCCCTTGGAAGATAAGTAGATGAAAACATGTAAAGCATATTTATGCAATATTCATATTTAATAAAGTGTAATAGTGTTTATTTACTCTACATATATAACATTCCAATGTTCTGCACATAGCAGAATATGCTCTATGTATTTATAAATCGATATTCCTATATAAATCGGTATATATCTATATAGTCATCTATATAATAGGGATAAATATATATTGTACAAAAAAAACACCAGACACAGTATCTCACAAAAGTGAGTACACCCCTCACATTTTTAAAAATATTTTATTATATCTTTTCATGTGACAACACTGAAGAAATGACACTTTGCTACAATGTAAAGTAGTGTGTGTACAGCCTGTATAACAGTGTAAATTTGCTGTCCCCTTAAAATAACTCAACACACAGCCATTAATGTCTAAAGTGTTGGCAACAAAAGTGAATACACTCCTAAGTGGACCCAAAGTGTCAATATTTTGTGTGGCCACCATTATTTTCCAGCACTGCCTTAACCCTCTTGGGCATGGAGTTCACCAGAGATTCACAGGTTGCCACTGGAGTCCTCTTCCACTCCTTCATGATGACATCATGGAGCTGGTGGATGTTAGAGACCTTGTGCTCCCCCACCTTCCATTTGAGGATGCCCCACAGATGCTCAATAGGGTTTAGTTCTGGAGACATGCTTGGCCAGTCCATCACTTTTACCCTCAGCTTCTTTAGCAAGGCAGTAGTTGTCTTAGAGGTGTGTTTGGGGTTGTTATTATGTTGGAATACTGCCCCGCGGCCCAGTCACTGAAGGGAGGGAATCATGCTCTGCTTCAGTATGTCACAGTACATGTTGGCATTCATGGTTCCCTTAATTAACTGTAGCTCCCCAGTGCTGGCAGCACTCATGCAGGCCCAGACCATGACACTCCCACCACCATGCTTGATTGTAGGCAAGACACACTTGTCCTTGTACTCCTCACCTGGTTGCCGCCAAACACAAATCTTGGTCTTATCGGACCACAGGACATGGTTCCAGTAATCCATGTCCTTTGTCTGCTTGTCTTCAGCAAACTGTTTGCTGGCTTCCTTCTACATCATCTTTAGAAGAGGCTTCCTTCTGGGATGACAGCCATGCAGACCAATTTGATGCAGTGTGCAGCGTAAGGTCTGAGCACTGACAGGCTGACCCCACACCCCTTCAACCTCTGCAGCAATGCTGGCAGCACTCATACGTATGTTCCCCAAAGACAACCTCTAGATATGACGCTGAGCACGTGCACTCCACTTCTTTGGTCGACCATGGCGAGGCCTGCTCTGAGTGGAACCTGTACTGTGAAACCCCTGTATGGTCTTGCCTACTATGCTGCAGCTCAGTTTCAGGGTCTTGGCAATCTTCTTATAACCTAGGCCAGCTTTATGTAGAGCAACAATTCTTTTTTTCAGATCCTCAGAGAGTTCTTTGCCATGAAGTGCCATGTTGAACTTCCAGTGACCAGTATGAGAGAGTGTGAGAGTGATAACACCAAATTTAACACACCTGCTCCACATTCACAACTGAGACCTTGTAACACTAGCTAGTCACATGACACCGGGGAGGGAAAATGGCTAATTGGGCCCAATTTAGACATTTCCACTTAGGGGTGTACTCACTTTTGTTGCCAACAGTTTAGACATTAATGGCTGTGTGTTGAGTTATTTTGAGGGGACAGCAAATTTACACTGTTATACAGGCTGTACACTCACTACTTTACATTGTAGCAAAGTGTCATTTTGCCAGTGTTGTCACATGAAAAGATATAATAAAATATTTACAAAAATTTGAGGGGTGTACTCACTTTTGTGAGATATGTAGAAAAAAATATTTATGAATAAATAGAAAATATTCTCTTTTTTGAAGAACATTAGAATGTGAAATATTTATATTTTCATGTCGGATTAGTGCATATGACAATATGCTATAGGGTTTGCGCTAGAGTGGGGTGTTAGGTTTATTCCCACTTTTCTTTTCTCCATTAACTTCTATGGGGGAATACGTGAACGCACATGCAATATTATAAGTTCAGCTTTTTGTGTTCATCGGGTTAACGCAAGAGCAAAAACTGTTTACTTTCAACTCATTATTCAGTAACTGCGTCCAAAGCGGTCAATGAGGATCACCAGACGATTTTGCGTTGTATAAAACTTAGCTTTTATTGCTTGTCAGCTCACATAAAAAAACTTTGGTATAACATCAACATGACAAAGATAGATCAGCTTTCTTCAACTTACGCGTTTCGGCGACAGCCGTAATCATAGCATTATACAAGCTAACCTGAAAAGCTTACTTCTAGCGCAATTAACACTCGAGCGGGATCATTAATTAGAGCTCCACTTGTAATCTGTCCCTTATTTTATAAATGCCAGAAAAGCTACCACATAGAAGTATTAAGCACATTCCACAGTAGTTTACTACATTTTACTTGTTTTTTTCTTTTATACAAAGACAATAAACAAACTGCATAAATACATGCCTATCTTGTTCTTCTTTAATAAGATCTGATTTAGTTTTTTACATATGCAACCTATTTTCTGCTGCTCCTTACTCTCTTATGAGCCAGACTTTTAACTAATCATAATCAGTTACAAGTGTTTATAAGTGAGCCCCGTGAAATCAATTAGGTTAGTCCATTTTGAGATGGGTAATCATGTAGAAGCCCATAGTATAATGGGAAAACAGTCAAGAGAAATTAAAGCTAAGAGTGATGTAATTCCCAGAGGGAAGAATATTTGTGCTGCACAATGTGCTTAGCTATTCCTCGCTCTCCTATTTGGAAAATCTTCAAGGCTCATTAGAAAGTAAATATGCTGGTGGCTGGGGCCAGAAGATTCTCTAAATTCAGTCAACAACAAAAAGACAGGAGCGTGTCACCTTTGATTTATCATGATTTTTGCTATTTGGTATTTCAGTAATATTACATTGTGTGCTTCCCAAAAGAGTAATACTTAAACACAAATGTCTGAAAGACAAATAGTTATATAAAACATTATGGCAAATATTTTTATGAGCTTTAGATACATGTACTAGTCAGTTGTTGTTGTTTTTTAAAGTAGATGATTATTTTTTGTCATTTTGCATTGAAGTTGTTTCCTAAACTAGACATTTTATCACTTGCAGTAAAAATGTACTGCAAGTGATAAAATATAGAAAACTGTATACTGACATATTAGGGCTCTATTCACAAAGAGATGGCTTGCAGGTGAATTCTAGGTGCTTTGAAATCTTTCATTAACTTTGCTTTTTCAAGGGCTAAACCCAGTGTATTTCTCCTACAAGTAATGCTGTGTTAAAACAAAAAGGAACACCCTAAGGTGAAAAATTGGGGCACTATCACAGTATATGCACTGTATATATGTATATATAACACAGTAAAAAGGTATTAATAACCAAACTCAGTTTAGGTACTTAGATCCACTATTACAGTCAATACTGCAATAGTGTACACAAAATATATATGTACTACACCACATAGTCCACTCAAATACGTGTGTATGTTGTACAGGTAGCTGCTCTCCTCAAGGTATAAGGCATCCACTTCAAGGTTATTCTATAAAAGAGTAGAGATGGTGCCACATAGCATAATTCTGTATGAGATATCAGGAATAGTAAAATAAATGCGATACACTCACATTTGTTGAAGCACTAAGATGTAGTGCAGACTGGGCAGACTGGATCCTCAGAGTTGTCCGGTAAAACTCTCCTCTTGGCTCACAAAGTACAGATAGCTGTGGTCTCACTCCCCTCGCAATGTGTTGGTGTTTAGTTACCCTTGGGGATCCACCTCTCTGTTCCAAACCATCAGGTGTTTGGGGTTTAATCGCCAAAGGATTCAAAGTAGCAAGTTGCTTAAAATCAAGTGTTTATTGAAACACAAACAATGTACAGGTAACTAAATCTTAGTGCTTCACCAAATGTGAGTGTATCGCATTTATTTTACTATCCCTGATATCTCATACAGAATTATGCTATGTGGCGCCTTCCCTACTCTTTTATAAAAGCTGTGTTAGCCCTGCACAATGCCTAGTTAATGGGGGGGAATTGAAATGTTTCAATTCACCTGCCATTCACCTCTTAATGAATAGACCTTATTAGTAGTTACATGTTTATTAATTAACTAACTAGAATGCCTAAATACTTTTTCAATTTATTTTTACTGCAGTAGGTAGTTACTTTCCATTTGCAAGTTTTCATTGGGCTCACACATGTTACTTACAGTAGAAGCTTTGATACAAATTATTATACATTTTTTGTTACTTATTATCATTATTATGAACATATCCATTATGTCTAATATTAATGTATACCACCGAATATTTGCTCTGAAAGATTAACAACCCTATTTGTATTATTAATAAAAATGAAAATAATTTATTTATTTATTTGCAGTTAATGTCTCTTTGAATTTGCTTAAATGCCATATAGGCTAGGAACTAGAAATACAAACGGCTAGATTGAGATTTTTGCGTTATGAGCGGCACCGTGCTAACTTGCAAGTTATTGTCACCGCTCACCTCCCTACAGTGCTGGTATTACAGGTTTACAAAAACCCGGCGTTAGCAGGCAAGAAGTGAGCATTGAGCAAAATTGAGCTCCATACCGCACTCCAATACCAGCGCTGTGGTGAGCTGGTTTTACGTGCTCATGCACGATTTCCATAGACATCAATGGGGAGAGATGGCTGAAAAAATGCCTAACACCTGCAATAAAGGAGCGTAAAGCTCCGTAACGCAGACCCATTGATTCCTATGGGAAAAGAAAAGTTATGTTTACACCTAACACCCTATTATAAACCCCGAGTCTAAACACCACTAATTTGCTGCTCCCGACATCGCCAACACCTACATTATACTTATTAACCCCTAATCTGCTGCCCCGACATCGCCACCACCTACATTACACTTATTAACCCTTAATCTGCTGCCGCCGTCGCCGCCGCCTCCTACATTACACTTATTAACCCCTAATCTGCTGCCGCTAACATTGCCGCCACCTACCTACACTTATTAACCCCTAATCTGCCACCCCAAATGTTGCTGCCTACCTACACTTATTAACCCCTAATCTGCTGCCCCCGACACCTACCTACACTTATTAACCCCTAATCTGCCGCCCCCAATGCCGCGGCCACCTACCAAATAAAATCCTAACTAAAAAACCTAAGCTCCCCATTGCCCTGAAAAGGGCATTTAGCTCTTTTGCCGCCCAAACCCTAATCTAAAAATAAAACCCATATAAATAAACGCATATATCTGCACACGCTTACCCGGTTATTTGGATATTAGTGACTGTGCTGCTCACCTTGAAGGGATTTTTTGATATATCATTTCCCTTTTTATATTACACCCGCGTCTAGCAGCCCTTTAATGGGAGACTTTCCTATTTTGAGCTCTGTCAAGCTAATTTTTTTTCCCTTGGGCTCGGCGCAATTACATGCTGTGTTTTTTCTAAATTTGCTTCCTCTTCTCTAAAATATTTACACTGGGGTTAATCAATCATTTATGCACCCCAAATATATTTGAGAAGTTTTAGAGCTCTATAAATATGGACACTACAGATTTATTTTCGTTAAAATCCCTACAAGATATGGACATTGAGAGACTCTCTTTGGAAGACACTTTTACTAAACAAATAGAGACACTTTCAATCAGTGAAGCATTTTTGCAAATGGAAAAGATACTACTAAAAGAATACAAAACATGGTGGGACAAGCGTGCTTTAGAAAAATATCTACTAATGGACTTAATACCCAGAGGACTGAGACTGAATAAGTATCCTACTTTTCAAGTAGATGATCAGGATTTTGTAAAAGAATGGAACATGGTTTTGAGTGAATGCTCCCAGAGGCTTATGCATCTTATAATTAAGTTCAAAGCTACTCAACTAGCCAATGTGAGGGAGGAA
Organism: Bombina bombina; assembly: GCF_027579735.1. Lineage (NCBI taxonomy): Eukaryota > Metazoa > Chordata > Amphibia > Anura > Bombinatoridae > Bombina > Bombina bombina. The sequence continues at coordinate 663,056,621 of NC_069500.1, read as the reverse complement.
ATGGTCAATATACAATCTAATTTAAACACATATATAGATCATCCCAAATACACTGAGTTTGATAAAATCCTACAAGACACAATAAAAAAGTTCAGGACAGATCTAGACAATTATAAACTCAGAAAGTATAATCGTGACCTCACTGATTATACAAATAACAGGGTTTATACTTGGCATAATCGTTCCAATTCCCAAGAAAAGAGACAGAGAAGATCTAGATCTAGGTCTAAAGTAGCTAATGTAAATTCTAGCGACAAGCAGGACAAAAGAGTAACCTTCTCAGATCCGGAGATATCTGATGAAGAGAGGCCCACTACTAGTGACATTACCAACCAGAGTAGTCAACCCTCAATAGACACACAAAGTACATTATCAAAAGCACAAAGAGACATTAGATCTGAACCTGTGTTAACCAGGAACTCTGCTAAAAATAAAATGAGCACACAGTTGCCCATCTCAGAACATCTGAGTAATGCAGACTTCCTGGCGAATGATGATTCAGATCCTAGACCACCAATTCCATCCTCTTCTAATTTACCCCCTAATAGGATGGTTGTACAGCAGGGTTCTCAGAGTGCCATACGGTCAACCGAGGGGGGAGGAAACGAAGGAAGAGGAGGAAGAGGCAGATGGGGTGCAAGAAGAGGCAGAGGCAGAGGCAGAAGGAACAAATACAACATTTAAAAATAATTAACCTATCATCAATAGAGTTAAATGAGACAGAAAAACAAGTTCTGGGTCTGGGTTTGGGATTTGTTCCTAAAAATTATTTCAACCTTTTTGATACAATAGTTGATGTGAATAGAATGGTAAGAGATCTTACACTTAAAAAATTATTTTGGGGTAGAACTACACTCCCCCCAGACCCGGTTGACAATTTGTCCATGCACACTGATGCTATCTCTAATGGAAACATAACTAGTCAAGATGTTTTTGACATAGTTAGTTTCCAAGATACTTGTGATTTGGTTAATTTGCGAGAACTTTACTCAGAATCGAATGTAGCCAACCAAGGTCTAAAGACCTCACATTCTGGCTTTAGACCACGCTCAGTGGTTTATCCAACAAAAGAACGTGGTCCATTCCTAGAAGCCTTTCATAAAAGGATTGAAGAGGACTTAATCAGTCTCTCAAAAAATCATAAAAGGACTTACCCCAATCTCACTATTTCACAAAGAGAAGCCCTCAAAAATCTGAGTACCAGAAATGATATAGTAATTAAAGACTCAGACAAGGGCGGGAGTATAGTCATTATGAATCGAGATGACTATGTCCTGGAGGCACATAGACAACTTTATGATGTTAATGTTTACCAGAAACTGAGTAGAGATCCCACTGATATCTTTAAGAAACAGCTCTGGGATCTTTTGGATGATGGTCTTGAAGAGGGCATTTTAGATAGAGATACAGTTGATTATCTCTTTGTCCCCCGACCACTAATATCGGTCTTCCATCACTTGCCAAAAGTGCACAAATCTATAACAGAGGTGAAAGGCAGACCGATAGTCTCTGGCATAGGCTCCCTTTTTGAGCGTCTATCCAGTTGGGTTGAATCCCTTCTTCAGCCCCTTGTGCTTCAGATCCCGTCCTACCTCAAAGATACCAAACATCTTTTAAATTTTCTATCAGAGGTCAATTGGGACACAAAGTGTTCTTGGCTCACAATAGATGTGGTGGGTCTCTACTCGGCAATCCCTCATCAAGAAGGATTAAGAGCGGTGGAGTTTTTTTTAAAACAACATAGCAACTATGACCCTTCACTAATAGACTATATCATGAGGGTGTTAGATTTTCTTCTGAGCCACAACTTTTTCAAGTTTGAGGGTGAGTACTTTCTGCAGAGACGTGGGACCGCCATGGGGGCCAAATTCGCCCCTGCCTATGCTAACATCTTCATGGCATGGTGGGAAATATCCCACGTCTATGCAGAGAGTAACCCCTTCAAAGGCTATATTAAAACGTACAAACATTATATTGATGATTTACTGATTGTTTGGACTGGTAATGAACAACATCTGATGGACTTTATCCAATATATCAATCTAAATGATTTAAACTTAAAATTCACTTTCCAGCATGATACCATACAGATTCCTTATTTGGATCTCATCCTTCAGGGTGAACCCAACTCTGGAAAGGTAGTCACCAGTCTGTATAGAAAGCCCATTATGTCCAATGCATTGCTACATGCACGTAGCAATCATCCTAAGCACACAGGTTTTGGATTAGCCAAAGGGCAATTCATACGAATTAAACGTAATTGCACCGAAGAGGCGAATTTTTGGCAAGAAAGTGAGATCCTCAAATCTCAACTTCTAGCAAGAGGTTATGCAACTAAAACTGTCAACAGAGCATTCCTTGAGGTCAATAGGATGAATAGGTGCAGTATGTTGGCCAGCAATACTAATGGGACGCGACAGAGAACTTTCGATCGGTCAGCCCCCCTTTTTGTGACGACATACAGCTCACAATTTGACCAGATTTGCAACATAATAAACAAACATTTGCCTATCCTATCAGCAGAGGATAGTCTCAAAGACTATGTCAGCAAGGGCTGCAAATTTTCAGCCAGAAGGGGTTGCACACTTTCCAACATACTATCTCCCAGCATGCTAAAAAAACGAACCACAGTAGCAAGCAGTTGGTTCAGTGTCAAGGGGCACTATAAATGCCATTTCTCTAAGTGTATTGCATGTGGTCACACCAGAGTTACGAAAAGTTTCCAGTCGAAAGTAACTCAGAGAATGTATAACCTCCTGAGTTGTACCAACTGTCGCTCGTCCAACGTTGTTTATCTTGTGGATTGCACATCATGTAAAAAACAGTATGTAGGGTGCTCTACTAGGGAAGTACGGTCGCGCATAAGAGAGCACCTCAACAATGTTGAGAATGGTGCTGAAGTATCAGACCTTGCTAGGCATTTCATCAGTGTGCATGACAAAAATGTCAAAAGCTGGGGCGGAGCGAGCCACGGTGGAGAACGGACGCAGTGTGTGTGAGCTCCTGCATAGTTTTATTTATTTTGATATAAAGTAGTGTTTCCTTGCAAAACTTTGTGGGACGTTTATGCTCATCTGAGTGGTGGCTGGTTTGGGGTAACGGAAGATCGAGGGATCTACATTCTACCCTCCCTACGAAAGAAAATAACGGAGCCGACTTTGAAGGAGCGCATCAGCCAGACCGGAGCCCAAAGAACCCACTTGCTGAAGTGCCTGAGCGGCATAGAGGGGAAGCGCCTGTGTACTAAGGAGCGGGTGAGTCAGAGAGACTTTACGGGACACAGTCTTTTTTCTTAAGTAAACCCCGCAGTAGTACCGGCATAAAAAAGGCGCGAAAACACGCCATTAATTTGTGACATCACAGGGAGAATCTGGAAAAGACAGAGGGAGGCGGCCTCGGAGTTAGACGCAGCAGTATAACCAGTGAATTACTTGCACAACTAAAAGCATACACAAGCTCCGGTCGCCTATAAGCAATATTCAGATAACACAGAGGGGCTCTTTAAGACACATAGCCAAGTCTTTCACTATCTTGCAGACCCATTGAGAGGTGTACAGACACCGCAAGTGCTTAGGAACTGAGCGCAGGTCAGAAAAGCACCGTATTGTTTTACACAAGCAGATGAGGGTATGTGAATGCCTCTATACTCACAAACTGAGCTGGTGAAATGTAACACGTCCTTATATTAATAAAACTGAAGGGACATTTAAATACCTGATACTGCAAACGGATCCTGCGGTTTAATATATTAACAGCAACCCAGAGTCACATTAACCCCTCTGGACCTACATATCAGCTCCCACACACCTAGAACTGCCTTAAAGACATTTGTTTTGGTAAACTGCTGGGCCAGACCAGAATACCATAGACTTCTCCTATACCCTTCCGGCTCCAACTGAACAGACCCAGAGACAGGGAGCCTATCCAAAAGCCTGCACCCTGAACAAAGCTGAGCCCTTTACATTCTTTCAAAATCCTATACTTTAATTAGTACTCAACAAGGGACCTCCAGGCCTGCCATAGACCACTATCTTCTAATTCCAGACTGAAGCCTCAGCACCCTAAAGCTTGAGCGCGCTGTGTTAACACCCCAGGAGGATAGTTGGGGTGCAGATTTCATCTTTTAACTACAGCTCTCTCACAGGTCTCTCCCCTCCCTTTCCCGCCGGCCCTGATTGCCTGCGGGTCATACCCCTATACCTTCTCCCACATCGTCCTAAGGGGACAACCCCCCAGGGGAGAGACTAGACTAGAATATACACCTTAGTGGAAACCACCTCAGCTCCCAGGCCTTACGGCACAGCTCTTAACTAGCTCAGCCTTAATTTATATGTGATGCCAGGAACTGTGTAAACAATGTGCTAGCTTTATGCACTGATGCCATAGCCCCAGTCGGCCCTGAAGCAGATATCCTTATAGTGCAAAACGGTCTTTTCCTTTTCCCACTATTTGCCTTCTATATCTCATGCCACTACAATTGCAAAAGCACAAGATGCCACAATCCTTTAAAAGAAAACAAAATTCCCACAAAACTCCGAAGAGAACAGTGGCAGACCACTTTAGCCAACACACATCCAGACAACAATCTGGCTCGGAAGAGGATGCCTCAGACACAAGCAGCCTTAACGATGCTCGCATCAGAACAACACTATCCCAGGCCACAGGCCGTCTACAACACCAAGATGCTGACACTGATAACAACATAATGGACTCTATCAGGTCGCTCCTGGCCTCGCATCACGACTCCCTCTCCAAGAAGTTTGATAAGGGACATGCTGATCTGAAAAGGGACATAGCCCTTATAGGAGAAAGAACAGATGCGTTGGAACGCAAGCAGGAAGATCTCAGGGTAGACCACGGCAATCTCTTAGATTACTCGCAGAGTCTGGCAGAGCAGATCACTGACCTCGAGCTCAAACTTGCAGACCTTGAGGATAGGACTCGCCGCAACAATATTAGGGTGAAGGGTATCCCTGAATCTGTGCCCCCACAGGAGCTTGAAAAATTCCTCCAAGACTTTTTTGTTGCAGTCCTTGGTCCGGAGATTGAGAAAGAGATGCTCCTCGATAGAGCCCATAGAGCCCTGAGGCCGAGGATGGCCGAGGGCGATAAACCAAGAGATGTTGTCGCCCGTCTGCATTATTACACTTTTCGAGAGAAACTTCTGAGAACCCTGGCGGGTGACAAGTCACTCCCGGAGCAGTATGCTGACATTCAGGTATTCCAAGATCTCTCTCCCCACACTCTCCAGATAAGAAGACATTACCAACCCTACACTAAAATCTTGAGAGACAAGGGCATTAAATACAGGTGGGGCTTCCCTGTTAAGCTCTACATCAATAAAGATGGACAACAATATGCGGCATCCTCACCTCAACAGGCAAGGGAATTACTCCAAAGATGGAGCCTACTGCCACAAGACCCACTGATACCACCCCAAGCAATCGTACCTGGTAGAGGCCTGAGAGCATCAGCCCCTGAGTGGGGCTCCCTTCCACAGAGACCCAGCAGTGACCAGAGGAATACCTCAATATCTAAGATTAGAGACGCTCCCTCGTGAGATACTCCATCCTGGTCATTGCTCTGATGTGCAGATAGTTATCTCCCCAATTGGGGACTTATAATTGAGAGACTCTCTACTACTACAGAGACTGACTCGTGTGTACCGAGGGTACACGAAGATTGGTGAGACTGCTAAGACATAATAGATGTTTTTTCTTTTTTACATTAATGATCTCTGGCTATCTCTCCTCCTCGTCTCCCCTTCACTCCCTTCCTGTTTCTCTTTTCTTTTTCTTTTTTACACTACTCTTCTTCTCTTCTTCCTTTTTCCCTCCCTTTCTTACTCTACCTCCTTGTGCCTGTAATTATTCGTAAATTGTACTTATCTAACTCATTAAGGTCAGTCAAGTGATGTTGTAGCTTGTGGCTTACTATGTTCTAGCACTTTACTTAGATGACCACTGCCTAGTGAGGCACATGCCCTAACTACACTAAAGGGATTTCCCTTAGTAGTAGAGTGCATTAACAACAGCTCTACACTCCCACTCTAGACTGCCTACTCCCTCTAGATTAATGAGTGCTACGAAAGAGAGTGAACCCCCACCCCTTTTTACCCCAATGATTAGGTGTGCACTATCCAGAGTCGCGCTTGCCTTAATCTTCAGTTAAGAGAAATAACTAAGAAGTAACGTGTACAGTAAATAGCTTTACACCCTCGCCTTGGGTAGCATACCACCTAGAATTAAAAAAGACTACACATGTTTGAATACCCTTGCCCCTCTAAACTACAACTACTGAAGCAGCCGTCTTTCTCCTTACTGGGATAGGCAGGAGTTGGGTCACTTGAACACCTATTTGGCATTCATCTCCCATTAAATAGCAGCCTGAGTTCCCAGAACTATATAATCCCTAAGTTGGTTCTTTTGGGCTGATGGTCATCATTATGTGATGTTATTTGTATCCATGTTGTTACTGTTTACTCTGTTGATGTTTTTACTGATATTTATGTATGTACCTCAAGTTATATAAGATGTACAGAAACCAATATCTGCCCAGAAATGATATCACCTGTGGTTTAATATGTTTTCGCCTAAAGTGTAGATGGCTGTCATCAAGCGTTGCACATACTTCAACCCCCTCTTGTGACCAATATTGCAAATTTTAAGTACAACGTTTATAGCCACTCATCATCGTCTTCGAATATATACCCCCTTACCTGAGACGATCTTATACCACTTAAATTACCAACCACCCCCACCTCTGCCTGACCAATCAGGAATTTGATTAGTCTTCAACCTGGCGACCACCAGGTCCCCACGTTGTTGCTGTTCTAACTGATATTTATGTATATACCTCACAAAGGTTAGATGGCTATCGTCAGGAGTTGCACACTTTTTAATCCCCACTTGTGACCAATATCCCTAATGTTAAGTACACCATTTATAGCTGTTCATAATCACCTTCAATATATGCCCCATCGACTGTGTTGATCTCATACCATTTATACTAACAGCCCCCCCCACTTGTACCTGATCAACCAGGAATTAGATTAGTTCTCAACCTGGCGGCCGTCAGACTTACATGAGAAATTAGCTCTAAGGTACAAGATCGACACCCCTCCCAAGCTTAGCCCCTGCGAACTGACGATGGCCATCATATATTGTCTGTTTATAAGGATGTTGATGTTGTTTATGGTTGTTTTTCTTTTTATTGCTTTGGGCTGTCCATCCTAATACCTTTGTTCATAATAGCGGAAATTTGGGGTCTGGAATACCTTCCCCCACAAGAGCACCTTGTATGCACATAACCTCCCTCGAGGAGACATTATAGACAGAGAACCATAAATACAGACTAACACACGAGTCTTCCATTCTCTCCCCCAATCTTCATTCTTGCAGAACTGAGATTAAACTTCTCTTACCCCAATTTTTCTCTTAGCCTTATATCAGAGATAACAATATGCACCCATTACAGTAATATAATATAAGACCCTCGCTTACAGCGAGAAAATTACAATAGTGACTGGGGGCGTGAGAGAGGGGGGGGAAGAGTTTTCTCTTTCTCTCTCTTTCCCTCTCTCTCTCTTTCCCTATTCTTGCACGTTTTAAACTGACTGACTGGGGCTCGGCTATCTCTGCTGGCCTCTCCCCCCCCACACATCTATAGTTGTGCTCTCCAACTGTTAGTTGCGAGATCACTCATTGTGATAGTGTTTATATACACATCGACATACGCTAGTAGCGTTTGAATCTCAAGACATCCTGTTCGTGGCCTGAAGTGCTCCAACACCCGCCTCCCTCCTTTTTCCACCCATATCCCCTCGTCCCCACTTACCTGCGCCACCCGCCTTAAAACCTTTCCCCTTACCCGCAACTGAGGTCCTCATTTATTACCCAGGAGGCGCCCGCTCATAACATGGCTCCCGTTTTGGCTGCCACCCTGAACGTCCAGGGACTTAACACACCTACTAAAAGGAGTCTCCTGTATAACTACCTATTCGCCCACAAAATACACTTAATGTTTTTGCAGGAGACCCACTGGGAAAGGGGCTCTAAACAGCCCAGGAGTTCCCCTTTATATCCGATCTGTGAAACTGCCTCCTATACGAAAAAAAAAAGAGGAGTTGCCATAATGATCCACCGTGATGTCAGTTGTAAGATAGACCATACTGAACGAGACCCTGAGGGTAGGTTCCTTATTCTAGTTTGTGCCCTGAATGGAGCCCTCTACACGTTGGCATCCATCTATGCCCCGAATACGGGACAGATCCCCTTTCTCCGAAAATTCTTGAACAAGCTAGATCTAATCAAGAGAGGACATCTCTTGGTGGGGGGCGATCTGAATCTGGTCTGGAACCCAGTGCTAGACAAGAAAAAAAACACAAACCACCCAACTGACCGTAACCTAATTTCACTGTCATTGGCCTTTCGTAGGCTAATGTATCAATTTGGACTGTTTGATGTCTGGAGATGCTTAGCTCCGACCGAACTAGACTACACACACCACTCGGTGCCCCATAATTCATACTCTCGGTTGGATTATCTGCTCTGCGACTCATGGACACTTGACAAATTTGCTGTGTCAAAGATCAGGCCCTGTCCGTGGTCAGACCACGATATGGTTAGTGCCCAACTCTTAGCCTTACAGTCCCCTGACTGTAGGCCGTCCTGGAAACTTCCAGACCAGTGTCTCGCGGAAACAGAGATTCCACTCCTAAATGAAATCATCCTAGATTTCTTAGCACACAATGACACTGGGGAAACGAGTCTTGAAATAGTCTGGGCCACCCTTAAAGCGTACCTGAGAGGTCATTTCATAAAGAAAAAGGCCCAATGGAAAGCGGCTCATAAGATTCCCTTATCAAAACTGTATGCCGAACTAAGACTCCTAGAGATGGCCAACAAAAAAGCCCCGGACCCCGCTCTTGCCACCAAGGTTGGTGCGATAAGGTCTGAGATCAACAAACGAGAGCTTTTAAAAGTGCAAACCAACCTATTCAAATTAAAACAAATATACTATAGCAAAGGGAACAAAGCCGATAGGCTTTTGGCCCGCAAACTTCGTAATAGGGCGGTTGCCAGTAGGATCCCGGCCATCAATTCTGTCCGTGGCATGGTCTGCTCTCCTAGGGAGATTGGTCAAGCCTTCTCAGACTATTATGCTGCCCTTTATGATCTAGACAGCGGTTCTAATGACCCACCGGTGAGCGGTGGGGAGTTGGGGCAATTCTTAACCAAATTGCGTCTACCACAGCTGAGTGAGGAGTCTGCTGCAGACCTTGATAGACCATTCACCTTAGAGGAAGTGAAGGCGGCCGTCCTGTCCCTTAAACCTCACAAGGCCCCTGGTCCGGATGGCTTCTCCACCCTCTTCTACAGAACCTTTGTCTCTCTTCTTTCTCCTCTTCTACTCCGACTGTTTAACGATGTGGCTAAAGGAGGCAAGATGTTAAGGGAATTCTTGGAGGCTAATATTATGACCATCCCTAAAGAAGGGAAGGACCCCAAGGAATGCAGGAGCTATAGACCTATTTCCCTTATCAATGTGGACATCAAGATATATTCTAAAGTTCTTGCGACAAGACTAGGGAAACACCTCCCTTCTATAATCCATCTAGACCAAGTCGGATTTGTTCAAGGCAGACAGGGCTCTGACAATACCCGTAGACTGCTGAACATCTTCGCTGAATCACACGATATGGGCTTGCCCCTTCTCACCCTGTCATTAGATGCCGAAAAGGCCTTCGACAGGGTGAGATGGGAATATATGTTTGAGACTCTGAGAACATTTGGGATCCCGCTCTCATTCTGTAGGGCAGTTGAGGCCCTATATACCCTTCCCACAGCGGTGGTCAAGGGGTTAGGTTTTTGCTCCCCTAAGATACACATACGAAATGGAACGAGGCAGGGATGCCCCCTGTTGCCGCTCCTCTTTGCGATGGTTATGGAGCCATTAGCGGAAGCCATTAGGCAGGACACCCAAATCCAGGGTCTGCTACTGCATGATTCAGTACAAAAGGTGGCATTATTCGCTGATGATCTTACACTTTTCATTGTCGAGCCGACCTTATCGCTCCCACCGCTGATGGCTCTTATTGAAAGATTCGGTGTACTCTCTAACTACAAAATAAATGTAGCCAAGACGGAGGCGTTCCCGATTCATCTGGACCATCAAGAACAGAGAACTTTGCGACAGCAATACTCCTTCAAATGGTCTACCAGAGGTATCCGGCACCTTGGGGTCTTCTTGTCTCATGACAAGGAGACGGTCCTCCATGAGAACTACCACACCTTGTTGAAGGCAGTTGACAAACACCTGAGAGCAAAGAAATATGACAAACTCTCCTGGATGGGTAGAATTGCAGCCCTGAAAATGATGCTACTACCCAAGCTAACGTACATTATGCGATGTATTCCCCTCCCAGTCCCAGATAAACTTCTGAAAAATTTTCAGACCCTTTTTAATAGATATGTCTGGAATAACAAGAAACCCAGAGTCGCGGCCTCAATCTTACAGTCCCCCCTAGATCAGGGAGGGCTGGGATTGCCAAGCGTGAAGATGTACTATGAGGCGGCAATGATCTCTCATGTCTCAGCTTGGGGACGAGACCTCCCTCCCATGAGATGGAGGGACCTGGAACAGGCATCATTGCCTGCCTATATAGATCTATCTGATTTGCTGTGGTTCCCCCCGCATCTTGCTACCGTACACACCATCTCTAACTCAATTGTTAGAGGATGCCAAATGCTATGGTATAAATTGCGACACCACACTCAGATCGCCCCCCATCCTTCTCCTATCCAACCTGTACTCCCCATACTTCAGACCCTCCCCAATATGAGACTGAACTGGTGGCGGCAGATCGGAATTTTGACAGTAGGTGACTTTTACGTAGAAGATCGGCTTCTAACGCAAGACGAGATGGTGGCAAACTTTGAGGTCCCGCGGCAATTGGAATTTGAACTTCTAAGATTAAGATCTCTACTAAAAGCCTGGGGGTTCCTGAGAGATGCCCCACGGCCTCTTACGGCTTGGGAAGCTCGATGGAAAACGGGCCTCCAGACCTATAAACCCCTCACGGCACACTATCGATGCCTACTGGTTCCCCCCACAATTCCTAAGACGAGACACATGCTCTCCTGGGAGGCAGAGCTACAAACGGTATACTCCCCTAAGAAATGGGCATTGGCCATCGCCAAGACCAAGGCTGCCTTACATTGCACCACGATGTACGAGCTCTACTTTAAAATGCTCACTAGGTGGCATCTGGTCCCAACCAGACTGCAGACCCTCTATCCTAATCACCCCCCCTCCTGTTGGAGAAACTGTGGTGGCATTGGCACCCCACTACACACCTGGTGGACTTGTCCCAACCTAAAGGCACTCTGGGGTAAGACCAGTAAGATCTGTTGCTTGATGGGCCTTCCAGAGATAAAGGACCCCGGAATGGCTCTTCTACACTTGGGTTTAGAGAAAGTGCCTCCGCACCAGAGAACCCTTCTTATATACATACTCACGTCAGTTAAAATGGCAATTGCCAGGAACTGGAAAAAAGTGCACCCTCCAAAATGGCAGAGTGTAATGGAATACCTGAATTATGTCAAGTCAATGGAAGACTTTGTCTACAGAGTCCGGCGCAAGTCGGAAACTTTCTGTCTTGTCTGGGAACCCTGGGAAGCCTACCTACAGAGCCTCAGAGCTAAATCTTAGGATTCCCTGCCCCTTAGTGTCACTGGCCCCTGATACGGGACCAGGACGGTCTGTCCACCCCTCCACCCCCCTCCACCCCCCCTCCACTCAATGAGCCCATCCCCCCCCTCATCTAATATCCTCTCCCCCCTCAAAGGGGGTACTTTAGCCCACGATAGCGCAAGTATGACTGAATCTTGATTTCACTCCTTTGGAGCGGTGGCCCTTGTTGGCCCCGCGCATCCGCTCAACTGCTTATACAGGCAATACCCACATAACAACCGACTACTAGCGTAATTCTGCTTTTATAAAGCAGATCAAAAGGCGGAAAAAACGCCAAAACCTTAACCTACCAACTGACAACGACTCTCCTAACCTGTAAACGCTCCTACTCACTCCTCATTTCACCTCCCACTCAGGTATAGTTTGACCTCTGGATCTTTTAGGAATGGAGGTGAAAACCTGGTTATATTATGCAATATCTATGTCATTTCAATGTAATGCGAGATACCATTCTTGTGATTTCTGTGTTTACTTCATATTTGTAACGTTTGAAAGAGTTGTGATAACCTATGCATATAATAAAAAATATTTAATAAAAAAAAAAAAAAAAAAAAATGTCAAAAGCTTTGTCTGGCAGGTCATTGAACAGATCAGAAGCCCAGAAAGTAAATTGATGTACCAAGAAGCATTCTGGATATTCCAGTTAAAAACTAGAAAACCCCTTGGTTTCAATATTGAGGGAGACGTTATTAACTTTTGGAAAAGAATCAGATAAAGGCTGTAACAATTTAGTATGTGTCACAAAAAATTCCATGCACACCAAGCACACAGCTCTATTGATTAGTATTTTGTAAACAAAGTTTACTTATGGATCTATTTCGAATACACAAGAGTGGTAGCATAGTTTACTACATACAACAAAGTATACTAGCCATTTGGGATGATATAATATTAGCAACGGCTAATATGGTCAATCTTTATTACTTATTTCTCTGTATACATTTGTCTTCTTATCTATAAAGCTGCACTGTACAATGCACAGTTTAGACAGTCCAAATCCTGTTGTTTAAACAGTTCAAATGGAGTTTACTGAGTCCTGTAATGCCTAGTTAAGGTTATTAATAATAAGTGCTAACAAAGTTTTAGGGTATCAATTGAAGCTTAAGATAGCAATCATCCCCAATAGTTAGCTCTAACCGGGACAACCAGTTACAAGTTAACAGTTAACATGCTCCTTATGCCTTGACTGTCTCTGATTGTTAGAAAGTGTTTTAATTCATTTTAATTCATTGTATATGTCTTTTACAGCTTATACCTACAAGATGACAATATGAGTGTATTTCTCCCTGGCTAGAAAGAAACTACGGTTGCCTATACAGTTCATCTCTTAGGTGAAACTTAATGTGGTAATAGATTCAGTTTATGTTTTCTTTACGAATTTATATGTATTAGTTCATTTTGTATACATTGGTAACAATTGATCTAGTGTAACTAACTAAATCAACTTGTCTAATAGAGGAGTCAAAAAACTCAATCTATCAATGCCCATTATTGTGATACTTATCATTTAATACTGACAGCTGCTTCTAATCTGTGACCCTGAGCACTTGCTATTTAAGCCAGTAGCTCCGGGTCACAGATATGTCTATGAGTAAGGCTATTCCCTAAGCCGAAACGCGTAAGACACTTTGTCTTAGGAGCTGTCAGGCTCGTTTTTGTGGATTTTAATGTTTGAGAAATAAAGCTCTAATCTTGCCTTGTAGTCCTGCTTGGTCTTTTGCTACATAAAAATAAAACCCACCCAATAAACCCTTAAAAAAACTAACACTAACCCCCGAAGATCCACTTATAGTTTTTGAAGACCCGACATCCATCCTCAACAAAGCCGGCAGACGTCCTCAACGAAGCGGCAGAAGTCTTCATCCAAGCAGGCCAACGTCTTCATCCAAGCCGGCAGAAGTCTTCATCCAGACGGCATCTTCTATCTTCATCCATCCGGCGCGGAGCAGCTCCATCTTCAAGACATCCGGCGTAGAGCATCCTCTTCTTACGATGGCTCTTCTCGAATGAAGGTTCTTTTAAGTGACATCATCCAAGATGGCATCCCTTGAATTCCGAATGGCTGATAGAATTCTATCAGCCAATTAGAATTAAAGGTGAAAAAATCCTATTGGCTGATACAATTGGCTTATTAAAAGAACCTTCATTCGAGAAGAGTCGTTGTAAGAAGAGGATGACACGCGCCGGATGTCTTGAAGATGGAGCCGCTCCGCTCCGGATGGATGAAGAAAGAAGATGCCGTCTGGATGAAGACTTCTGCCAGCTTGGATGAACACGTCGGCCCGCTTGGATGAAGACTGCTGCCGCTTCGTTGAGGACTTCTGCCGTCTTTGTTGAGGATGGATGTTGGGTCTTCAAAAACTGTAAGTGGATCTTCAGGGGTTAGTGTTAGTTTTTTTTTAAGGGTTTATTGGGTGGGTTTTATTTTTAGATTAGCGTTTGGGCAGATTTTATTTGGGGGGTTGGTTGTGTGGGTGGTGGGTTTTACTGTTGGGGCGTTATTTGTATATTTTTTAAACAGGTAAAAGACCTGATTTCTTTGGGGCAATGCCCCGCAATAGACAATTTTAAGGGCTATTGGTAGTTTAGTTTAGGCTAGGGTTTTTTTCTATTTTGGGGGGGGGGGGCTTTTTTATTTTGATAGGGCTATTAGATTAGGTGTAATTAGTTTAAATATCTGATAATTTATTTTTTATTTTGTGTAATTTAGTGTTTGTTTTTTTATAATTTATTTAATTGGATTTAATTAATGTAATGTATTTAATTGTAGTGTAAGGTTAGGTGTTAGTGTAAAACAGGTTAGATTTTATTTTACAGGTAAATTTGTATTTATTTTAGCTAAGTAGTTAGTAAATAGTTAAAGGGACACTGAACCCAAATTTTTTCTTTTGTAATTCAGAAAGAGCATGCAATTTTAAGCAACTTTCTAATTTACTCCTATTTTCAATTTTTCTTCGTTCACTTGCTATCATTATTTGAAAAAGAAGGCATCTAAGCTTTTTTTTGGTTTTAGTACTCTGGACAGCACTTTTTAATTGGTGGATGAATTTATCCACCAATCAGCAAGGACAACCCAGGTTGTTCACCAAAAATGGGCCGGTATCTAAACTTACATTTTTGCATTTCAAATAAAGATACCAAGAGAATGAAGAAAATTTGATAATAGGAGTAAATTAGAAAGTTGCTTAAAATTTCATGCTCAATCTGAATCACAAAAGAAAAATTTTGGTTACAGTGTCCCTTTAATTACTATTTAGTAACTAGTGTACCTATTTAAAATAAATACAAACTTAGCTGTGAAATAAAAATAAAACCTAAGATAGATACAAAGTAACTTTTTTTATATTGTAGCTAGCTTAGGGTTTAATTTACAGGTAAGTATTTAGTTTTAAATAGGAATTATTTAGTTATTAATAGTAGGTTTTATTTAAATTTATTTTAATTATGTTAAAGTTAGTGGGTGATAGGGTTAGGGTTAGGCTTAAGGTTAGGTTTAGGGGTTTATAACTTTAGTATAGTGGCAGCGATTTTGGGGGCAGCAGATTAGGGTTTAATAACAGTAATGTAGGTTGCGGTGATGTTAGGGACAGCAGATTAGGGGTTAATAATATTTAACGAGTGTTTGCGATGCGTGAGTGTGGCGGTTTAGGGGTTAATATGTTTATTATAGTGGCGGCGATGTCGGGAGCAGCAGATTAGGGGTTAATAATTTTATTATAGTGTTTGCGATGCGGGAGGGCCTCGGTTTAGGGATTAATAGGTAGTTTATGGGTGTTAGTGTACTTTTTAGCACTTTAGTTATGAGTTTTATGTTACGACTTTGTAGCGTAAAACCTATAACTACTGACTTTCAGTTAACGTTATGGATCTTGTAGTTATAGGCTGTACCGCTCACTTTTTGGCCTCCCAGGCAAACTCATAATGCTGGCGCTATGGAAGTCCCATTGAAAAAGGACTTTTTGAAAGCTGCTGTAGTTATGCTACGTAAAAAGTGTGCGGTGCAGATTTATCTGCAAAACTCGTAATACCAGCAGTAGTGAAAAAGAGCCATAACGATGCTTTTTCACTCATACCGCAAAACTCGTAATCTAGCCGAAAGCTATTTAATTTACTGATCAATATGTGAATTCTGAATATTATAAAATCTACTAGGAGGTTGGATAGATTGGCTAGAGGTTCTTCAAACTTTTTTTCCCAAGACCCAGTGCCATGATACCATGAACCTTTATGACCCTATTTTTATGCTTGGTTTAAAAATATTAGTAAGTAATATACAATTTAATAGCTGCAATTTTTGGCAAAGTGACTAAAATATGTGTGTACTTTATTCCTGATTGTAGTCAAACTTTAAAAAGTTGTAAAATGTAAAAACACACCCTCACTCTCATACACCACACACACTTCGGACTAACAGACACACTCTCATACAACACAAACCACTCACACTCTCATACAACAAAAACACCACACACTCTTATATAACACACACACACACAACACACACTCTCATACAACACAAACCACTCAATTTCTCATACAACAAAAACACCACACACTCTTATACAACACACACACACAACACACACTTTCATACAACACACACACACCACACACTCTCATACAACACACACACTCATGCAACACACACTACACACATTCTCATACAACACACACACCACACACACTCTTATATAACACACACACACCACACACACTCTCATAAAACACACACACACACTCTCATACAACACACACACACACCACACACACTCTCATAAAACACACACACACAACACATACTCTCATACAACACACACACACACCACACACTCTCATACAACACACACACAGAAGCTGCGACCCAGTAAGCATGGTGTTGCCACCCAGTAATGGGTCCCGACCCGTAGTTTGAAGAACCCAGGGCTAGACTACACTTTTTTCTGCACTGTTAATTAAAGCACAAGTTCAGGGTGATTTATTTATGCCACTTCAGAAGTGGCAGAAAGGGTAAGAAGCAGTCGTTGCCTGAACACTTCGCCCGGCTTCGTTGAGGACTTCAGCCCGGTTGGGTGAAGACGTCTCAAGGTAGGGTGATCTTCAAGGGGTTAGTGTTAGGTTTTATTAAGGGGGGATTGGGTGGGTTTTAGAGTAGGGTTGGGTGTGTGGGTGATGGGTTTTAATGTTGGGGGGTATTGTACTTTTTTTCAGGTAAAAGAGCTGATTACTTTGGGGCAATGCCCCGCAAAAAGCCCTTTTAAGGGCTCTTTGTAATTTAGTATAGGGTAGGGCTTTTTTATTTTAGGGGACTTTTTATTTTGTTAGGGGGATTAGATTAGGTGTAATTAGTTTAAAAAACTTGTAATTATTTTATTATTTTCTGTAATTTAGTGTTTGTTTTTTTTGTACTTTAGATAATTTTATTTATGTTTATTTAATTGTAGTTAATTGTAGTTAATGTAGGTAATTAATTTAATTATAGTGTAGTGTTAGGTGTAATTGTAACTTAGGTTAGGTTTTATTTTACAGGTACTTTTGTATTTATTTTAGCTAGGTAGTTATTAAATATTTAATACTATTTAATAACTATTGTAGCTAGTTAAAATAAATACAAACTTGCCTGTAAAATAAAAATAAATCCTAAGATAGCTATAATGTAACTATTGAAAACCAGGTACGCTGGGCCAGAAAAGTGCTGAGCGTACCTGCTAGTTATTTGATAACTAGCAAAAGTAGTCAGATAGTGCCGAACTTGCATTCGGAACATCTGTAGTGACGTAAGCATCAATCTGTGTGGGACTTAGTCCAGCGGATCGTATGTTACGTCACTAAATTCTACTTTTGCCAGTCTGTAGGGTTTGATAACTAAGGCGAATCAGGCTCGCCACAAATACGCTGCGGAATTCCAGCGTATTTGCGGTTGACGGCTTGATAAATACATGCCTATATCTTCTAGTTACTGTTGATCATAGTTTATTTGAGAGCTTTGAACTGAGTTTCAATTTATATAGTTATATTTTCAGATATTTTTTTTTAACATCAGCATTTGGTTCTTGGTTATTCTAGTTATGATTCTAGTGTACCTAATTTCTGGCTCCCCCTTGCCTTTTGGTATGATCTCAGTCTGTTTCATGGATTAAGATTCAAGCCTGAACCCTTTGCTGTGTTACCTGTGTACTGCTGACTTTCTGGCTACTGACTTATTGAACTTTTAATTTAACTACTCTGGATCCTCCATATGAATTTCTACTGATTTTCTGGTTCCTGGATTTAGCTTTGTTCCTGACTATACCTCTGGTTTGCTGCTGTGTACTGCTGCCAGGCTACTGACCGACCTCTCAGTTCCTGACCTCAGCTTGTCCCTGATCTATGCACTCAAACCATCCTCTGCACACCTGTATTGTAATAGCAACAAAGGCAACTACCTTTCACTTTTACACATGTGCTGCATAACATCAGAAGTGGCAAAATAAGAATTGCTGTTTGGAGTGTCATTTTACTATTTATGATTGGAAAGGAGAACACGTTCTATCTTGAATTAGGTGATGCAAATGCAATATTTCTACATCTATTGAATGCTGTTACCAGTAAGTGACACTGAAATCTGAAGTGAACAAATTTTACTTTGCAATATACTGTCACTATTTATTTTGACTCCTTTTCCTGCAATTTAACTCAGAAAATTGCTGGTTTTCCACTGAGTTTGAGTTTCTTAAATTGCCCCTAGTCTCTTTTCCCTGCTGAAGACAATTAGGAACATATATACAACAGGCAATAAAAGGGACTGTCCAAACAAGAATGTGTAGAACATAGGATAATATAAAAGGGATACACCTAAATCAGAAAATTAGTTCAATTATGGCGGCACCCATAACTTTATTTAAACTAAAGTACTTTATAGAAACTAAACCTTCACACTTATAATTTAAATATTTAAACAACTAATATAATTGCAAAAAAAGAGACATTATTCCAAGGCTAATATTTGCTTTGAATACATCATTAAGTCTAGCATGTATTTCCTGCTTAACATCTCTTTAAGTAAACAGTGCCATAAATATAGAAATCTTAGAATGCACTCATTTTGTTGGAATATTAAGTACAGAATATGGTGAGGATTTTGTGGGGTCCTCTCAGCCTATATCTAAAGCTTGAGATGGAATAAATCAAATGGAGTAACATGGTATTGGCTAGACAAAAAGGGTCATATATGTTATACTATTCTACAGCATTTAATGGCCCTTTAAACAAGAAATAAGAGGGAAAATAATATCTAAAAGAGATAAGTGTAGATGAGACTGCGCTTAAGAATCTTTGGCGTTCATCTGTTTTGGAGTTGAGACACATTTTATTAGATCATCCACATTTATATAAAGATGTTGATATCATTTTAATATGAGTAAAAAGTTAAAATACATTTTAAGTGAACACCAGTATATATATTTTAATAATGACCTTTCAGTTTCAAACATAATTACCAAGATAATGACCAATATTGCACCACAATTGCTCAACAACTGTGATTAAAAAACAGACTTTTTATTATTTTTATATTTTCATATAGCTAAAGCAGTAACAAAATTAAACAATTTGGGTTTATATATATATATATATATATATATATATATATACACACACACATATATATATGCACACACACACATATATATATATATATATATATATATATAGACACACACACACATATATATATATATATATATATACAGTACATAAACTGTAAGTACTCTATTGTATGCACTTGCCCAATAATATAGTATTACTAATACAATTAATACTGACAGCCTCAAATATTTTAGCCAGGTTTATCAGCCAGCTATAAAATCCTTATCTAATCAAAAAGTGCTCATTCGTCATTTCAGTTGTTAGTTCTGGATGAGTTATATAAAACGTTTTTGATAATAAACATCTGCTGTTCTCAAGAAATGATACATTTTGAAGCTGATCACTTGTTGCTTTCTTTTGGTAAATCAAACTGACATTCTTCTATATAAAAAAATGGAATATATTAGAATTTAGTCACTCATGAGGAAAATTATTAAAAAGACACCTGCATCCCTTTAAGATCTGACCCAAAATAACTCTAAAACAATGAACATCTGAGGCCTATGGTAATAATATCTTTTGACATGTGAGAGGTGTGAATCCTCTGTGTTTATCAACACTTCATTAATTGAATTTGTATTTATACTGAAATGGCAAAAACAAAATATTTAGATGAAATATTGGAAATAGTCAAAAGAAGGTTACAATAAGTATGATTATTATTATTATTATTATTATTATTATTATTATTAATAATAATAATAATAATAATAATAATATGTCTTTCAAATAAAACCTTCCTTATGTTTTACTAACTTCAAACAGCATTAAAAATGTATGTTTGTAGGGAACAGTCATACTAAACAAGTTGCATAACACAAACCAGTTTCACACAGTGGAGAAAATGGAGCAGAGATTCAAAACCCGTTTTTATTACATATCACCAACAAAAACTCCTGGTAGTTGTATTTGTAGCAGATATAAATTCAATTAAATTGCTGAATTTATTGATACTTTTAAAACTGGTTCGTAGCTATGGAAAAAATGCTGCATTAATCATTTAAATTTGTTTTTAATGAATCAATAACAATAAAGTACAATCTGCTATTACAAGTGAATGGTAAAAAAGTTTTACCATAGAATTTTAGCGTTGGGGGCTGTTACAGTCACAGACTAATTTGACTGTAAAAGGTGGTTATGCCTGCTCCTGGACATTGAGTCTATTATAACATTTTTAATTTTCTTGTACATTCTACGATAGACCTCACTTTGCCCCAGGGCTAAGGCTTTGTTGGGGCCATTTATTTTAACAGTGCCCTTTCTGGCTATTTGCAATCATCATAGGCTATGGCAATTGCTACATAGATGGAAGAGGAACTGCTTGGCTGTGACTGTGATTATTTCTTCCTTGGTGAGTGTCTGCCAGAGGATATGCTCTTGTGCAGACTTCTGTACATAAATGGTGGCTGGTTGTTCTGTACAGCAACACTGTGATGACTAGTGATGTCCCGAATAGTTCGCCGGCGAATAGTTCCCGGCGAACATAGCTTGTTTGCATTCGCAACGGCGGGCGAACATATGCGATGTTCTATCCGCCCCCTATTCATCATCATTGAGTAAACTTTGACCCTGTATCTCACAGTCTACAGACACATTTCAGCCAATCAGCAGCAGACCCTCCCTCCCAGACCCTCCCAGCTCCTAGACAGCAGCCATTTTAGATTCATTTGGAAGCTGCTTTCTTAGTGAGAGGAGGGACAGTGTAGCTGCTGCTGATTTAATAGCGAAATTGATAGCTAGGCTAGTGTATTCAGTGTCCACTACAGTCCTGAAGGACTCATCTGATCTCTGCTGTAAGGACAGCACCCCAAAAAGCCCCTTTTAGGGCTGCTTTTTTTTTCCTGTGAAATCGAATTGCAGTTGCCTGCCTGCCAGCGTGTGTGCCAGACTCACAGCGTATACTGTGCCCACTTGCCCGTTGCCACCACTCATATCTGGTGTAACATTAGTGTAAATATAAAAAAAAAAACTTTTTTGACTGTGAAACATCAGTCTGCTTGTGTAATCTAATTGCAGTTGCCTGTCTGCCAGCGTGTGTGCCAGGCCCACTTGCCCACAGTGCCACCACTCATATCTGTTGTAACAGTAGTGTAAATTAAAAAAAAAAAATTTGACTGTTAAACATCAGTCTGCTAGTGTAATCTAATTGCAGTTGCCTTCCTGCCAGCGTGTGTGCCAGGCTCACAGCGTATACTGTGCCACCACACATATCTGTTGTAACAGTAGTGTAAATTAAAAAAAAAAAATTTGACTGTTAAACATCAGTCTGCTAGTGTAATCTAATTGCAGTTGCCTGCCTGCCAGCGTGTGTGCTGGGCCCACTTGCCCACAGTGCCACCACTCACATCTGTTGTAACAGTAGTGTAAATTTAAAAAAAAAACTTTTTTGACTGTTAAACATCAGTCTGCTAGTGTAATCTAATTGCAGTTGCCTGCCTGCCAGCGTGTGTGCCGGGCCCACTTGCCCACAGTGCCACCACTCATATCTGTTGTAACAGTAGTGTAAATTTAAAAAAAAAAACTTTTTTTGACTGTGAAACATCAGTCTGCTAGTGTAATCTAATTGCAGTGGCCTGCCTGCCAGTGTGTGTGCCAGGCCCAGTTGCCTACAGTGCCACCACTCATATCTGTTGTAACAGTAGTGTAAATTTAAAAAAAAAACTTTTTTGACTGTTAAACATCAGTCTGCTAGTGTAATCTAATTGCAGTTGGCTGCCTGCCAGCGTGTGTGCCAGGCCAACTTGCCCACAGTGCCACCACTCATATCTGTTGTAACAGTAGCGTAAATTTAAAAAAAAAAAACTTTTTTGACTGTTAAACATCAGTCTGCTAGTGTAATCTAATTGCAGTTGGCTGCCTGCCAGCGTGTGTGCCAGGCCAACTTGCCCACAGTGCCACCACTCATATATGTTGTAACAGTAGTGTAAATTTAAAAAAAAAAAACTTTTTTGACTGTTAAACATCAGTCTGCTAGTGTAATCTAATTACAGTTGCCTGCCTGCCAGCGTGTGTGCCAGGCTCACAGCGTATACTGTGCCCACTTGCCCATTGCCACCACTCATATCTGATGTAACAAACAGTAGTGTAAATTTAAAAAAAAAAACTTTTTTGACTGTGAAACATCAGTCTGCTAGTGTAATCTAATTGCAGTGGCCTGCCTGCCAGCGTGTGTGCCAGGCTCACAGCATATACTGTGCCACCACACATATCTGTTGTAACAGTAGTGTAAATAAAAAAAATAAAAATTGACTGGTAAACATCAGTCTGCTAGTGTAATCTAATTGCAATTGCCTGCCTGCCAGCGTGTGTGCTGGGCCCACTTGCCCACAGTGCCACCACTCACATCTGTTGTAACAGTAGTGTAAATGTAAAAAAAAAACTTTTTTGACTGTTAAACATCAGTCTGCTAGTGTAATCTAATTGCAGTTGCCTGCCTGCCAGCGTGTGTGCCGGGCCCACTTGCCCACAGTGCCACCACTCATATTTGTTGTAACAGTAGTGTAAATTTAAAAAAAAAAACTTTTTTTGACTGTGAAACATCAGTCTGCTAGTGTAATCTAATTGCAGTGGCCTGCCTGCCAGCGTGTGTGCCAGGCCCAGTTGCCCACAGTGCCACCACTCATATCTGTTGTAACAGTAGTGTAAATTTAAAAAAAAAACTTTTTTGACTGTTAAACATCAGTCTGCTAGTGTAATCTAATTGCAGTTGCCTGCCTGCCAGCGTGTGTGCCAGGCCAACTTGCCCACAGTGCCACCACTCATATCTGTTGTAACAGTAGTGTAAATTTAAAAAAACAAACTTTTTTGACTGTTAAACATCAGTCTGCTAGTGTAATCTAATTGCAGTTGGCTGCCTGCCAGCGTGTGTGCCAGGCCCACTTGCCCACAGTGCCACCACTCATATCTGTTGTAACAGTAGTGTAAATTTAAAAAAAAAAAACTTTTTTGACTGTTAAACATCAGTCTGCTAGTGTAATCTAATTGCAGTTGCCTGCCTGCCAGCGTGTGTGCCAGGCCAACTTGCCCACAGTGCCACCACTCATATATGTTGTAACAGTAGTGTAAATTTAAAAAAAAAAACTTTTTTGACTGTTAAACATCAGTCTGCTAGTGTAATCTAATTGCAGTTGCCTGCCTGCCAGCGTGTGTGCCAGGCTCACAGCGTATACTGTGCCCACTTGCCCGTTGCCACCACTCATATCTGATGTAACAAACAGTAGTGTAAATTTAAAAGAAAAAAACTTTTTTGACTGTGAAACATCAGTCTGCTAGTGTAATCTAATTGCAGTGGCCTGCCTGCCAGCGTGTGTGCCAGGCCCAGTTGCCCACAGTGCCACCACTCATATCTGTTGTAACAGTAGTGTAAATTTAAAAAAAAAACTTTTTTGACTGTTAAACATCAGTCTGCTAGTGTAATCTAATTGCAGTTGCCTGCCTGCCAGCGTGTGTGCCAGGCCAACTTGCCCACAGTGCCACCACTCATATCTGTTGTAACAGTAGTGTAAATTTAAAAAAAAAAAACTTTTTTGACTGTTAAACATCAGTCTGCTAGTGTAATCTAATTGCAGTTGGCTGCCTGCCAGCGTGTGTGCCAGGCCCACTTGCCCACAGTGCCACCACTCATATCTGTTGTAACAGTAGTGTAAATTTAAAAAAAACAAAAAACTTTTTTGACTGTGAAACATCAGTCTGCTAGTGTAATCTAATTGCAGTTGCCTGCCTGCCAGCGTGTGTGCCAGGCCAACTTGCCCACAGTGCCACCACTCATATCTGTTGTAACAGTAGTGTAAATTAAAAAAAAAAAACTTTTTTGACTGTGAAACATCAGTCTGCTAATGTAATCTAATTGCAGTTGCCTGCCTGCCAGCGTGTATGCCAGGCTCACAGGGTATACTGTGCCCACTTGCCCAGTGCCACCACTCATATCTTGTTTAATAGTAGTGTAAGTGTAAATTTAAAAAAAAATAAACTTTTTGAACTGTGAAATATTAGTCTGCTTTTTTGTGTCAGGCTCACAGCGTATACTGTGCCCACTTGCCCAGTGGCACCACTCATATCTTGTTTAATAGTATTGTAAGTGTACATTTAAAAAAAAAATGACAGGCAGAGGCAGGCCACCCCACAGGTGCTGTCATGATCGTGGTGCTGTGATTCCCTTAGGCCCTAGAATAATGGCTAGTGTTCAGAGGCCACGTACCATGAACTCAAAAAGTTCTGAGGAGGACATAGTTGAATTTTTAACACAGGACACCCAATCTTCTATAGCTTCCGCTCCAAACCTTGACGCACCATCCTCCTCCAGCTTATCTACGGGCACCTCTCAAGTTACCACTCGCCCACCTGCCACCACCACCAACACTAGCACCACAGCTGCTTCACTTGATCTGGCAGAGGAGTTACTTACACATCATTTGGAAGAAATGAGTGATGCGCAACCATCATTGACAGAGGATGTAGATAACAGTGATATGTCTCAGTCAGGCAGCATTACAGACATGGACGTACGGTGTGATGATGATGATGTTGTACCCGCTGCTGCTTCCTTTGTTGATTTGTCAGATACAAGTGAAGCGGTTGATGATGACGATGCGTCTGTGGATGTTACGTGGGTGCCCGCTAGAAGAGAATAAGAACAGGGGGAAAGTTCAGATGGGGAAACAGAGAGGAGGAAGAGACAAGTTGGAAGCAGGGGGAGGTCGTCGCAAGGAGCTGGTGGCACAGTCAGACAGCACGCCAATCAATGCATGCTGTTGCCACCACCAGAATGCCATCATCGTAGAGCTCAGCAGTGTGGCATTTTTTTTGTGTGTCTGCCTCTGACAACAGTGATGCCATTTGCAACCTGTGCCAAAAGAAACTGAGTCATTGGAAGTCCAACACCCACCTAGGTACAACTGCTTTGCGAAGGCACATGAGCGCATATCACAAACGCCTATGGGATCAACACATGAGTAGAAGCAGCACACAAACTCAAAGCCGCCATCCTCCTCCTGGTCCAGCATCTTCAGCCACGTCAACCACTGCTGTCCTCCTTGCCCCCTCTCAACCATCCGCCACTCCGTCTCTCTTCCGGAGCATTTCCTGCTCATCTGCCCACAGTCAGGTGTCTGTCAAGGACATGTTTGAGCATAAGAAGCCAATGTCACAAAGTCACACCCTTGCCCAGCTTTTACCATACAAGCTGGTGGAGTCTGAGGCGTTCCAAAAATTTGTAGCTATTGGGACACCGCAGTGGAAGGTACCTGGCCGAAATTTCTTTTCACAAAAGGCAATCCGCAACCTGCTGACGGCTGACAACCATGGAATGCATGGATCTGCAAAGTTGGTGACACCGCCACGACTTGCAGGCAGACCTTCTGCAACCTCCTCTACTCCTCCTACTCCATCCTCTTCCATAACCTCCTCGGCTGAGTCCTCTTCTTCTGCTGCTGTGTCTTGCTCCACATCAACGGCACCCCCCCAGCTCCCCAGGTACTATTCCACATCCCGGATACGGCAGTGTCACGCCGTCTTGTGGTTGACTTGCCTGAAAGCAGAGAGTCACACCGGACCAGCACTCCTGTCCACCCTGAACGCACAGGTGGATCAGTGACTGACTCCTCACCAACTGGAGATCGGCAAAGTGGTTTCTGACAACGGAAGTAATTTGATGGCGGCATTGAAGTTGGGCAAGTTGACACATGTGCCGTGCATGGCACATGTGTGTAATCTGATCATACAACGCTTTGTGCATAAGTACCCAGGCTTACAGGACGTCCTGAAGCAGTCCAGGAAGGTGTGTGACCATTTCAGGCGTTCCTACACGGCCATGGCGCACTTTTCTGATATCCAGCGACGAAACAACATGCCAGTGAGGCGCTTGATTTGCGACAGCCCGACACGTTGGAATTCAACACTCCTAATGTTCAACCGTCTGCTCCAACAAGAAAAAGCCGTTAACGAGTATTTGTATGACCGGGGTGATAGGATAGCCTCTGGGGAGCTGGGAATTTTTTTGCCACGTTACTGGGCGCTCATGCGCAATGCCTGTAGGCTTATGCGTCCTTTTGAGGAGGTGACAAACCTAGTCAGTTGCACCGAAGGCACCAACAGTTACATCATACCATTTGTTTTCTTCCTGGAGCGTGCCCTGCGAAGAGTGCTGGATCAGGCCGTAGATGAGCGTGAAGAGGAAGAGCTGTGATCACCCTCACCATCACCACCAGAAACAGCCTTATCAGGAATGTGGCTTTGAGGAGGAGGAAGACCAACCACAACAGGCATCCCAGGGTGCTCGTTGTCACCTATCTGGTACCCGTGGTGTTGTACGTGGCTGGGGGGAAGAAGATACCTTCAGTGACATCACTGAGGATGAGGAACGGGACATGAGTAGCTCGGCATCCAACCTTGTGCAAATGGGGTCTTTCATGCTGTCGTGCCTGTTGAGGGATCCTCGTATAAAAAAGCTGAAGGAGAACGACCTGTACTGGGCGTCCAAGCTACTAGACCCCTGGTATAAGCATAAAGTGCCTTAAATGTTACTGAATTACCGCAAGTCGGAAAGGATGCAGCAGTTCCAACATAAATTAAAAAGTATGCTTTACACAGCGTATAAGGGTGATGTCACAGCACAACGGGAAGCTAACAGGGGAAGAGGTGAAAGTAATCCTCCGACTCCCACGACCACGCCGGCAAGGACAGGACGCTTTACAGACGTGTTGTTGATGGAGGACATGCAGAGCTTTTTAAGTCTTATGCATCGCCACAGCCCTTCGGGGTCCACCCTCATAGAACGACTCGACCGACAGGTAGCAGACTACCTCACCTTAACTGCAGATCTCGACACTCTGAGGAGCGATGAACCCCTTGACTACTGGGTGTGCAGGCTTGACCTGTGGCCTGAGCTATCCCAATTTGCGATAGAACTTCTGGCCTGCCCCGCTTCAAGTGTCCTCTCAGAAAGGACCTTCAGTGCAGCAGGAGGTATTGTCACTGAGAAGAGAAGTCGTCTAGGTCAAAAAAGTCTAGATTACCTCACCTTTATTAAGATGAATGAGGGATGGATCCCGAAGGGACTGACATTGGGCGATACATTCAACTAAAAAAGGCCTGATGAGATGAGCTACCTTGAGCTAAAAATGGTCCACACGCTGCTGAATTTTATCTTCGAATGCCGGATGACTTGCGTGACTTATCCGCCACCAACTACGGTTCAAGCCGCAATGTTTTAGGGCACTTTCTGCCTGGGAAATAAACATCAATTTTTCTGGCCGCTGCTACAGCAGAGGCTGCAACAATACCTAATTTTTCAGGCATGTGTACAATACATGACAAATTTTTCTGGCCTCTGGTGCTGCACTGTGGCTTCAAAAACCACACCACTCATATCTGGTGGCACAGTAGATTGCACGCACAGTGCCCCAAATTTGAAGTAGGAGGACCGACCAAGCATCCTTTTCCATCTCCCAGTTCCTAAAATCCATGCCATATACACGTCCCCTGATAGGTGGCGTAACAGGTATTAAACTGATCAGAATAGTACTACTGAACACACCACTCATATCTGGTGGCACAGTAGATTGCACGGGCAGCGCCCCAAATTTGAAGTAGGAGGACCGACCAAGCATCTTTTTCCATCTCCTGGTTCCTAAAATCCACGCCATATACATGTCCCCTGGCGCCGCAACTGCCTCTGGGAACCTTACCATGGGTCCCATACGGCACATCTTGTAATGTAATTCTCTGTCTGGGAAATTATATCTATCTATCTATCTATTTATCTATCAAATCTCTCTATCTATCGTATCTATCAAATGTATATTGCATCTATTGATCTATCTATCTATCTATCTAATCTTTGTATCTATCTATCAAATCTATCTTTCGTGGCCGGACTGTTTTGTGACAACCACTTGTGTTTCGGCCAAATGTCCGTCGGCCAAATGTCCGTTGGCTAAAAGTCCGGCCACGATTGCCCGCGCAGTGCCCAAAATTTGAAGTAGGAGGACTGACCAAGCAACTTTTTTCATCTCCCGGTTCCTAAAATCCATGCCATATACACGTCCCCCAATAGGGAGAGTAACAGGTATTAAACTGATCAGAATAGTACTACTTAACACACCACTCATATCTGGTGGCACATTAGATTGCACGCGCAGTGCCCCAAATTTGAAGTAGGAGGACCGACCATGCATCTTTTTTCATATCCCGGTTCCCAAAAAAATCCATGCCATATACACGTTCCCTGGCACCGCAACTGCCTCTGGGAACCTTACCATGGGTCCCAGACCGCACGTCTTGTAATTCTCTGTCAGGGAAATTATCTATCTATCAAATATATCTATTTATCTATCAAATCTATCTATCGTATCTATCAAATGTATATTGCATCTATTGATCTATCTATCTAATCTATGTATCTATCTATCAAATGTATCTATCTCTTGGTTGTGCAAATGGACTGTTTGCGGTTGTTTGCGGTGCGTTAAACGGGGAGTTTGGTCTGTCACTGTGAAGCGGGCGTAACCCTTACACTACCTGATGTTTTAAAGCACGTTATTCCAAACAATTTAGGAATGTTAGGTGATTTATGCCCTTTATGGATTAAAACCAGACTCTGCATCAACTATGTAATTTTCTGTGGGAGTTTTGCCATGGATCCCCCTCCGGCATGCCACAGTCCAGGTGTTAGTACCCTTGAAACAACTTTCCCATCACTATTGTGGCCAGATAGAGTCCCTGTGGGTTTTAAAATTCGCCTGCCTATTGAAGTCAATGGCAGTTCGCCCGTTCGCGAACAGTTGCGGACATTCGCGTTCGCCGTTTGCGAACGGAAAATTTTCAGTTCGCGACATCACTACTGATGACCAGCTTAGAAACACTTCCATCATATAGTAAAGGCAAATTCATACACTTTACTTAAAGTGTGAACACCTTTTTCACAGGGGAGCGTACAGAGGTGCCAGATTTGATGCAGGTAGAGCCTAGGACCCACCAGGCCAACTGTAGTGACATCACTAATGAATGCAAGGCCAGACGTGCCCCCTAGACGTATAGGCCTAATCTCAATTAAGACCTCTGAGGCCCCTGTGGTTATGAACGTAATAAAAATTAAAAATTAATAGTAGGAAATTCACAAGGTTTACTCATGTATTACTGTATGATACTTTTTTAAAATAAAAAAAGTATAATGATAATATCTTTTTAAAATAAAAACATTTTGTTATGCTGGTCTTAATAAAAAACTTATTTGCCTCCCATCTACGATAGAAGGGCCATGAGGCATGTAAGTGTTTAAGCACTATGGGCTAGATTACAAGTGGCGTGCTAAAATTATCATACTCGATATAGCAACATCGCGTCAGCCTTAATTTGCACATGTATTTTAAATTGAAAGTAAACACGTTTGCTCTAGTGCAAATTAATTTAATGCGCATTGTGTTAGTGTGAAGACCTCATGCACCAAATACAACATAAATACATTAAAATAAACAGTTACACTCATTTAAACTCTATCTGACAGCTCTCAAACGTAAGGGCTTATATTTTACCGGTTTGTCTGTTTGTTCTACTTTTCTGTGGTTAATGTTAGTTTAGGGGTTAAGTAGTGTAGCAGGGTAGTTTGTGATGGGTAATGGTGGTTTAGGGGATTAAATAGTGTAGGGGTTATTGTGATGGGATAATGGCGGTTAGAGCCTTCACTCTACAGATACTTTGCGTACCTTTTGCTACATTGGAAGCAAACACCTTTTGCTACTTTTATTTACTACCAGCTGGAGTTCTTTTGGCCACCGGCTGTTCAGTGCTATCGTTCCGGAGGAGACAACAAAGGGTTCCCTCTGCAAATCAAGGTACAATGTTTCTAGCCTCCTCTGACTAATGTTTTGTCTATAGTGCAGCATGTAGTTTACAATAGGGTAATGGTGGTTTAGGGTGTAAAGAAGTGTAGGGGTTACTGCAATGGGGGGGGGTAATGGTAGTTAAGGGGTTTATTGCGATGGGAGATATGGCAGGTTAGGGCGGGGTTAACAGTGTAAAGGGTGGATAGTGTAAGTCATAAAAAAATAATTTAATATATTTTTTTGTTTATTGCAACTTTTTTTTTAAAAGAATTTGAGTGTAAAATGTGATTGCGTTCAAGCGATCACTTTTACTTTTAACTTGTAATATAAGTGTAAGTAAATGCAATTGCAATATCATGCTCACATTGTTACCTTTCACCTGTAATCTAGGGCTTAATATTTACATAAAGTGCCTTAATATAACAAAGTCCTCATGTGCACTAACTCAACACTACGTTAGAAATACAGCCAACAATCCGAGGCGTGTTACGCATATTTTACATTCCAATGTTCACATTATTTTTATTTTTAAATATATATTTCTTTATATTATATATCTGATGATTTTAATGTAAAATATATATACCTATATATCAATACGAATATATATACAGATATAGGTATATGTAGATTTATATAGGAATATCTATTTATAATAAAAATAAAATTTTCCTGTATGTGAAGAATATTGGCATGTGAACTAATAATACCTCCTGTCGGGTATAGTGCTGTGAGTTTAATATGGTGTCGGGTTAGCTCGCAAGCGATAGCTGTTAGGTTTTTTTTCTCTGCTCTTTAATAAAGTCTATGGGGAGAATAAGTTAGAGCAGGCACAATATCCGAAGTCCTTTAGTTAGCGCGTGTCAGATTTTGCTTGCACGCAGTTTTACTTTAAACTTGTAATACTTGTGCTAACCCATGCACACCAAATCTTTACTTTTGGTGGTGTTAAAGCTTGAGTGAAAGAGCTAAATAACACGCCACATGTAATCTGGCGCAATATGTATAACACTGCTGTTTTAAAGTTGTCATGATATGTGCACCCTCCTGTATGCTCTAGCTGAATTGTTAACGTTTCATTTTGATTTCCATTTCTTATTAAACAGCCTGGTCAAGTGACGTGGCCTCAAGCCTCTCTTTTGCACTTGGTGCCTCTAAATAACATTGGTTAGTAAAAGGTTGAAATATTATTTAGCTTCTGCATTCAGTTATAACGACCTTAAAAATAACATGGAACCAGGAAAACCTGTTTTATTTATGCAAAATCCTACAAAAAAATTAAAGCCAATGTTGGCTAAAGAGGAATAGCAATTCTTCAGAAAAGCTGCCAAAACAAATCCTTATCCATCCAAAGGGCAAAAAAGATTATAATGTATTCATAGTGTATGGTTTCCTACATGCCTGGAATAGTTTAACTCTGGTGTTTTATATTGTTAGGGAGAAAGAAACTCCTAGCATGAACAAATAGAAAAATGGCTTGAAAAGTTACCTAATAGCACTGCTAGAGATTATAATATTAAAATCTGTAAATAATAAAAACCTAGGCTAATTGTTTGTAAACATGATAGATAAAATAATGTTTTAAACCATATTTTACAGCAAAAATAATTACATTGCATAAACTTCTTGTTCATTTTCTTATATTTAATTGCAATGAGACAAAAACAATTTAGCTTAGATTTTATATATATATATATATATATATATATATATATATATATATATATATATATATATTTATATATATATGTGTGTGTGTATGTATGCACGTGCGTCTGATTGTGTGCATATGTACATGCATACATGAGTGTTTGTGTGTGTGTTTGCTTGTGAAATAAAAAAGAGCAAATAATCATGTATGGTTTTGCTGAGATGATTATTTATCCATGTAAAGTTGAAGGGTACTAGTCCATTCATCTGACAACATGGCTAGTTAGTGAAAGAATGAGCTGTTTTTTCATCAGTATTAAGTGGCCTGAGTTACATAAACTGTGAGGATGTAAAATTGTTTTTCCTTTAATGTGCTTCTAATGACTTGCTTTATCAGCTGCAGTGTATAAAATGTATGATAAATTGCTTCTTTAGGGGTAATTTATATATGAAATATCTGGTTTTACTGTGAAACTGCAACTCATTAAAATGGGTTGACCTTACATGGAAATTAGATCTCCTTATTTTATCACTTTCTGTACACACACATGCTTATTTATATTATTTCTGTCCAATACTTAGAGACAACAATTCAATACACTCCCGCAGGTAAAACAGATAATTGGGAAGAAATTAAAGGGGAAAAAAAATTAGGATAAACTGTCACTTTAAATAGTGCTTTTTTTTTTTTTTTTTTTTGCTCACATTTTTTTTGCTCACATTACAAGTAATATATTAGCTCTGCAATGAAAGTCTAAGCAGGGGCAAAACTACAGGGGGTGCAGAGGTCGCAGGTGCGACTGGGCCCTTGAGGGTGGGGGCCCAGCTTTTTTTTTTTTTTTTTAATAATTTTTTTAATTAAAAACGTTAACCTACTACTGCCTGCACTGATATCATGTGAGTGTGACATGGCTACAGGGGTTAGTGTTTCTGTTTTACCCATTGGTGTTTATGTGTGTGCATATGGTGTGTGTATGTATGTGACTGTGTGTGTATTTATGCATGTATGTGTGTATGTGTATGTTTGTGGAACCAGCAAATTACAGACCTTGTTACTACAGCATGGGGGGGGCGGGGGGTAAACAGTGTCACTATACAGTACCACTATATACAGTACGGGGGGGCTGGACCATGTCACAGACTACTGTGGTCACTCTATAAAGTACTGGGCGGGTAGGGTCAGGCCAGCCATCTCACCGGCAGATTATAGACTGTGTCACTAACTCACTATATACAGTACTGGGGGGGTTTAACAGTTTCACTATATACAGTAATAGGGGGTCAGACCATCTCACAGACTGTGGGCACAGGGTACCTCCTTTTGCAGACATGTAATCTGATTCACATTTTTTTTCTGTGTTAAATGTAAAAAATAAAATAAAAAAATGTATTAAATTCACCTTTTTTTGGAGGGGGAGGGGGGGGTGGGGGGGCCCTTCTTAGATTCTTGCACCTGGGCCCTGTGGTTTCTAGTTACGCCTGTGAGTCTAAGGTTCACTAACATCTAGATGTCAGATATTGCAGGTGCACTAAATGCCTCATATAATAGAGTTCTATGGGGGTGGGGGCTGAAAAATTCATGTAGCTTATTGCTTGAGTGTTAAATTGAATATCTGCTAAACAGGGTTCTGGTAAACCTTTGTTACCATTCACTTGTAATGCCTGATTGTGCTCTAATTCTTTGAACTGTGTGGTGATAATGATAACATACCCTGTGCTATCGGTTGTGCTCCATTTGTAATCTGGCTCCTTGGTACCACACTGATAACCATAAGAGTTCAATCACTTGCATGGGAAGAGACCTTGACAAAAGAGTGATGGGGGGTATCAGCTGTGTCAAGTATGTATAATGCTGCTCCCCACGATTCTGTTCTATATAGCCTTGCCAGAGATAGTGACTGCCACCTATGTGTGTGACTTCAATATTTTGGATCATAATGGTAAGAAGCTGGGACAACTGGAACTGAGACAACAGTTTAGAAGAATTAGGAAGAAACTCTCTGCACAGACTTTATCTCTGCACAATATGAAAGTTGGCGTGGGTTGAATACCTGGTTGCTATGGTAAGCACCCTGCTGCTAATCTGGATGCAGAATTCTGTGGTTCCCCACCCCCATTCTGTTGGATCCCTGTACAACAGTCAACATTTGGTTACATTTACAAAAATTTGATCTGGACACCTATACAAATCTCCTCACCTAAGATAACTGCAGTTTCAACGGAGACTTAAATTATAATTTGTTATAGCAGTGTGAGCCCATTTATCCTGTTTATACCCACCAGTTGTTATTGGTTTATATTTGCTCTGTGTGCGCTATGAAGTAGCTACTGAAGATCTGTCATGTTCTAGTGCTGTCGCTAATGATGATTTGGTGCTACATATTTGATAATGTATAGAATATTACTAGAGCTATATATGCATGTAGAAGAAAAATGACTAAATCAGTTCATTAATTTTAGCTTGTAACATCTATGTAATGAGATGCTCTTCATTTACTTTCTCATATAGCTAATTATTACCTAGCTGATATTTGTAGAACTAAGCTGTTGTTTTACTCTCTGAGCATATAGTTCATAGACATGAAAATATTTTTATTTTCTTATCTAGATAGTTGCAAAATCACTGCTTCCCTTTTTTATGTAGCTAACGGATATGACAATATTTTTTTCATGTAATTGGCAAGAGTCCATGAGCTAGTGACGTATGGGATATACAATCCTACCAGGAGGGGCAACGTTTCCCAAACCTCAAAATGCCTAAAATACACCCCTCACCACACCCACAATTCAGTTTTACAAACTTTGCCTCCTATGGAGGTGGTGAAGTAAGTTTTTGCTTAGATTCTACGTTGATATGCGCTTCTCAGCATTTTGAAGCCCAATTCCTCTCAGAGTACAGTGAATGTCAGAGGGATGTGAAGGGAGTATCACCTATTGAATGCATATTGCGCCATTCTTGGCGCGATAATTTTTTGGGCGTACATCCGATGACGCAAATTCGTCGTTTCCGGCATCTTAGTTGACGCCGAGTTCCTTGCACAAGGTTGTGTCTACAATGTTGCGAGTGTGTCATTTCCGGATGTTGTTAGCACCAAAAAAATTCAGTTGGCGTTGTGCGTCATACTTGGCGCCAAACAATTTCATTATTTAAAACCCCATTCCTATATGCCTTTTCTCTATGTCAGAGGGCTATACTGTTTGCATTTTCTTCCTATTCCTGAAACTGCCATATAAGGAAATTGATAATTTTTCTTTATATGTTGTTTTTTCTCTTACATTTGCAAGATGTCTCAATCTGATCTTGTCTCAGAAACCATTGTTGGAACCCTGCTGCCTGATAACAGTTCTACCAAAGCTAAGTGCATTTGTTGTAAATTTGTGGAGATTATATCTCCAGCTGTGGTATGTAATAGTTGCCATGATAAGCTTTTACATACAGAGAATGTGTCCATCAGTAATAGTACAATGCTTGTTGTTCCTTCAAAATCTAATGTACATGATATACCTGTGAATATAAAAGATTTTATTGCTGATGTGATTCAGAAGGCTTTTTCTGCCATCCCGCCTTCTAATAAACATAAAAGGTCTTTTAAAACTTCTCATAAAGTTGATGCATTTTCAAATGACTGACAATATACTAAATTATCTGATTTAGAATATCCTTCCTCAGATATTGACACTGACAAATCTACTTATTTATTTAAAATGGAGTATATTTTTTCCTTGTTAAAAGAGGTGTTGATTACATTGAATATTGAGGAAACTAGTCCTCTTGATATTAAAAATTATTAGTAAATGTTTAAATTCTGTTTATAAACCACCTGTGGTTACTCCAGAGGTTTTTCCAGTTCCTGACGCTATTTCTGATATGATTTCTAAGGAATGGAATAGGCCTGGTACTTATTTTATTCCTTCTTCAATGTTTAAAAAATCTTATCCTTTGTCAGCAGTTAGTTTGGAGTTTTGGGAAAAG
This sequence comes from Bombina bombina, assembly GCF_027579735.1. Lineage (NCBI taxonomy): Eukaryota > Metazoa > Chordata > Amphibia > Anura > Bombinatoridae > Bombina > Bombina bombina. The sequence goes on along the minus strand of NC_069500.1, from coordinate 663,020,801 downwards.
ATCCCCAAAGTTGATGGGGCTATTTCGACTCTTGCTTAACCTACTATTCCTATGGAAGATAGTACTTCTTTTAAAGACCCTTTAGATAGGAAACTTGAATCTTATCTAAGGAAAGCTTATTTATATTCTGGCTATCTTCTCAGGCCTGCCATTTCTATGGCTGATGTTGCAGCTGCATCAACTTTTTGTTTGGAAAGCTTAGCTGATTTGTCTAGCATTCACTTGCTTCAACATGCTAATCATTTTATCTGTGAACCCATTTTTGATATCATCAAAATTGATGTTAAATCTATGTCTTTAGCTATTTTAGCTAGAAGAGCTTTGTGGCTCAAATATTGGAATGCTGACATGGGCATCTATTTATCAAGCAGTCAACCACAAATACGCTGGAACTCCGCAGCATAATTATGGCAAGCCTAATTCCCCTTAGTTATCAAAGCCTACAGACCGGCAAAAGTAGAATTTTGTGACGTAACATACGATCCGCCGGTCTCATTCCGACACAGATCGATGCTTATGTCACTACAGATGTTCCCATTGCAAATTCGGCACTATCTGACTACTTTTGCTAGTTAACAAATGTCTACCAGGTACGCTCGCCACTATTCCGGCCCAGCGTACCTGGTTTTCAATCCGCCGCCCTGGAGATGGCAGATGCCATAGGAATCAATGGGAGTCTGAAAGCAGCGAAAGCTCATGTTCGCTGCTGCCCGATATCCCATTGATTCCTATGGTAAAGTTTACACCTAACACCCTAACATGTACCCCGAGTCTAAACACCCCTAATCTGCCGCCCCCTACACCGCCGCCACCTACATTATGTTATTAACCCCTAATCTGCTGCCCCGCCACCGCCGCCACCTACATTATACTTATTAACGCCTAATCTGCCCCCCTACACTGCCGCCACCTACATTATGTTATTAACCCCTAATCTGCCCCCCCTACACCGCCACCACCTACATTATGTTATTAACCCCTAATCTGTACCCCCTACACAGCCGCCACCTACATTATGTTATTAATCCCTAATCTGCCCCCCTTACACCGCCACCACCTACATAACACTTATTAACCCCTAATCTGCCGCCCCCAACGTCACTGCCACTATTTTAAATTTATTAACCCCTAAACCTAAGTCTAACCCTAACACCCCCTAACTTAAATCTAATTTAAATAAATATAAAAAAATTACTATCATTCACTGCATTATTCATTTTTAAAACTAAATACTTACTAATAGTTACATTGTAGCTAGTTTAGGGTTTATTTTTATTTTACAGGCAAGTTTGTATTTATTTTAACTAGGTAGAATAGTTATTAAATAGTTATTAACTATTTAATAACTAACTAGCTAAAATAAATACAAAAGTACCTGTAAAATAAAACCTAACCTAAGTTACAATTACACCTAACACTACACTATAATTAAATAAATTATCTAAATTAAATACAAATAACTAAATTAAATATAATAAACTAAATTAAATTAAATTATCTAAAAAAAAATAAAACAAACACTAAATTACAGAAAATAATAAACAAATTACAGAAATTTAAACTAATTACACCTAATCTAAGGGCCCTATCAAAATAAAAAAGCCCCCCTAAAATAAAAAACGCCCTAGCCTAAGCTAAACTACCAATAGCCCTTAAAAAGGCCTTTTGTGGGGCATTGCCCCAAAGTAATCAGTTCTTTTACCTGTAAAAAAAAATACAAACAACCCCCCAACAGTAAAACCCACCACCCACATAACCAACCCTCCCAAAAAAATACTAACTAAAAAAACCTAAGCTCCCCATTGCCCTTTTAAGGGCATTTGGGTGGGCATTGCCCTTAAAAGGGCAGTTAGCTCTTTTGCAGCCCAAAGCCCTAACCAAAAAATAAAACCCACTCAATACACCCTTAAAAAAACCTAACACTAACCCCCTGAAGATCGACTTACCAGGAGACATCTTCATCCAAGCCGAGCAGAAGTGGTCCTCCAGACGGGCAGAAGTCTTCATCTAGACGGCATCTTCTATCTTCATCCACCCGGCGTGGAGCGGCTCCATCTTCAAGACATCCGACGCGGAGCATCCTCTTCGGCCGACGACTACCCAACAAATGAAGGTTCCTTTAAGTGACGTCATCCAAGATGGCGTCTCTTAGATTCCGATTGGCTGATAGAATTCTATAAGCCAATCGGAATTAAGGTAGAAAAAATCCTATTGGCTGATGCAATCAGCCAATAGGATTGAACATCAATCCTATTGGCTGATTGGAACAGCCAGTAGAATGCGAGCACAATAACTATTCTACCTAGTTATAATAAATACAAACGTGACTGTAAAATAAAAATAAACCGTAAGCTAGATACAATGTAACTATTAGTTATATTGTAGCTATCTTAGGGTTTATTTTATAGGTAAGTATTTAGTTTTAAATAGGAATAATGTAGTTAATGATAATAATTTTATTTATATTTATTTAAATTAGATTTAAGTTAGGGGGTGTTAGGGTTAGACTTAGGTTTAGGGGTTAATAAATTTAATATAGTGGCAGCGACGTTGGGGGCGGCAGATTAGGGGTTAATAAGTGCTATGTAGGTGGTGGCGGTGTAGGGGGGCAGATTAGGGGTTAATAAGTATAATGTAGGTGGTGGTGGGCTCCGGGAGTGGCGGTTTAGGGGTTAATAACTTTATTTAGTTGTGGCGGTATAGGGGTAAAACAGTATAGTATAGTGTGGGTGTTTAGTGACAGTATACCAATAAAGCTGGGAAAAAGCTGAAGAGCAGCGGGATCGATGACTGTCAGTTAACAACAGCCGCTGCTCATCGCCCCGTACTTGGTGCACAGCTTTTTGACAGCTTTTTTGGTAACTTTGGAGAATGTATTCAGGTCCGCGGCAGCAATGTTAAGTGATCTTAGGCGAGCGTATTGGTGCCATCGAATGCAAGTAAGTTGACGGCTTGATAATTAGATGCCATGGTATCTAAGTCTAGATTACTATCTCTTTCTTTCCAAGGTAATAAGTTATTTGGTTCTCAGTTGCATTCGATTATTTCAACTGTCACTGGGGGGAAGGAGTTTTTTTTGCCTCAGGATAAAAGACCTAAGGGTAAATCTAAAGCTTCTAACCGTTTTCGTTCCTTTCGACAAAATAAGGAACAGAAACCTAATCCTTCCCCCAAAGAATCTGGTTACAATTGAACCTTTTTCAAGTTGGAGTAAATCCAAACCATTTAAAAAATCAAAGCCAGTCCCCAGGTCTGCATGAAGGTGCATCCCTCATTCCAGCTCAGCTGGTTGGGGGCAGATTAAGATTCTTCCAAAACATTTTGACAGATTCTGTTCAAAATCAATGGATTCAGAATATTGTCTCTCAAGGGTACCGAATAGGATTCAGAGTAAGACCTCCTGTGAGAAGATTTTTTCTCTCACGCATCCCAGCAAATCCAGTAAAGGCTCAGGCTTTTCTGAAGTGTGTTTCAGACCTGGAGTTTTCAGGGGTAATCATACCTGTTTCGTTTCAGGAAAAGGGTCTGGGGTTTTATTCAAATCTATTCATTGTCCCAAAGAAAGAAAATTCATTCAGGCCAGTTCTGGATCTGAAAATGTTTAATCATTATGTAAGAGTGCCAACTTTCAAAATGGTGACTTTAAGGACTATTCTGCCTTTTGTTCAGCAAGGGCATTATATGTCAACAATAGACTTACAGGATGCATATCTTCATATTCTGATTCATCCAGACCACTATCAGTTTCTGAGATTCTCTTTTCTAGACAAGCATTACCAATTTGTCGCTCTTCTATTTGGCCTAGTGACAGCTCCAAGAATCTTTTCAAAAGTTATCGGTGATGATATCTTGGTACTAGCTCAGTCTTTACATTCTGCAGAATCTCACACAAATCAACTAGTGTTGTTTCTTCAAGACATGGTTGGAGGATCAATTTACCAAAAAGTTCCTCAAACAAGGGTCACCTTTTTAGGTTTCCAGATAGATTTAGTGTCCATGACTCTGTCTCTAACAGACAAGTGACGATTAAAATTGGTTTCAGCTTGTCGGAACCTTCAGTCTCAATCATTCCCTGTAGTAGTTATGTGCATGAAAGTTTTAGGTCTCATGACTGCAGCATCAGACGCGATCCCCTTTGCTCATTTTCATATGAGACCTCTGCAACTTTGTATGCTGAACCAATGGTGCAGGGATTATACAAGGATATCACAATTAATATCCTTAAATCCCAATGTTTGACTCTCTCTGACTTGGTGGTTAGATCACCATCGTATAGTTCAAGGGGCCTCTTTTGTTTGTCCAACCTGGATTGTACTGTGATCACCACAGATGCAAGTCTTTCAGGTTGGGGAGCTGCCTGGGGATCTCTGACAGTACAAGGGGTTTGGAAATATCAAGAAGCGAGGTTACCAATCAATATTTTAGAACTCCGTGCTATTTCCAGGGCTCTTCAGGTTTGGCCTCTGTTGAAGAGAGAACCGTTCATTTGTTTTCAGACAGACAATATCACAACTGTGGCATATGTCAATCATCAGGGTGGGACTCACAGTCCCCAAGCTATGAAAGAAGTGTCTGGGATATTAGTTTGGGGCGGAATCCAGCTCCTGTCTAATTTCTACGGTTCATATCACAGGTATAAACAATTGGGAAGCGGATTATCTCAGCCGTCAGAATTTACATCCAGGGGAGTGGTCAGATGTGGGGTCTTCCAGAAATAGATCTGATGGCTTCCCATCTAAACAAGAAATTACCCAGGTACCTGTCCAGGTCCAGAGATCCTCAGGCGGAAGCAGTGGATGCGTTAGCAGTTCCTTGGTGTTACCAACCTGCTTATATCTTCCCACCTCTAGTTCTTCTTCCAAGAGTGATTTCCAAGATCATCATGGAACAATTGTTTGTGTTGCTGGTATCTCCAGCATGGCCTCACAGGTTCTGGTATGCAGATCTTGTTAAGATGTTCAGTTGCCAACCTTGGCCACTTCCACTAAGGCCAGACCATCTGTCTTAAGGTCCATTTTTCCATCAGGATCTCAAATCATTAAATTTGAAGGTATGTACATTGAACGCCTAGTGCTTAGTCATTGAAGTTTCTCTGACTCAGTGATTAATACTATGTTACATGCTCATAAATCTGTTTCTAGGAAGATTTATTATCAAGTTTGGAAGACTTATATTTCATGGTGTTCTCATAAATTCTCCCGGCATTCTTTTAGAATTCCTAGAATTTTACAGTTTCTTCAGGATGGTTTGGATAAGGGTTTGTCTGCAAGCTTCTTGAAGAGACAAATCTCTGCTCTTTATTTCACAGAAAGATTGCTTAGCTTCCTGATATTCACTGTTTTGTACAGGCTTTGGTCCATATTAAGCCTGTAATTAAATCAATCTCTGCTCCTTGGAGTCTTATTTTGGTTTTGAAGGTTTTACAGGCTCCTCTGTTTGAACCTATGCATTGTTTGGGCATTAAACTACTTTATTGGAAAGTGTTGTAACTTTTGACCATCTCTTCTGCTAGAAGAGTTTCCAAATTATCTGCTCTTTCTTGTGAATCTCCTTTTCTGATTTTCCATCAGGATAAGGCAGTTTTGCGGACTTCATTTAAATTTCTACCTATGGTCGTGAATTCTTACAACATTAATAGAGAAATTGTTGTCCCTTCTTTGTGTCGTAATCCTAAGAATTTTTTGGAGAGATCCTTGCATTCTTTGGATGTGGTAAGAGGTTTGAAATATTATGTTGAAGCTACTAAAGATTTCAGGAAGACTTCTAGTCTATTTGTTATCTCTTCTGGTTCTAGGAAAGGTCAGAAGGCTTCTGCCATTTCCTTGGCATCTTGGTTAAAGCTTTTCATTCATCAGGCTTATTTGGGGTCGGGTCAGGCCCCGCCTCAGAGAATTGCAGCTCATTCTACTAGATCAGTCTCCACTTTGTGGGCTTTTAAGAATGAAGCTTCAGTTGATCAGATTTGCAAAGCAGCAACCTGGTCTTCTTCGCATACATTTACTAAATTCTACCGTTCTGATGTATTTGCTTCTTTGGAAGCAGTTTTTAGTAGAAATGTTTTTCAGGCAGCTGTTTCAGTTTGATTCCTCTGCTTATGTTTGAGTTTTTTATTTTCATTATGAGAATAAAACTTATATTTTGGGTTGTGTATTAATTCCACAGCGTAATTGTGGCGAGCCTGATTCCCCTTATTTATCAAACCCTACAGACCGGCAAAGTAGAATTTTGTGACGTAACATACGACCCGCTCCGCCGGTCAAAGTCCAACACAGATCGATGCTTACGTCACTACAGATGTTCCGAATGATAATTCGGCACTATCTGACTACATTTGCTAGTTATCACATTTCTACCAGGTATGCTCGCCACTATTCTGACCCAGCATACCTGTTTTTTTGCCATAGGAATCAATGGAAGTCTGAAAGCAGCAAAAGTTCATGTTCGCTGCTGCCCGATATCCCATTGATTCCTATGGGAGAATAAAAGTTATGTTTACACCTAACACCCTAACATATACCCTGAGTCTAAAAAACCCTAATCTGCCGCCCGACACCGCCTCCACCTACATTATACTTATCAACCCCTAATCTGCCCCCCCACACCGCCACCACCTACATTATGTTATTAACCCCTATTCTGCCCCCTCTACACTGCCGCCACCTACATAACACTTATTAACCCCTAATCTGCCCCCTACACCAACGCCACCTACCTACATTTATTAACCCCTAATCTGCCGTCCCCAACGTCGCCGCCACTATATTCAATTTATTAACCCTTAAACCTAAGTCTAACCCTAACACCCCTTAACTTAAATCTAATTTAAATAAATATAAATAAAATTACTAACATTAACTACATTATTCCTATTTAAAACTAAATACTTACCTATAAAATAAACCCTAAGATAGCTACAATATAACTAATAGTTACATTGTAGCTAGCTTAGGTTTTTTTTTATTTTACAGGCAAGTTTGTATTTATTTTAACTTGGTAGACTAGTTATTAAATAGTTATTAACTATTTAATAACTACCTAGCTAAAATAAATACAAAAGTACCGGTAAAATAAAACCTAACCTAAGTTACAATTACACCTAACACTACACTATAATTAAATAAATTAACTAAATTACATACAATTAACTAAATTAAATACAATAACCTAAATTTAATGAAATTAGCTAAAGTACAACCCCCCCCACTAAATTACAGAAAATAATAAACAAATTACAGAAATATAAACTAATTACACCTAATCTAATAGCCCTATCAAAATAAAAAAGCCCCCCCAAAATTAAAAAAAAAAAACCCTAGCCTAAACTAAACTACCAATAACCCTTAAAAGTAATCAGCTCTTTTACCTGTAAAAAAAAATATAAACAACCCTCCCAACAGTAAAACCCACCACCCACACAACCAACCCCCTCCCAAAAAATACTAACTAAAAAAACCTAACCTCCCCATTGCCATGAAATGGGTATTTGGATGGGCATTGCCCTTAAAAGGGCAGTTAGCTCTTTTGCAGCCTAAGTCCTAACCTAAAAATAAAACCCACCCAATACACCCTTAAAAAATTGAACTTCAATCCTATTGGCTGATTGGAACAGCCAATAGGATTGAGCTTGTATTCTATTGGCTGTTCCAATCAGCCAATAGGATTGAAGTTCAATCCTATTGGCTGATTGCATCAGCCAATAGAATTTTTTCTACCTTAATTCCGATTGGCTGATAGAATTCTATCAGCCAATCGGAATCTAAGGGACGCCATCTTGAATGACATTACTTAAAGGAACCTTCATTCATCGGGTAGTTGTCGGCCGGATGCTCCGCGTCGGATGTCTTGAAGATGGACCCGCTCCGCGACGGATGGATGAAGATAGAAGATGCCGTCTGGATGAAGACTTCTGCCGTCTGGAGGACCACTTCTGCAAAGCTTGGATGAAGACTTCTGCCCGTCTGGAGGACCACTTCTGCCCGGCTTGGATGAAGACGTCTTAGGTATTTTTAAGGGTGTATTGGGTGGGTTTTATTTTTAGGTTAGGGCTTTGGGCTGCAAAAGAGTTAACTGCCTTTTTAAGGGCAATGCCCATCCAAATGCCCCTTTCAGGGCAATGGGGAGCTTAGGTTTTTTTTAGTTAGTTTTTTTTTGGGGGGGTTGGTTGTGTGGGTGGTGGGTTTTACTGTTGGGGGGTTGTTTGTATTTTTTTTTACAGGTAAAAGAGCTGATTACTTTGGGGCAATGCCCCACAAAAGGCCCTTTTAAGGGCTATTGGTACTTTAGTTTAGGCTGGGGGTTATTTTTATTTTGAGGGGGCTTTTTATTTTGATAGGGCTATTAGATTAGGTGTAATTAGTTTAAATTTCTGTAATTTGTTTATTATTTTCTGTAATTTAGTGTTTTTTGTTTTTGTACTTTAGCTAATTTAAGTTAGGTTATTGTATTTAATTTAGTTAATTGTATTTAATTTATTTAATTGTAGTGTAGTGTTAGGTATTATTGTAACTTAGGTTAGGTTTTATTTTACAGGTACTTTTGTATTTATTTTAGCTATGTAGTTATTAAATAGTTAATAACTATTTAATAACAATTCTACCTAGTTAAAATAAATACAAACTTGCCTGTAAAATAAAAATAAACCCTAAGATAGCTACAATGTAACTATTAGTTATATTGTAGCTATCTTAGGGTTTATTTTATAGGTAAGTATTTAGTTTTAAATAGGAATAATGTAGTTAATGATAGTAATTTTAGTTATATTTATTTAAATTAGATTTAAGTTAGGGGGTGTTAGGGTTAGACTTAGGTTTAGGGGTTATTAAATTTAATATAGTGGCAGCGACGTTGGGGACGGCATATTAGGGGTTAATAACATAATGTAGGTGGCGGCGGTGTAGGGGACAGCAGATTAGGGGTTAATAACATAATGTAGGTGGCGGCGGTGTAGGGGGTGGCAGATACTGCTGGCCCCCAATATCGCTACTAATAAAATAAACCTAATAACCCCTAAACCGCCGACCCCCACATCGCTAATAATAAAATAAGCCTATTAACCCCTAAACTGCCACCCCCCCACATCGCTACCAATAAAATAAACCTATTAACCCCAAAACCGGCAACCCCCCACACTAATGAAATAAACATATTAACACCTAAACCGTCTTCTCCCACAATGCAATAAACATAATTAAACTATTAACCCCTAACCCCCACAGCGCAAATAACTAATTTAATCACTAAGACCCCTAACCTAACACCCCCTAAACACCCACTAAGACCCCTAACCTAACACCCCCTAAATTAACCCCAATTACATAAAATAAAAAAATACTAAGTTAATATTAAAATAAAAGATTCTAACATTACTTAAAAAAAACTAAGATTAAATTAAAATAAATAAATCTAAACTTACAAAAAATAAAAAAGTCTAAAATTACAGAAAAAAATAAACCAAATTATCAAAAATAAAAAAATTAAATCTAATCTAATACCCCTATAAAAATATAAAAGCCTCCCCAAAATAATTGTATATTTTCTAAATGTTACATCTTAAATATTAAAACACTCATATGCTTGTAGCAAAAAACATTTCACAGCAAAATCAAAGCATTGCAATGTTAAAGGTATACAATGCCAGTGCATATATGTAATAATAATACTGCTACCCTGATTTGCAGATTAGTTTATCTCATTCACAATAGACAGATTATGGGGGATATTTATCAAGATGTCAACCACAAATACGCTGGAATTCCGCAGCGTAATTGTGGCGATCTTGATTCGACCTAGTTATCAAAGCCTACAGACCGGCAAAAGTTGAAATCTGTGACATAACATATGATCCGCCAGTCTCAATCCGACACAGATTGATGCTTACATCTCTACAGATGTTCCGAATACACATTCGGCACTATTTGACACTTTTTTAAAGTTATCAAATAGTTAACTGGTACGCTCGCGGCTATTCCAGCCCAGCGTAACTGGTTTTCAATCTGCTACCCTGGAGGCCGCGGATGCCATAGGAATCAATGGGAGTCTGGGAGCAGCGAAAACTTATGTTCGATGCTGCCAGATATCCCATTGATTTCTATGGTGGAAAACCAGTAAAGTTTACACCTAACACCCTAACATAAACCCTGAGTATAAACACCCCTAATCTTCCACCCCCGACATCGCCGCCACCTACATAATGTTATTAACCCCTATTCTGCCACTCCCGGACCCCACCGCAACTAAATAAAAGTATTAACCCCTATTCTGCTGCTCCCGGACCCCACCACAACCAAATAAAAGTATTAACCTCTATTCTGCCATTCCCGGACCCCACCGCAACTAAATAAAAGTATTAACCCCTATTCTGCCTCTCCCGGATCCCGCCACAACTAAATAAAAGTATTAACCCCTAAACCCCTGGCTTCCCACATCACTTTCACTAACTAAACCTATTAACCCCTAAACCGCCAGCCTCCCACATTGCCATAAACTAAATTAAGCTATTAACCCCTAAACCTAACAACCCGCTAACTTTACATTAAAATTACAACATCCCTATCTTATAATAAATTAAAACTTTCCTGTAGAATTAAAAGAAACTATATTAAACTATTAATTAACCTACCCTAGCTATTATACTAAAATTACATTAAACTGCCAATTAAATTAACTATATTACATATTAAAAAACCTAACCCTACCCAAATTATTTAAATCTACAAAAAAAATTACTAAGTTTAAAAAAAAAAAAAAAAAACTGTTAAAAAACCCCCCCACTAAGTTAAACCCCCCCCCCACAGTATCAAAAATAAAAATGAATTACACCTAATCTAATAGCCCTATCAAAATAAAAAAAGCCTCCCCAAAATAAAAAAAAACCCTAGCCTACAAAAAACTACCAATGGCTTTTAAAAGGGCCTTTTGCGGGGCATTGCCCCAAAGAAATCAGCTCTTTTACCTGTTACCCAACAGTAAAACCCACCACCCACACAACCAACCCCCCAAATAAAAACCCTATCTAAAAAAAACTAAGCTCCCCATTGCCCTGAAAAGGGCATTTGTATGGGCATTGCTCTTAAAAAGGCTTTTAACTCTTTTACTGCTCAGACCTTACTCTAAAAATAAAACCCAACCAAAAAAAACCTTAAATAAACCTAACACTAACCCCCAATGATCCATTTACAGTTCTTGAAGTTCCGCTTGAAGAATCCATCCAGCCAGCAAGAAGTCTTCATCCGGGCGGCAAGAAGTCTTCATCCGGGGCGGCCTCTTCCATCTTCACCCAGCCGGCGAAGTCTTAATCCATGCGGCCTCTTCTATCTTCATCCACCCGGCACGGAGCGGGTCGAGGAGTTGCGGGATAGGGGTTAAACATTTTAGTATAGTGTCAGTGTTTGGTGACAGGTTATAAATAAAGTTGGAAAAAGCCGAATAGCAGCGAGATCGATGACTGTTAGTTAACAACAGTTCGCTTCTCATCACCCCGTAGATGGTGCACGGCTTTTTGCTGGCTTTTTTTATAAATATGGAGATCGGATTCAGGTTCGCGGCCATGATGTTAGGCGATGTTAGGCAAGTGTATTGCTGCCGGCGAATGCAACAAAGTTGACGGCTTGATAGATAGGCCCCTTTGTTCAGATCTAAATTTTGTAAAGAAAAAAGGAAAAGGAAAAGAAAAAAGGGAAAAAAAAACATTAACACAAAGAAATCGGAAAATATTAAAATGAAGAAAGAAGAACCAATGCTAAAAGTGTACTTCTGTATACCAGTATATGCATTAAGAATACCATGTGGGGTGCCTGTTTGTAGGGAAAAAATCCAGTATGCTTCTTTTCTATTTAACTTCACAAGTCTATCACCTCCTCTTATATTATTGCTAGGTGCCCAGTCAATAGACTGAAAGTAAAAGGCATTATTCAAAGCAAAATCACCATGTGACTTAAAATGCTTTGTGACAGGGGTTTTAGGTATATCAGCCTTGAAAGAACTAATATGCTCTCTAATACGATCCTTTAAAAAGCGGGTCGTACGTCCAGTGTTTTGTTTTTTGCAAATATTACATGTAAATAAATACACCACATATCTGGAATTGCAAGTTAAATGACCAAGTATTTTATATTTTTCATTTGTAACACTTGAAATATATTCATCCCCTCTAAGTACATAACTACAGCTCATACAAGGGGAGGTACCACACTTGAAGAAGCCCTTCTTGGGATGTAACCAACTTTTAGTTAGGTATCCCTTGTTAGAGAAATCTCTTTTAAGAATCTCTTCAATTGTTTTAGTCCTTCTGGACACCCAGTGTATCCCTTCTTTAGTTACACATTCCCCTATAATGGGATCATTTTCTAAAATGGGTATAGCTCTATGTATAATGTTACAAATATCACTATATTGCTTACTATACATTGTTATGAATCTAAATGGGCTATTCTCTTTTCTGCCTACAGACATTTTTTTGTCTTTTAATAAGTGAGATCTATACATTTTACCAACCTCCTGTTTAATGTTATTCAAAATACCCATATCGTAACCCCTCATATTTAGTCGGCTAACTTATCCGCTTGTCTGTTTCAACTAGTTGTTTCAGTACAATTTTGTCTTAAAAAAATAAATTGACCTTTTGGTGGTGTGAATTAGCCCTTAAAATAGTATTACCGGCAATTGGTTTCCTATATGTCTCAGTTTTCAAGGTTCTACTATTTGTATCCAAACTAACCAATAAATCCAAAAATGGAATACATTTGTCAGAAAAACTCAAACGTAAACTTAAGGTTAATCTCATGTCATTGAGATACTTAACAAAGTCCAACATCAAATCGTCAATGTAACGTGAAAAGAACTTGATATTGGACTTAAAAGGATTATTTCGTGAAAAGATTTTATCAATTTCTAAACTATTGAGGTACAAATTGGCATATGAGAGCGCAAATTTTGTCCCCATTGCCATACCACATTGTTGTACATAAAAAGAACCCTTAAATGAAAAGTAGTTATGAGTAAGTAAAAAGAAAACTGCATGTCTAATAAATTGAATATAAACCTCATCATAATCAGTATATAAACCAAGCATACGTATCAGAGCCTCTATTCCCATTTCATGTGGAATACAAGAATACAAGGAAGTGATGTCTATTGTTAGTAGCATGTCACCTTCCTGTATATCGATATTCCCTAGCAATGTCAACAAATGTTTGGTATCTCTGATGTAGCCTGGAGATTGTTGTACAATGGGCTGTAACATAGAATCAACATAGGCACTAAGTTTCTCACCCAAAGTACCTACCCCAGAGATAATAGGATTCCCTGGTGGAGATGTTAAAGTTTTATGCACTTTGGGTAAGTGCTTAAATACAGGTATTTGTGGTTCTTGTACCCTCAAGTATTCCATTGTACTTAAAGTGATATTGCCCTTATCTCTTGCCTCATCCAGGAATAAATTCCATTGCCTCTTAAATTTGATAGTCGGATAAAAGGTAATTCTCTTGTAAGTAAAGGCTGTGACACACTGCAAGCGGAGCGGCGCGCAGCGTGTACATGCAGCTGTGTGCGCTCAGTGTGTCCTGCCTTTTCATCTCTGAGCACTCTGCTGCATCAGGTTGCGTAGCTAAGTGCTCAGAGATGAAATATTTGAACTTCAGAAGCGATGCGACGCGGAGCGAAGCAGCTGCTTTGCCTCGCACCGCATTGCTTGCAGTGTGTCACAGCCTTAAGACTATTATTAAGTTGTCGATTAGCTTTGTCTATATAGTGACAACGGTCCTGTATTACAACAGAGCCACCTTTATCCGACTTAGAGATGACTAAGTTCTTATTGTTTTGCAATTTCTTAATTGCAAAATACCGTTTTACATTACATCAATGTGTGTGGCCTGAATATACAGTTTGCAATTGGAATTGCTGGTTATACGCATTACCTGGGCCATCATTTACTAACCTGTTTATTTAGCATTGTGGTTGGTACTTTCACTGTCATATCAGACCCGGACAAAGGGTCAGCTTATACATTTTAAAGGAACTGTAATAATCTTGGGACACTGAGTCTATCGCTATTGTGACAGTGAGAGTTGCATTTGTGTTTTTTTGACATTTATTTTATTAGTAGCGATGTGGGGGGCCAGCAGTTTAGGGGTTAAAAGTTTTATTATAGTAGTAGCGATGTGGGGGGCCGGAATTTTAGGGGTTAATATGTTTATTTAGGTGTTAGTGATGTGGGGGGGGGTGTCAGTTTAGGGGTTTATAGGTTTTTTAGTGTTGGCTATGTGGGGTGGTCGTCGGATTAGCGGTTAATAGGTTTAATATAGTATTTGCAATGCGGGGGTGGCGGTTTAGGGGTTAATAGGTAGTTTATAGGTGTTAGTGTACTTTGTAACATTTTAGTTATGAGTTTTATCAATCATTTTTGTTTCGCAAAATCTATAACTCCTGGATAGTGGAATGGATCGCGGCGGTATAGACTATAATGATAGCATTATAGCTGGACCGAACAACCTGTAATACGGGCGCAATGAAAACCCACACTCAAAAGTAATTTTTTGAGTGCGGAATGAAGAGTTGCGTAAAGGCTAAAATGCTAGCGGTATAGCTGTACCGCCGTGACTCGTAATACGGGAGACCTGCATATTCCTCGCACAATTGCCAATTTTTCGGCAGTAAAGCCGTACCACACAACTTGTAATTTTGCTGAATGTTCTTTATTTCATTGTGTAGGAGATCTTTGGGAAATTATCTAGATTTTCCTTGTGCAGTTGTTATTGTACCTTAACTAATATATCCTACAGCTTATATGTATCTTTTGAACTGAATGGAAGCAACTTTAAGTTAATTAACAGGGGTTTGTAATAATATAGTATTCCTTAGATATTAATATCTGGTCTTGTTTCAACCAACTTTTTCCACCCACTACTTGTACTTTAGCATGATAGTTGTAACCCTGCTGTCAGTAGCCGTTATAGTTTGGTAAGGTTAGCAATTAAAAGTACCCAATTATAGTAGGGAATACATATTTTACCTATTTTTAAAGGAAGGAAAAGGAGCTTTATATAATTTTGCAGCACAATTGAATCCATATAGATCCTTTGTGATTTGTTGTGATAATTATGTAGCTCAGCATTTTCCTTTTGCTCTTTATGTGCTATGTTACTATACATGTCCTAATATGCTCATAGCTATTTTAGTATAGTGCTTCTTTCTGGGTATGACTATACATATTTAACAGATTTCTATTATAATGCTAATAGGTTTCAAACTTTCAACTCTGATTTTTTAAACCTGTATATTAGATTCTTAATCTGATGAGAAAACTTACTTTAACTAGGCTTGCTAGTTCTCTTTAATGTATGGAAATATCTCGGTAGAGGCCCAAGAGTGGCCCAGACTAAGTGGGTCTTAGAGTGGCCCATACTGCAGTTACATAAGTATTACTTTATATATTTAAAAAATGAGAAGGTTGATTAGAGCTCTTAATGGTTTAAAATGTGATACTCCCACACTTTTGGACCTCACATTTCTGTTACTAGAACTGAGATAATATAGATTTGAATTGAGGTAATTGAGGTATAAATGCTGTCACATTTCTGTTCTTTATTGTACTGTACAAATATGTTGTAATAATAGATAGATAGATAGATAGATAGATAGATAGATAGAAGATAGACAAATAGATAGATAGATAGATAGATGACAGATAGATAATACATATATAGATAGATAGATATAACAACACTCTCTCCTTTGCACTTGACACTCTCGCTCCGCCCCAACTTCGCAAAGCCCCACGTCATCAGCTCCAGCCCTGGCACTCCCAGCAAACATGTCACCTACAAAAATGCTCCCGCACTGCTGAATGTGCCTGGAGGAAATCCCACTCTGCACTATAAGTTCATTCTTTACTCTTACACCTCTGCCCTTCACTTAGCTAAGCAAACCTACTTCTCTTCTCTTATATCCACTCACTCCTCAAACCCTAAAAGACTCTTCTCCATTTTCAACTCTCTCCTCTACCCACCTGCACCCCCTCCCCTCATCTGCATTCAGGGCTCAAGACCTGGCTGACTACTTTTTCAATAAAACACTTGCCATCCGAAGAAACATCCCAACCCAAGCCTGCAATCTCCCAACTTCACTCCCAGTCTCCCCCTCTGCTACTTTCTGCACCCTCCTCCCAACCACTGAGAGTGAAGTGGCTTCCCTATTGTCTTCCTCACACCTCACTACCTGCCCACTTGACCCTATTCCTTCACATCTAATACCTTCTCTGTCTCCCACCCTCACTCCGGCTCTTACTCACATATTCAACCTATCCCTTTCTACCGGCTTATTACCTGCCTCCTTCAAACATGCAAAGGTCACCCCCATCTTCAAAAAACCCTCCCTTGACCCTAACTCTCCTGCAAACTACCGCCCCATATCACTGCTCCCGCTAGCTTCAAAAATCCTTAAAAAAACTAGTTTTCGACTGCCTAGCCCACTTCCTGTCTTCAAACTCATTGCTCGACCCCCTGCAATCTGGATTCCGTCCCCAACACTCAACTGAGACTGCCCTCACCAAGGTTACAAACAATCTCCTTTCTGCTAAAAACAAAGGCTACTACTCTATACTCATCTTACTTGACCTCTCTGCTGCCTTTGACACTGTTGACCATCCCCTTCTCCTATGGACTCTTAGCTCTCTTGGGCTCTGTGACAGTGCACTCTCCTGGATTCACTCTTATCTCTCTAACAGATCCTTCTCCATCTCTTTTGCTGGTGACTCCTCCTCTCTATTGCCTCTGTCTGTTGGAGTACCTCAAGGCTCTGCCCTGGGTCCTCTACTCTTCTCTATTTAAACTTCTTCACTGGGTAAACTTATCAACAGCTATGGCTTCAACTATCACCGCTATGCTGATGATACCCAGATCTACATTTCCACCCCTGCACTCTCTCCTTCTGTCAATTCTCACATCAGCAACTGATTATCTGGCATTTCCTCCTGGATGGCATCCCACCACCTAAAAATCATGTTCAAGACCGAACTACTTCTAATCCCCCCCTCTAACTCTACTCTATTTTTTTTTTTTTTACTTTTTATTAGAAGAAAATACTCACAATACAATATTCCAGATAATGTCTAAGTGAAGACTGTTATACAATCAACAATAAGGTATACATTTAGAAACTGTCAGTCCATATATTGGCAAGTGGAAAAAGAACTTGAAAAAAAGGGGGGGACATCAATTGGATGCTGGAAGCCTGAGAGTTCCGATTGGCTTCTTTCACACATACTTATCCATATCCAATAGTCCATATGGGGCTATCTTCAGAGAGTGAAAGTGGCGTTAAATATAGGGTCCATATATATTAGCCAATTCAATAACTACAAGTTCGACAAACATTTTACGCAACAAGGTCTAGTAATCATGCGGTATAGACAACTATATTATATACTTTTTATAGAAAGCAACAAGCCATTCCATTCCAACTAATCTCCCCCTACGGAGGAGAGATGTAAGGTGTGAAAAGGGGGGGGGGAGGGAAGGGGGGGTCCGATTGGAACTCTCTTCTAGTTTTTAATTTTTCCATCACTGTTGGCGGCACCACTATCTTCCCATCACAGCAAGTCTGCTGCCTCGGAGTCACAATTGACTCAAATCTGTCCTTCATTCCCCACATCCGATTTCTCTCTTCATCCTGCCGCAACCACCTATGCAATATCTCCAAAATTTATCCATTTCTGAGTGCTGAAAGTACTAACAGCAAATCCACTCCCTGGTAATTTCCCAACTTGACTACTGTAATAACTTACTAACTGGCCTCCCTCTCTCCCACCTATCTCCCCTTCAATTCATCCTAAATGCATCTGCCAGGCTAATCCACCTCTCTCGATGCTCTGTGTCTGCTGCACCTCTCTGCGGGTCCCTTCACTGGCTCACCATTCACAGCAGAGTTAAATTCAAAATTCTCACCCTGACCTTCAAAGCCCTCACCAATGCTGCCCCATCCTACCTATCCTCACGCATCAACAAATATACTCCAGCCCACTCCCTAAGATCCAACAATGACCTGCTCCTTGCGTCCTTTACCATCACCTCTTCTCATGCTAGACTACAGGACTTCTCTCATGTGGCACTAACCCTCTGGAACGCACTTCCAGGGGCAAAACTACAGGGGGTGCAGAGGTCACAATTGCATGTGACATGATGCTTCACTAGTGTTTCTGATTATAGGGGTTAATCTTTTACCCATTGGTGTTTATGTGTGTGTGTGTACGTGTGTGTGTGAGTGTGTGTGTGTATGTGTGTATGTATGTATGTGACTGTGTGTGTATTTATGCATGTATGTGTGTGTTTATGTTTGTGGAACCAGCAAATTACAGACCTTGTTACTACAGCATGGGGGGGAGGGGGTAAACAGTGTCACTATACAGTACCACTATTTATAGTATGGGGGGGACTGGACTATGTCACAGACTACTGTGGTCACTTTATAAAGCACTGGGGTGGGTAGGGTCAGGCCAGCCATCTCACCGGCAGATTACAGACTGTGTCACTGACTCACTATATACAGTACTGGTGGGTTAAACAGTGTCACTATATACAGTAATAGGGGGTCAGACTATCTCACAGACTGTGGGCACAGGGTACCTCCTTTTACAGACGTAATCTGATTCACATTTTTTTCTGTGTTAAATGTTAAAAAAAAAAAAGATATGTATCAAATTCACTTATTTTTTTGGGGTGGGGGGCCCTTCTTAGATTTTTGCACCTGGGCCCTGTGGTTTCTAGTTATGCCTCTGTGCACTTCCTCAAGATGTCAAACTTTCCCCTAACCTCTCCTCCTTTAAACGTTCCCTAAAGACCTTTTTGTTCAGGGAAGCGTATCACCCAACTCATTAACAAATGAACTTCACTTACCTAACAGTTGCCCTCATCTATCTCCTCACTTATATCATTCTCACCTTTGCAGTCCCCACCTCATGTTTCCCATCCTCCTACCCATCTAGATTGTTAGTTCTTACGGGAATAGGACCCTCAATTCCCCCTGTATTAGTCTGTAAAATGTTGTCTTTTGTATTTTATTGTATTGTTTCTCTGTTGTACTTTTATCCTTGTACCAATGGACAGCGCTGCAGAATCTGTTGGTGCTTTATAAATAAAGAATAATAATAATAGATAGATAGATAGATAGATAGATAGATAGATAGATAGATAGATAGATGATAGATATAAAACATTTAATAAATTTATTAAAAGTTACATTTTTATCTGACCCTTTGGAACAAATTACCTGTTTTCAAATCCAGACGGCCTCTTTCTGCCTTCAAAGGTCAGATTTGAATTTTATCAAGTACTATTATTTGTTAAGGTAAAATTGATGGCGAAAATCTGTTGAAAAGTCCAATGTCTTGACAAAGTCCGCAGAAGTCAGACAAAACGTGTAGACAGGGACGGTCTACATATGGTACTACCACTGCAGGAGAAGAGATTGATCTAAAGACTGTTATTAATGGACTACACACACAAACGGAGGTACATAGTGCTGCGCATGAGAGCACCCACCCGGACATTGAAAACTACTGATTGTGTGTTGTCAAATGGCACTTTTAATTTTACCCTCCTGTAAGTGCAACTGATTATATGCTCATAGTAAAGTTGCAAAACCTTTTACCTTGAGTCGTGGTTGCGCTCTATTTTGTTCTTGTGTTTCCAGTATTACACAGTCTGAACACTCCTTAGTGCTCAGTGAATGGAGAAGCTGCACCATTGACCAAACAGAGTGGGAGGTTTTTTACCTGCCAGAAGCCAAGATCTTCCAAGCATATCTATTAAGCAAATCTATCATACTTAGTCACAGAAGCTAAGTGCAGTCAGTGTATGTTTTGAGTCATATCCCCAATTCAAACCCCAAATAGTAATTATTATTACATAATAAGTATTATCATCATTATTATTATTTTTATATACTCATGATTACTATATCTTGGATATTTGAATTAATATATGGTTTTATACTATTATTTTAATTGATTAGAATATACTTTCCAACTATACACTTTGACTACATTATAGTCTATCATAGAATTTTCTAGTTAGCGCAGCTTGTTTTGTTTTTGGTTATAATTTTATATATATACTTTAAACAACTTTCCAACTTATTTTTATCATCAAATTTGCTTTGTTCTCTCTGTATTCTTTATTAAAAGCTTAATCAGAAGATATAATCTTGAAGACTGTCTCTTATCTCAGTGCATTTTGACAGTTTTTCAAAGCTAGACAGCGCTAGTTCATGTGTGCCATATAGATAACAGTGTGCTTACTCCTGTGGAAGCATTTATGAGTCAGCACTGATTGACTAAAATGCAAGTCTGTCAAAAGAACTGAGTTTAGGGGAAGTCTGCAGAGGCTTAGATACAAGGTAATCAAAGAGGTAAAAAGGTATATTAATATAACAGTGTTGGTTATGCAAAATTGGGGAATAGGTAATAAAGGGATTATCTATCTTTTTAAACAATAAACATTTTTAAGTAGACTGTCCCTTTATGTATACAATTGTGACATACAATAATCAGAATACATTTAAATAAATCATAAAGGATAGAGGGCCCTGCCCTTGAGCCACTGTAATCTGCAAACCATCTTTAAGTAAGATGATCAACAGGACAGGTGGACTTGTGAACTGACATCGGCCCCATTTATCAAAGATTCAACATTTAGACAATCAGCGGTTTCAGTACGTCCACTTAACTTCGCTGCAGCAATTACACATCTAACTTTAAAATCAAATCTGACTTGAAAGCATTGATGGCGCGAATATATATATATATATATATACAGTATATATATATATATATATATATATATATATATATATATAGTATAAGCTCCTAAGTGGTATTATAATTAAAATATTTGTATAAAATTATCAGAGTTGCAGGACCATTTTACAGTATTATTTTTTTTTGTACCACAAATCTTAAAATATCTAATGGTTAATTACTACATCTGAGAGAGTTATAGGTTGGTTTATCTTGATTTAAAGAGTGTAATTACAAAGTTTATTATAAAAAAATTTGTAAAACATTGCATTTGCATCTTTAAAATTACAAACATTTTATTTGATGCATTTTGCTGCAAATATTTTTATGACAGTTTGTACATGAGTTTTAAAGTTCAAGGGACATTAAACACTAAGGGCTTATGTTATCACGGGGCACAATAAGCTATATTGCGACTGTTCTAACTAGTGCACATATTACAAGCTGAAAGTAAACATATATAAATGTCTAAATATGTATATGTGAGTATATATATATTTGTATAAATGTATATACATGTGAATTTTTGTGTTTACATGTGTAAATATGTAAATACATACATATATACACATTCATAAACATATATACACACACACATATATATATATATATATATATATATGTGTGTGTATATATATATATATAAGTAAGCAAGTTCAACATACACTTTAGAGCCCTTTCCAGTTAATTAACTTTAGACTTGAAAAATATTTTTTTACATTTTAATATGTTATAAAGTGCTTTACTGTGTTTTTACTATAAATATTTTACATTTCAACGTTTTTCACTTAGAAGAAAATGTTCTTTGTATTTTTAAATATTTAATTATATATATATCTGTATTTCTATACCTGTATATTAAATATAGATATAGGTACAGATACAGTATATATTTTGCAAAAAATCATCAGATATATATCGAAATGTTTATTTTAAAATAAAAATAAAATGTTCTTCTATGTGTAGAATACTGGAATGTAAAATATTTATAACTCACTTCATGTTTAGTGCTGTTGATCTAATGCGTGTCTGGTTAGTGCGTGTGATAAGTGTTAGTTGTTTTTTTAACAGTGTGCTCCATTGAAGTCTATGGGGAGAAGTTAACATGGTTGAGATATCCGAAGCCCTGATTTTAGTGCTCACTGGGTTTTGCTTGTGCTCAAACATTTTACTTTCAACTTGAAATATGCATCAAAAGCTTACTTCTAGTGAAGTTTACGCATGAGAAAAAAAAATAATAATCCTGACACTTGTAATCTATCCCTACATACATTGTATAAGCATAGTATTGAGGTTATTCCCCACTTCCCTCTAGTTATGGGTGCATCCCATTATTTCCTATGGTGGTTGTTATCTCAAAGCTTGCGGATTGAGATTCTAGTCTGATGAGTAAATAGACATATGAACGTGCAAGTTGAAAGTATAATAAATCTCATATCGGTCGAAACCATCTCTAGATATGATCGATTTTGCACAATTCCGATGAAATTATGGAGTCATCGAGTTTCAGCCAATTTTGATTGCCAGAACTGAACTTAAATCAATTTGGACAATTTTTTTTAAAGAAAATTGACAACATGATAACTTTGAGTAGTCTATTTTGCTCAAAAGTTGATGCTTAATTATAGCGAGTTTTCAGTTGAAGCTTTGATAAATTATATATATCAGCTTTTAGTAAATGACATTAACCTAGATTAAACATTTTGTGGTACGGTGCGTTAAGGCTATAACGCTGAAAAATTGGCCATTGCGCGCTGAATGGCAGGTCTCCAGTATTACAAGTTGAGGCGGTATAGCTATATCGCAAGCGTTTTGGCCTGTATCACAACGATCCATTCCACACTGAAAAAATTATGTTTGAGTGCGGGATTTCCATACCGCTGTATTACAGGTTGTGCGGTCTAGCTTAATGCTTGTATTATCACCTAAACTGCCGTGATCTATTCCGCAATCTGAGACCAGTAGTTATGGTTTTTGCAAAACAAAAATGTTTCACAAAACTCACAACTATAGTGTTACAAAGCACACTAACACCCATAAACTACATATTAACCCCTAAACTGCCACCCTCCCACATCGCAAAAACTATATTAAACTTATCAACCCCTAATCTGCCGCCCACGCACATAGCCAACACTAAATAATCATATTAACCCCTAAACCACCAGCCCCCACATCACTACTACTATAATAAACCTATTAACCGATAAACCACTGCCCCCACATCACAACTACTATAATAAACCTATTAACCCCTAAACTGCCACCCCCCCACATTGCAACTACTAAACTAAACCTATTAACCCCTAAACTGCTGGCCCCCACATCACAACTACTAAACTAAACCTATTAACCCCTAAAATGCCAGCCCCCACATCACAACACACTAAATTAAACTATTAACCTCTAAACCTAATACCTCCCTATTTTAAATTAAAAACTTACCTGTGAAATAAAAATAAAATAAGTTTTAACTATAATGTAACCTAACATTACTATTTTAAAACAATAAAATTAACGAAAAATAAAAAAACTAAATTAGAAATTAGAAAAATCCTTACACGGGGCGGAGCCAGCTTTTGAAGGAACCAGAAGTGTGTGTGAGGAGCTCCTGGATCTAACATGACATAAAGAATGTTTATGTGCATTTAAAATAATCTTTTATTAAAGAAAAGTTGTACTCAAGGAGACCGTTCCTGGTCGGAGTGAGTTTGTGGAGTATTGACATAGCTGATCCTACTTCATCGCAAGTGAGATAACCTACATTAATTCCTTTGCACAGTGGCCATCTTATTTTGGGGGGCCTTGAGGCACATATCTACCTTAAATCTCAAGTTCTAGGCTGCACTGAGCCTGCTGAACCTATCCTAGTCATGGAGAATCCGAATGCTATCATCCGAGAGCTAACGGCTCACTTTGAAAGGCACTTCCTAAACAGGATTGATAGAATCTTAGCTGCATCGCAACAGAGTGCTACTCCACCATGTGACGCATTGCCTGCCACGAGGGAGTCAGACACGGAAGAAGAAATGGCGGAGGCCATACATCAGTGTAACCTGATGCTCCCGGCTTTGAAGTCTCTGCAGTCTCCATGTGTACCTGAGACAAGGGAGGAAATTAACACGAGGCGAGTGCCACAGAGGACCCCATCTAATACCCTTACCGTAACCGGGCAGCAAGGGAGGTCGGGTCTACTTGATGAAAACGGTGAGACCGCAACTCTATGGTATGTGAAACAGAGGCGCAATGCTAGGGCGGCTGCACTTGTTAGTGCTGACTACTTGGATGATGCGGCTGTCTCCTTGAGTCCATTGCCTACATTAGACTTACTACCTGAGAAATATGAGCGGTTATCTCCTTGCGGTGTACTTCAACCCCAGAGACATGATCCAAAATACTATTATTCTCCTCTGCATATGAGACTTAAACAGGGAATTGGTTGAGCCTTGGGTCTGGGACTGTATTACCGTGCTGTATCCAGCATCTCTTGAACGGACTTGCCTGTCAGTGCCCTAGTATCATTCTTCACAATAAGCATGATGATACGTTATGAAGGCTTGAAAAAGTCTGATATGTATACTTACAGTTTGTGCTTAAGCTAATACACTGCTATTTTTGTACTGAAAAACTTTGAATATTCATTTCAACCATGTATGTGATCCTCTTGAAGACTGAGTTTGTATGTATATATATGTAAATCCCTTAGAGTGTCACAATATACTGAGTTAGGAACCTTATGGTTCTCAAGGGGTTACTCACTGATTGTGCTCTTTAGGAGCAGCTCTTACTCTAAGGTAATATAAAAATGTGAGCCTACCCCAGGATAAAGATTTCACCTTAGTGCAGTGAGTGGTATGATTCTGGTCCTATGTACTCACTACAGCGTAAGGGTGGGAGGTACAGTTATATATTAATGCTCTATGTACATAATTTTTTTTCATACTATATATTATAATGTTGTGTTGGCTTATATGAAGCTCTACAACTGTCTTGGAAAGGTTGTCTGAGACTATATTTGGGAGACCATTTACATATCACAAGAGTAGGAGAGAGAGTTGCTCATATAGTATACATTTTAGGGACCTACTACGCCGCAAATATTGCTTTTGAGTAAAGTCCCTGATGACTGGTTTAAATGAGTACTTGTTAGTGTGCTAAACCAGTTAATTTGATTATGCGAATAGACAACCACTGAACTCAGTACCCTTGGTGCCTCTATTAAGGGTCTTTTTGTTAATTACCAGTCCTGGATCTGCCCCCCCTTTCCCTCCCTCTCCCCCCCTCCCTTCCTCTCTCCCCCTCCCCCCCTCTCCCTCTCTCCCCCTCCTCCCCTCTCGCCCCCTCCCCCCCTTTCTCCATCCTCTCTACCTCGCCCCCCTCTCTCCCTCGCCCCCTCTCCCTCTCCCCCCTCTCTCCCCCCCTCTCCCCCCCTCTCCCCCCCTCTCCCTCTCCCCCCCCTCCTCCTTCTCCCTTTCTTCCCCCCTCTCTCCCTCTCCCCCTCTCTTCCTCTTCCCCCTCTCTTCTTCCCTCTTTCTTCCCTTTTACCCCTCTCCTCTACCCCCCTCCCTTCCTCTCCCCTTTCCCCCCTCGCCTCCCCCCATTTTATTTTCTTCTCTCTCTCTCTCTTCTCCCTTTCTCCTCCCCCACCTTTCCTCCCCCTTTCCCCTCCTCCTTCTCTTCCCTTCCCCTTCCTCTTTCCCATCCCCTTTTTTCCCTATTTCCCCACCCTCTCCCTCTTTTTCCTTCCCTCCCCCAAGTATGTGGTTAGGGATAAACACCTTATCCTCCACATTCCCTTTTGGCAGAGTTAAGAAGTCTCTGCCCTGTTCAGAGAGCCTCTGTCTTAGTGTGTCCCTGTATGGTTGTAAAAATGGCTCTTCGAAAACTTACTATGATTATTATTCTGTGTTCAATACCTATAGACTGTTTATCACTATAATTTTAGTATAGGTGTTAGCTCACTTGTATATCTAATGTATGTGCTAGAACTACTGGCGTGATGTTAAGGGTATTCAGCAACAAAAAAGGCAAAGTTGATCCATCCGAGGTAGATTAAAACTTGATTTTATTTGCATCCATTAAAAAGACATCAAAGTCCATAGAACCACATAGAGGGTGTAGTGTATAAGATAGGCTAAGGGGTCAGAGATTTTCTATTTCTTACTAGATTACAAACCCTTTTGGGCCTGCAACTTTTAGATTCTCACTTTCATTGACCTCTCGCCAGTGTTCTTAATGTGAATAGTCACACGCTTTTACCTATTAATGTTTAAGTTCAAATGTGAAACAGTCCCTGTAGTCTTATTTACCTGACACAGTGTTTGGTATTTGCATATTTAATGCTATCTTTAATTTTTTTCATCTCCTCCACTTTTATTATTAGTTTTTCAGACCTACCCGTGGTCCTAGCTGTCATAGGGAGGACGCTATAAAGTGCAGGCCTTGATTGGGCCTGTACTATCCAAAAGCCCTCTGAGCAGTACATTTAATTTATGGAGGTACAATAGTGGTCTCAGCTATCTTTGGGGGAAGAGAGGGTGACTTGAGGTTTGCTCTTCCATTTTATTTATATCCTAACCTGTGAGTTTTATATGAATGTTATGACGAGGGATCTATCCCTACATATGTTCTTAAGCATTTGTTTATGTCCACGATATATAATATATCTGTCTTGCCATATTTTATGTGTCATGTGTTTGTCTGCGCAAACTGCTTTATGTCTTGTTATTGTTATTCCCTCAATTAAAAAAAAAAAAAAAAAATATATTAAAAAAAATCCTTACACTACGAAAAAATAAAAAAAATTACATTATGAAAAAATTAATACTCTAAAATTACAAAAAACAAATTAAATTATCCAAAATAATAAAAATTACACCTAATCTAATACCCCTATAGAAACAACCCCCCAAAAAATCAAAACACCCCCTAACCTAACAATAAACTACCAATAGCCCTTAAAAGTTTAAAGGTAAAGTTAAAAAGCTCTTTAACCTAAAAATTACAAAGTCCCCCTAACAGTAAACCCCCCACCCAACCAACCCCCCAAAATAAAAAAACCTACGTCTAAAAAATACCTAAGCTAGCCATTGCCCCTAAAGGGGCATTTGTATGGGCATTGCCCTTGAAAGGGCATTCAGCTCTTTTACTGCCCATCCCTAATAAAAAAAACAAAAAAACACCCCAATAAAATAAAAAAAGACCTAACACTAACCCCGGTAAATCTACTCACATTTCCTGAAGTCCATACATCCATCTTCATCCAGGCGGCGACATCTTCATCCATTGTGGGGGCATCTCCTATCTTCATCCCGGTGGCCCGGAGCTGAGGAGGTGCTTAGCATCATCGCCGGCGGCACGTACATCCAGCGTGGAGGATCCTCTTCATACGATCACTGCTGTACAATGAAGCTTGAACGCAAGGTATCCTCCGATGGCCCGGAGCTGTGGAGGCATGGAGCATCGTCGCCAGCGGCGTGTACATCCAGCGTGGAGGATCCTCATCATACGATCACAGCCGTACACTGAAGCTTGAATGCAAGGTACCCATTTAAAAATTTTAAATCAGCCAATAGGATGAGAGCTGCTGAAATCCTATTGGCTGATTTGAACAGCCAATAGGATTTCAGTAGCTCTCATCCTATTGGCTGATTTGAAAATGTCAGCCAATAGGAATGCAAGGTACCCCATTTTCAAACGGGTACCTTGCATTTAAGATTCAGTGTACAGCAGTGATAGTATGAAGAGAATCCTCCACGCTGTATGTCAGCGCCGCCGGGGATGATGCTACACGCCTCCACAGCTCTGCACCACCAGGATGAAGATAGGAGATGCCCCCACGATGGATGAAGATGTCGCCGCCTGGATGAAGACTTCTTGCGTCCTGGATTAAGATGGATGTCTGGACTTCATGTGCTGTGAGTAGATTTTCTGGGGTTACTGTTAGTTTTTTGTTAGTTTTTTTGGGTGGTTTTTTTTTTTAGATTAGGAATGGGCAGTAAAAGAGCTGAATTTCTTGTAATGGCAATTATTTTGGGGGGCTGGTTGGGTGGGGGGGTTTACTGTTAGGGGGACTTTGTAATTTTTAGGTAAAAGAGCTGTTTAACTTAGGGCAGTGCCCTACAAAAGGCCTATTGGTAGTTTATTGTTAGGTTAGGGGATGTTTTTATTTTGGGGGGCTTTTTTGTTTTTATATGTGTATTAGATTAGGTGTAATTTTTATTAATTTGGATAATTTCATTTATTATTTTTTCTAATATTAGAGTATTTTATTTTTCGTATTTTTAGAGTTTTTATTTTTTTGTAATGTAATTTTTTTATTTTTGGTAGTGATTTTTTTAATTTATAATTTAGTTTTTTTTATATTTAGTTAATTTTATTGTTTTAAAATAGAAATGTTATTTTTTTTTTTATTTGAAAGGTAATTTTTTTATTTATTTAAAGATAGTTATATTGTACATTTAATTTAAAATTAGGGGGGTATTAGGTTTAGGGGTTAATAGTTTAATTTAGTGTGTTTTGCGAAGTGGGGGGCCGGCGGTTTAGGGGTTATTAGGTTTAGTTTCGTAGTTGCGATATGGGGTCCGGCGGTTTAGGGAGTAATAGGTTTATTATAGTAGTTGCGATGTGGGGGGCTGGTGGTTTAGGGGGTTAATAGGCTTATTTTATCAGTAGCGATGTGGTGGGCCGGTGGTTTAGGGGTTAATATGTTTATTTTATTAGTAGCGATGTGTGGGCCAGCGGTTTAGGTTTTAAAAGGTTTATTTAGTGTCAGCGATGTCAGGGGTGGCGGATTAGGGGTTAATCATTTTTTTTAGTGTCGGCGATGTCGGAGAGTGGCAGATTATGGGGTGTTTAGACTAGGGGATTGTGTTAGGATTTTAGGTTTTAACATAACTTTCTTTTCCCCAGATAAATCAATCGGGATTGCGTTATAGGGATCTCCATTCCGTGATCGCAGGTGTTAGTTTTTTCACTTTCTCTCCATTGATGTCTATGGGGGAAAGCATGCACAAGCACGTAAAGTCTGGCCTTGGGTTTTGTGCGGTATGTCGCTTATCGCACTGCACAACAAGAGAAGGTTTTTCAGTAACTTGTAATGGCAGCGATATGGAAAGTGGGATAACACTATTTTTTTGCGTTATTTACACACCCAGTATAGCGCAAAACTTGTATTCTTGGTGATTGTAAATAATAGTGTGCGTGTACTTTATTATAAAAACATTTGTATAATTGATATTTATTTCTAAAAAAAATATAAGATTCCAAAACCCAATATGGACTCCTAAATTATCTTTAGAATTATTTTCTTATGTATACCCCCTCATCAAATAAGATAATTAGCTTAAATACATTCTTTAAGATAATGGATAATATTAGTTACTTAAACTTTTCCATAACCATCATTATCATTAAAAAAACATTCAGTTTAAATAAGTAAGATGGCTAAAGAGAACCTACTTATTTATAGAGGCTTTTGGTATTCAATCATACATTTTAAGTAAATGATTCCTTCTTAAAACATCTGTCTAATTGTATATAAAGTAGTTATGAAGAACTAGAGCTATAAAGCTCTCAACCTTTTTCTATTCCAAATGTAAAACAAAAGTGATCATTT
This sequence comes from Bombina bombina, assembly GCF_027579735.1. Taxonomy (NCBI): domain Eukaryota; kingdom Metazoa; phylum Chordata; class Amphibia; order Anura; family Bombinatoridae; genus Bombina; species Bombina bombina. Next base: position 662,991,396 of record NC_069500.1, on the reverse strand, counting down.
TGGAAAGAAACATAAGTTTAGTTTACAATATGATAGCAACCAAGGGAAAATATTTGTGATTTTGAAAAATCGTTGGCCAATGTTACTGAAAGATTCTGTTTTGAAAACCATCTTGGAAGATTTGTTAAGATGTATTTTTAGACATGCTCCAACATTAAACAAATAGATTGTCCCTTAGCAAAGTTGTGATCAGTAAATGTGTAAAGTATTAATCTAATCATGAGAATAAAAGGACTCTTTTCTTTTAAATAAGCAATTACATATACAGGTGTAGTCATCAAAAAATCTTGTCTATGTAGCACATTTAAACAAACAGCTTTTAAATCAATGTGATAGGTGCATTTCTTTACTAATTCAAGCCTATCCTGTTATTTTGTCTTTGTCCTTTACTTGTTTGTGTTTGAGTATCACATGATAGATAGGATCAGTTGGAAGTGATATGTAATATTGAGGCACTGGTATGTCATGCTATTGTACAAAAGAAAACATTGGACCTAACAAGGTTAAAGGGACACTGTACCCAAAAAAAATTCTTTTGTAATTCAGAAAGAGCATGCAATTTTAAGCAACTTTCTAATTTACTCCTATTATCAATTTTTCTTCGTTCTCTTGCTATCATTATTTGAAAAAGAAGGCATCTAAGCTTTTTTTTGGTTTCAGTACTCTGGACCGTACTTTTTTATTGGTGGATGAATTTATCCACCAATCAGCAAGGACAACCCAGGTTGTTCACCAAAAATGGGCCGGCATCTAAACTTACATTCTTGGATTTCAAATAAAGATACCAAGAGAAAGAAGAAAAATTGATTATAGGAGTAAATTAGAAAGTTGCTTAAAATTTCATGCTCAATCTGAATCACGAAAGAAAATTTTTGAGTACAGTGTCCCTTTAAGTTTTTCTATAGCTCCTATGCTACTAACATCTACATTTATGAAATACAAACATGACAATTCAAACTATTTAAAAGAACATGTCACTTTATACTTTTTAACAAGTATTTTAATTTAAAAAAAGAAAGAAATATATATGATATAAGCCATTTTTAGGCAAAGGCAACCACTGTTTAGTACAGTGAGACTGTAATTTTTTTGTAGACATTTTGGGCCAGATTACGAGTGGCACGTTAACAGTTACACGCAAGCGAAAAGGGGTTTATCATGGGTGTTTGCGCATCTGGTTTACCCCTCTTATTAAAGGGACAGTATACACCAATTTTCATATAACTGCATGTAATAGACACTACTATAAAGAATAATAGGCACAGATACTGATAAAAAAATCCAGTATAAAACCATTTAAAATCTTATTTAGAATCTCCCAGTTAAGCTCTGTTGAAAAGGTTAGCTTGAAAAACCCACTGAAAGGGGTGTATAGCAAATAAAAACAGACATTCCCCCCTTCCCCTACCTCTGCATATGAAAATACTCTACACAAACAGGAGAGCATGATTCAGATAGAGCATGCAGTTTTAAGCAACGTTCTAATTTACTCCTATTATCAATATTTCTTCGTTCTCATGGTATGCTTTGTTGAATGAGCAGCAATGCACTACTGGTTGCTGACTGAACACATGGGTGAGCCAATGAAAATCGGTATATATATATATATATATATATATATATGCAGCCACCAATCAACAGTTAGAACCTAGGTTCTTTGCTGCTCCTGTGTATTCCTAGATAAACCTTTAAGCAAAGGATAACAAGAGAAGGAAGGCAATTAAATAATAGAAGTAAATTGGAAAGTAGTTTAAAATTGTATTCTCTATCTGAATCATGAAAAACAAAATGTCATGTTCCTTTAAGCTTTCACCTTTTTTTGATTTGTCCGATAGTCCTGTTTTGCTGTACACTTGCCATTCCCTCTTGAATTTCAACCATTTGTTAGCGATGTCCTCATCAAACACAAGCAGTTCTATGCACAGTAAATTATGAGAGCTTTTTCAGTGTTTCCACTTCTTACACAATGTAGATGTTCACAAGCAGTTAGGAGTCATTTGATGAACAGGTAATAAAATAAATTATTGTGATTGCCATCAAACCTCTGTGATTGCCATTAAACCTCTGACATTGCTCCTAGGATTTTCACAACTACTTCACTTTCTGTCTCTGCACCCTTACATCCTGCTCTCAAACTTTAACCCCCACATATCTATCTATATGTGCAACACACACATATTCTACAGTAGGGAAAACTTTTCAGTTTATGTTGTAATTGATGCAAATGGAACCTTTATATCAGCCCCAGAGGTTCTCCAGTTACCTTTTGTTTTGTATCCCAGAGAGCTTCCTTACTTTCTAAGGAAGGCATCTTTCATTTCTCTGGGATTTCCAGGTTCCTCAACTTTTTTTTAAGAAAATTCAGTGAGTTCTGCCTCTGTGAAGACAGCACTATAATATCTCCATAGAAAGTAATGACACTCTCTGGGAAACTAAAGCTGACAGTTTTTCATTTTAATTTAAATGAAAGACATGCAAAGTATCTAATTTGTAAAAGAAACATACAAAACATACATATATATATATATATATATATATATATATATATATATATATATATATATATACACAACGTATAAGCCTAATTTGTAAAAGTTACACAGAATCTGTAAAGGCATAATCAAAATTTGTAAAATCACAATCCTAAATACACTGCTGTATACAAAATAAAATACAAAATAGAAAGTGCAAAGTTTAAATATAATACAATTTTATATGAAGTGTAAAGTGATATAAAATAGAAAGCACAAAGTGTAAATGCAGCAGAACTGTCATGTCATGCAGTGCTATAAAGCATTGGGCTTGTCTCTCCTTCACATACAGAAATGCAGGAAACGCCCCTCGGAGTAGTAAAGAAAAATCTGTGTTTTGAAAATTTCACTAGAAATCTTGCAGCGCTGGAGGATCATACAAAGGGCCTTTGTATTGAGCATTGGTATAAAGACAACATAATATAAAGAAGCATGTGTGTGTACAGAAAATGATAAACTAATGAGATTGGATTTCCCTGCAAGATCAACCCATTTTAGGATCTCTGGTTAATTTTCTAAAAGTGCCTGAAATGCCCTCAAAATAGAGGGCATTATAGTTATTTATTAAAAAAGTAGCATTTTTTTAATAAAAAACAACTGAACTAGGCAGTTTTGGGACTTAAAGAAAACAATAGCTATAGCTTGTGTGCTAACCCGACACGCACTAGACCAACAGCGATAAACCTGAAGGTAGTTATGAATACTTCAAATTTACATAGAAGAACATATTCTTTTTATGTGAAATAGATATTTCTATGTATTTATGATTATTTAAATATATCTAAAGCTATATATTTATATGAATATTTACAGATATAGTAAAGAACACTGCAAATTTAAGTATTTGTATTCAAAAAGACAAAACATTACTTTTAAGGGGCAGTAAAGTCGAATTTAAACTTTTATGATTTAGAGACATCATGCCATTTTAAACAACTTTCCAGTTTACTTCTATTATTACATTTTCTTTGCTCTTCTGAAATCTTTAGTTGAAGACTAAACCTAGGTAGGCTAATAAGAGTTTAGGATTGTGGATGTGTCTATAGCAGTCTATGGCAGCAGTTTTTGTAACTATGTATAAAATTACTATAAACACTGCTGCCAGATGGCTCAAGACACGTGCACGCTCCTGAGCTCATCTAGGATTAATCTTTAACAAAGGATACCATAAGCAGAATTGATTAGACAAGTAAATTGGAAAGTTGATTAAAACCTCATGCTCTATCAAAGCAATTTAAGTTTAATTTTGACTTTACTGTCCATTAAATGTATATATTTATATTTATATCTCTATTTATTACAATTTTCTTCTAAGTGAAGAACATTTTAATATTATTTTTTATTAGATAGCGTATATATGAGTGTAATACTACTAAATGCAATACTACTAAATGTGTCTATGTTGTGTTTTGTGGCACTTGTATGTTGAGCCTTACACTTTACTTTAGGTGTGGGGGTTGCTAATTTTTCAGGTGCTATTTGGGCTTTCGCTCATGCACAATCTATAACTTTCATCTTGCAATATGAGCTCTATTTTTTGAGCGTGGCATCCATTGATAGTATAGGTTGCGCATGAGCGAAGTTGGGCACGCTAACCTGTCTCACATAAAGGGCATTTAACCATCCACTTGTAATATCAAGTTTGCGTTAATATTAGTGTAGTCATGTGATACTGCTAATCACACTCACACTATCATTAGCACTCCGCTCGTAATCTAGCAAATGGTGGGGGTAAATTCATTTGTAAAACATGTGTTACATTCTTAAAGCTAATTAGTACTCATTAATAGTAGTTATAATAAAATACAATAAGGGTGGCTGATTATGATCATATTAACATTGAGAACACCTTACTGGCCGTCATTAACATTTCGATAAACCAATAATTGTAAATGAGTTGTTCTCCTGCTATAAAAATGACTTATAGTAGGTTTTAAAGGTGAGGAGAAAGCAATTGCTTAACCCAGTAAAGCACGTGGGTGTAAAATGGCTTGGTGTTGAAGAGGTTAATGACTACTATCCAAAAAAAGTATTTGTGAATCATTTCTTGTCAGCCTTTGCTGGTTCATAATTTCCATATATAACTAATACTGATATAAATGGGTCTAAATATTCTTAATTATATGTAGCTAAATATTTTTCTAACCTTTTATGAGAAAATTAGTATTTTGAAATATATCTATTGCTCATTCTTGCATCATATTGTAAATTTGGCTCTCACTTTCTCCTTCTGAAAACTATGGAGTTGAACCTCATCTGCCAAAACACAGCAGTTGCATTTGGTAATAGATGGAAACACTTTTTACGTACAGTAATGTTAATGACTCTTACAAATATCTGAAATGCCTTATATTGTTTTTTCATTGTTTTAAGGTATTAATTGCTGTAATTGCACGTTTACATATAAGCAAAAGATTTAGGACAACCTTTTGCATAACCTGAAATGGAACTTTGCTTCAATGAAATAGCTTTTCTGTTATCTCTCAAGAAGTATAAACAAAAATGTTTGCCTTGCTAACGTTTTCCCCCTACATGTCAAGAATTCCTGTGTAATCTTATCTATCTATCTATCTATCTATCTATCTGTCTGTCATCTATCTATCATCTATCTACTACATATACATACAATCACATTCATATTTATATTATATATATATATATATATATATATTATTTTTTTATTTATTTTTTAATTCATTTATTCATTTATTTTTTTCTTTTAAAGTCAGAATGTTAAAATAAAAGTTTGATGAGCTGCTCCAATATAACCCTGATTTTTCCAATGTTTGGTTAATTCCAATGATTACAAAACATAGAATGTGAGTTCACTAAAAGTAAAAAATGTTTCTGTTTAGTTGCAGTAGAAATAATACAGAAGTTTCACTGTACATTCAGTAGATTTCTTACAATTGCAAATCCCACCACTGAAAGACTGGTGAGACAAGTATGTGTGAAATGGTGCATCTAAGAGGGAAGATAGTCATTTTAAAATTAGAAACTCCCAGCCGTGTTTCTTCATTAAAGGGACACTGAACCCCAAATTTTTCTTTTGGGATTCAGATAGAGCATGAATTTTTAAGCAACTTTCTAATTTACTCCTATTATCAAATTTTCTTTATTCTCTTGGTATCTTTATTTGAAATGCAAGAATCTAAGTTTAGATGCCGGCCCATTTTGGTGAACAACCTGGGTTGTCCTGGCTGATTGGTGGAAAAAATCCATCCACCAATCAAAAAGTGCTGTCCAGAGTTCTTAACCCAAAAAAGCTTAGATGGCTTTAATTTCAAATAAAGATAGCAAGAGAACAAAGAAAAATTGATAATAGGAGTAAATTAGAAAGTTGCTTAAAATTGCATGCTCTATCTGAATCACAAAAGAAAAAAATTGGGTTAAGTGTCCCTTTAAGATACAGGTTATTCCCTTGGAGAGTTTATGAATCTCCCATTAAATGCCTATATATTTGCTATGCATGTGATCACCATTGTAAATAAAGAACAAACAACAAAACCTTAATATGAAACTTATAAGAGCTTTGGGGTTGTGGGTATATTGTACATGTGCCTGCTGTTTCTTATATGTATGTTTTATGCTTGTAAATGCAATAATATATATTTTGAGTCATTTCATTATTTAAAAAAAAAAAAAAAATTTAAAGGGACATGAAAACCAAAAATTTTCTTTCATGATTCAGATAGATCAATTTGCTTCTATTATCAAATGTGCTTCATTCTCTTGGTATCATTTGTTGAAGGATCAGCAATGCACTTATGAGAGCAAGCTGAATACATTGGTAAGCCAATGAAATGTGGTATATGTGTGCAGTCACCAATCAGCAGCTAGCTCCTGAGCCTACCTAGGTATCAGTTTTCACTCTAAGACCAGTTTTGTGTGTGGCCCAGCAGTAAAACAGTTAATTAGGTAACCACTAGTGATGTCGCAAACCTAAAAATTTCGGTTCGCGAACCGCGGACTCGAACTTCCGGTATTGTTCGCGAACTGGCGAACCGCACGAACCGCCATTGACTTTAATAGGCAGGCGAACTTTAAAACCTACAAGGACTCTTTCCGGCCACAATAGTGATGGAAAAGTTGTTTCAAGGGGACTAACACCGGGACTGTGGCATGCTGGAGGGGGATCCATGTCAAAACTCCCATGGAAAATTAACTAGTTTATGCAGAGTCTGCTTTTAACCCATAAAGGGCCTAAATCACCTAACATTCCCAAATTGTTTGCAATAACGTGCTTTAAAACATCTGTTATGATGTCGTATCTATCAGGTAGTGTAAGGGTTACGGCCGCTTCACAGTGACAGAGCAAACTCCAAGTGTAACGCACCGCAATCAACCGCAAACAGTCCATTTGCACAACCACAAGATAGATTTGATAGATAGATACATAAATTACATAGCTCAATCGATGTAATATACATATGATTGATACAATTTACATAGATCAATAGATGCAATATACATTTGATAGATACAAATTACATCGATCAATAGATGCAATATACATTTGATAGATACGAATGTTATTGAATCAAAGATGCAATATACATTTTATAGATATGAATTACATCAACCAAAATATGTAATATACATTTTATAGATACGAATTACATCGATCAATAGATGCAATCTACATTTGATAGATACGTTTGATAGTTTGATCAATTTGATACATAAATAAATAGATTTGAAATATATATACAGGGAGTGCAGAATTATTAGGCAAATGAGTATTTTGACCACATCATCCTCTTTATGCATGTTGTCTTACTCCAAGCTGTATAGGCTCGAAAGCCTACTACCAATTAAGCATATTAGGTGATGTGCATCTCTGTAATGAGAAGGGGTGTGGTCTAATGACATCAACACCCTATATCAGGTGTGCATAATTATTAGGCAACTTCCTTTCCTTTGGCAAAATGGGTCAAAAGAAGGACTTGACAGGCTCAGAAAAGTCAAAAATAGTGAGATATCTTGCAGAGGGATGCAGCACTCTTAAAATTGCAAAGCTTCTGAAGCGTGATCATCGAACAATCAAGCGTTTCATTCAAAATAGTCAACAGGGTCGCAAGAAGCGTGTGGAAAAAGCAAGGCGCAAAATAACTGCCCATGAACTGAGAAAAGTCAAGCGTGCAGCTGCCAAGATGCCACTTGCCACCAGTTTGGCCATATTTCAGAGCTGCAACATCACTGGAGTGCCCAAAAGCACAAGGTGTGCAATACTCAGAGACATGGCCAAGGTAAGAAAGGCTGAAAGACGACCACCACTGAACAAGACACACAAGCTGAAACGTCAAGACTGGGCCAAGAAATATCTCAAGACTGATTTTTCTAAGGTTTTATGGACTGATGAAATGAGAGTGAGTCTTGATGGGCCAGATGGATGGGCCCGTGGCTGGATTGGTAAAGGGCAGAGAGCTCCAGTCCAACTCAGACGCCAGCAAGGTGGAGGTGGAGTACTGGTTTGGGCTGGTATCATCAAAGATGAGCTTGTGGGGCCTTTTCGGGTTGAGGATGGAGTCAAGCTCAACTCCCAGTCCTACTGCCAGTTTCTGGAAGACACCTTCTTCAAGCAGTGGTACAGGAAGAAGTCTGCATCCTTCAAGAAAAACATGATTTTCATGCAGGACAATGCTCCATCATACGCGTCCAAGTACTCCACAGCGTGGCTGGCAAGAAAGGGTATAAAAGAAGAAAATCTAATGACATGGCCTCCTTGTTTACCTGATCTGAACCCCATTGAGAACCTGTGGTCCATCATCAAATGTGAGATTTACAAGGAGGGAAAACAGTACACCTCTCTGAACAGTGTCTGGGAGGCTGTGGTTGCTGCTGCACGCAATGTTGATGGTGAACAGATCAAAACACTGACAGAATCCATGGATGGCAGGCTTTTGAGTGTCCTTGCAAAGAAAGGTGGCTATATTGGTCACTGATTTGTTTTTGTTTTGTTTTTGAATGTCAGAAATGTATATTTGTGAATGTTGAGATGTTATATTGGTTTCACTGGTAAAAATAAATAATTGAAATGGGTATATATTTGTTTTTTGTTAAGTTGCCTAATAATTATGCACAGTAATAGTCACCTGCACACACAGATATCCCCCTAAAATAGCTATAACTAAAAACAAACTAAAAACTACTTCCAAAACTATTCAGCTTTGATATCAATGAGTTTTTTGGGTTCATTGAGAACATGGTTGTTGTTCAATAATAAAATTAATCCTCAAAAATACAACTTGCCTAATAATTCTGCACTCCCTGTAATTTCCCTGACAGAGTATAACAATAAGACATACGGTCTGTGACCCGTGCTGTGTTAAGTAGTACTATTCTTAGCAGTTTACTACAACCTGTTACTCCCCCTATCGAGGGAGGTCTATATGGCCTTCATTTTTGGAACCGGAAGATAGAAGAAGAGGATTGGTCTGTCCTCCTACTTCAAATTTGTCAAAAACACAAGTGTCTGTCTCAAAACAGTCCAGACAGAAGATAGATAGATGGATAGGATAGATAGATATACATAGATTGATAGTTAGATAGAATCGATAGAAGCGAAATAGATAGATTTGTTAGATATATAATTACCCTGACAAAGTATAATAATTAAACTTGCGGTCTTGGACCCATGGTAACTCGGTTGTGTTAAGTATTCTTAGCACTTTCAGCCCTGTAACTCCCCCTATTGGTGGAGGTCTATATGGCGTGTATGATTACCCTGACAAAGTATAACAACAAGACACGCGGTCTGGGACCCATGGTAATTCGGTTGTGTTAAGTAAAACTTTCTTAGCACTTTAATCCTAAAAATTTCGGTTCGCGAACCGCGGACTCGAACTTCCGGTATTGTTCGCGAACTGGCGAACCGCACGAACCGCCATTGACTTTAATAGGCAGGCGAACTTTAAAACCTACAAGGACTCTTTCCGGCCATAATAGTGATGGAAAAGTTGTTTCAAGGGGACTAACACCGGGACTGTGGCATGCTGGAGGGGGATCCATGTCAAAACTCCCATGGAAAATTAACTAGTTTATGCAGAGTCTGCTTTTAACCCATAAAGGGCCTAAATCACCTAACATTCCCAAATTGTTTGCAATAACGTGCTTTAAAACATCTGTTATGATGTCGTATCTATCAGGTAGTGTAAGGGTTACGGCCGCTTCACAGTGACAGAGCAAACTCCAAGTGTAACGCACCGCAATCAACCGCAAACAGTCCATTTGCACAACCACGAGATAGATTTGATAGATAGATACATAAATTACATAGCTCAATCGATGTAATATACATATGATCGATACAATTTACATAGATCAATAGATGCAATATACATTTGATAGATACAAATTACATCGATCAATAGATGCAATATACATTTGATAGATACGAATGTTATTGAATCAAAGATGCAATATACATTTTATAGATACGAATTACATCAACCAAAATATGTAATATACATTTTATAGATACGAATTACATCGATCAATAGATGCAATCTACATTTGATAGATACGTTTGATAGTTTGATCAATTTGATACATAAATAAATAGATTTGAAATATATATACAGGGAGTGCAGAATTATTAGGCAAATGAGTATTTTGACCACATCATCCTCTTTATGCATGTTGTCTTACTCCAAGCTGTATAGGCTCGAAAGCCTACTACCAATTAAGCATATTAGGTGATGTGCATCTCTGTAATGAGAAGGGGTGTGGTCTAATGACATCAACACCCTATATCAGGTGTGCATAATTATTAGGCAACTTCCTTTCCTTTGGCAAAATGGGTCAAAAGAAGGACTTGACAGGCTCAGAAAAGTCAAAAATAGTGAGATATCTTGCAGAGGGATGCAGCACTCTTAAAATTGCAAAGCTTCTGAAGCGTGATCATCGAACAATCAAGCGTTTCATTCAAAATAGTCAACAGGGTCGCAAGAAGCGTGTGGAAAAAGCAAGGCGCAAAATAACTGCCCATGAACTGAGAAAAGTCAAGCGTGCAGCTGCCAAGATGCCACTTGCCACCAGTTTGGCCATATTTCAGAGCTGCAACATCACTGGAGTGCCCAAAAGCACAAGGTGTGCAATACTCAGAGACATGGCCAAGGTAAGAAAGGCTGAAAGACGACCACCACTGAACAAGACACACAAGCTGAAACGTCAAGACTGGGCCAAGAAATATCTCAAGACTGATTTTTCTAAGGTTTTATGGACTGATGAAATGAGAGTGAGTCTTGATGGGCCAGATGGATGGGCCCGTGGCTGGATTGGTAAAGGGCAGAGAGCTCCAGTCCAACTCAGACGCCAGCAAGGTGGAGGTGGAGTACTGGTTTGGGCTGGTATCATCAAAGATGAGCTTGTGGGGCCTTTTCGGGTTGAGGATGGAGTCAAGCTCAACTCCCAGTCCTACTGCCAGTTTCTGGAAGAAACCTTCTTCAAGCAGTGGTACAGGAAGAAGTCTGCATCCTTCAAGAAAAACATGATTTTCATGCAGAACAATGCTCCATCACACGCGTCCAAGTACTCCACAGCGTGGCTGGCAAGAAAGGGTATAAAAGAAGAAAATCTAATGACATGGCCTCCTTGTTCACCTGATCTGAACCCCATTGAGAACCTGTGGTCCATCATCAAATGTGAGATTTACAAGGAGGGAAAACAGTACACCTCTCTGAACAGTGTCTGGGAGGCTGTGGTTGCTGCTGCACGCAATGTTGATGGTGAACAGATCAAAACACTGACAGAATCCATGGATGGCAGGCTTTTGAGTGTCCTTGCAAAGAAAGGTGGCTATATTGGTCACTGATTTGTTTTTGTTTTGTTTTTGAATGTCAGAAATGTATATTTGTGAATGTTGAGATGTTATATTGGTTTCACTGGTAAAAATAAATAATTGAAATGGGTATATATTTGTTTTTTGTTAAGTTGCCTAATAATTATGCACAGTAATAGTCACCTGCACACACAGATATCCCCCTAAAATAGCTATAACTAAAAACAAACTAAAAACTATTTCCAAAACTATTCAGCTTTGATATCAATGAGTTTTTTGGGTTCATTGAGAACATGGTTGTTGTTCAATAATAAAATTAATCCTCAAAAATACAACTTGCCTAATAATTCTGCACTCCCTGTAATTTCCCTGACAGAGTATAACAATAAGACATACGGTCTGTGACCCGTGCTGTGTTAAGTAGTACTAAAACAACTATGATTGGTGGCACTAATTGGCTAGTTGGGCCTGGCACACAGGCTGGCAGGCAGGAGGGAACTGCAATTCAATGGCACTACTAGACTGCAAATTCACAGTCAAAAAAGTGATGATTTACAATTTTTTCAATACTGTTAAAACAACTATGATTGGTGGCACTAATTGGCTAGTTGGGCCTGGCACACAGGCTGGCAGGCAGGAGGGAACTTCAATTCAATGGCACTACTAGACTGCTGATTCACAGTCAAAAAAGTGATGATTTACAATTTTTTCAATACTGTTAAAACAACTATGATTGGTGGCACTAATTGGCTAGTTGGGCCTGGCACACAGGCTGGCAGGCAGGAGGAAACTGCAATTCAATGGCACTAGGAGACTGAAGATTTGCAGTCAAAAAACTTATGATTTAAAAAAATTTCTATACTGTTACAAGAAATATGATTGGTGGCACTAATTGGCTAGTTGGGCTTGGCACACAGGCTGGCAGGCAGGAGGAAAGTGCAATTCAATGGCACGAGCAAACTGATGATTCACATTAGAACAATTTGTAATTTTAAAGATTAACAATACTGTTACAACAACTAGGATTGGTGTAACTAGTTGGCAAGTCGGCCTGGCACACAGGCTGGCAGGCAGGAGGGAACTGCAATTCAATGGCACTACTAGACTGCAGATTCACAGTAAAAAAAGTGATGATTTACAATGTTTTCAATACTGTTACAACAACTATGATAGGTGGCACTAATTGGCTAGTTGGGCCTGGCACACAGGCTGGCAGATATGAGTCGTGGCTGGTAGGTAGGGCAGCAATTTAACACAGTATGCTGTGTAAGTGAGAAAAACACAGGCCTGATAGAAAATTAAGTTAGATTACACTAGCAGAATAATTTAAAAGTTTATATTTGAATATTAAAATAATGTTAAGCTGTGCACATATGAGTGGTGGCACTGGCTGGCTGCTACGTAGGGCAGCAATTAACAACAGTATGCTCTTTAAGTCAGATAGACAGTTAGACACAGGCCTGATAGAAAATAAAATTAGATTACACTAGCATAATGATTTAAAGATTATTTTGGGGAATTTAAAGAAAAAGGTTAAGCACATATGAGTCGTGGCTCATAGACTAGGGAGGGCAGCAATTAAACACAGTATGCTCTGTAAGTCAGCAAAACACACAGGCCTGATAGAAAATGATATTAGATTACACTAACAAAAACATTTAAAAGTTTTTTTTTAATTTAAAATAAGGAGAAGCAGATATGAGTGGTGGCTGCCTGGCACAGAGCAATTAACCAAAAGACTGAAAAAACTGAAGTATATGCTGTGTGTGCTGTGTGAGCCTGACAGACACAGGCCTGATAGAAAATGAAATTAGATTACACTAGCAAAATGATTTAAAAGTTTTTTTTAAAATTTAAAATAATGTTATAAGCGGATATGACCACTGGTGGCTGGCACAGAGCAATGAAACAGAGTATATGCTATGTGACACAGGCCTGATAGAAAATGAAAATAAATTACACTAGCAAAATAATTTCAAATTTTTGTTGGTTAAATTTAAACTAATGTTGTTAGGCAGATATCAGTGGTGGCAGTAATCACAGCATATGCTGTGAGCCTTACACACATGCTGAAAGCCGGGTAAATGCTAATAAAAATACGAAGCAAAAAAAAATAGCTCGAATTATAGCCCTAAAAAGGGCTTTTTGGGGTGCTGTCCTTGCAGCAGAGATGAAATGAGTACTTCAGGACTGTAGTGGACACTAAATACACTAGCCTAGCTATCTATTTCCCTATAATGTCAGCAGCAGCAACACAAAATGTCTCTCACTAACAAAGCAAGATCGTTATGAGTCTAAAATGGCTGCTGCCAAGAAGAGGGGAAGGTCTGTGAGGGAGTGTCTGATGCTGATTGGCTCTAATGTGTCAGAAGGCTGTGACATACAGGGTCAAAGTTTCCTCAATGATGACAGATAGGGGCGGATCGAACATTGCATGTGTTCGCCCGCAGCTGCGAACGCGAACATCCTAAGTTCGCCGTGAACCGTTCGCGGGCGAACAGTTCGGGACATCACTAGTAACCACACCCTGCAATTAGCAAACAGCACAATGCAGACTGCAAGGTATGGTTCTCTTATTAACTGATTCACTGTTGAGCCACACACAAAACTGGCTTTAAAGGAACATTTCTAGGTATGCTTTTAAACAAAGGATACCAACAGAAGTAAGCAAATTAGATGATAGAAGTGAACTGGACAGTTGTTTAAAATATTATTCTCTATCTGAATCATGAAGGAAACATTTTGTGTTTTATGTCCGGTTAACCTTTTTTTTTAGGAAGAATATTTTATGTACAGGATATTAATATCAAATAGAAAGCTGTGGCTTTTTCATTTTACCGAAGTTATTTTTGTACTTGATGGCTTTTTTATTATTGTATTTGATTTGCCACTATAAGTTTTCACTGTGCTAAAAGTGTTTTACTTCTAACATCGTGATTGCACTGTACCAAAGGTGATCTATATTACTAACACATTTGTTACAGTGTAGCTATAATTTTAGTAGTAAAACCATTCAGTACTGTGTAAACTTAATTTTGGTACTTTTCTGATATTGTAATCGCACTCTACTACAAAACCCGTTTTCAAAATATTTTTGTTAGTACAATTGCAATATTAGAATAGTATCAAGGTAGCAAAGCAGAAAACAGCACATTGATAAAATAAAAAAATATGTGGCTAATGTCTTCAATTGGATATTAATATACCGCAAATGAAATCTTCTTTCTAAAAAGAAAAGAACATGACAAAAGGTAAAAAAAACCATTTATTTTTTATTTAATTTTCTCTTGGGGGGATATTTATAAAGCCGTCAACCGCAAATACGCTGGAATTCTGCAGCGTAATTGTGGTGAGCTTGATTCGATCTAGTTATCAAAGCCTACAGACCGGCAAAAGTTGAAATCTGTGACGTAACATACGATCCACCAGTCTCAATCCAACACAGATCGATGCTTATGTCATTACAGATGTTCTGAATACACATTCGGCACTATCTGACATTCTTTCAAAGTTATCAAATAGTTTACCGGTACGATCGCGGCTATTCCGGCCCAGCGTACCTGGTTTTCAATCCGCCACCCTGGATGCAGCGGATGCCATAGGAATCAATGGGAGTCTGAAAGCTTATGTTCGATACTGCCAGCTATCCCATTGATTTCTATGGTAGAAAACCAGTAACATTTACACCTAACACAAGCACTAAACACCCCTAATCTGCCACCCCGACATCGCTGCAACCTAAAGAAATGTATTAACCCCTATTCCACCACTCCCCGACACCACTGCAAATAAATAAAAGTATTAACCCCTATCCCGCCGCTCCTGGACCCTGCCACAACCTAAATAAAGTTATTAACCCCTATCTTGCCGTTTCCAGACCCCGCCGCAACGTAAATAAAGTTATTAACCCCTATCTTACCGCTCCTGGACCCTGCCGCGACCTAAATAAAGTTATTAACCCCTAAACCTCTTGCCTCCCACATTACTAACATTAACTAAACCTATTAACCCCTAAACCGCCAGCCCCCACATCACCATAAAATAAATTAAGCTATTAACCCCTAAACCTAACAACGCGCTAACTTTACATTAAAATTGCAACATCCCTATCTTATAATAAATTAAAACTTAAATGTAGCATTAAAATAAACTATATTAAACTATTAATTAACCTACCCTAACTATTATACTACAATTACATTAAACTATCATTTAAATTAACTATATTACATATTAAAAAACCATAACCCTACTCAAATTATTTAAATCTACTATTAAAAATTACTAAATTACAAAAAATAAATGCTAAGTTACAAAAAATAAAAACCACTAAATTGCGAAAATAAACAAACCACAGTATGAAAAATAAAAATGAATTACACCTAATCTAATATCCCTATCAAATAAAAAAACCCTAGCCTACAATAAACTACCAATGGCCCTTAAAAGGGCCTTTTGAGGGGCATTGCCTCAAAGAAATCAGCTCTTTTACCTGTAAAAAAAAATTACAAACAACCCCCAACAGTAAAACCCACCACTCAACCAACCATCCCCCCAAATAAAAACTCTATCTAAAACACCTAAGCTCCCCATTGCCCTGAAAAGGGCATTTGTATGGAAATTGCCCTTAAAAGGGCATTTTGCTCTTATACCTGCCCAGACACTACTCTAAAAATAAAACCCAACCAAAAAACCCTTAAATAAACCTAACACTAACCCCTGACGATCCACTTACAGTTTTTCAAGTTCCGCTTGAAGCATCCATCCAGCCGGCAAGTAATCTTTATAAGGGCAGCCTCTTCCATCTTCATCCATCCGACAAAGTCTTCATCCATGCGGCCTCTTCTATATTCATCCAGCGCGGAGCAGGTCCACCCTGAAGACATCAAGCAACAGCCAATAGGATTGTAGCAGCTCTAATCCTATTGACTGAGTGGAACCTTTCAGCCAATAGGAATTCAAGGGACACCATCTTGGATCTTGTCACTTGCATTCAAGTTCCAGTTTATGGCTGCGACCGTATTGAAGAGGAGCTCCACGCTGGATGTCTTCAGGATGGACCCGCTCTGCGCCAGATGGATGAAGATAGAAGAGGCCTCATGGATAAAGACTTCGCCAGGTGGATGAAGATGGAAGATGCCGCCCGGAAAAAGACTTCTTGCCGGCTGGATGGATCCTTCAAGCGGAACTTCAAAAACTGTAAGTGGATCGTCGGGGTTAGTGTTAGGTTTATTTAAGGTTTTTTTTGTGTGGGTTTTATTTTAGGGTCTGGGCAGGTAAAAGAGCTAAATGCCCTTTTAAGGGCAATGCCCATACAAATGCCCTTTTCAGGGCAATGGGGGTCTTAAGTTTTTTAGATAGGGTTTTTATTTGGGGGGGTTGGTTGGTTGGGTGGTGGGTTTTACTGTTGGGGGTGTTTGTATTTTTTTTTCAGGTAAAAGAGCTGATTTATTTGGGGCAATGCCCCACAAAAGGCCCATTGGTAGTTTATTGTAGGCTAGGTTTTTTTTTTTATTTTGGGGGGCTTTTTTATTTTGATAGGGCTATTGGATTAGGTGTAATTCGTTTTTATTTTTGATACAGTGTTGTTTTTTTCATAATTTAGTATTTTTTATTTTTCGTAACTTAGCGTTTATTTTTTTGTAATTTAGTCATTTTTAATAGTAGATTTAAATAATTTGAGTAGGGTTAGGGTTTTTTAATATGTAATATAGTTAATTTAATTGCTAGTTTAATGTAATTGTAGTATAATAGGGTAGGTTAATTAATTGTTTAAAAATTGTTTATTTTAATTCTACAGGTAAATTTAAATTTATTTTAAGATAGGGATGTGGTAATTTTAATGTAAAGTTAACGGGTTGTTAGGTTTAGGGGTTAATAGCTTAATTTAGTTTATGGCGATGTGGGGGGCTGGCAGTTTAGGGGTTAATAGGTTTAGTTAATGGTAGTGATGTGGGAGGTCAGAGGTTTAGGGGTTAATACGTTTATTTAGTGGCGGTGGGTTCCGGGAGCAGCGGGATAGGGGTTAATAACTATTACAGTTGCGGAGGGGTCCGGGAGCAGCAGAATCGGGGTTAATAACTTTATTACAGTTGCGGCGGGGTCCGGGAGCAGCGGGATAGGGGTTAATAACTTTATTACAGTTGCGGCAGGATAGGGGTAAAACATTTTAGTATAGTGGCGGCATTTAGTGACAGGGTATAAATAAAGTTGGCAAAAGATTAAAAGCAAAAATGGAAGAGTTAGTTACGGCATCTGGCCAAATGGGATAAGCCCAGGTACCACGTCAAGGTCTCTTCCAAAACCTGAGTCCCTAAACTTCCACACAATGCAAGCTCTCTTTTTCAGGTACCTGGGCTTATCCCATTTGGCATGATGCGGTAACTAACCATTCCATTTTTGCTTTTAATCTTAGCTGTGAGCTTGTAAGTGAGTGATGGACTTTCTCTGTGTGCTGTATTAATTTGTTTTGTAATTTTCCCTATGGGCCTTGCACCTAGGCCTGTCTGGGGTTAACTGCCTGTGGTTCTGGGGACAGTGCAGCTTCCTGAGAGTGCTATTGTGCACCCAGGGCTGTGCATGTTGCAGGGTCATGGGATGTGTACCCGGTCCGGTCTGAGAGTGCAGTCCCCTTCCGTGTTTTGTATATGTCTAGGGTGATTACATAAGCCTGTGCATCTTTCACTTGTTCCCAGTTTGTTGGATTGAGAGCTTGCATTGTGTGGCTGTTTAGGGACTCAGGTTTTGGAAAAGACCTTGACGTGGTACATGGGTTTATCCTATTTGGCCAGATGCGGTAACTAACTCTTCCATTTTTGCTTTAAATCGTAGCTGAGAGCTTGCAAGTGAGCGCTGGACTTTCTATGTGTGCTGTATATATATATATATATATATATATATATATATATGTATATATAATTAGACGTGTATATGTACTCTACATACAGTGTGTTAAGGTAAAAAATGAGCTTTAAGAGATCCTAACGCTGCTTTTTTACGCCCGCTGGTTTTACGATTTTTGAAGGTTTAGGGTCACCGCACACTTCTTTGGCCTTACCGCAAAACGACTTACGTAAACTTTGTAAAGTCTTTTTTCTATGGGACTTCCATAGCGCCGGTATTCCGAGTCTGTCTTGGGAGGCCAAAAAGTGAGCGGTACATCCTATCCCGTCAAGAGTCCTAACGCATTTAAAAGTCAGTAGTGAAGAGTTTTA
Organism: Bombina bombina; assembly: GCF_027579735.1. Lineage (NCBI taxonomy): Eukaryota > Metazoa > Chordata > Amphibia > Anura > Bombinatoridae > Bombina > Bombina bombina. Next base: position 662,972,869 of record NC_069500.1, on the reverse strand, counting down.
TGGTACAACGCCGTAACATAAAACTCATAACTAAAGTGCTAAAAAGTACACTAACACCTATAAACATTAACCCCTAAACCGAGCCCCCCCCGCCGCACTCCCGCCTCGCAAACATTAGTGAAATATTATTAACCCCTAATCTGCCGTCCCTAACATCGCCGCCACCTGCCTACATTTAATTTATTTAATTATAGTGTAGTGTTAGGTGTTATTGTAACTTAGGTTAGGTTTTATTTTACAGGTACTTTTGTATTTATTTTAGCTAGGTAGTTATTAAATAGTTAATAACTATTTAATAACTATTCTACCTAGTTAAAATAAATACAAACTTGCCTGTAAAATAAAAATAAACCCTAAGCTAGCTACAATGTAACTATAAGTTACATTGTAGCTAGCTTAGGGTTTATTTTATAGGTACGTATTTAGTTTTAAATATGAATAATTTAGCTAATTATAGTATTTTTATTTAGATTTATTTAAATTATATTTAAGTTAGGGGGTGTTAGGGTTAGGGTTAGACTTAGGTTTAGGGGTTAATACATTTAGTATAGTGTTGGCGACGTTAGGGGCGGCAGAGTAGGGGTTAATAAATGTAGGTAGGTGCCGGCGATGTTAGGGATGGCAGATTAGGGGTTAATAATATTTATAAACCAAAGTTAAAGAGAGAAATTGTAGAAACATCATAAGTAACTACACACAAGACAGGGATTTCAGCACTTAGTTTTATTTGGTTCAAATAACCCAGCCAAACTTAAATATTTGGTATTTATCACAGTGCAGTATTGTTCGTGCATGCATACAACAGGTCTGAATTCTGCTAACCATATAGCTATGCATAGGAACCTCAACAAATTAGTACACAGTAGCATTGTGCCTTTTAGTCTTAAAGCCTAAGTTAGAGATTACGAGAAAATGTGTTTAGTGCTAAGTTACCTTTATCAAACAACACCTCCACTAGAGGATGGCTATGCAAGTTTGCACAAATCAGCTATAATAGTGAGCCATGAGGATCTATGTTTGTAAACAACACCACCTCTAAAAAGGGTATGTGATCACTAGCAATTAATATTGCAGCACAAGCAGGTAAATGATGCATGTAATCATACATAAGCACATAGATAAAACATTGCTCTATAAAGGTAAGAATGGACCAGGGGGTACCAGAAAACTCCTATTTCAGAGGGCACCACTATATTGAGATAGTATCCGGTGTCATGAAATATAAATTTTATATTAGGATCTATGTTCAGCTCCCCCAAAGCGGGTCTCTAAAATACCAGCTAGATATAATGTTGCAAGCAAGGATATTGATAAAATAAACACAGGTGTCAAATAACATGAACGAGGTAAGCAATTTCTTATATATGAGCTGTAATTACGTCCTGTCATACAGGAATCTGTCAGGTATAGTAGCAAATCCTGAATAAATCAAGAAAACACAATCCAGCTCTTACATCCTCCAAGCATGTTATTAACATGGGTAAATACCGTCCAGATATTCAGGACTGTAAGCCAAATAATGTTGCCATATAGTTGTTAGTCAAGAGGGGTAAAAGTCCATCCCACCATTAGGGCAACTCACGGCTCCAAATAAGAATTTCCTCGTAGGCACAAACAGCAAACATGTATGGTATCGAAGTGCTTTAAGCGCCAACTTTGAATCCTCCTTTATTGCAACACTGTTTCAAACTTGTTTGATCCAAGACAGAGCAGCCCACTCTGTGTACGTCACTGCTGATGCGCGTTTCACCCCTCATGTGACCACAGCATCATGGGGTTTCCTCAGGGCAAACGGATAGTGAGTAAAAGACACTTCTGGTATTTACCGGTCTTAGCTCTCCATTATTGGTTGGCCATTTGAAACTAGCGGCCAATGAACAAGTCGGTTTTGTTACAAGCCTCCTTAAGGGAAAGTGAAAAGATTGACTTTGACTAATTAACAAATATTAATAGCTTATACAAGTGCCAAATACACTAAATACATTTAAGTGTACCATATTACAAATTGCAAATAATAAACTTTAAAAATAAATAGAGTATTATATATATATATATATATATATATATATATATATATATATATATATATATATATATATGTACAAATTGAGTGGTTCGGATGCTGAGCTAGAAAAAAGGATAAAAATAATCATAATAAAAAACACTCAAAATATTATAAAGAGAAAAAAAATTTTAGGGAAAAGAAAGAAAATATTTTTTCTTTTGTTAGTAATGTAACCAAGATTAATTAAATACAGTCACAAATCTTATGGTTACATTCTGTACTCTATAGAGACCTGCCCAAAAGCAGCAATGGTTGCATTCTGTACTCCGCAGAGACCTGCCTGAAAAGAGTAATTACATACTACCTAGTACATTACAAAAAGGCAGCAAACTCAAACTTCTCATTTAGGCCCCTAGGGGCCAGTGTTTGGAGTTTCTACATCCAGGCTGTTTCCTTTTTTAGGAGTATATTATCAATGTCACCTCCTCTGCCAAAGAGGGAACATTATTCCTATTATTTTGAGGTCTATTAGTGAAGAGTTGTGGTGTGTTAGGAAATGCAGAGCTACCCCACTTTTTATCTCCCCATCTCTAGTTGCTTTTAGATCCTGGTTTCTCAACAGCCGGGCCGTGGCCCAGTACCGGGCCGTGATAGCCCTGCTGGTGGGCCCTGACCTGTCATGCCTCCACTGCACAGTCTTTCCCCACTGCACACAAGGGGCAGACTGAGACCAATCAAGGCTCCAGGAAAACTGTCTCACACTGACCCAAATGTATTCAAATTTATGCAAATGAACATGGTAGCCTCCCTGCCCTAACCCCAACAGGCCCATCAACCTCCAGAACCAGGACGCCCAACATTAAGGGCCAAAGAAAGGGCCCCCAACCTCCAGGGCCAGACCTCACACTCCATGTCCCTCACAGCGACAGACCCTCGGCAGGACCCCCACACTCCAGGGCCCCCACTAAACCCACATTGAACTGATTAGTTACTGATAGGGCAAATCCCTGCTGCTTACTATATATATATATATATATATATATATAAATAAAACTACCGGGCCCTGGACATGTCCAGCTAAAATTTACCGGGCCTTGAGGTCACTTTGGTTGAGAACCACTGTTTTAGATCGTCCCTATGCTCAGTCACCCTGTCTTTCAGCATGCGTCTAGTTTTACCTACATAGAAGACCGGGCAACTGCAGGAAAGTAGGTAGATAACATTCTCTGTTTTACAGTAATAAACTGTTTAATGGGAAAGGACTCACGTCCTGTTGAAAAATATTTAGTACGAACAATATATTTACATAGGACACAATGTCCACATTGGAAGCAACCTTTAACCTTCCTATGTTCACTTAGCCAGTCCTTAGGATTTGGACTTTTTACATAAAAACTTTTAAGTTTATCTTTTAGGTTAGGAGCCCTCCTAGTAACTAATGAGGGTTTCTCCCCCACTAGGTTTGAGATTCCTTCATCGGCTTGTAAAAATTGCCATTTATCTTTCAGGATTCCACAAATCCTTTCCCAGTGACAGTTAAACTCAGTGACAAACCGAATTTTCTGATCTTGTGGTTTAGCTTTGCTCTTATAGAGTAAATAATCTCTATTCTCTCTCCTTGCTCTATTCATAGCAAAATTTAAGTTTCTTTTGGAATATCCTCTATTCTCAAATCTACTGTACATATCTTTTGGATGTTTGTCATATTTACCTAGACTTGAACAGTTTCTCCTTAAACAGAGAAACTACCCTACTGGAATACCTCGTATCAGAGACTTTGGATGGTGACTAAAGGCTTCGAAAATATTGTTGGTAGTCGTTTCTTTTCTATATATTTCCGTTGCGAAAGAAGTCCCTTCCTTTTTGATCTTGACATCAAGGAATGTAAGTTCATTCTCATTGAAGTCAAAAGTCAGAAGGATATTAAACTCATTTACATTCAGTATTCTAACAAATTCTTTCAAAGATTCCTCCGTTCCTCTCCAAAGGAGAAACACGTTGTCCACATAGCGTAACCAAATTAAAACGTGATTTTCCAACCATTCTTGTAGGTCACCAAAGACCACTAAATTTTCCCATAAACCATCGCCGTTCCTCTAATTTATTTATAAAAATTTTGGTCAAAAAGGAAGGCATTCGGCTAGATCACGAGTTTTGTCGGCAAGGCTGTGCGGTGCTAACAAGCCTTTTTTCCTTACAGAAAAATAGAATCCTATCAGCCAATCGGAATTTGAGGGACGCCATCTTGGATGACATAATTTAAAGGAACCTTCATTCTTCGTTAGAACTTCAATTGAAGAGGATGGCTCTGCGTCGGCTGGATAGAAGATGGCTCCGCTCCGGAAGGGTGAAGATAGAAGATGCCGCCTGGATGAAGCCTTCTGCCAGTCTGGATGTCCTCTTCTGCACCGATAGGATGAAGACTTCTGCCGGTCTGGAGTTCCACTTGTGCCTGGTTGGGTGAAGATGGCTCAAGGTAGGGTGATCTTCAGGGGGTTAGTGTTAGGTTTTTTAAGGGGGAATTAGGTGGGTTTTAGAGTAGGGGTATATGGGTGGTGGGTTGTAATGTTGGGGGGGTTGTATTTCTTTTTTTACAGGTAAAAGAGCTAATTACTTTGGGGCAATGCCCCACAAAAGGCCCTTTTAAGGGCTATTTGTAATTTAGTATAGGGTAGGGAATTTTATTATTTTGGGGGTGCTTTTTATTTTATTAGGGGGATTAGATTAGGTGTAATTAGTTTAAAATTATTGTAATTCTTTTTTATTTTCTGTAATTTAGTGTTTTTTTTCATAATTTAGTTTATTTCATTTAATTGTAATTAGTTTAATTTAATTTAGTTCATTTATTTATTTATAGAGTAGTGTTAGGTGTAATTGTAACTTAGGTTAGGATTTATTTTACAGGTAATTTTGTATTTATTTTAGCTAGGTAGTTATTAAATAGTTAAAAACTATTTAATAACTATTCTACCTAGTTAAAATAAATACAAAGTTGCCTGTAAAATAAATATAAATCCTAAGCTAGATACAATGTAACTATTAGTGATATTGTAGCTATATTAGGGTTTATTTTATCGGTAAGTATTTAGTTTTAAATAGGAATAATTTATTTAATTGCAGTAAATTTATTTTGTTTAATTTAAATTATATTTAAGTTAGGGGGGTTAGACTTAGGGTTAGACTTAGGTTTAAGGGTTAATACATTTATTATAGTAGTGGCGACGTTGGGGTCGACAGATTAGGGGTTAATAAATGTAGATAGGTGTCTGTGATGTTAGGGATGGCAGATTAGGGGTTTATAAAATTTAACTAGTGTTTGCGAGGCGGGAGTGCGGTGGTTCAGGGGTTAATACATTTATTAAAGTGGCGGCGAGGTCTGGTCGGCAGATTAGGGGTTAATAAGTGTAGTTAGGTTGCGGCAACGTTGGGGGGCAGCAGATTAGGGGTTAATAAATATAATGTAGGTGTCGGCGATGTTAGGGGCAGCAGATTATGGTTTCATAAGTATAATGTAGGTGGCGGCGATGTCCGGTCGGCAGATTAGGGGTTAAAAAAAATTATTATAGTGTTTGCGATGTGGGAGGGAGGCCTCTGTTTAGGGGTTAATAGGTTTATGGGTGTTAGTGTACTTTGTAGAACTTTAGTTAAGAGCTTTATGTTCCAGCGTTTGCCCATAAAACTCTTAACTACTGACTTTTAAATGCGGTAGGAGTCTTGACAGGAGAGGGTCTACCGCTCACTTCTTCCAAGACTCGTAATACTGGCATTAGGCAAGTCCCATTAAAAAGATAGGATACGCAATTGACGTAAGGGGATTTGCGGTAGCCTCAAGTGAGCGGTAGACCCTTTCCTGCCTGACTCGTAATACCAGCGGGCGTTAAAAAGCAGCGTTGGGACCTCTCAACGCTGCTTTTTAAGGCTAATGCCAAACTCATAATCTAGGCGATAGTTTGTTAAGACAAATTGTAACAGATTTAAAACAAAATCTGTATGTTTTCTATACCTTGGGCCTCTGCTTTCCAAGAAATGTCTGGCGGCTCTTAAGCCTACCTCAAGGGGTATAGATGAATACAACCCTTCTACGTCCAAAGACACAAGGAGAGTGTTCTGTTCTACTTCCAAACCATCTAGTTTTTTCAACAGATCACTACAGGGAGTGCAGAATTATTAGGCAAGTTGTATTTTTGAGGATTAATTTCATTATTGAACAACAACCATGTTCTCAATGAACCGAAAAAACTCATTAATATCAAAGCTGAATAGTTTTGGAAGTAGTTTTTAGTTTGTTTTTAGTTATAGCTATTTTAGGGGGATATCTGTGTGTGCAGGTGACTATTACTGTGCATAATTATTAGGCAACTTAACAAAAAACAAATATATACCCATTTCAATTTTTATTTTTACCAGTGAAACCAATATAACATCTCAACATTCACAAATATACATTTCTGACATTCAAAAACAAAACAAAAACAAATCAGTGACCAATATAGCCACCTTTCTTTGCAAGGACACTCAAAGGCCTGCCATCCATGGATTCTGTCAGTGTTTTGATCTGTTCACCATCAACATTGCGTGCAGCAGCAACCACAACCTCCCAGACACTGTTCAGAGAGGTGTACTGTTTTCCCTCTTTGTAAATCTCACATTTGATGATGGATCACAGGTTCTCAATGGGGTTCAGATCAGGTGAACAAGGAGGCCATGTCATTAGATTTTCTTCTTTTATACCCTTTCTTGCCAGCCACGCTGTGGAGTACTTGGACGCGTGTGATGGAGCATTGTCCTGCATGAAAATCATGTTTTTCTTGAAGGATGCAGACTTCTTCCTGTACCACTGCTTGAAGAAGGTGTCTTCCAGAAACTGGCAGTAGGACTGGGAGTTGAGCTTGACTCCATCCTCAACCCAAAAAGGCCCCACAAGCTGATCTTTGATGATACTAGCCCAAACCAATACTCTACCTCCACCTTGCTGGCGTCTGAGTCGGACTGGAGCTCTCTGCCCTTTACCAATCCAGCCACGGGCCCATCCATCTGGCCCATCAAGACTCACTCTCATTTCATCAGTCCATAAAACCTTAGAAAAATCAGTTTTGAGATATTTCTTGGCCCAGTCTTGACGTTTCAGCTTGTGTGTCTTGTTCAGTGGTGGTCGTCTTTCAGCCTTTCTTACCTTGGCCATGTCTCTGAGTATTGCACACCTTGTGCATTTGGGCACTCCAGTGATGTTGCAGCTCTGAAATATGGCCAAACTGGTGGCAAGTGGCATCTTGGCAGCTGCACGCTTGACTTTTCTCAGTTCATGGGCAGTTATTTTGCGCCTTGGTTTTTCCACACGCTTCTTGCGACCCTGTTGACTATTTTGAATGAAACGCTTGATTGTTCGATGATCACGCTTCAGAAGCTTTGCAATTTTAAGAGTGCTGCATCCCTCTGCAAGATATCTCACTATTTTTGACTTTTCTGAGCCTGTCAAGTCCTTCTTTTGACCCATTTTGCCAACGGAAAAGAAGTTGCCTAATAATTATGCACACCTGATATAGGGTGTTGATGTCATTAGACCACACCCCTTCTCATTACAGAGATGCACATCACCTAATATGCTTAATTGGTAGTAGGCTTTCGAGCCTATACAGCTTGGAGTAAGACAACATGCATAAAGAGGATGATGTGGTCAAAATACTCATTTGCCTAATAATTCTGCACTCCCTGTAGTGTCTTTCACATACGAAGTTAGAGTAGTAAGAAATGGTTTAAGAAATCTGTCAACATAATTCCCCAAATTCTCTGTGGTGCTCCCAATCCCTGATATTATGGGGCGTCCTGGAGGATCCCTCAGATTTTTGTGGAGTTTTGGGATACAATAGAATATCGGGACTTTGGGGAATTTTGTGTACAGATAGTTGCATTCCTTTTTGTCAACAATACCTTCTTTTCTTGCATCATTAAGCTAGTGTAACAATTCAGCTTGTATAGATTCAATGGGGCTATTCGGTAACAATAGATATTGATCCTTGTTTCTCAGCTGTCGTTTAACCTCATTGGTATAATTAGCTTCATCCATTATTACCAAATTGCCCCCCTTGTCCGCTTGCTTAATGATGATTCCTGATTTATTCATTAATTCAAACAATGCCCTTCTTTCTTCATATTTCAAATTATCCTGGGAGATTCTATCAAAAGAAATTTTATTTACCTCTTTTTCCACCTCCCTAACAAACAGTTGTACCGCAGGTACCAAAGCTAAAGCAGGCATAAATTCAGACTTTCTTTTCAACCCTGAGTTAACCACTATGTAATCAGTGCTATCAGCACCCTGTGTAACTGGGGGGATTAGTATTTAGAAAGTCCACTAAAGGAGGATCATTAGTGCTCAACAAATGTACAAGATCGTCCACAGTTTCACGATCATCACAGTCTAAAGCTACAGTATCATTACTCTTTTGAATTCCAGAGTTTACTTTATCTTTCCTAACATGCGAAAGCACCACTTTACGTGCAAACAGGTGAAGATCTTTTATAATTGTGAATTTGGGTGGGTCAATCAGCCAATCAGAATTGAAGGGATGCCATCTTTGATAACATCCCTTAAAGGAATCTTCATTCGTCGGGAAGTCGACGGTTGAAGAGGATGGCTCCGCGTCGGCTCCTTTGAAGATGGCTCCACTCCGGATGGATGAAGATTGAAGACGCTGCCTGGATGAACACTTCTACCGGATGGAGAACCTCTTCTTGCCCCGCTTGGATGAAGACTTCTACCGGATGATGGACCTCCTCTGAGCACCTTGGATGAAGAATTCGGCTCGGCTGAGTGAAGACGACTCAAGGTAGGGAGATCTTCAGTGGTTAGCGATAGGTTTATTTAAGGGGGGTTTGGGTGGGTTAGAGTAGGGGTATGTGGGTGGTGGGTTGTAATGTTGGGGGGTATTGTATTTTATTTTCAGGTAAAAGAGCTGATTACTTTGGGGCAAGGCCCTGCAAAAAGCCCTTTTAAGGGCTGGTAAAGGAGCTGATTACTTTTGTATTTTAGAATAGGGTAGGGAATTTTTTATTTTGGGGGGCTTTTTTATTTTATTAGGGGGCTACTTGTAATTCTTTTTTATTCTTTGTAATTTAGTGTTTTTTTTATATTATAGAATAGTTTATTTTATTGTATTTTATTTTAGGTAATTGTAGGTAATTTATTTAATTAATTTAATGATAGTGTAGTGCTGGGTTTAATTGTAACTTAGGTTAGGATTTATTTTACAGGTAATTTTGTATTTATTTTAACTAGGTAGCTATTAAATAGTTATTAACTATTTAATAGCTATTGTAGATAGTTAAAATAAATACAAAGTTGCCTGTAAAATAAATATTAATCCTAAAATAGATACAATGTAATTATTAGTTATATTGTAGCTATATTAGGGTTTATTTTATAGGTAAGTATTTAGTTTTAAATAGGAATAATTTAGTTAATTTTAGGAATATTATTTTGTTGTGTTTGTGGGGTGTTAGGGTTAGAATTAGGTTTAGGGGTTAATAACTTTATTATAGTAGCGGCGACGGTGCGTGCGGGAGATTAGTGGTTAATAGTTGTAGGTAGGTGGCGGCGATGTTAGGGAGGGCAGATTAGGGGTTAATACTATTTATTCTAGGGTTTGCGAGGTGGTAGTGCGGCGGTTTAGGGGTTAATACATTTATTATAGTGGTGGCGAGGTCTGGTCGGCAGATTAGGGGTTAATAAGTGTAGTTAGGTAGCGGCAACGTTGGGGGGGGCAGATTAGAGGTTAATAAATATAATATAGGGGTCAGCGATGTTAGGGGCAGCAGATTAGGGGTTCATAAGTATAATGTAGGTTGCGGCGGTGTACGGAGCGGCAGATTAGGGGTTAATAGTATAATGCAGGTGTCAGCGATAGCGGGGGCAGCAGATTAGATGTTAATAAGTGTAAGGTTAGGGGTTTTTAGACTCGGGGTACATGTTAGGGTGTTAGGTGCAGACTTAGAAAGTGTTTCCCCATAGGAAACAATGGGGCTGCGTTAGGAGCTGAACGCTGCTTTTTTGCAGGTGTTATGTTTTTTTCAGCCCAAAATGCCCCATTGTTTCCTATGGGGATATTGTGCACGAGCACGTTTTGCCAGCTTACCGCTTGCCGTAAGCAACGCTGGTATTGAGGGTTGAAGTGGAGCTAAGTTAGGCTCAACGCTCCCTTTTTTGAGCCTAACGCAGCCCCTCAGACAACTCTAAATACCAGCGTTGTTGGAAGGATACGTTGGGAAAAAAGCAGTGTTAGCTACGCAGGTCTTTACCGACAAAACTCTAAATCTAGCTGTAAGTTTCCAATTGAGAACTGGAATGTGTGTAGCCAGTTCTTTCTCCCAACTTTTAGTGTAGGATGGTAGCAATGGAATATGCGATTTGTCAAACTTTTTAAAAAATTGGAACTTGTTTATTCAGAGGGAGATCTTCTATGCATATTTTTTTTAAATTGTGAGGTCTAAATAGATCATATTTTTGTTTATGCATTAATAGATAATGTCTCATCTGGTGGTATCTGAACCAGGGTCTAAGAAAACCACCACTCTCTCTTGTAAGATGAAATATTTGTAGCAAGTCTGCTAACTGGAGTAGTCCTGTAAGAGGACTGCAGTGCTCTTCATTGAATTCATCAGAAGACAATAAGGTAGGCAGCTGAGAGAGTATGGATGAGAATACACAATGGTTATTTCTGGTCTTGAGCCAATCAGACCATGTTTTCCTTATTATAGGATAATATTGGATTTTGGTCAATTTTAATTTTGTAGGATCCCAACATATACCACCTAAGTGAGGTACCTCCATTAGACTGCTTTCTAGGTGAACCCATCTTTTAAATTGACCATTATTTTGTCAATTTTACTCTTCTACTCTTTGTAGGGAAACTGTGAGTTTACGTAATTCCAGGTTGGTGTAAGTATAATGTTTTTTTATGAAATTCTAGGTGGTTTCCTTTGCGAAATATAGTCACTAAATATGTTTTGCCTTTTACATAGTTTGGTGTGATATCCGGGATTGGTACATTTTGTATGAAATACAATACTTTGGTGAGAAACATAATTTTCATCACATTCATTCTACCTATTCATGAGATATTTTTAGGGAGCCAAGTGGCAATAAAGTGTTGAAAATCAGATATAAGTTCAAAGGGTACAAGTATCTGGAGTTAAACATAATCCGGTCTTTTAATTTATGTTTTTGCAGTTTAAAAGGCAATATGATAATTGGTTTCCTATCTTGGAAGGGGATAAGTTTAAAGGGAGCAATTCCTATTTTGTAAGATTGATTAGCCAAAGCAGTATAAGTTGATCTTTCTTGTTTGGTTGTATATACTTTTAGTTTGACAATGTCTTTTCATAAGGGCATGTATCCAAGTGCCAGTAGTCTGTAAAAGTAATGTCTAGTAATTTAATGTTCAAGACCTTTTACCAATATTATACAATTTCATTATCAGGTTAATACTGTAGTAACTTAGATTTGTGCTTGTGAATTATTTATTTTCAGTTTTCCCTTGAAAATCTATAAATGTTCATCATTGTGAAACAGTGAGCATTTATGTGATGGTAAACTGAATATTATGTGGTAGTCAATTTTAAGTTAAAGGTATATTCTAAAAATGTATTCCCCTTAATGTGCTCACAATGGTTCATTTTACCTGCTGAAGTATATTTAACAGATTGAAAACTTGATAATTTTGCTTGTAGAAACTGTCACCTATACTAAAATATGATAAAACAAAATTCTGTAGAAAAGCTATGTTAACATAAGACAATAGCACTAATTAATCTCCAAGTGGGGTGTAAGAGAAAGAGAGAGATTTTTGTATCTGAATAAGCTAGTTGTTCTAATTGAAACCCTCTGTGATAATAAGCTTTTCAATACCTAGGTCTGTTTTACCTGCAGGCTCAGTCCATTTTATGGGCATTTCATTGAGAACAACAGGTGATGGTTTAATGAGCAAAACAAGCTATTTCAAATACAAAAATAAACATGAGGGGATACTTTTCCATACATCTAATACTCTACAGTAGGTAGTGATGGGTGTTGTGGCAGTTTAGGGGTAAATAGTGTAGTGGGGACTTTGCAATGTACTATGCAGTGGTTTAGGGGTTATTAGAACAGGGGGTTTATGGCAATTCAGGTTAGCACGCGGGTATGGGTGTTAGGTTTTTTTCCCACTTTTCTCTCTCCATTGAAGTCAGTGGGAGAGTATGTTAATGCGGTCACAATATTCTAACTTCTGCACTTTGTGTGCGTTGGATCAGCACTTGAGCGATAAAACTTTCAACTTGTAATACGCGTACTACCTGACAAACAAAGGGCAGAAGTCGAGCGGAGTTAGCATGAGAGCGGGAGCGGTAATTACTGCTTCACTCATAATCTAGCCAACAGTAGTGCAAGATCCTTAGTCTTAAAATGACATGCTCTAACGAATTAGAGCATTTCATTTTTCTACTATTATGGTCTTTTAAAATAATAAACAAAGGACATTTTTTACTCATCCCCCTAAAATGTCTTAGTAGTTTGGATTAGTGGAGGATTAGAAATTTCCAGCCCTATAGAAAACACAGAAGTGGACTACACCCCTTAAACTGGAGTGGATACACATCCCACAACACTGGCAAAACTTGCTGAAAGCTGGGTTTAAATCCAGTCACCTATCCAGACAAATACTTTTTTTTTTGTGTTCAAAATTAAACATATCACATTGATATATGTCAGCTGGACACATTGATGGTGTTAGCATTGAATATGTCAAACAGTTTTTTATAGCTCATTCCCACAATACACTGTGCCTCAAATCTGTTAAAAATGTAAACATAAATACATTAGTATATGGGCTAAATATATATACATCCACACAATGTTTATTTGTTTATGTGCTTTAATGCTTTTACTGTTGCTCCAGATATTGAAAACAAAAGTCTCTTTGTTTATTATTGTTTTGCTTGGTAAAATTGTTAAATCATTAAAGCATGTGGCCAGAGCATGCAACATCTGGGTGATAGAAAAAAAAAAAAAAGACACAAGATATAAAACCACAATCACATTTATGGGAAGACGTTAGTACATTTTCTTCCAATGCATTCAATGCCTCCGTTATATTATGTTAGAGCAGATTGGATTTGGAACAATGTATTCTTTTTTTCTAGTCACTTACAGATTCAGATTTCATAAGAAGTTAAAATATTGGTGTATTCAGTGCTATAAACATTCCCATGTTTTAAAATAAATGCTGAAAGTGAAATTACTTGGCTGCATTTAGGATCTGGTTTTCTGCCTGACGTGAATTGAAAAGGCATTGAGGTTTCCATAACAAGGAAATCTATAATCACAACTGCTTTATTTTTTTTAGTATACCTAGTTAAATGTATTATTGCTGTTTTACCATTATTTATTATGATTATACAATAGCTGAGGGATCTGAGAATTAAAAAAACGTTTCACTTACCAGGGAAACAATATTTGCAAATCAATATAAATTGCTAAACAATGTTTCTGTTGAGATATTGGGAGCACTCATGTGGATGCCACATTTGTTTTTATTTTCATTTAGTACCACAATAGTTAAAACAATGCAGTCAGACAGTCCTATAACAAAAAGATAAATTATATTTTTATATAAAATGTTTACTTATGCATAATGAAACAACTTTGCTATAAATTTTCATTACTTATTTTGCCCCTAATAAACACCTAGATTACGTTTTGCGTTGCGGCTTTTAACGCTGAAAAAAATGGCAATTTCAGCGTAAAAGCAGCAACACCGCTATTGGGAGTTGTGTCAGTATAGCTATACCGTAAGCATTTTAGCATGTAACGCAACGTCAATCCCGCATTTTAAAAAATTATGTTTTTGCATGGGATTTCCATAGTGCCGATATTACAGGTTGTGCGGTGAGGCTAACAAGCTTGTGTTACAGCCTATAGCGACATGATCCATACCGACATCTGAGAGTAGTAGTAATGAGTTTTGCGCAAAAAAAATGTTTCACAAAACTTATAGCTAAAGTGTTACAAAGTACACTAACACCCATAACCTACCTATTAACCCCTAAACCACCACCTTCCTGCATCACAAACACTATATTAAACCTATTAACCCCTAATCTGCTGCCCACCCACATCGCGACTATTCAATTAAGTTATTAACCCCTAATCTGCTGCCCACCCATATCGCCAACACTATTTAAATATATTAACCCCTAAACCGCCTCACCCCAACATGGCCGCCACTATAATAAAGTTATTAACCCCTATTCCGCCGCTCCCCAACATCGCCACCACTAAATAAAGTTATTAACCCCTAAACTTCCGGCCTCCCACACCTTCGCCACTAAATAAAATTATTAACCCCTAAACTACCGCCCCCACATTGCAAAACACTAAATTACACTAAGAAAAAAAAATTAAAAATCTAAATTACAACAAAAAATATAACAAATCCTACAATTTTTTTTAGAAATTGACCAAACATAATTAACACTTAAATCACGAAAAATAAAAAACACTAAGATTACAAAAATAAATAAATGAAATTATCAAAAATAAAAACAATTACACCTAATCTAATAGCCCTATACAAATAAAAAGTCCCTCCAAAATAAAAACACCCCCTAGTCTACAATAAACTACCAATAGCCCTTAAAAAGCCATTTTGTAGGGCATTGCCCTAAAGAAATCAACTATTTTACCTGTAAAAAAAAATACAAAGTCATCCAACAGTAAAACCCACCACCCAACAAACCCCCCAAAATAAAAAACCTAACTCTAAAAAAATCCTAAGCTACCCATTGCCCCTAAAGGGGCATTTGTATGGGCATTTCCTGTAAAAAGGCATTTAGCTCTTTTGCATTGCCCTTAAAATGGCATTTAGCTCTTTTTCAAAGACCAAAGCCCTAATCTAAAAATAAAAACACCAAAAAAAAAAAAAATGCTAACACCAACCCCAGAAGATCTACTCACGGGTTCTGAAGTCCGGACATCCATCTCCATCCAGACGGCGAGGTCTTCTTCCATCCTGGGGGCGTCTTCTATCTTCATCCCGGCAGCGTGAAGCAGAGCGATCCTAGAAGCCGAAGACATCCTGCGCGGAGCATCCTCTTCATATGGTCGCCGCGGTACACTGAAGTTGAATGCAAGGTAGCCATTTCAAAACGGCGTCCCTTGTATTCCTATTGGCTGATTTGATTCTTCAAATACAAATTAGCCAATAGGAGAGCTTCTGAAATCCAATTGGCTGTTTAAAACAACCAATAGGATGAGAGCTACTGAAATCCTATTGGCTGATTTGAACACTGTTCCATTGGGACTTCTTAGAATATCTCGCCTCTGCGGCAAGGTTTTAAATATCATGCTCTAAGTCTGTAATATTTATTTGCCTAATTAGATATAACTGCAAAACAGAGTACTGTACTTTATACTAATGTTATGACAGTAACTATCCTTGTTGTCTGCACACAAAAGTCCAGATTGACTCCTCCAAATATGGCAAAGCTGGGTGGAGTTTGGCTTTTGAAAACAAATTGTAGTAAAAAAGGATGTTAATTTGTTATAAAAGACTTGGCTGTTATTCTATAGCACCACAACATCACTGTCTTGTAATTAAAAAGGTGCTTCCTCTCCTTTTAAAGGGAATTTTTTTTTTAATTATAAAATGTTTCTGTAGTCTTCCCCTAGATTAACATATCAATAAAGTAATAATGTTATTTGAACAGATTAACCCCTTGTTTGTTCCACCCACCACTTTTTTTTATTTAGAGGAGTCTTAAAGGGACAGTCAAGTCCAAAATAAATGGTTATGTTTCAAATAGGGCATGTCATTTAAAAAAACTTTCCAATTTACTTTTATCACCAATTTTGCTTTGTTCTCTTGGCATTCTTAGTTGAAAGCAAAACCTAGGTAGGCTCATATGTTAATTTCTTAGACCTTAAAGGGATAGCAAACCCATTTTTTTCTTCTTTCATGATTCAGATAGAGCATGCAATTTTAAGCATCTTTCTAATTTACTCCTATTATCAAATGTTCTTTGTTCTCTTGGTATCTTTATTTGAAAAAAGCATGAATGGAAGCTATGGAGCTGGCCTATTTTTGGTTCAGTATCCTGGATAGGGCTTGCTGATTGGTGGCTACATTTAACCATCCAATCAGCAAGAGCAACACAGGTTCTTAACCTAAAATGGGCCATCTCCAAAGCTTTTATTCCTGCTTTGTCAAATAAAGATGCCAAGAGAATGAAGATAAATTTGTAATAAGAGTAAATTAGAAAGTTGCTTAAATTTGAATGCTCTATCCGATTCATGAAAGGAAAAAAAATCGTGTTTAGTAGTCCTTTAAATGGCCGCCCCTTATGTGAATGCATTTTGACAGTTTTTCACCACTAGAGGGTGCTAGTTCATGTGTGTTATACAGATAACATTGAGCGCATGCACATGAAGTTACCTAGGAGTAAGCACTGATTGGCTAAAATGCAAGTCTGTCAAAAGAACTGAAATAAGGGGGCAGTTTGCAGATGCTTAGATACAAGGTAATTACAAAGGGAAATCATGTATTATTATAACTGTGTTGGTTATGCAAAACTGGGGAATGGGTAATAATCTATCTTTTTAAAAAACAAAAATTCCGGTGTTGACTTTCCCTTTAAGTATGGAGAAGATAGGCTTGCCACTGTAATTGTGTTTCTTTTTAAAATTTTCTTTTTATAATTTTTTTTTAAAATCAATGCATAAAGAAAAATCACATAATAGCATAATTCAAACTATTAATCTATATACAAAAAAAGTTCAGGAAACTTATACAATCAATAACTTCAATAAAACCAGTAGGACCTTTAACTCACATTCAAATCATAAGCCAAAGCTATTGTATGTGTGATAACCAATTCTCCATTGTCAGCCTGAATGACAAGATAACAAGCTGCCAATTAGGGGGATGTTTGTGTTGCAAGGTTAGGCTTTTGAAGCCTATTATGTGCTCTTTCAGTTTACAGGAGTGGAAAATCCACACCATTTTCAGTCTTAAATTACAGATAAAGGGGGTAAAAAATCAATGAATGTATGGGCAAAGTTTTTTTACTCTGTATTATTACGCATTTTATACTACTATCTCAAATTGTTTATTAACATAGATCAACATCCGACATGCTGGAAAGCCCGAGCAGTCTCCGTTGTCAAGTGACAGTTGAAAGCTGCTGTTCATGTGTTTCCAACATCTTCCTTCATATGGTAATAGAGTTTGATCTGTGCTCCGTTACCATATGAAGGCAGACAGCCAGATTGTTACAGACAGTGACACTACTGTTTCCAGCGGGTGGTGTGTGAGGGAGGTGGAAAATATTTTGATAGGAGAGATGGAGGGATGGGGCTATGCAGTACAGAAGAGTGAAATGGGTTGGTGGAGGAGGTGGGGGACCACTATGCTGCAGAATAAAATAATTAAAAAAAACTATAAAAATGACATATAAATTTGGTAAGATGGTCACCTCTAGTGGGAAGGTTAGAGAGTTGTTGGAGAGGGATCAGGAAGTTGGGGGGATTGAGGAGGGATCAAACAAACAAAAAAATAAAGGCTCTATTTCTGTTTTCTGTTTAAATGGAGTGATAGCAAAAGGTGCTTAAAAATTCTCTGGTATTTTGGGCAAGTTTTTCTCTGAAATTCATGGTAGTGGAGGGGTTAAAGTCCATAATTCTGAGCATACATTTTAAGAAAATAGCTGAGTTAGCGGCTGGGTGAGTCTTAAAGAGGGTTAATCTAAGTTTGGAGAGCAGTGGATTTTGATGGTTTCAGGATGCACCTTAATCAGAGGAGAATTGTATCTGGATAGAAAAGAACAGATTGAATAGTTTTTAAACTGAGGTACCGTATATGCATATAAGATGAGAGAGAGGGATATTAGACATCACTTACTTTTGTGTAACAATTGTGCTTGCTCAACACTCCCTAGATAAGCCAAAAGCAAACAGTGTAGTCTAGTTTTTCTTTAGAATGCTGGAAATCATATAACTGGTTTATGCAGTTGGGGGCATTTTTGAAGAAAACCTTCTTTTGGCTTCTCTGGGGAGTTGTGGGAAAAGCATACGCCTAGATTTAGAGTTCTGCGTTAGCCGTCCAAACCAGCGTTAAGGGGTCCTAATGCTGGTTTTGGCCACCCGCTGGTATTTAGAGTCAGTCAGGAAAGGGTCTAACGCTCACTTTTCAGCCGCGACTTTTCCATACCGCAGATCCCCCTACACCATTTGCGTATCCTATCTTTTCAATGGGATCTTTCTAATGCTGGTATTTAGAGTCTTTGCTGAAGTGAGCGTTAGAAATCTAACGACAAGACTCCAGCCGCAGAGAAAAGCCAGGAGTTAAGAGCTTTCTGGACTAACGCCGGTTCATAAAGCTCTTAACTACTGTGCTCTAAAATACACTAACACCCATAAACTACCTATGTACCCCTAAACCGAGGCCTCCCCACATCGCCGCCACTCTAATAATTTTTTTTAACCCTTAATCTGCCGACCGCAAACCGCCGCAACCTACATTATCCCTATGTACCCCTAATCTGCTGCCCCTAACACCGCCAACCCCTATATTATATTTATTAACCCCTAATCTGCTGCCCCCAACATCACCGCCACCTACCTACAATTATTAACCCCTAATCTGCCGACAGGACCTCACCGCTACTATAATAAAGTTATTAACCCATAATCCGCCTCACTCCCACCTCAATAACCCTATAATAAATAGTATTAACCCCTAATCTGCCCTCCCTAACATCACCAACACCTAACTTCAAGTATTAACCCCTAATCTGCCGACCGGACCTCACCGCTACTCTAATAAATTTATTAACCCCTAAAGCTAAGTCTAACCCTAACACTAACACCCCCCTAAAATAAATATAATTTTTATCTAACAAAATAAATTATTTCTTATTAAATAAATTATTCCTATTTAAAGCTAAATACTTACCTGTAAAATAAACCCTAATATAGCTACAATATAAATTATAATTATATTGTAGCTATTTTAGGATTAATATTTATTTTACAGGCAACTTTGTATTTATTTTAACCAGGTACAATAGCTATTAAATAGTTATAACTATTTAATAGCTACCTAGTTAAAATAATTACAAAATTACCTGTAAAATAAATCCTAACCTAAGTTACAATTAAACCTAACACTACACTATCAATAAATTAATTAAATAAAATACCTACAATTATCTACAATTAAACCTAACACTACACTATCAATAAATTAATTACATACAAATACCTACAAATAAATATAATTAAATAAACTAACAAAGTACAAAAAATAAAAAAAGACTGTTACAAAAAATAAAAAAATAATTTACAAACATTATAAAAATATTACAACAATTTTAAGCTAATTACACCTACTCTAAGCCCCCTAATAAAATAACAAAGCCCCCCAAAATAAAAAAATGCCCTACCCTATTCTAAAATAAAAATTGAAAAGCTCTTTTACCTTACCAGCCCTTAAAAGGGCCTTTTGCGGGGCATGCCCCAAAGAATTCTGCTCTTTTGCCTGTAAAAAAAACCATACAATACCCCCCCCCAACATTACAACCCACCACTCACATACCCCTAATCTAACCCAACCCCCCTTAAATAAACCTAACACTAAGCCCCTGAAGATCTCCCTACCTTGTCTTCACCACGCCGGTTATCACCGATCCGTCCAGAAGAGGGTCCGAAGTCTTCATCCAAGCCTAAGCGGGGGATGAAGAGGTCCATCATCCAGCTGAAGTCTTGATCCAAGCGGGGGCTGAAGAGGTCCATCATCCGTCTGAAGTCTTGATCCAAGCGGGGGCTGAAGAGGTCCATCATCCGTCTGAAGTCTTTAAGGGACGTCATCCAAGATGGCGTCCCTCGAATTCCGATTGGCTGATAAAATTCTATCAGCCAATCAGAATTAGGGTAGGAAAAAAGAAAATCAGATTCAAGTTCAATCCGATTGGCTGATCCAATCAGCCAATCAGATTGAGCTTGCATTCTATTGGCTGATCGGAACAGCCAATAGAATGCAAGCTCAATCTGATTGGCTAATTGGATCAGCCAATCGTATTGAACTTGAATCTGATTGGCTGATTCCATCAGCCAATCAGAATTTTCCTACCTTAATTCCAATTGGCTGATAGAATCCTATCAGCCAATCGGAATTCGAGGGACGCCATCTTGGATGACGTCCCTTAAAGGAACCGTCATTAATCGGGAAGTCGTCGGCCAGGATGGATGTTCTGCGTCGGCGGGATGAAGATGGAGCCGGAAGAAAGAAGATTGAAGATGCTGCTTGATAGAAGACTTCAGCCGGATGATGGACCTCTTCAGCCCCCACTTGGATCAAGACTTCAGCCGGATGATGGACCTCTTCAGCCCCCGCTTGGATCAAGACTTCAGCCGGATGATGGACCTCCTCAGCCCCCGATTGGATCAAGACTTCAGCCGGATGATGGACCTCTTCAGCCCCCGCTTAGGCTTGGATGAAGACTTCGGACCCTCTTCTGGACGGATCGATGATACCCGGTGTTTTGAAGACAAGGTAGGGTTGATCTTCAGGGGCTTAGTGTTAGGTTTATTTAAGGGGGGTTTGGGTTAGATTAGGGGTATGTGGGTGGTGGGTTGTAATGTTGGGGGGGGTATTGTATGTTTTTTTTACAGGCAAAAGAGCAGAATTCTTTGGGGCATGCCCCGCAAAAGGCCCTTTTAAGGGCTGGTAAGGTAAAAGAGCTTTTCAATTTTTATTTTAGAATAGGGTAGGGCATTTTTTTTATTTTTGGGGGCTTTGTTATTTTATTAGGGGGCTTAGAGTAGGTGTAATTAGCTTAAAATTGTTGTAATATTTTTATAATGTTTGTAAATTATTTTTTTATTTTTTGTAACTTAGTTCTTTTTTTATTTTTTGTACTTTAGTTAGTTTATTTAATTGTATTTATTTGTAGGTATTTGTATGTAATTAATTTATTGATAGTGTAGTGTTAGGTTTAATTGTAGATAATTGTAGGTATTTTATTTAATTAATTTATTGATAGTGTAGTGTTAGGTTTAATTGTAACTTAGGTTAGGATTTATTTTACAGGTAATTTTGTAATTATTTTAACTAGGTAGCTATTTAATAGTTATTAACTATTTAATAGCTATTGTACCTGGTTAAAATAAATACAAAGTTGCCTGTAAAATAAATATTAATCCTAAAATAGCTACAATATAATTATATTATATTGGGGGCGACAGATTAGGGGTTAATAAATATAATATAGGGGTCGGCGGTGTTAGGGGCAGCAGATTAGGGGTACATAGGGATAACGTAGGTTGCGGCGGTGTCCGGAGCAGCAGATTAGGGGTTAATAATATAATGCAGGGGTCAGCGATAGTGGGGGCGGCAGATTAGGGGTTAATAAGTGTAAGGTTAGGGGTGTTTAGACTCGGGGTACATGTTAGGGTGTTAGGTGCAGACTTAGGAAGTGTTTCCCCATAAGAAACAATGGGGCTGCGTTAGGAGCTGAACGCTGCTTTTTTGCAGGTGTTAGATTTTTTTTCAGCTCAAACGGCCCCATTGTTTCCTATGGGGGAATCGTGCATGAGCACGTTTTTGAAGCTGGGCGCGTCTGTAAGCACCGCGATTGTACTTTTTTGCAACTAATCGATCCAAACCCTTTTTTTACATACTAAACCATTGATCATCATAAAATCCGCTAAATGGAAATTATCAATGTTACAACCAATCTGTCCGCTCAAACTTTCGCTTTAAGTTCGTGTGATTTGCTTCACGACCATTTAGGTAGCGAATACAATAGAAAACTATAGGGGGTATCAGACTGACGCCAGGTTGAAGTACTTAAGTTAAAGGATTACTTTCTGTTATAATTTTTAAGCTAAACAACTAACATATTAAAGTTAATAAACATTAATTAAAACCTACTGACCTATATTTTCTCCAAAACGAAGTTTCATAACGTTCTAAAAGTTATATCTTTTATTCGCCGATGATGTCACGTTATCCTGCCCACTATTTTCAGCACTGAGTGTTCAAAATACTTAAACCAATAACTTTGTGTTTAAAGCGCCATTTTGAAACCTAGGTATTGTAAACGGATTGGTACCGAGCAAAGGATACCCACGGAGTGGGTTTGTAAAACAATTAAATTTGCAGACAAGATTTCTGATATACGGTAGAGATATGTTAATGAAATGCTATTGATAAAAAGCGTATTTGGGCTAGTTAGTTAGTAACAGGCATAGAAAATATTTACTTACAGTGGCCCTTTAAGCGTGAGACAAAAATCATTATATGTCTGTGAGCACTCACAGCATCACACATTTTTTGACAAATAATTTTTTTACGGAAACCGGGGGTTTGCTTGACTCGACTACCGTATATATTTTCGTAGTAACCAAGTACGAGATCAACAAGTACAACATTCTGTTGATGGGAGAAGTTTGGGTTGCGAGTCTTCTTCGAAGTACCAGAATCTCCAGAGGAAGCCCTATAAACTTTCTTCTCACAGTAAAAACCGAAAGGAATAAAAAAGTTTTTTTTAAGATTTCTGGGAAATACACGTTATTATACAGGTGAACAACTTATGTTGCTGCTTGTATGACGAATATTACACCTATATGGTCACGTTGGTTAAGAAATCGACCAATAGACTGTAGACTGCTTAGTAACTTTGTTCTTTTGCGCCAAGCAAAGCTTCAAAGTTATCAATAATCTGATTGTCTTCGACACAGATTAGACGCAATATTTTATGGGTTCATTTTTAGTACATACTGTACATGTAACGAAGTTAAATCCGCTAGGTGAGAATGTCGGCGGGTAAATTCGATACGCTTAGTGCGATGATTTTGATGCCTTAGTACAAGGTGCCCATATAGTTAAAGGGACATGAAACCCAAAATTTTTCTTTCATGATTTAGGTAGAACATACAATTTTGAACAACTTTACAGTTAACTTCTATTATCAAATTTGCTTAGTGCGATGATTTTGATGCCTTAGTACAAGGTGCCCATATAGTTAAAGGGACATGAAACCCAAAATTTTTCTTTCATGAATAAGGTAGAACATACAATTTTGAACAACTTTACAGTTAACTATTATCAAATTTGTTTCATTCTCTTTGTATCATTTGTTGAAGGAGCAGCAATGCACTACAGGGGCCCCATTACATATGCAACATTGCCAGCAAAAGCCGGCAACACCGTTTTTTTGCACTGTTTTGGTATCCTATATACAGCGCCACATGTAAATGTGGCACGTATATTTCACCCGTTGCCCGCAATTTTTACTCCCTTAAGCTAACATGGGACTGCGTTACAAATCGATACCCAATATTCAGCACAAGGACTTATGTGGCAAAAATGGAGAAATCTTACTCCATTTTCACCTTGCCACACAAGGCAACCGCAGCAAGCCTTGCGCTGAGTATCGGAGCACCGTAACTCTGAAAATGCCTGCATAAATAAACTAACACCTAACGCATTCTCAATATCTATCTACCTGTTAACCGCCATCCCCCACCGCAATAAATAATAAAGTGTATTAAGCCCTATATCCGCCATCAAACCCAAACCCCAACATCAAAAACTACCTATTAAAACTATTAACCCCTAATCTGCCATTAACACACAACGCAAACTACTTATTAAAGTATTAACCCCTAAACCGCCAATGCCCACAACGCAATAAACCTATCAAAGTATTAACCGCTAAACCGCCAAAGCCCACAACGCAAATAAATAAATTACTAAGCCCCCTAACCTAACACCCCCTAAATGAACCCAAATTACCTAAATTACAAAATACTAAAGTTACTATTAAAATAAAAAAAACTAACGCTACTTTAAAAATAAAAATAAACTAAGTATACATTAAAGGGACAGTCTAGTCAAAATTAAAATTCTGGTGTAGACTGTCCCTTTAAGCTACAATTACAGAAAAAAAAAAAAAATCTAAGATTACATAAAAAAATTTTTACCAAATTTTAAAAAATTATACCTAATCCCTATGAAAATAAAAAAGCCCCTCCAAATAAAAACACCCCTACTAAGAATAAACTACCAGTAGCCCTTAAAAAGGCTTTTTGCATGGCATTGCCCCAAAATAATCAGCACTTTTACATCAAAATACACAAAGTCCCCCCTAACAGTAACCCCCCCACCCACCAAACCCCCCAAAATAAAAGAACCTAACACTAAAAAACCTAAACTACCCATTGCCCTGAAAAGGGCATTTGTTTGGGCATTGTCCTTAAAAGGGCATTTAGCTCTTTTACCGCCCATCCCTAATCTAAATAAAACAACCCCCCCCCCCCCCGCAAAAAAAACCTTAAAAACCCTAAGTCTAACCCCCAGGTTGTTACTCATCATTCCTGAAGTCTGGCGGAGAAGGTCCTGTCCCATGCGGTGAAGTCTTCTTATAAGCGGCGACCTCTTCTATCCAGGAACAATCTGTCGCGGAGCAGAGGGCGGAGCTGAAGACCGGTGACCCTGGAACTGAAGACCGGCAACCCTGAAACTGAAGACCGGCGACCCTGGAACTGAATACCGGTGACCACAGAGCCATGGAGCATGGAGGATTCTCTTCGTATGATCGCCGCCGTACACTGGATAAAGAATTCAAGGTACGTGATTAAAAATGGCATCCCTTGAATTCCTATTGGCTGATTTGATTCTTCAAATTCAAAGCAGCCAATAAGATGAAAGCTACTTAAATCCTATTGGCTGTTCAAATCAACCAATAGGATAAGAGCTACTGAAATTCTATTGGTTGATTTGAATAGCCAATAGAATCATTTTTAATCGTGTACCTTGAATTCTCTATCCGGTGTACGGTGGCGATCGTTACAAAGAGGATACTCCACGCTCCATGGCTCTGCGGTTGCCGGTCTTCAGTTCCGCGGTCATCGGTCTTCAGCTCCGCCCTCCGCTCCGCACCGGATTGTTTGTGGAAGAAGAAAAAAGAGGTTGCCGCTTGGAAGAAGACTTCACCGCCTGGAACAGGACATTCTCCGCCGGACTTCGTGAACGGTGAGTACCAACCTGGGGATTAGACAGGTTTTTTTAAGGGTTTTTTTGCCGGGTTTGCTTTATTTAGATTAGGGATGGGCAGTAAAAGAGCTGAATGCCCTTTTAAGGGCAATGCCCAAACAAATGCCCTTTTCAGGGCAATGGGTAGTTTAGGTTTTTTAGTGTTAGGTTCTTTTATTTTGGGGGGTTTGGTGGATGGGGGGTTTTACTGTTAGGGGATACATGGTGTATTTTGATGTAAAAGAGCTGATTATCTTGGGGCAATGTTTTTATTTGGGGGGGGGGGCATTTTTATTTTCATAGGGATTAGGTATAATTTTTTAAAATTTGGTAATTTTGTTTTTTATTTTATGTAATTGTAGCTTAAAGGGACAGTCTACACCAGTATTTTAATTTTGACTAGACTGTCCCTTTAATTTATACTTAGTTTATTTTTAATTTTTAAAGTAGTGTTAGTTTTTTTTATTTTAATAGTAACTTTTTATAATTTAGGTAATTTGGGTACATTTAGGGGGTGTTAGGTTAGGGGGTGTTAGGTTAAGGGGCTTAGTAATTTATTTATTTGCATTGTGGGCTTTGGCGGTTTAGGGGTTAATATTTTAATAGGTAGTTTGTGTTGTGGGTTAATGGCGGATTAGGGGTTAATAGTTTTAATAGGTAGTTTGCAATGTTGAGGTTGGCGGATTTAGGGGTTAATAATTTAGTTATTACTTGCGTTGTGGGTTTGATGTCAGATATAGTGGTTAATAGTTTAATTAGGCATATTGCATTGTGGGGTTTGTTGGTTTAGGTGTTAATACATTTATTATTAGTTGTGAGAGGGGGATTGTGGATGTAGAGGTTTTAGGTGTCAGGCTTATTTTTGGGAGTTGTGTTAGACTTTTACGGGAGATTTGATTTTTTTTTACTTTTCTTTGGCGCCGGCAGTTTCTAAAGTGCCGTAAGTCACTAGCGACTCCAGAAATGTGGATTTATGCTCATTTTTGGACATCGCTAGTTTATCTGACTTACGGCACTTTATGAACTGCCAGCGGGATTTATTGGATACCCCAATGTGCGAGGTGAAATTACAGGTGGCAAGGGCTTGCTGCGCTTGCACTGAAGCCTGCGCCGTATATGTAATCTCGCCCCTGGTTTCTGAACTCATGGGTGAGCCAATGACAATCATTTTATATATGCAGCAACCAATGAGCAGCCAGAACGTAGGTTCTTTGCTGCTTCTGAGTTTGCGTAGGTAAAGTTTTTATGAAAGGATAACAAGAGAACAAGAGATGGAAGCAAAATAAATAATAGAAGTAAATACTCGCTTACAAATAACACTGCTTATTGGAAAAGGGGCCAGAAGCTTGTCTTTAGCAGGGAGGGGCTGTTTATATTAGATTATTGGCAAGTGTCATTACTTAAAAAAAAAAAAAAAAGCTGAAGGAATTGGGAAGTAGCTCCACAAATGATGAAAGCAGTATGACAACAAATAGCTATCTTACTTTTTTAATGCTGGACTGGACTGAACTGATGCCTTTGGGGTCTAATTTCCAGCACTGACCAGCATCTTAGAGGGAAATGCTAATTTGAACGAGGGGATTGTCTTTTTAAACATATTGAAATAAATAATTATTTGTATAGAAAAAGTCTGTGTATGTATAGCATAGGGAGCTTTTACTGTTACCTTCTACAGCGCATGCTTCAACAACATTCAGCAACTGCTGTATTTAGGGCTAGATGAGCACTAATTTATCACGTGCAAATTCACCATTTACTGGCACACAATAAATAACCAGATATTACAACAGCAATTAGCACTCAAAAAATGAACCAGAGGTCAGACCTCTGGTTCATTTTTTAAATGTCCCCCAATTGCCCCCAAAATAACATGTAAGGGTCCCTTTTTTTAAAAAAAAAATGTTGAATTTTTGTTTTGTTTTTAAAAACCGCACTAAGCAGCTTATAGTGGTTAAAGTTGCTGGCTGTGGGGTTTTATTACAAAGTGGATCGCAAATATCGCTTTTGTGAAAGCAATATTTGGTGCTCTACTTGTAATCTAGCCCTTAATGTTTTACATAACAAATGTAATGAACTTATTTCTTATCATTAGAATAACAAATCTACACTATAAGCTCTATCTCCTTATCAAGTTTACAACAGTACAGGATAGAGTCCAGCACACCAAACTAGACTGTGCACGCGGAGGGATCCAAATAAGGCAAGAGAGCAGAAGCTCTCAATGAATTTATTCTGAACACAGGATTAAGGGCTTAGTCTTTAAACGTTGTGGTTGTGTCTTTTCTTTGTCATTGAGACTAGTGCTGCTGCTCGCTTGCTTTGTCCTTATCAATTTTAGTGTGGAAATATAAGAAACTACTTTTTTTTACCTGCAAATAGCTACAATAAAACAGAATGAATTTACTTTATACTACCGGTTTATGGCGACTGCCACTGGGAAGTAAATTGCCTGACTGTAACTCACCCATTTAAACATTTTATATTCTTTTCGATAAAGGTTCTTTAACATATAGGGGTCAATCAAATTATTAGAAAATGTATCAAATTATTTATGTACTAAAATCTCCATATTCATTAATGGTGGTTTTCTGTTGAAAAACATTAGATATGTTTTTTTAAAGGATTGTGGTCAACCCCAGAATAACTGGTCCAATTTAAACTACTATGCAGGCAACACATATACAATAGGAAGTAATAAAATGTAAGTACTGCACCCATGGTCTAACACTTTGTCTATTGTAGTTTCTCTTAGCTAAATTTTATTTCATAAAAGTTTGTTCAATCTTTGTAAAAAGCAAAAAGTAGTGAATTCAGGTAATGCATAACATATTATGGATACAAATTAAATTAAATGCTATTGCTTTAAAATGTGTCCTTGATAAAAAAAAAACATGCTTAGAGTAAATGTAATGTAAGATCATTTTATAGTCATAAGACAAGAACTAATCACAAAGTAAGATAACTAGAGACAGTCACAATACTAGAATTAGAGTCACATGCTTTACTAGCAAACTTCTTTAAAAATACTACTGCTGTAATAACCCTTAATGTTTATGCTAACTAAAGTGAATTGTTAAAAAATATATGTAAAGTTGCATCTTCCTGCCTGTCTGTCTGCCTTGCCTATCGTTACTTTATATACTTTATATACTATTAGTTGGTAAGCCTGCCCAGAGGGCAGTCTATGTGTTCTAAATAATAATAAAAAAAAAAAATAGAACTACAGAAAAAAATAAACACATTATCCAAAATAAAAACATTCAACCTAATCCCTATGAAAATAAAAAGCTCCCCCAAAATAAAAACACCCCCTAATCTAATGCTAAACTACCAATAGCCCTTACAATGGTTTTTTGTAGGGCATTGCCCTAAGTTAAACAGCTCTTTTGCAGTTACAAAAAATTATAAGTCCCCCCTAACAGTAAAACCCACCACCCACCAAACCCCCCAAAATAAATAAACCTAACACTAAAAAACCTGAACTACCCATTTCCCTGAAAAGGGCATTTGTATGGGCATTGCCCTTAAAAGGGCATCCAGCTCTTTTACTGCCCTTAAAAGGGCATTCAGCTCTTTTAAGAAGTGCCAATAACCCTAACCTAAACAAATACAAAAATAAATAAGTCTAACGCCCAAAAATAAAAAAATATACCTAAATTTAAATTAAGCTAAAATTACAGAAAATAAAAACACAAAATTATCGGGGGGCGGAGCTAACAATCAAGAGGAGAAGACGTGCTGTGACAGAGCTCCTGTCTATTAATATATAAAAGTACTTTTTTGGAAACTTAACCACCTGTAAAGGAGTGTAAATACCTGCTAAACTACTTAGCACAAGAGACCCTATCTCCCTGAGGCAGTTTTGCAAGAACTTTTTATTTATTTATTTTGCCTCTCTACCTTTGCGGAATCAGACGCAAGAAAGACCAAACTGTTGCCTAAACATCAGAGACCTCTCCATATTGGCTCCGGAGGGTCGGGGCACCGCTCCGGAGCTATAGTTTGTGCCTGGTATATTGACTGAGAGGCTCCTCTACCATACAAGCACATATCAGGGGGGTTAGCTGCTGAACCTCTCCTTGCCTTAACCAGGTCATCTCACAGCTGGCAACTATCTAACAGCACAGCCACTGCACGGGGGTAACAGGACTGAAAGCTCCCAATCGTGGCAGTCATAGCTAACCTGCTGTATGAAAATTTTACCTCCAGTAGCCACTGACTCTTGACTTTGGCACGCAGTTTTGCCATCTTGCCGGAGGCCATCCTGTCGGGGAGCTCTGCAGAGGTACTCTGAGGAGGGCTTCGGGCCTACCGACTATTCTGCTGAGCGACGCAGTCTAGGAATAGTCAAATTTATCCACAAGTTGTTGCCGCAGTGGAGGACAGCTCAGCTGAGGATCGCTAGGGGTTGTTGCAGCCTAGGATTCACGGCAGGCCCCCGGTTACTGGCTGTATTGGTGCGAACGGCGGCCATCTTGGACGGCCTTCAGATTTTGCGCAGCCCAGACGGGACCCACGTGGAGCTCATCATAGTGGTGTAGCTTTTTCGGGAGATCTTCTGTCCCACCTGGCCTAAACTTCTAGCACACCTGGACAAGCGGAGGAGGCGGCTTGCTGAACCGGATTGGGTGAGATTGTGGCTTTTGAGCTACCTTTTGTCTATGTGCACACACTCAGAGTCGGCTCCTCTTCACCACTGCGGATAGTAGCCTCAAGTTATAACCCCATACTGGTGTAGTCGGCTAGCTCAGAGGTGAACTTGGGTCCATTACTACTTATATTAAGCCTCTACAGAGATTAAGATAAAGGGTGTATTTCCCACTCCCCTGCAAGTCTAACCCTAACCGGCATTGCGGCCTGGTGTATTTCGGTCCACCTAGTCTAAGCCTGACAGGCGAGTAGTGTTCTACAGGAGCAGGAATTAGATAATCTTCACCTTTTCTGAACACTGGAGAGTCTTACTCACACTCACCCTTCCTAAGTAACTTTGGACTCTGGGGGCCAAAAAACTCCCCCACACATTAGATGTGAGAGAACTCACTTTCATTACAAGTATCCTCTGAAGGGAATGTGCTGATCCTTCCATCATTTGTGGACTTTGTGTGATAGCTGCTGCGACAGCATATGTACCTCTGAGATCCTCACCCAGAGTGGAGTGATTATTTTTTTATAACCTGTTTTTGTGTCATTTCTGGACTCACTGAATTCTGTAACATACTATTTTCCCCTAGGTTCATAATAACATATTAGCTGAGACAAGATCCCCAATCCCCCCATTTTGCCAACACCATAGATCAGTGTTTTCCCAGTTAGCTTCTTTATCACAGCACATAGTCCCCATTTAACTAGATAGTGAAAGCTACACACCTGACTCAGACCTGACACACATCTCCCATCATCCATTCACATGAACAGGCTAACCCAGATAGCATTACAAACAGTGCTCTAGATTACTTGTAGGGATACTATATTTGAATCTGTGGTTATTTTGTGTGTGCTGCTACATCAGTGAAATAGTCTACCTTAACCTTCTTTTTACATCCACAGGTCTTATTGTATATTATTCTTAAGTGTTATCCCCTCAAGATTCTCCCTTTCCAGCCTAGCTAGTCTGGGCTGGTCACTTCCACTTCCCCTTTCCCCTTCCTTTGGGTCGTATCCCCTTTCCCTGATTTGAGAGGGGTCCCTAATCTTCAAGGAAGCCTACTCTCTGGCATTATTTTCTGTATATTTTCTGTATTAAATTCCTGTCATTTGCCTATGAACCTAAATTGTCATTTGTTTTGGAACCTAAAAGTTTGACTTCTCCTGCCCGGCTTGTCCGGGTGGGTCATATCCACTTCCCTTCTCCCTTCCTTCGGGTCGTATCCCTAGGTTCCCTGAGGTGAGGGGCTAACCCTGGTGCCTAGCACATCTATAGCAGATGTTAATTGTTTTTCTAATGTAGTTCTCTCTGATAAGCGCTGCTCAGCTCCGCTCTAGTCAGGTGATATGCTAGCCTGAAATTGTATATACTTATGTGCTATTAACAACTCTTGTTCCTTCAAACAGCGGTGCATATCCCACGGATTACAGGGGTCTTCTGTACCATTAATACATAACTTGGCTCCCAATCTGAAAAATTCCTCACTCTGTGAGGAAACACACAAAGTCGAACCCGAAACCTAAGAAAACAGTTTTTGACCATTTTGCACACTCTACCAAGAAGACCCTACCTCTTTCGAGTGCCGCAATGAGTGAACCAGACTCCCAAGATGAGGAATCACAATCAAGTTCACAATCTGTAGCTGCCTCGCAACACATTATTACTGAGTCGTCTTCAAGAAATTCTTGGCAACCCAGACTAGGTCTATCACCCAAGAGATCCAATGCAGCTCGGCAGAGTTAAAGAAGGAGATATCTGAAATTTGAGACAGAGTTGATGCGCTGGAGCGTAAGCAGGATGATCAAGCCATGGACCAATCTAATATTCTGGCTTACGCAGAAAGCCTGGCGGAGCAGATTTCGCAATTGGAAGCTAAACTGGCTGATGTGGAGGACAGATCGAGGCATAACAACATAAGATTTCGAGGTGTCCCAGAGTCCGTATCACCAGCAGACATACAGGGTTACCTTCAGGCTCTCTTTCAGGAACTAATAGGCACACCAGATGGTCTGACCAGTACTCTGGAGAGGGCCCACAGGGCTCTTCGCCCTAGAACAGTGGGCGCAGACAAGCCAAGAGATATTATAGTATGTTTCCACAGCTTCCTATATAAGGACCGATTGCTACAAGCTGCTTACAAAAAGCCAAATCTCAGCGGCAGATTTGAAGGAGTCCAGCTCCTGCCTGACTTGTCTGCTCACACTCTCCAACAGCGATGTCATTTCCAGCCAGTTACCTCTGCTTTACGCAAGGCCAGCATCAGATATCGATGGGGATTCCCTATCAGGCTTCTAGTAACTAAAGATAACCAGACTGTTGTGATTACTACTCCTGCTCAGGGTCTGACTCTCCTTACTTCTTGGGGGTTATTGTTGGAGCCCTTGAATGAACGGGTTCGACCTCCACTTAGCCTGAGAGCTTCAGCTTCTGAATGGTCAGCCAAAGACCAGAGAGTAAAGCGGCCCAAGATGAACCAACCACGGGAAATTGACGAACATCCTGAGACCACCTCTTAATCCCATTTAGGGGTCTAGAGGCCCTACATATTTCAGCACTAGTCTGTGTGGCTCAGATTAGAAATAACCATACCCACTTTAAGCGGGGTGCTAGTTATAGAACTTAAGTTTTTTTTGAAAAGCTACCAAACTCTATGTTTATTTCATATGTGGTATGTTATGTTTCCCAGATATGTTGTCTGCTGTTACCTAACCACTCATGTTTTAGCACTTATTGCTAAGTTGTTTTTGGACTTAGAGCGGGGCTGGTGTTATCTCTCTTTTGCGATAAGTGCTCTAGAGGCACTTTTTAGTGTCTCCTACTACTTTCCTTCCCCTACCCCCTCCTTCCCTTTAATTCTATCCCCTAGCTTGTGAGACTCAGACTCCGTACACTTAGACCCTAGTTGACCTGATATATGGCTTGTTCCTCTCTAAGATTTCTTACCCATAATGTCAGAGGGCTTAACACACCTTTCAAGAGTAGTCTTCTGCTACGTTCTTTGAAACATCATAACCCTGATGTCGCGTTTCTCCAGGAGACGCATTGGCCAGCAGATGAGATTAGACTCTCCTCTAGGACATACACGCACATAGAATATGCCCCCTTTTCTAAAAAAGCCAGAGGCACGGCTATCCTCCTACATAGGAGACTTGCCTATGAGCTGGTCCTGACCTTCAAAGACCCACAGGCCAGGTATGTTATCCTGATTTGCAAGCTCAACCATATGCTATATACTTTATTGTCTGTTTACCTGCCCAACGCACACCAACCTAAGTACCTGAAACACATTCTCTATGTAATAGCTCAGTATCAACAAGGTAGGGTTATTATCTTGGGAGACTTTAATATGGTCTGGGACCTGACAGTAGACAGAAAATCTTCTAACTCACGCAAGACTTACTCAGCAGCAGAGCGACTTGCCACCAGGTTCCACGCTCTCATGTCCAGTTCGGGTATTTCTTTTTCCTGCGTACATTGAAGTACTAAGAGCAGGAGTCACAAAGAAGAAAACATTACCGGTTCATTCCAGGTGACTTGCCGGAATCAACCATCATTTACTATCTGGAGCGGTGCTGTCTCAAAGTGCCCCTGATCTTGGAGAAAGGATGCCGGAGGGTGAGATTACCTGCATAGCAGGCTGTATACTTTTCCACCCCAAGTATTGACATTCGTCCATTAAGATCTGCAACACCACACTTTGTTCTACATTAACATTTAGCGAAAGAAAGTTTTAAATAACGGCTGGTCACCAAGGTTTAAACCCTAATATTGCTATATATACATAAAGAATTATCTGAAACAGTTAATACTTACCTTTAAGAAAAAAGACTGTAAGCCGTACCTACCAGTCGGACAGTGAAAATAATTAACTCTACAAAGATAAACTACTTATTCATTCCTTTGCCGCAAAAAGACATTTACTCTATTCCGTTTTCTACTGGCTTATATTTTTTAACCATATATATCCACCTTTATCCTTTTTTGTCTTCAGAAAAAGACTATGTGCTTCTACTCTTTGAAGTAAGACATCCAATTTCAGAAAGGAAACACTTTTTCAATTTTAAAAACCGGGCTCTCTCTCATTGCTTT
The DNA here is from genome assembly GCF_027579735.1 of Bombina bombina. Taxonomy (NCBI): domain Eukaryota; kingdom Metazoa; phylum Chordata; class Amphibia; order Anura; family Bombinatoridae; genus Bombina; species Bombina bombina. The sequence continues at coordinate 662,939,064 of NC_069500.1, read as the reverse complement.
GCCTATGTTTTTATAATGAATTTTTTATTATGATTTTTTTATATTGGGTTTTGTATTATATATTATATATAATTTGCTTTATTAATTTGTTTTACTAGTTGATCAACTATACTTTAGAAGATAATTTAATGAATATAAATTTTATTTTTTCTGTTATTATTGTATTTTTATGAGTTATTATTAAAATTAGCACTATAACACAGAAAAGCTACCCTTCCATATTTGTTGTTTTAGCTGGTAATAGCTGACATTCTTCCATTATCAAAATACATCAATTTAAGTTGGGTTATTATAGGTTGTTATCATGTATGAAAATTTAAAATATTCACATTGACATATTTTTTGAAGGTATTAAAGTTTGTTTTCACCATTTGATCTAACATCATCCATATTTTTTTAATACTTTAAGCTAATCAAGCGCCTCTTTTTTATAAAATTTATTATCTATTGCATTGTATATAACCAGGAGGAGGTTATAATAAAAAGAGGCCTAAGTATTTTAAGTCCAGCGCTAAAAACTTATTTTTAAATTAAACTCATCCAAGCGGCCAATCAGCCAATCAGATTGAGCTCGCACTCTATTGGCTCTTCCGATCAGCCAATAGAATGCGAGATCAATCTGATTGGCTGATTGGATCAGCCAATCGGATTGAACTTGATTCTGATTGGCTGATTCCATCAGCCAATCAGAATATTCCTACCTTAATTCCGATTGGCTGATAGAATCCTATCAGCCAATCGGAATTCGAGGGACGCCATCTTGGATGACGTCATTTAAAGGAACCGTCATTCGTCGTTCAGTCGTTGGCCAGGATGGATGTTCCGCGTCGGAGGTCTTCAGGATGCTGCCGCTCCTCTCCGGATGGATGACAATAGAAGATGCCTCTTGGATGAAGACTTCAATCGGGTGGAAGACCTCTTCTGCCCCGCTTGGATGAAGACTTCTACCGGATGGAGGACCTCTTCTTGCTCCGCTTGGATGAAGAATTTGGCTTGGCTGGGTGAAGACGACTCAAGGTAGGGAGATCTTCAGGGGCTTAGTGTTAGGTTTATTTAAGGGGGGTTTGGGTTAGATTAGGGGTATGTGGGTGGTGGGTTGTAATGTTGGGGGGGGTATTGTATGTTTTTTTTTTACAGACAAAAGAGCTGAACTTCTTGGGGCATGCTCCGCAAAGGGCCCTGTTCAGGGCTGGTAAGGTAAAAGAGCTTTGAACTTTAGTAATTTAGAATAGGGTAGGGCATTTTTTTATTTTGGGGGTCTTTGTAATTTTATTAGGGGGCTTAGAGTAGGTGTAATTAGTTTAAAATTGTTGTAATATATTTCTAATGTTTGTAAATATTTTTTTATTTTTTGTAACTTAGTTATTTTTTATTTTTTGTACTTTAGTTAGTTTATTTCATTGTATTTATTTGTAGGAATTGTATTTAATTTATTTATTGATAGTGTAGTGTTAGGTTTTAATTGTAGATAATTATAGGTATTTTATTTAATTTATTTATTGATAGTGTAGTGTTAGGTTTAATTGTAACTTAGGTTAGGATTTATTTTACAGGTAATTTTGTAATTATTTTAACTATTTTAGCTAATAAATAGTTCTTAACTATTTAAAATCTATTGTACCTGGTTAAAATAAATACAAAGTTACCTGTAAAATAAATATTAATCCTAAAATAGCTATAATATAAATATAATTTATATTGTAGCTATATTAGGATTTATTTTACAGGTAAGTATTTAGCTTTAAATAGGAATCATTTATTTAATAAGAGTTAATTAATTTCGTTAGATTAAAATTATATTTAATTTAGGGGGGTGTTAGTGTTAGGGTTAGACTTAGCTTTAGGGGTTAATATATTTATTAGAATAGCGGTGAGCTCCAGTCGGCATATTAGGGGTTAATAATTGAAGTTAGGCGTCGGCGATGTTAGGGAGGGCAGATTAGGGGTTAATACTATTTATTATAGGGTTAGTGAGGCGGATTAGGGGTTAATAACTTTATTATAGTAGCGGTGCGGTCCGCTCAGCAGATTAGGGGTTAATAAGTGTAGGCAGGTGGAGGCGACGTTGAGGGGGGCAGATTAGGGGTTAATAAATATAATATAGGGGTCGGCGGTGTTAGGGGCAGCAGATTAGGGGTACATAGCTATAATGTAGGTGGCGGCTCTTTGCGGTCGGCAGATTAGGGGTTAATTATTGTAGGTAGCTGGCTGCGACATTGTGGGGGGCAGGTTAGGGGTTAATAAATATAATATAGGGGTCGGCGGTGTTAGGGGCAGCAGATTAGGGGTACATAGGGATAATGTAAGTAGCGGCGGTTTACGGAGCGGCAGATTAGGGGTTAATAATAATATGCAGGGGTCAGCGATAGTGGGGGCGGCAGAATAGGGGTTAATAAGTGTAAGGTTAGGGGTGTTTAGACTCGGGGTACATGTTAGAGTGTTAGGTGCAGACGTAGGAAGTGTTTCCCCATAGGAAACAATGGGGCTGCGTTAGGAGCTGAACGCGGCTTTTTTGCAGGTGTTAGGTTTTTTTTCAGCTCAAACAGCCCCATTGTTTCCTATGGGGGAATCGTGCACGAGCACGTTTTTGAGGCTGGCCGCGTCCGTAAGCAACTCTGGTATCGAGAGTTGAAGTTGCGTTAAATATGCTCTACGCTCCTTTTTTGGAGCCTAACGCAGCCATTCTGTGGACTCTCAAAACCAGAGTTATTTTAAAGGTGCGGCCAGAAAAAAGCCAGCGTTAGATACGCGGGTCTTTACCGACAAAACTCTAAATCTAGCCGATAGAAAATTAATTTTTAAAAGAACACAAAATTAAACATTGCAGTAAATGCATATTTATGCTTGCCTGCATAGTGATTAAAGCTAAATCTTAAGTAACTTTAGCTTTAAAGAGAGATACAGAGATTTTTATTTACTGTAGTTTACTGTCACTTTAAGAGCAAAAACATTGCTATTGTGTAATTTTAACAATAGCATTAATACTTTATTATAATTAATTTACCTTGAGCCAACAAAAAAGTCAGATAGACCCACTATTTTAAAAATTCAGAGTAAAAATAAACACTGTAAGATCACAGGGTCTATTACTCAATGATAATTAATGCACATATACAATAAGACTTAATCCTGAAAAAAAGGAATTAACAAACTCTTACCAAAAATATGTTCAACAAAGGCAGATAAAAAACTGATTATTTTGTAATGATAGTTCAGACAAAAAAGTTCACAATTTTCCTCCACACTGTCCTGCTGCTCCTTATATTCCACTGGTGTAGAATCCGTGGTAGTAAAACTGAAAAGAATCCCTGTCAAAAGACACAAGAAGACAGGAGCGCAACTCCGTGCACCAAACAGTACACGGATGATCTAAGTGTAGATTTAAAACAATTTTAATAGTAGTAATACATATAAAAATATAGTTTGCAATCATTTGTTTGGATGTTCTTATATGTATTACTACTATTAAAATCGTTTTAAATCTACACTTAGATCATCCGTGTACTGTTTGGTGCACGGAGTTGCGCTCCTGTCTTCTTGTGTCTTTTGACAGGGATTTTCTTCAGCTATAATAAAAATAGTGTCATTATCATAAGCATTTAAATAAATAAAAATACAATATAAACATATACATATATAGTGTAATTATTACACACTGAAAATAACTTACCCACGCAGAAGTTATCGAAGCATTAACCCTGTGTGACCAATTTACTGACAAGTAACTGGTCCACCCAGCAAAGGTTGCTTTGCCTTACAGTATCAGGTGAGAACTCCACCTCCAGTAGCAAGCTCTGCCGCCGTCCTCTGCAATCTGCATGTCAGTCACTTGCAAGCTACAGACTGACACGCAGGTGCAATGCTTATAAAAATTATTACATTTCCTACTAGCAAAACTTCCCACACAGGTTAATGCAACTCACACAAAGTTACCTATAACAAAAAACTGAAGTGTATGCAGACACATGGGTTCACCTTAGAGGGAGCAGTGTCTGGCAGGGAGGGTTAAAGAAGTTGCAAGGGGAGGAGAACAATGCAGGATATTGAGGTGATTTTCTGGTACATGGGATATACCTCCCAATTCCAGGGCTGTCCCTGTCATAATAGGCAGGTGGCAACCCTAGAAACATCCCTCAGGAGCGACCAATCTTAGTACCCTGCACAAATCAGAAGTACAGTAGCGATTTTTCAGAATCACAGGACCCCACTGTAGTTGCCACCTTGTGGGCTTTCAGGAATGGAGCTTCCATTGAACAAATAAATAAGGCTGCTACTTGGTCCTCGTTAGATACTTAAGCAAGTTCTACCATTTTGATGTGTTTGCCTTTTGTGAGGCTGCTATTGGCCGGACAGTTTTGTGGGCCACGGTGCCTGTTCAGTAACATACTTGTCTGAACTATTATCCTGTCTATTTAATGGTAGTCTTATGTACTTTACTGCTTGGGTATAGAATCCCACATGTGAGGGCTTGTGGACTCTCACCATATTATGAAATAAAACAAAATGTATAAAATTAAATGATCCCATGATGGTAACAGTTAACCGAGACCCGTTCTTATTTTTTGTACAGTTTGCAGAAGTACAGGTTTGCACTTCACTTAGAACTTCTTCCTAGGTATATTAAAAAAAAAAAAACTAAGGATACAAGCAGAACAAAGGAGATTTTAAAAAGAAAAATATTTTTTTAATTGCATGCTCTATTGAAAACTTTTTTTAGTTTGTTTTTTTACTTGAGGATTTAGCAACCTCCCTGTTAGTGTTACAACAGAGGAGTCCTACATTTTTACAATTTGTCAACATGCCATTTTATGTATGTATTTATATATTTATATATTTATGTATTCATTTTTAAATAAGAGCCTGTTAAAGAAACACATGATATTGTACTTGTTAACCCTTCCAAAAAAAACCCTCATATTTCAATAATGAATCAGTAAATTAATGTTATTATTGCTCTTAAAAATGAGATATTATTTTACACATTACTCAACTGGTAATGTGTTCTTTCAAAACAAATTAGTACGAGCGCAAATGGTTTACATACATCCAGTCTACGATCTCTTGTCTAATTTGAATTTTCTTGTCTCAAGAGGTTAATATTTTACAAAAGAACCTATTAATTCCCATAACTTTTAGCTGTGATTACTCACAACAGAGAGTACGGGAAAGGAGTCAATTGACTCTTGAACTTCAAAATACAACTGAAATGTACTTGTAGTTGCATGCTGAGCACACATACTGTGTTTTGTAACATTTCAGTGTAAGTTATTACAGTTGTAATAGTGTTATTGTAAGCAGTATATACAGCTATTGTATATTATATAATACACACATCAGCTTAAGGCAGCTTGCCTTATACTAACCACCCCTATGCTTTACTACAAAAAATGTATTGTTAATGTTTCACCAGTCACTCACTATAAAATAAGGAAAAGGCAAATATTTACTTTACTTTGTGCTAGCAAACAATGGTAACTTACAATCTTGTGTTCTAGTATGTGTCTTAAAACAAACCCAATTTTAATAGACACTTAAAAAGTGCATTACAAGGACTTTAAACTTAAAACCGCCACATAATGTGTAAAGAGTCATTAAATACAGGATGATTGCACAATCAATAAGTATTTCATGAAAAGACCGCACAATAGCACTTAATCAGCAGTAGATTTTTTTTTTTAGACAAATTTCAAAGTTAGTTAAATTTTCCTTCCCCTCCCATCACATGACAGTCATCATAGCCAATCACAAAATGCATATATGTATACACAATGAATTCTTGCACATGCTCAGTAGGAATTCATACCTCAGAAAGTATGCATAAAAAAGAGTGTGCACATCTTGATAATGAAAGTGAAATGGAAAGTTGTGTAAATTGTGTGCTCTATCTGAATCATGACAAATTTATTTTAATTTTAGTGTTCCTTTAAAGGGACATTGTACACTAGCACAAATGTTTGGTAGATGAGCCTTTTATATAGCCAATCTGGGAGTACTTTTGTAAAAAAATATAGTTATGCTTATTTTTTTATAACATTGTGCTGATTTTTAGACTCCTAACCAAGCCCCAAACTTTTAGATGCATACTGATGTCTACAGATTCTTGCGGTTCCTGTTTGTATAATCTTTTTTTTTCATATGCAGGGGAGGAGGAGTGTCTGCTGTTCCTGTTTTCTTAGACCCTTTCAATGGGTGTCCCCTGCCTGACCTCATCAACAGCACTAAACTGAGAGCTTCTAAGTAAGTTTTTAAAAGGTTTTATACTTAATTTTTAGATCAGTATCTGTGCATATTCTTCCTTATAGTAGTGTCTATTACATGCAGTTATCTGAAAATTGGTGTACACTGTCCCTTTAACTAATAAAAATAAAACAATGTTGTACTAACCTTTTGATATTTATTTTACTTTTATTGTAAGATACCCAAATTTTGTATCTAATTTACAAGTGTGTAACTCCAGTCTACCTAACCAGTCTACTTGTAACACAGCTGCCTTGAATCAAATCATTCCAACCCTAATTTTACTACTATATACAGCTGAGACCTGGCTCTGTGATGCCTTGGCTCTGATTTATAAGTGGCCGAGTTAAAAACTGGAGTTTAGAAACTGGAGGTGAAACTGCTGACCCCACTAACAGGTAATCCTTACTAACTATACACATGCACAATGCTCTCTATGTCCTTTCTGCTCTTTCTGTCTGCCATCTTCCTAAAACTCACTGCATGCCCTTATAACATCAATAATCCCCACACTATCCTTATCTCTCTCTCCCTTCTCTCATCCCCTATGCTGTCCTCTCATGAACTACTCTGTTTCCTTAGCAATACTTCCCCATCTTACTCTCCTGTGTCTAGTCATACGCGCTCCTACAAGTCTCACTTTCACCTTCTGTCACTCTCACTGCTACTGCTGCTTGCTTCTGGTGACATCTCTCCTAACCCTGGCCCTGCAGCAATCACCACACTCTTACACTCTCGCTCAGTCCCCCACAATACAAACTCAAGGTCATGCGATCCCAACAATCTCATCTCCATTAACCCACAGCGCTTATCACCTCTCTTTTCTTGTGCCCTCTGGAATGCACGCTATGTCTGTAACAAAATTACAACTGTTCACGACCTGTTTGTTTCTAATGCTTTCAATCTTCTAGCAATTACTGAAAACTGGCTTTCTTCCTCTGACACTGCTTCCATTGCTGCTCTAATGCATGGCGGTCTCCACTTTAGCCACACACCTAGGCCAGGTGAGAGACATGGTGGCGGTGTTGGAATCTTACTGTCCCCCTCCTGCTCCTATCAGCACTTCCATCCTCATCCATCTCTCTCCTTCTCCTCCTTTGAAGTCCACTGCATCCGCATTTTCTCCCCCTCTCTCCCTCAAGGTGGCAGTTATCTATCGCCCCCTGGACCAACCTCCCAATTCCTCAACAACTTAGATGCCCGGCTTTCTCACTTTCTCTCTACAAATCCTAGGAGACTTCAACATCCCCATTGATAACCCATCTACCCCTGCTGCCTCTAAACTTCTCTCACTCACAAACTCCTTTAGTCTCTCACAATCCACCCTATTCCCTACTCACCGCGACGGACACTCTCTTAATCTGGTATTCTCCTACCTCTGCTCCCCTTCTGATGTCACCTGTTGCCCATTTCGCATCTCAGACCACCATCTGCTCACCTATAATCTCAATGTACAGGCTAAACCTATTTCTAGCCCCCGCCTCCGCACCTGTAGAAATCTGCACACTGTGGATCCAATCCAAATTTCTAACCTTATTCAAAAACGCCTTCCCCACTTCCATGGTATCCTGCCCTGACCTTGCTACAAGCCACTATAACAATACTCTCTCCTCTGCACTTGACACCCTTGCTCCTCCACAAATACGCAAAACCCCACGTTGTCCGCTCCAGCCGTGGCACTCTCAGGAAACACGCTATCTACAAAAATGCTCCCATGCTGCTGAACGTGCCTGGAGGAAATCCCGCTCTGAACTCGATTTCCTACACTATAAGTTCATTCTTTATTCTTACTCTTCTGCCCTTCACTTAGCCAAGCAAAACTACTCCTCAAACCCTAAACATCTCTTCTCCACTTTCAACACTCTCCTCTATCCACCTGCACCACCACCCTCATCTGACTTTAGTGTTCAAGACTTGGCAGACTACTTTTTCAACAAAACACTTGCCATCAGAAGTAACATCCCACCACAAAACTGCAACCTTTCATCTCCGCCCCCGGTCACCCCCTCCAACACTCTCAGTACCTTCCCCCCAACCACTGAGAATGAAGTGAGTTCCATAATATCTTCCTCACACCTCACTACCTGCCCCCTTGACCCTATCCCTTCACATCTAATACCTTCTCTGTCCTCTACCCTCACCCCAGCTCTTACTCACATATTCAACCGATCCCTTACTACTGGATCATTTCCATCATGCAAAGGGCACCCCCATCCTCAAAAAACCCTCCCTCCACCCCAATTCTCCTGCAAACTACCGCCCCATATCACTACTTCCGATAGCTTCTAAAGTCCTGGAAAAACTAGTTTTCGATCGCCTAACACACTTCCTATCCTCCAACTCACTGCTTGACCCCCTGCAATCTGACTTCCATCCACAACACTCAACTGAGACTGCCCTCACCAAGGTTACTAACAATCTTCTTTCTGCTAAAAACAATGGCCACTATTCTATACTTATCTTACTTGACCTGTCTGCTGCCTTTGACACTGCTGACCATCCCCTTCTCCTACGGACTCTCAGCTCCCTTGGGCTCTGTGACATTGCCCTCTCCTGGATCCACAGGTCATTTTCTGTCTCATTTGCTGGCAACTCATCCTCTCCATTGCCTCTGTCTGTTGGAGTACCTCAAGGCTCTGTTCTAGGCCCTCTACTCTTCTCTATTTATACTTCCTCACTGGGTAAACTTATCAGTAGCTATGGCTTCAACTATCACCTCTATGCTGATGATACTCAGATCTACCTATCCACCCCTGCACTCTCTCCTTCTGACCTTTCCCACATCAGTGACTGCTTATCTGGCATTTCTTCCTGGATGGCCTCTCACCACCTAAAAATCAACATGTCCAAGACTGAGCTTCTTCTAATCCCCCCAACTAATTCTACTCCAGTTTCTAACTTTACTATCACTGTCGGTGACACCACTATCTCCCCATCACCCCAAGTCCGCTGCCTACGAGTTACACTCGACTCCAATTTGTCCTTCATACCCCATCCAAGCGCTCTCTTCATCCTGTCGCAACCACCTAAGCAATATCTCCAAAATTCGTCCTTTTCTGAGTGCTGAAACTACTAAACAGCTAATCCATTCCCTAGTAATTGACTACTGTAACAACCTACTAACTGGCCTTCCTCTCTCCCGCCTCTCCCCCCTTCAATCCATCCTAAATGCCTCTGCTAGGCTAATCCACCTCTCCCGACACTCTGTATCCGCCGCACCCTTCTGTGAGTCCCTTCACTGGCTCCCCATTCACAGCAGAATTAAATTCAAAATTCTCACTCTGACCTGCAAAGCCCTTACCAATGCATCCCCCCCATACCTGTCCTCTCTCATCAACAAATATACTCCAGCCCGTCCCCTAAGATCCAACAATGATCTACTCCTTGCCTCTTCTACCATCACCTCCTCTCATGCTAGACTACAGGACTTCTCTCGTGCGGCACCAACCCTCTGGAACGCACTTCCTCGAGCTGTCAGATTTTCCCCGAACCTCTCCTCCTTTAAACGCTCCCTAAAGACCTTCTTATTCAGGGAAGCCTATCACCAAATCAGTAACAAATGAATTCCACTTGCCTAATAGTTGCCCTCATCTAACTTCACACTAACATCATTCCCACCTTTGCAGTCCCCACCTCCTGTTTCTCACCCTCCTACCCATTTAGATTGTAAGTTCCCACGGGAACAGGGCTACCAATTCCCCCTGTATTTGTTTGTTAAATTTTGTCTGGTGTCTCATATTGTACTGTCCTTTTATCTTTGTTACCTATGAACAGCGCTGCGGAATCTGTTGGTGCTTTATAAATAAAGAATAATAATAATAATAATAATAATAATGTTCCACATTGAAAACGAATCATTCTTGAGCATGGTGATATTTACATATCATTGCAAAGTTTTAAAGAGTGATTGGTTAGCTCAGAGTAAAAAATAATTTACATCTGTCCATAACTGAGCATGGTAAAGAAAACCAGAAACATTAATTTCACCAAGCTTTTCAATGGGTGTTTTATTGAATATCTCATGATTTGAAAGCCCTGCAATGCAGTACTTAAAGGGACACTGAACCCACATATTTTTTTTTTTTTTTTGTGATTTAGATAGAGCATGCAATTTTAAGCAACTTTCTAATTTACTCCTATTATCATTTTTTCTTCGTTCTCTTGCTATCTTTATTTGAAAAAAGAAGGCATTTATGCTTTTTTCTTGGTTTAGAACTCTGGACAGCACTTTTTATTGGTGGATGAATTTATCCACCAATCAGCAAGGACAACCCAGGTTGTTCACCAAAATGGGCCGGCATCTAAACTTACATTCTTCTTTTTTAAATAAAGATACCAAGAGAATAAAGAAAATTTGATAATAGGAGTAAATTAGAAAGTTGCTTAAAATGTCATGCTCTATCTGAATCATGAAAAAATAATTTTGGGTTCAGTGTCCCTTTAATTGCTCCTATATGCTATGCATAAATAAAAAAATAAATAAATTAAGGTCTAATAAATTGCACTGAGGCTGATTATATGCCTGATGAAACAGCTAGAATATGCAGAGAAAACATAATTTATGTAAGAACTTACCTGATAAATTCATTTCTTTCATATTAGCAAGAGTCCATGAGCTAGTGACGTATGGGATATACATTCCTACCAGGAGGGGCAAAGTTTCCCAAACCTCAAAATGCCTATAAATACACCCCTCACCACACCCACAAATCATACGTATAGCCAAGAAGTGGGGTTATAAGAAAAAAGTGCGAAAGCATAAAAAATAAGGAATTGGAATAATTGTGCTTTATACAAAAAAATCATAACCACCACAAAAAAGGGTGGGCCTCATGGACTCTTGCTAATATGAAAGAAATGAATTTATCAGGTAAGTTCTTACATAAATTATGTTTTCTTTCATGTAATTAGCAAGAGTCCATGAGCTAGTGACGTATGGGATAATGACTACCCAAGATGTGGATCTTCCACGCAAGAGTCACTAGAGAGGGAGGGATAAAATAAAGACAGCCAATTCCGCTGAAAAAAATCCACACCCAAAACAAAGTTTAAATCTTATAATGAAAATTATAAGCAGAAGAATCAAACTGAAACAGCTGCCTGAAGTACTTTTCTACCAAAAACTGCTTCAGAAGAAGAGAACACATCAAAATGGTAGAATTTAGTAAAAGTATGCAAAGAAGACCAAGTGGCTGCTTTGCAAATCTGATCAACTGAAGCTTCATTCCTAAACGCCCAGGAAGTAGAAACTGACCTAGTAGAATGAGCTGTAATCCTTTGAGGCAGAGTTTTACCCGACTCGACATAAGCATGATGAATCAAAGATTTTAACCAAGATGCCAAAGAAATGGCAGAAGCCTTCTGACCTTTCCTAGAACCGGAAAAGATAACAAATAGACTAGAAGTCTTTCGGAAAGTCTTAGTAGCTTCAACATAATATTTCAAAGCTCTAACTACATCCAAAGAATGCAACGACGTTTCCTTAGAATTCTTAGGATTAGGACACAATGAAGGAACCACAATTTCTCTACTAATGTTGTTAGAATTCACAACCTTAGGTAAAAATTTAAAAGAAGTTCGCAACACCGCCTTATCCTGATGAAAAATCAGAAAAGGAGACTCACAAGAAAGAGCAGATAATTCAGAAACTCTTCTAGCAGAAGAGATGGCCAAAAGAAACAAAACTTTCCAAGAAAGTAATTTAATGTCCAGCGAATGCATAAGTTCAAACGGAGGAGCTTGAAGAGCCCCCAGAACCAAATTCAAACTCCAAGGAGGAGAAATTGACTTAATAACAGGTTTTATACGAGCCAAAGCTTGTACAAAACAATGAATATCAGGAGGACTCGCAATCTTTCTGTGAAAAAGAACAGAAAGAGCAGAGATTTGTCCTTTCAAGGAACTTGCAGACAAACCTTTATCCAAACCATCCTGAAGAAACTGTAAAATTCTAGGAATTCTAAAAGAATGCCAAGAAAAATGATGAGAAAAACACCAAGAAATTTAAATCTTCCAGACTCGATAATATATCTTCCTAGATACAGTTTTACGAGCCTGTAACATAGTATTAATCACAGAGTCAGAGAAACCTCTATGACTGAGAATCAAGCGTTCAATCTCCATACCTTCAAATTTAAGGATTTGAAATCCTGATGGAAAAGAGGACCTTGCGATAGAAGGTCTGGTCTTAACGGAAGAGTCCACGGTTGGCAAGTGGCCATCCGGACAAGATCCGCATACCAAAACCTGTGAGGCCATGCTGGAGCCACCAGCAGAACAAACAAGCATTCCTTTAGAATCTTGGAAATCACTCTTGGAAGAAGAACTAGAGGCGGAAAGATATAGGCAGGATGATACTTCCAAGGAAGTGACAATGCATCCACTGCCTCCGCTTGAGGATCCCTGGATCTAGACAGATACCTGGGAAGCTTCTTGTTTAGATGAGAAGCCATCAGATCTATTTCTGGAAGTTCCAACATTTGAACGATCTGAAGAAATACCTCTGGGTGAAGAGACCATTCGCCCGGATGCAACGTTTGGCGACTGAGATAATCCACTTCCCAATTGTCTATACCTGGGATATGAAACGCAGAAATTAGACAGGAGCTGGATTCCACCCATACCAGTATTCGAGATACTTCTTTCATAGCCAGAGGACTGTGAGTCCCTCCTTGATGATTGACATATGCCACGGTTGTGACATTGTCCGTCTGAAAACAAATGAACGACTCTCTCTTTAGAAGAGGCCATGACTGAAGAGCTCTGAAAATTGCACGGAGTTCCAAAATGTTGATTGGTAATCTCACCTCCTGAGAATCCCAAACCCCTTGTGCTGTCAGAGACCCCCAAACAGCTCCCCAACCTGTCAGACTTGCATCTGTTGAAATCACAGTCCAGGTCGGAAGAACAAAAGAAGCCCCCTGAACTATACGATGGTGGTCTGTCCACCACGTCAGAGAGTGTCGTACAATCGGTTTTAAAGATATTAATTGAGATATCTTTGTATAATCCCTGCACCACTGGTTCAGCATACAGAGCTGAAGAGGTCGCATGTGAAAACGAGCAAAGGGGATCGCGTCCGATGCAGCAGTCATAAGACCTAGAATTTCCATGCATAAGGCTACCGAAGGGAATGATTGAGACTGAAGGTTTCGACAAGCTGAAACCAATTTTAGACGTCTCTTGTCTGTCAGAGACAGAGTCATGGACACTGAATCTATCTGGAAACCTAAAAAGGTTACCCTTGTCTGAGGAATCAATGAACGTTTTGGTAAATTGATCCTCCAACCATGTTCTCGAAGAAACAATACAAGTCGATTCGTATGAGATTCTGCTAAATGTGAAGACTGAGCAAGTACCAAGATATCGTCCAAATAAGGAAATACCACAATACCCTGTTCTCTGATTACAGAGAGAAGGGCACCGAGAACCTTTGTAAAAATCCTTGGAGCTGTTGCTAGGCCAAACGGCAGAGCCACAAACTGGTAATACTTGTCTAGGAAAGAGAATCTCAGAAACTGATAGTGATCTGGATGAATCGGAATATGCAGATATGCATCCTGTAAATCTATTGTGGACATATAATGCCCTTGCTGAACAAAAGGCAGAATAGTCCTTATAGTTACCATTTTGAATGTTGGTATCCTTACATAATGATTCAATATTTTTAAATCCAGAACTGGTCTGAAGGAATTCTCCTTCTTTGGTACAATGAAAAGATTTGAGTAAAACCCCAGCCCCTATTCCAGAACTGGAACTGGCATAATTACTCCCGGCAAATCTAGATCTGAAACACATTTCAGAAATGCTTGAGCCTTGCAGGAGGCCTTATCTTGAAGCCTATTCTGTACCCTTGTGAAACAATGTTCTGAATCCAAAGATTGTGAATCGAATTGATCCAAATTTCTTTGAAAAATCGTAATCTGCCCCCTACCAGCTGAACTGGAATGAGGGCCACACCTTCATGTTGACTTGGGAGCTGGCTTTGGCTTTCTAAAAGGCTTGGATTTATTCCAGACTGGAGATGGTTTCCAAACTGATACTGCTCCTGTAGGGGAAGGATCACGCTTTTGTTCCTTATTGTGACGAAAGGAACGAAAACGATTAGTAGACCTAAATTTACCTTTCGATTTTTTATCCTGTGGTAAAAAAGTTCCTTTCCCCCCAGTAACAGTTGAAATAATAGAATCCAACTGTGAACCAAATAATTTATTACCCTGGAAAGAAAGGGAAAGCAAAGTTGACTTAGAAGACATATCAGCATTCCAAGTTTTAAGCCATAAAGCTCTTCTAGCTAAAATAGCTAGAGACATATACCTGACATCAACCCTAATGATATCAAAGATGGCATCACAAATAAAATTATTAGCATGTTGAAGAAGATTAACAATGCTATGAGAATTATGATCTGTTACTTGTTGCGCTAAAGCTTCCAACCAAAATGTTGACGCTGCAGCAACATCCGCTAAAGATATAGCAGGTCTAAGAAGATTACCTGAACATAAGTAAGCTTTTCTTAGAAATGATTCAATTTTCCTATCTAAAGGATCCTTAAAGGAAGTACTATCTGCCGTAGGAATAGTAGTACGTTTAGCAAGAGTCGAGATAGCCCCATCAACCTTAGGGATTTTGTCCCAAAACTCTAATCTGTCAGATGGCACAGGATATAATTGCTTAAAACGTTTAGAAGGAGTGAATGAATTACCCAAATTATTCCATTCCCTGGAAATTACTTCAGAAATAGCATCAGGGACAGGAAAAACTTCTGAAATAACTACAGGAGATTTAAAAACCTTATTTAAACGTTTAGATTTAGTATCAAGAGGACCAGAGTCCTCTATCTCTAAAGCAATTAAGACTTCTTTAAGTAAAGAACGAATAAATTCCATTTTAAATAAATATGAAGATTTATCAGCATCAACCTCTGAAACTGAATCCTCTGAACCAGAGGAAACATTATCAGAATCAGAATGATGATGTTCATTTAAAAATTCATCTGAAAAATGAGAAGTTTTAAAAGACCTTTTACGCTTACTAGAAGGAGGAATAACAGACATAGCCTTCTTAATGGATTTAGAAACAAAATCTCTTATGTTAACAGGAACACTCTGAGTATTAGATGTTGATGGAACAACAACAGGTAATGTAACATTACTAAAGGAAATATTATCTGCATTAACAAGTTTGTCATGATATTCATTACAAACAACAGCTGGAGGAACAGATACCACAAGTTTACAGCAAATACACTTAACTTTGGTAGATCCAACATCAGGCAGCGATTTTCCAGAAGTATCTTCTGATTCAGGGTCAATCTGAGACATCTTGCAATATGTAATAGAAAAAACAACATATAAAGCAAAATTGATCAAATTCCTTAAATGACAGTTTCAGGAATGGGAAAAAATGCCAGTGAACAAGCTTCTAGCAACCAGAAGCAAATAAACAATGAGACTTAAATAATGTGGAGATAATAATGATATTTTTTAGCGCCAAAAAAGACGCCCACATTATTTGGCGCCTAAATGCTTTTAGCACCAAAAATGACGCCACATCCGGTAACGCCGACACTTTTGGCGCAAAAACGTCAAAAATGACGCAACTTCCGGTGACAAGAACGACGCCGGAAATAACAAAGAATTTTTTGCGCCAAAAAAGTCTGCGCCAAAAATGACGCAATAAAATGAAGCATTTTCAGCCCCCGCGAGCCTAACAGCCCACAGGGAAAAAAGTCAAATTTTAAGGTAAGAAAAAAATGATTATTCAAATGCATTATCCCAAATAATGAAACTGACTGTCTGAAATAAGGAATATTGAACATCCTGAATCAAGGCAAATAAATGTTTAAACACAAATATTTAGAACTTTATATAAAAGTGCCCAACCATAGCTTAGAGTGTCACAAAAATAAGACTTACTTACCCCAGGACACTCATCTACATGTAGTAGAAAGCCAAACCAGTACTGAAACGAGAATCAGTAGAGGTAATGGTATATATAAGAGTATATCGTCGATCTGAAAAGGGAGGTAAGAGATGAATCTCTACGACCGATAACAGAGAACCTATGAAATAGACCCCGTAGAAGGAGATCATTGAATTCAAATAGGCAATACTCTCTTCACATCCCTCTGACATTCACTGCACGCTGTGATTAAAACCGGGCTCCAACCTGCTGCTGAGGGCATATCAACGTAGAATCTAGCACAAACTTACTTCACCACCTCCACAGGAGGCAAAGTTTGTAAAACTGATTTGTGGGTGTGGTGAGGGGTGTATTTATAGGCATTTTGAGGTTTGGGAAACTTTGCCCCTCCTGGTAGGAATGTATATCCCATACGTCACTAGCTCATGGACTCTTGCTAATTACATGAAAGAAATCTGTTGCTAGTTCAGTAAATCATATTGAAGTTTTACAAGCCGTGTAGTGTGCTCACCATTTACCATAGAAAGAGTTTTTGTATAAATCTATAGTTACTATTTTGTATTCACATATTTTTTTTTTTTTAATAACTTTTTTTATTGAGGTAACGAGTGATTACAACAAGAGAGACAGAAAATATGTCCAAATACATATCAGGCTTGAAAAATACATCTTTACAATTTTCTTATAGAGAATAAGTTTGGTCCAGAACTTTAAGGTTATGACCCTACCATAGTAAGTGCCATGTCTACTGGCTACATATAGATAGAGGCTTTAAACAGGCAAAGTAACAAGATCACCAGTGAGTTGATAATTTCTAGTAAAGGTTATAGCAGTATAACTGAGGTGTAGATCATAAGCTATATGATATATAGGGTTTAGAGTAGTAGAAAGGACTTGTGTGTGGAAGATGTGGATAACTGAGACATATAGTGACATAACCTCTTTTTATTACCTTTGACTGAGTAAAGAAAATAATTGTCCCCTTTTTACTATGGAAATCATATAGTATTTTGTCTGTTCCAGATAAGTTGGGGTAAAATGGGGATTAGTATGATGGGTTTTATTTTTTTGGGGGGAAGGGAAGTTCAGCGGTCAAGAGCCGCTCTGAATAAAGAGGGGAGGGGGGGAGCAGAGCCTGTTAGGGTAAAAATCTGGTGGGCCTTTAGGGTCTCTAGGTATAGCTTCCTGGAAAAATTACAAAATGTACTCATTATTTTATCTGGGAGGAGATGGCATTATTTTGGACATACTATGGCGTTTAACATGTTTGGTGGTGTAGTCAAATGAATAACTCTGTGTTGACCCGAGGTCTCATTATTCAGGAAGGAATTTAAACAGTAGGCGTAAAGGTGTCTAGAGTAACACAATAGTGGGGGGTGTACTAAAAACCAACACCAAAGACATACTGATACCCTCCTTTGGAATATATAGGTACATATTCAAATATGAAAATATTATAGGACATAGAAACAAATTTCTTTGGGCAGCTACATAAAATTGAAGAAGTGTATAAAAAGAGGTTAGCCCATATCCGAGGGGTATATCATAAGTGGTCTGACTTTATAGAGGGTATACAGAGCTATTAACTATTATCTAAAGCATCAACCATATATTAACCATATACAAGAAAGTAAGTCATTGCCCGTACAATGTTAACATATGAGGTACATCGTATGAATATATGAGATGAAACCTTGGGTGTTTACTTTTATAATAGTGAAGTGAAGTAGTGAATTACCTCTGGGATGACCTCAGTGACTAAATAGTCAGCTTAAGACAGAAAACCAATACATATCAATATTCATGTTACATAATATATTGTTAAAACCCCACATTTTGAGCCTATCAGCAGGTTTGTTGGCAACTTCTTCCAATACTGTCAAATGTAATGGCAGCTATGAGAGTATGTTCTTATCTACCAGTAATAAAAATAAACTATGTGTAATAGCAAATTAGTGGGTGATTTAGATGGCAAGCATATGATCTTTGGTAAAGCCTAATTTCCGTCTAATCATAGGATGTGATATGACCCTATATAACTCAAAAATACTACTACTTAAGCTACTAATTAAAGTAAAAGAAATGGTTCTCAAAAAGGCTCTGAATAAACATCTCCAATGGATAACTTGCTGTTAGCCTTCTAAATAAGTAGTTAGCGAGGTGAGGAAAGTATGGATCCTGAGGATCAATAAAAGGGAATCTCTTACACTATAAAGGGGATAACCCTTAACTTGCTGCTAGTGGGATTGTGACTGTGTTGAAGTTAATATCTGGTTAAACTACTACACCATCCCAACTATGCATATAAGTCATGTTAACCTGCACCCTCCAGTAATGAAATTATGGTGTGTCTGAATAATAGGAACATAAGGCAAATTAAGAGTGACTTGTGATCTATTTGCAGGTAACCCTGAGGATGGATGGGTAAACACTCAACCAAGTGTGGACTTCTCTATAGTTGCAGGCTCTATCAGTGAGACTAATGCTAAAATAGATATTATAATATGTGAGTGGGTTCCCACCGTAAAAGCTGTAATATTTGAAGATGAAAATGAAAAGTACCCTACTTTAAGTACATCAAAGTGAATTAGTCCTAAGTCTCAAACAACCCTCCTGGTATAAACATGGAGAAAGAGTAATTTTTAGCATATAGCTGACAATATATAAAGTCACATTGTGTATCTGTTCAGCTATCTCATTCTATAGTGTGGTTTAGGATGCATATGTATGTTATGTCAGTATGAAATAAACTCTAGAACTCCAAAACATAACTTCTAAAACGTCATAGGCATAAATATTCTACTAAGGAGACATATATGGCGGAGAGAAGATATAGAGGCTCTATCTATGACATGTCTATTACTTGATCTCAACTTAGTAAATATATAGGGACCCAGGAACATTTAACATACGCACAAACAGGAATTGAGATGAATAAGCAGAAAACAAAACAAACAAAAAAAACAACTTATAACTGCACACATCTCTGAATAAAAAGTACATAGTGAACCAGGCAGTATGGAATCCCTCAGTCAGTCAATCATGTGGGCTAGCCGATATAGGGAGATGTCATAGTTTATTACCCAACTCCAATTTTTATAGTGATCACGGGTATGTCTCTTAAAACATGAGCTCATGGAGGGATGTTACATTGCTGCCTGACAGATCTCGTTGTCAAGATTTGGAGTTTTTGTGATCGCCATCTAATTGTTGGGTTACATGGTGCTTCCGTCTGTATGCTATGTGCAGATAAGGTTTTCTTGCGGACCTCGTAATAGCCAGCCATCCCGGTCATCGCTGAGAAGTAGGAAAGACTCTGCTCGAGCCACATCTCCTCTGTATCATGGCATAATGCGGGTGTGACCTCGATGCGACTGTCACACTTGTGTCTCTGCCGGTAAGTGTCAGATCTAGCGCACAAAAGATTGCAGCTCCTGGCTCCACCAGAGGGGCTGGCAACACTCCACTCTACGGTAGTCAGGGCCAAGATTTCCCCAGCTGTATCCAGTGGGTCTAATGTGTTAGGTGGGTCATCTTGTTCATAGCAGTTCTCTGTGCTCTCTGGCTCGAAGCGCTGTGGCGTTAAAGGCTGGATTATTGGAGGTTTTAGGTCCGCCTTTGGTTCCAAAGACAATGCTGGGGGTGCAGTGCAGTCTCTAAGCAAATCTGTTAGCTCAGCGAATCTGCGACTCATCAGGTCTCCAAAAGCCTCCAGATGGACTAGTAAAGTTGCATTGATTTCCTCCATGTTTCGCTATAAAGTATAGCTAAGGTGCTACATGGATCACAAGATGGCCGATGTCTGCTGGTTACTGTGACTGCCGTTGTGGCCAAAACTTAGGGCAGTGTTCTATAATCAGGGTGCAGGGTACTCAAGATGTCTCAGTAAAGTCTACTGCCCACCATAGAAGAGAATTGGGCTGCACTGAGCGGTCAAAAAAGAGTAAATTATCGGGTCAGGACCGGAGCGATGATGAAAGACGACCACTCAGATGCAGAGCTTGCTCCGCCCCCGTATTTACATTTTTTTCATAGTGCTTTATTGCTTTTAATTTTGATTGATATTTGGGCAGTTGTGTGCACCCTATAGAATCTACTTTGGTAGCTCTTTTATTATGACACATTTACTTTTGCCTTCCCAAACAGTATTTCCCAGTGTGGGAAAAAAACAATAACTCTCAGAACATTAGCAAAATTACCAAAGACAATCACAGGGAACCCTAATACACCCTAGAAAAGGTAAGCCTAAAGCATTAACTTGCTCATTCCTAACCACAATAGTGCTTGTGGGTTTGAAGGATGGTATGCTGTCCTATGTAAGATTAAATTACATTAAATAACATGTGATACATATTCTCTTTGTACCCCTTTTGCTCATAGTAAAGTAGAAAAGATTTATCCAAATTACTCTCTAGTCTTTTTTCTTCTTGCCATAAAATCAACAAGTATAAAAACTTCCATACATCTGACATTGTTCCTGAATCCAGACTCAGTACAATAACCGTATATCCTTGACTGAATCAACAGCTGCCTTAACCCTACAAAACTTAAAAAAACTCCAAAATAACAAATAGTGGTATAGCTTTCTCCAAAATAAATGTAGTTAAAGTGACACTGAACCCATTTTTCTTTCTTTCTTGATTTAGATAGAGCATGACATTTTAAGCAACTTTCCAATTACTCCTATTATCAAATTTTGTTCATTCTCTTGGTATCTTTATATGAAATGCAAGAATGTAAGTTTAGATGCTGGCCCATTTTTGGTGAACAACCTGGGTTGTTCTTGCTGATTGGTGGATAAATTGATCCGACAATAAAAAAGTGCTGTCCAGAGTTCTAAACCAAAAAATAACAAGAGAACGATAACAAGATAACAAGAGAACAAAGAAAAAATGATAATAGGAGTAAATTAGAAAATTTCTTAAAATTGCATGCTCTATCTGAATCACGGTTCAGTGTCCCTTTAATGGCTGCAAGCTTTTAAATTAGTTATCTTTGTAAATAGTGCTATGGACAGCCTAATGTCAAGGGGACATTCCAGTTAAAATTTAAATGCACATACTGTAGATTAATTACATCTTTGAATAGAAACATATTTACATTATAGATGTATTAGCAAAAATGCTTCTAGTAAAAGTTATCACTGTTTTAGTGTTAACATTTTTTTCTGCACGTGCATGCGAAGTATTGCTAGATATTCTCAGTGCACCAGCATTTGAAATACTTCTTTTGCTCAGGTGATTGCGTCATGTCAGCAATTAACAAACTGAGTCATTACCAGATGGTACAAGCACCTTAGGCTCTCTGAGCAAGTGCTGTGTTTAAAATGCTGGTGCACGGTGCATACTTAAATACACGTTTGAAACAGCTGTAACTTTTATTAGAAGCATTTTTGCTAATACATTTATAGTACAAAATTCTTCTATCCAAAGCCAAAATGCCCCCATGTAGATTCCAATTTTGGCTGGATTGTCCTTTCAATGTGTAAAATCTAAATGTCACTATGTGGCCACTTCATTTTTTGGGAAGGCCAATTTTACTTACATTAATTTATTGAAAAAATAATAATAATAATAAAAATAATAATAACATAGGTCTTTGGGAAAATATCCCAAATGTCACTTCTCTTTATGTCTAAATATACATTATCATCTCATATGGTTAATGTTTGTAAAATAAACAAAATATATATGCTTACACTATAACATACTACACCCTTAATTTCTATTCAGTACTTCCTCTATACCCATGATTGTGTTCAAGTTTAGTGAAAAAATCTGCATAGACTAACATAGGTTTTGGAAAGGTTGGAGAGTGTGAAAGGCCTTACCAGTAATAGTATACCTACTTAAAGGTACAGTAAAAATCTTAACATTTTAATAAAAACAGTTTAGTAATGCATAGTGAAACAACCTTGCATTATTTATTTGTCCCCTTTGTATATAATTAAGCTCTAAAAATGATTTCTAATTCTCAGAACTGAAATAGCACACTACAGACTTATCATACCATTTATCATTTAAGGGACAGTCTAGACAAAATAAAACTTTTATGATTCAGATAGGGCATGCGATTTTAAACAACTTTCCAATTCCCTTTTATCATCAAATTTGTTATCTTCTCTTGGTATTCTTTGTTTGAAAGCTAAACCTAGGTAGGCTGATAAACTAATTTCGAAGCCCTTGAAGACCGCCTCTTATCTCAATGCATTTTACAGTTTTTCAAAGCTAGATGGCATTAGTTCATGTGTGCCATACAGATAACATTGTGCTCAGGGCACTGATTGGCTAAAATGCAAGTCTGTAAAAAAAATTAAATACGGGGGGCAGTCTGCAGAGGCTTAGATACAAGGTAATCACAGAGGTAAAAAGTATATTAATAAAACAGTCTTGGCTTTGTAAAACTGGGGAGATGGTAATAAAGGGATTATCTATCTTTTTACACAATAACAATTCTGGAGTAGACTGTCCCTTTAACTAATTTGTTTTAACAAATATAAACTGAAAGAATGCACTTTATAGTAACAATATAACCTCAGCTGCAGACTCAAATCCAGACAGACTCCTCTAAATGAGGCTAGTGATGGGTGGAATTTGGTTATTGAAAAACAATTGTTAACTTGTTTTAAAAAAATGTTGACTGATATGTTATTCTATAGCAAGACAACAGGATTATCTTGTAATTATTTTAGCATCTTTCTCCTAAACTTCCACATATTTTAAATTTAAGCACCACAAATTTTAAATTTGCTAACATGCAGTTTTAATTTTTGGTTATTTCATATTCAAATAAATATTGTTCTATATATTGCGCTTACAAATTTCCTTGTTTTCTCAAGAACTTAATTGTATTGTTATTATTTTTGTTTAACTGTATTTTAGGGACTCAAAACATTGTTACATATATTTCCAATGCGAAAAAGACAATTACATACATATCCATGCAGATTCATCTGTAGTGTCCATTAAAAATATGTTAACATGTTTCATTAAAAAAAAATACCATAGCTATTAACATCCATTTTGTGTAATGAACAATAAGGTCATCGTGTTATTAAATAAAATAACAACATAAATGCCAACATATTCTTTTGTACAATTTCAATTCCAGAACACCTTGACAACAATTTGTGTACTAAGCAGTTGTTTCAATAAAGTGCATAAAACAAGGCGTGAGTTATTTTTATTTTAACATAAAAAAATGCAAACTTTGGCCCAGATTACGAGTTTTGCGTTAGAGGCTGTGCGGTGCTAACGAGCAGTTTTCCCTCACCGCTCACTTACATGCAGCGCTGGTATTACAAGTTTTTACAAACCCATCGTTAAAAGGCAAGAAGTGAGCGTTGAGCAAAATTTTGCTCATTACCGCACTCCAATACCAGCGTTGCTTAAGTCAGCGGTGAGCTGGTGTAACGTGCTCGTGCATGATTTCCCCATAGGGATCAACAGGGAGAGCCGGCTGAAAAAAAGTCTAACACCTGCAAAAAAGCAGCATAAAACTCCTTAACGCAGCCTCATTGATTCCTATGGGGAAATACATTTTATGTCTACACCTAACACCCTAACATGAACCCCAAATCTAAACACCCCTAATCTTACAATTATTAATCCCCAATCTGCCACTCCTGACATCGCCGACACCTATACTATATTTATTAACCCCTAATCTGCTGCTCCGGGCACCGCCGGCACCTACATTATACTTATGAACCCCTAATCCGCCCCCAATGTTGCCGCCACCTACCTACACTTATTAATCCCTAATCTGCCGCCGCCAACGTCACCGCCACTATAATAAACATATTAAACCCCTAAACTGCTGCACTCCCGCCTCACAAACATTAGTTAAATATTATTAACCCCTAATCTGCCAGCCCTAACATTGCCGCCACCTACCTACATTTATTAACCCCCTAATCTGCCGCCCCCAACGTCGTCGCCACTATATTAAAGTTATTAACCCCTAAACCTAAGTCTAATCCTAAACCTAACACCCCTTAACTTAAATATAATTAAAAGAAATTAAAATAAATATTCCTATCATGAACTAAATTATTCCTATTTAAAACTAAATACTTACCTGTAAAATAAACCCTAAGCTAGCTACAATATAACTAATAGTTACCTTGTATCTAGTTTAGGATTTATTTTTATTTTACAGGCAAGTTTGTATTTATTTTAACTAGGTAGAATAGTTACTAAATAGTTAACTATTTAATAACTACCTAGCTAAAATAAATACAAAAGTACCTGTAAAATAAAACCTAACCTAAGTTACAATTACACCTAACACTACACTATAATTAAATTAATTCCCTAAATTAAATACAATTAAATATAATTAAATAAAATTAGCTAAAGTACAAAAAACCCCCCACTAAATTACAGAAAATAATAAACAAATTACAAGATTTTTAAACTAATTACACCAAATCTAATCCCCCTATCAAAATAAAAAAAAGCCCCCCAAAATAAAGAAAGCCCTACCCTACACTAAATTACAAATAGCCCTTAAAAGGGCCTTTTGCGGGGCATTGCCCCAAAGTAATCAGGTCTTTTACCTGAAAACAATTTACAAATCCCCCCCAACATTAAAACCCACCACCCACACAACTAACCCTACTCTAAAACCCAACCAATACCCCCTTAAAAAAACCTAACACTAACCCCTTGAAGATCACCTTACCGGGAGAAGTCTTCATCCAACCGGGCCAAAGTCCTCAACAAAGCCGGGAGAAGTCTTCATCCAAGCTGGGCGAAGTGGTCCTCCAGACGGGCAGAAGTCTTCATCCAGACGGCATCTTCTATCTTCATCCATCTGGTGCGGAGTGGGTCCATCTTCAAGACATCCGACGCGGAGCATCCTCTTCATCCGACGGCTAACACTGAATGAAGGTTCCTTTAAATGACGTCATCTAAGATGGCGTCCCTTCAATTCCGATTGACTGATAGAATTCTATCAGCCAATCGGAATAGTTCAATCCTATTGGCTGATCCAATCAGCCAATAGGATTGAGCTGGCATTTTATTGGCTGTTCCAATCAGCCAATAGAATGCCAGCTCAATCCAATTAGGTGTAATTGTAACTTAGGTTAGGTTTTATTTTACAGGTACTTTTGTATTTATTTTAGCTAGGTAGTTATTAAATATTTAATAACTATTTAATAACTATTCTACCTAGTTAAAATAATTAAAAACTTTCCTGTAAAGTAAAAATAAACCCTAAGATAGATACAATGTAACTATTAGTTATGTTGTAGCTAGCTTAGGGTTTATTTTATAGGTACGTATTTAGTTTTAAATAGGAATAATTTAGTTAATGATAGTAATTTTTATTTAGATTTCTTTTAATTATATTTAAGTTAGGGGGTATTAGGGTTAGATTTAGGGGTTAATACTTTTAGTATAGTGGCGGCGACGTTTGGGGTGGCAGATTAGGGGTTAATAAATGTAGGTAGGTGTCGGCTATGTTAGGGACAGCAGATTAGGGGTTAATAATATTTAACTAATGTTTGCGATGCAGGAGTGTGGCGGTTTATGGGTTAATATATTTATTATAGTGGCGGCAATGTCCGGTTCGGCAGATTAGGGGTTCAACATTTTTTTTTAAGTGTTTGCGATGCGGGAAGGCCTCGGTTTAGGGGTTAATAGGTAGTTTATGAGTGTTAGTGTACTTTTTAGCATTTTAGTTAAGAGTTTTATGCTATGGCGTTGTAGTGTAAAACTCTTAACTACTGACTTTAGAATGCGGTACCAGTCTTGACAGGAGAGGGTCTACCGCTCACTTTTTGGCAGACTCGTAATACCGGCGCTATGCAAGTCCCATTGAAAAAAGAGGATACGCAATTTACATAAGTGGATTTGCGGTATTTCCAAGTCTGGCCAAAAAAGTGAGCAGTGAGCCTGTACCTTCAAGACTCGCAATACCAGTGGGCGTTAAAAAGCAGCGTTAGGACCTCTTAACGCTGCTTTTTAAGCCTAACGCAAAACTCGTAATCTAGTCGAATGTTAATGGGGCAAACAACACCAGAATTTTTGTTGTTTAAAAAGAAAGATAATCTCTTTATTACCCATTTCCCAGTTTTGCATAACCAACACTGTTATAGAAATATACTTTTTACCTCTGTGATTACCTTGTATCTAGTCTTCTGCAAACAGCCCCCTTATTTCAGTTCTTTTGACAGACTTGCATTTTAGCCAGGGTAACTTCACGTGCATGAGCTAAATGTTATCTATATGAAACACATGAACTAATGTCCTCTAGTGGTCAAAATGCATTGAGATTAGAGGCACTCTTTAAGGTCTAAGAAATTAGCATATGAACTTCTCAGGTTTAGCTTTCAACTAAGAATACCAAGAGAACAAAGCAAAATTGGTGATAAAAGTAAATTGGAAAGTTGTTTAAAATTGCATTCCCTATTTTGCATTCTCTAGGAGTTCTGGGGTAGGAGCGGAAGAGGAAGGTCACGTGAACTCTCTCTCTCTGACTTCCAGCAAGAGCCGTTGGCAGAGAATTGCCGTGCCTAAAACCCTTGACCTAGGGCGGCTAGCTGAGCTCACATTTACTGCTACCGGTGCTCCACCAGTGCTGTATCCATCGCACTGAGCTGCTTCTGCTGCAGCAACTTCATGGGACTGTTGGGTCTTCCCTTAACTGTTGCAGGAGGAAGTCAGGCTGAAGGGAAACCCTCACTGCAAGGGGAAAAAGGAAAGCAACAACACCGCTGTAAGTGTCTACCCTTCCCCCCCTCCCACCGGTGCTGCGTGAGGGGGGTGAACTACGGCCAATAATCGCCTCCTGGAAAGCTTGCCTTAGAGGTACACCTTACTGGTCACTCACTTTGACATCTGCCCTGCCGAGTGAAATCGGTTTTGTTGGAGATCACGGAATCTACGGCCTCTGGTGGCTGGAGGCGGTCCCTGGTGAATGGCCTGTCGGCTTTCCCTCCCCCGCACGGTTGGTGTAGGCGGGGAGGCTGGTATTGCCTCACTGAGTTTTCTTTCCCATGGATCGGCTGGATTAGCTGAGTGTCGGTTGGAAGCCGGAGGCTTCACAGGCTGGAGGTACTGTCTGCTCTTAACAGGTGACTCCCCTCCCACCGAGGTTGTGAGAGGGTTTTTTTTGCTGCTGTCAGCTTGGCTCTCTGTGGGGCGCTATTGGAGCATGTCCTGTGTGTTAGCGGACTAACTTGCTCCCCTTGCAGGTACTGTGCCTTGGCTCTTGAATCTGAATTTGAACGTTAAACCTACAACGAGATAAAAGGATTCTCTGGCACTATTCACAATACTCTTTGCTGCCATATCACTATTGCTTATTGGTTCCTACTTGTGGTTGGGGTCATAAAACCTGTGTATAACAGAAAGTATTCTAGTTATTTCAACGTTACTCCAACAAACAGGAACTTTGAACTGTTTAGTGTTTCTTTCTTTCGTGGAAGCTCAATATTCTTTTATTTACATTTGCATACTCTACCTTGCAGCCTGTTTTCCCCTAACCTTACTGTACCACGTGTCATTGACCATAGATTTTGCACTTAAGTCATATTTTCTGTTCTTTCTGTTCTTGCTTGTGTATTGAAATTTTACAGGTTAATAACCTCTCTGGTTCACATGGCTAAGGTGTAAGAGCTCTCTCCTTACAAATCTGTACAAAGGGGTAAATTAAGGATAAGAGGAGGGACGGTATAGAGGGGGGAAGGAGGGGAAGGGAACCAACAGCTAAAAGGGGGGAAGGGGGGGAACTAAGAAACATAGGGAAGAGTGGGAGCTTCCCTGAACACCCTTTTTAGGCCTTGATAAGAAGACAGACCCTGACCTAGGTGTTAATCGCTATCCCCCTAATAGCCAGCTCTTCTTGAACCTTCCTAATTAGCAACCCTGTAAAGTTAACGCTGCTTGCTTGAGAAGGCACCCTCTGCTAGGAGTTGTTCCACTAACTATAGCTCTTTCCTGATTTGGCTAGATAAGGAATAACTGCTGGTAGGGGTACCAAGGCTACGGGCTAACCATACTCTGCCTGCGAATCACGCTGGGTTTACACCCATCTTTTTTTTATTTATTATTTGGTAAATTAGCCTACTGGCCAATTTAATAATTTCTCCTTGTCAGCCACCATAACTGACTTATTTAATCTTTTTGCACTTCACCCCTCCCTCACCCCCATTCTTGGGGCCCCCCTTTTTTTTTTTTTTTTTACACAAATATAAGAGCACAACTATGCATGACCAACTCACGGTTTAATCCCTCCACTCACTTTACCCCCTCGGCGATTCTTTGGGGTTCTTCTTTATTTCCATCACCAGCATAATTCACCTTCACCCTGCACCTACTAACTCCCACTTTAGGAGCACATGCACATGGATAAATTCCTTAATACACAATCTAAAATTTCACCCTCAGCTATGGCGGTTCGACATAGAGACAGGAAAAGCAAGACCACGCTTGACACCTCGGTAGAGGTACACCCAGCGATTACTAATCTTCCACCTACAAGCAAGGCGCTTGACACTCAAGCCTTGGTAGCAAGTATCACAGAAGCCCTGGCTCCCAAATTTGACAGTCTTAGGACTGAAATTAAGCAAGATATATAATTATTAACTAATGAATTTAGACAATTCTCAAGCAGACTATCAGAGGCAGAGCAAAGGATCTCTGACCTTGAGGATCTCACGCTAGCCCAAAACACTAAATTGGAAGCCTCCCTATCTAACTATGTAAAAATACAGGATAAATTAGAAGACCTGGAAAATCGCTCAAGGAGAAACAACATAAGAGTGATTGGAGTTCCAGAGGGAAAGCAGTTTGAGGACCTTAATACATTTTTAACTACCACCTTACCACAGCTTCTACAAATACCACAGTCTCAGCCACAGATTGTGCTGGAGAGGGTACACAGGTTAGGATGGCCTTCAGGGAGTAAAGAACCAACTAAACCTAGACCTATTATTGCTAGGCTCCTAAACTTTCAAGATAAAGTTATGCTGTTACATTTTTTTCAAAAAAAACAACTCATTTATATCCAAGATTCTAAAATTATGTTGTTCCAATACGTTTCGGCTGAAACAGCTGCAAAGAGGAGGAACCTAGCCCCACTATGCACAAAATTAATTTACCAGGGTCTTCGTGCCACCCTAATTTACCCTGCTAGGCTCAAGATTTGGTGGGAAAATAAGGTATACCTCTTTGATTCTGTGGTAGAAGCAGATAATTTTCTGGCCCAGATAGGCCCTACAGTTGTTACAGGTCCTACTGCTGCTAAGAAAAATTAAAATGGTAAAACGAATTATGGATATTAGGTAACTTGACTCTGTATAAGCTCTTAAACATGAATGTTAGAAAACTGATTTTTTTTTTTTTTTAATTGTTAAGGTATTAGAACAGTCCCACTGAAAGTTAGAGGCTGCCCCTTGGGCCTTAAGGGGTTCACCTAGGGTAAGGACATGGAGACTTGGGTTGGGCAGGGGGGGTGGGGGGAATTCCCCGGGCCTTTTTCTTTCCCCCCCCCCCCTTTTTTCTTCTTCTTTTTTTTTTTTTTCTCTCCTTCTTTCTCCTCCTCTCTGTACCCTCTATTTTAATTAAATGACTAATACGGCAGGCAGTTTTAAGCTGGTCTCATGGAACATAGGAGGCATCACATCCCCGATTAAGCGGAAGTTAATAATATCTCATCTGAGGAAACTCAATACTAGGATTGCCTTCCTACAAGAAACACATTTAAAAATAGAGGAAGTGCTAAAGCTTAAGTATGCATGGGTTAAGGAAGTCCTTACCTCTCCCAGTGTAGGAAGGAAAGGCGGAGTAGCAATTCTTTAAGGGAAAAAGCTGAATTATGAAATACTGGACATAAGTACGGACACAGAGGGGAAATTCCTGATGGTTAAAATTAAATTGGCAAAAACTCTATATACGCTTTGTAACATATATGCCTCGAATAGATATAATTACGAATTTTGGGAATTAATTCAAGCTAAAATTCTCTCATTTGCTGAGGGCTACATAATACTTGGGGGGGATTTCAACATGGCTCCACAATATCCACTGGACAGGTGTCGGCAGAATCCTGCTGCTCCTAAAACAAAAAGAGATAGTCTTGAAACTAAAATGTTTAAAAGAATCTTTCGGAATCTTAGGATAATAGACATATGGAGAGTACAAAATCTGGATAGTTGTGAATTCACTTGCCTCTCCATGGCACATAAGACTCTTTCCAGGATCGACCTTTTTCTCCTTGATGAAAGACTTGTGAAGCAAGGAGTAACTTCAGGCATACTGCCTATTTGTGTATCTGACCATGCCCCTATATTCTTAGATCTCCACCCCGAGGACTTTTCCTCGTATAGGCGTCGATTTCACTTTCCTAAATTTTTAGCTGCAGATTACAAATTTAAAAATTGGCTAAATCTCAAATTTGAGGAATATTCTGACCATAATCGGGAACACTTAAATCATCCAGTGCTCTTCTGGGAAACAGCCAAGGCGGTTCTTAGGGGAGAAATCCTGGCCTACAGTATACATAGGACTAAGAACTATAAATTGCGAGAAAAGGAAGTGCTTAAGGCTGTTTCCAACGCGTATAACCGCTATTTATTACATAAATTGGCAGATAATTGGACATGATATTCACAAGCCAAAAAGGAAAGAGATACCTTTCTTATCCATAGGACCACACAGAAATAGTTAAAATTTCAGGCCAAGATGTACAGATACGGTAATAAATCAGGGAAACTCCTGGAAAACCTCATCAAAGGGGACAAAGGGTCATCTACGATTGACGCCATTCAGAGGGGAGAAAAAAAGGTTTCTACCTCCGAGGAGATCTTAGGAGTTTTCACAGAATACTATCAACAGTTATATTCTTTAAGGGAATCAAATGTTGGTCAGCGGGAGGTATTCTGGGATAAATTAAGCTACCCAGTTTTAATGCCTGAGCTATCTGAAACCTTGAATTCTCCCATATCTGAGCTGGAAGTCAACAGTGCTATTCAGCACCTTCCCTTAAATAAAGCCCCGGGCCCCGACGCCCTTCCCAACGAATTTTACAAAATTTTGTCCCCACGACTTGTCCCACATTTGACAAGGCTATTTAATGACATCTATATCCAGGGCAAGCCGATCTCCCCCAATTTTGCTGCTTCATATACATCCCTCATATTAAAGCAGGGGAAGGACCCGGATAAGAAAGAGTCTTATAGACCGATAGCACTACTGAACACAGATCACAAAATACTGACTTCTATCCTAGCACAAAGATTACAATTGCTTCTTCCTGGTATCATTCACAAGGACCAAGCGGGATTTTTGTTTAACAGAAACTCTTCAGCAAAAATCAGAGAAGTCTTTGTCACAATAGATTATTTTAAAAATTCAGAGGTGCGGGGCACGGGTGAGGGGGAGGGCACTTCTGACTTAGCTATTCTCGCAATCGATGCCGAAAAGGCATTTGATTCAGTTCATCTTGACCACCTGCTATTCTCCCTCCTACAATTTGGCTTTAGAGGTAAGTTTCCTGAATTCATTGATAATCTATATGGCACAGCCGTCATGAAATTAATAGTAAATGGTATGACCTCTATAGAAATTGGTTTAAAGAGGGGAACAAGACAGGGGTGTCCTCTCTCTCCTCTCCTCTTCGACGTAGCTATTGAACCCCTAGCCATCTTAATTAGACAGCAACTGGAAGGTATCAAGGTTGGTAAAAAAGAGCTAAAAATTGCTCTATACGCTGATGACATTATCATCTATATAAGGAACACCAAAGTGAATATTCCTAAGCTTTTGGCAACCATTGTCCAATTCAGGTCCGTCTCGGGATATAAGATAAACACCTTAAAATCTGAGCTTCTATGGATCAAACAAACTAAAGATTCACTCAAAAACTTACCTTTTAAAGAAGTCTCTCAGTCTTTTAAATACCTGGGCATGTCAATTTCCTCCAATCCCGACTCATGGTACAGATTAAATATTCTTCCAGTCTTAAATAAAGTTAGAGATAGCCTGCTAAATTTGAAAAATCTCCCGTTATCTATCTCGGGTCGTATTGCCCTGTATAAAATGATTCTCCTTCCCAAAGTTCTTTATGTCCTTCAAAACACTCCAGTAATTTTGAAAGGAAAAGATATTAGGTCACTCAATACGGCACTTAGAGGTTTTATATGGCAGCACAAAAAACCCAGAATATCCTTATCTAAACTCTCGCTTCCCAGGATTTACGGGGGTATGGCGCTGCCTGATCTCCGAATTTATAACTATGTTTTCCTTGCACGTATAATCACTGACTGGATACACTCTAGTGATTACGTCACAAATAATGACCTAGACCAGAATGTCACTTTCCCCTTTTCTCCCTTAGCATTAATCCATTGTAATCCTAGCTCTCTTCCAAAGGAGGTGAAAAAGTTTAGCTCCATTGTCACCCCGATTTATGCATGGTGGCGGCTTTGCAAATCTATGATGGTTGATAACAGGGTTTCTAAATATATGCCAATAGTGGGTAATCCCCAATTTTCATCAGGGCTACACTCAGCACTATTTCGTAGATGGCATAATTCTGGTCTTGATAACATTGTCCGTCTCTTAGATAAAGAGAGGAAATGTGTTAAATCCTTTGATGCACTCAGAGCAGAATTTAATCTTTCCCAAAAAGATTTTTTTGCCTATCTCCAAGTAAGACACTTTGCATCGGAACTAACGCAGGACTATGGGTGGAATTGGACTCTAGGCAGTCTTGAAAATTGGTTGGTTTTAGTGAAAAATGGTTGTTTGTCAATTTCCACAAAATACCAAATTCTTACCTCTCGGAATGGCCCTCCTAATCTGGAAAAGATATCTGCCAAATGGCTTGCAGTGATTTCACATGGTAATCCTGACCCTGCTCTTATCCAACAGTCCATATCTAAGGTCACCTGAGCCACGCTCTCTTCTTCATGGAGAGAAGCACACATCAAACTATTGCTCATGACATATTATATCCAGACAAAGGTACCAGATATCGAAATCCTTACTTTAATAAATGCCCCAGGTGTTCATTTCCTTCAGCAAATTTGGTGCATATGATATGGGATTGTCCAAAAATAAGACTCACCTGGAAAAGATTGGAGTATTGGATAAATAACTCTTTGGGTGTTTCCACTCTGGTCCTATCACTAAAATACATAGTGTTTCTTCACCCTGACTCAGAAGCAGCACATTCTAATAGTAAAATAGTCAACCTCTCTATTC
Organism: Bombina bombina; assembly: GCF_027579735.1. Lineage (NCBI taxonomy): Eukaryota > Metazoa > Chordata > Amphibia > Anura > Bombinatoridae > Bombina > Bombina bombina. Next base: position 662,905,687 of record NC_069500.1, on the reverse strand, counting down.
TTGCAACTCGCTATTTACTTTTTAAGAAATGGAAAGGAAGATCCACTCCCAGCATTCCAGAGATCAAGAACTGTTTAAAGAAACAATGTATCTTAGAACAGACAGACACAAATCTTAATGACGAGGAAGACGTAAGGAAGTTTTTCCAGAACTGGTCAGTATTTATCAAATCCTTTCTATCCTCAGAGATAGATAAATTAATCTACCCTTTCAGAAATACAGACCTTGTAATCTTAGACTCCTGGTAACTATTTGATCACAATGGAAAGAGGAGGGGTGTTTCTCGTTCTCTCCCCCTTTTATCCCCCTTTTATTTTATTTTTTTGTTTCTCCCCCTCCACCCCCCCCATGTCTCAATGATGAATCCAAGTAGTATTTTTTCTGTTTTTTTTTTTTTTTTCTCTTTCTTTCCTAGGAATCAAAATTTATAAAAAAAAATGGTGGTTTAATGTTTATATAAGCAGATGGAATGTATAATTTTGTCAGCTCATCTATGCAGAACTTGTTTAGTTTTAAGGATCAAATGGCTTACAAATCGTGAACATATTCCCTTTACTATATACAAACTTTTCTTTTCCTGTCTTTTTATTTTTTTATTATTATTTATTTTATTTTTTTATTGGCCTTGCATGGCAGGAAATATTATGTAATGTGATCACCCCACCTGTAATAAATAAATAATAAAAAAAAAAATTTAAAAAAAAATTGCATTCCCTATTTAAATCACGTAAGTTTTTTTGGGACGTGACTGTCCCTTTAAACTAAATTAAACAAATTAATAAATTGACAAAAACCAGTGTGAGTGGTGGAAGGAAAGCTCACACCACTCCCAAACTAACCTGCATTATCTTACAAAATGCTGACATACAACTAAAATGCCTCTCGTGGGTTTAGATCTTTAAAACACCATTTCCCTCTCATCTGCTCTTCCATTATAAAGATAGAAGGAATGAAAGGCTTCAACTACTTGCAGCTGTAAATGCATATGTAGAGTGAGGATAGACTCCCCTTTTGTCAAAAAAAGACTTTAATACAATGTGGAACCTTCCCCTTTACATCAGCCTGTTCAATTCTCAATTTCTTTGGCACTTTATTTGACTGAGGGATTTTGGGAAAGTGGGAATGATTAAATTATCAGATATGTTGGGGGAGGGGATTGCCTCCTTCTAGGGAACTGGCCTTTAATCCTACATTATTTTGTTTTAACTGACAACTTCCCCAAGAAATAATAATATTTTGCTTAAACATCATACATTTCATACCCAATATTCAGGCATTTTCTAAAAAGAGTATATGAACAAGGGAAGGGGTTGGAAAAAACATAATTTATGTAAGAACTTACCTGATAAATTCATTTCTTTCATATTAGCAAGAGTCCATGAGCTAGTGACGTATGGGATATACATTCCTACCAGGAGGGGCAAAGTTTCCCAAACCTCAAAATGCCTATAAATACACCCCTCACCACACCCACAAATCAGTTTAACGAATAGCCAAGAAGTGGGGTGATAAGAAAAAAGTGCGAAAGCATAAAAAACAAGGAATTGGAATAATTGTGCTTTATACAAAAAAATCATAACCACCACAAAAAAATGGTGGGCCTCATGGACTCTTGCTAATATGAAAGAAATGAATTTATCAGGTAAGTTATTACATAAATTATGTTTTCTTTCATGTAATTAGCAAGAGTCCATGAGCTAGTGACGTATGGGATAATGACTACCCAAGATGTGGATCTTCCACGCAAGAGTCACTAGAGAGGGAGGGATAAAATAAAGACAGCCAATTCCGCTGAAAAATAATCCACACCCAAAATAAAGTTTAAATCTTATAATGAAGAAAACTGAAATTATAAGCAGAAGAATCAAACTGAAACAGCTGCCTGAAGTATTTTTTCTACCAAAAACTGCTTCAGAAGAAGAATACACATCAAAATGGTAGAATTTAGTAAAAATATGCAAAGAAGTTGCCGCTTTGCAAATCTGAACAATCAAAGCTTCATTCCTAAACGCCCAGGAAGTAGAAACTGACCTAGTAGAATGAGCTGTAATCCTTTGAGGCGGAGATTTACCCGACTCGACATAAGCATGATGAATTAAAGATTTCAACCAAGATGCCAAAGAAATGGCAGAGGCCTTCTGACCTTTCCTAGAACCGGAAAAGATAACAAATAGACTAGAAGTCTTTCGGAAAATTCTTAGTAGCTTCAACATAATATTTCAAAGCTCTAACAACATCCAAAGAATGCAATGATCTCTCCTTAGAATTCTTAGGATTAGAACATAATGAAGGAACCACAATTTCTCTACTAATGTTGTTAGAATTCACAACCTTAGGAAAAAAATTAAAAAGAAGTTCGCAACACCGCCTCATCCTGATGAAAAATCAGAAAAGGAGACTCACAAGAAAAGAGCAGATAATTCAGAAACTCTTCTAGCAGAAGAGATGGCCAAAAGAAACAAAACTTTCCAAGAAAGTAATTTAATGTCCAGTGAATGCATAGGTTCAAACGGAGGAGTTTGAAGAGCCCCCAGAACCAAATTCAAACTCCAAGGAGGAGAAAATTGACTTAATAACAGATTTTATACGAACCAAAGCTTGTATAAAACAATGAATATCAGGAAGAATAGCAATCCTTCCGTGAAAAAGAACAGAAAGAGCAGAGATTTGTCCTTTCAAGGAACTTGCAGACAAACCTTTATCTAAACCATCCTGAAGAAACTGTAAAATTCTCAGAATTCTAAAAGAATGCCAGGAAAAATGATGAGAAAGACACCAAGAAATGTAAGTCTTCCAGACTCGATAATATATCATCCTAGATACAGATCTACGAGCCTGTAACATAGTATTAATCACAGAGTCAGAGAAACCTCTTTGACTAAGAATCAAGCGTTCAATCTCCATACCTTTAAATTTAAGGATTTGAGATCCTGATGGTAAAAAAGGACCTTATGACAGAAGGTCTGGTCTTAACGGAAGAGTCCACGGATGACAAGAAGCCATGCGGACAAGATCCGCATACCAAAACCTGTGAGGCCATGCTGGAGCCACCAGCAGAAAAAACGAGCATTCCTTCAGAATCTTGGAGATTACTCTTGGAAGAAGAACTAGAGGCGGAAAGATATAGGCAGGATGATACTTCCAAGGAAGTGACAATGCATCCACTGCTTCCGCCTGAGGATCCCTGGATCTGGACAGATACCTGGGAAGTTTCTTGTATAGATGAGAAACCATCAGATCTATTTCTGGAAGTCCCCAACAATCTGAAGAAACACCTCTGTGTGAAGAGACCACTCGCCCGGATGTAACGCTTGGCGACTGAGATAATCCGCTTCCCAATTGTCTATACCTGGGATATGAACCGCAGAGATTAGACAGGAGCTGGATTCCGCCCATACCAGAATTCGAGATACTTCTTTCATAGCCAGAGGACTGTGAGTCCCTTCTTGATGATTGATATATGCCACAGTTGTGACATTGTCTGTCTGAAAACAAATGAACGATTCTCTCTTTAGAAGAGGCCATGACTGAAGAGCTCTGAAAATTGCACGGAGTTCCAAAATATTGATTGGAAATCTCTCCTGAGATTTCCCAAACCCCTTGTGCTGTCAGAAACCCCCATACAGCTCCCCAACCTGTCAGACTTGCATCTGTTGAGATCACAGTCCAGGTTGGAAGAAAAAAAGAAGCCCCCTGAACTAAACGATGGTGGTCTGTACCATGTCAGAGGGTGTCGAACAATCGGTTTTAAAGATATTAAATGAGATATCTTTGTATAATCCCGGCACCACCGGTTCAGCATACAGAGCTGAAGAGGTCGCATGTGAAAATGAGCAAAGGGGAACACGTCCAATGCAGCAGTCATAAGAACCTAGAATTTCCATGCATAAGGCTACCGAAGGGAATTATTGAGACTGAAGGTTTCGATAAGCTGAAACCAATTTCAGACGTCTCTAATCCAACAGAAACAGAGACATGGACACTGAATCTATCCGGAAATCTAAAAAAGGTTACTCTTGTCTGAGGAATCAACAAACTTTTTGGTTAATTGATCCTCCAACCATGTTCTTGAAGAAACAACACTCATAAAAAGCTGGAAAGGATCTTTCCATTGAAAATGAGCAAAGGGAATTAAATCCAATGCTGTTAAAACTTCTATGCATATATAGCAACTGAAGGAAATAATAGAGACTAAAGGTACCGACAGACGGAACCCAAATCAAATTGTCCCTTGTCTGATAGAGACAAAGATAGTGACATAAACCATCTGGAAACCTAAAAACGGTGACCCTTGCGTGAGGAATCAAGAGCTTTTGAAAAAAAGATCCTCTAACTATGTCCTGAAGAGCAAGTGAAACATATGAGATTCCGCATCCACAGGAAATAATCTGAATGAAAACAGAAAAATGAAGAATATGCATTTATTGTATCTAATGAAAACAAATAATGCTATCAATGAACATAAAAAAGGCAGAATAGTTTGAATAAAACTCCAAAACCCAGTTCCTAGAAAAAGAACTGGAAGAAAAACCCCAGAAGATTCCAGGTCTGAGCAGCGCTTGAGCCATGCTTCAACAGTATCCAGAATATATAGGACAGAAACACACTGAAAGAAAGTGTTAGCCTTACTGGAATAAAATCAAAGAAATTTGGACAGAATAGAACCAAATAAATTTCAAATAAGTCTTAACCTGCCCCTTACTAGCCAAGCTGGAATACGGCACGTACATCGCAATATTAGGGAGCTGATTTCGAACCCCAATTATAAACATGTTACTTGGGAAAGAACTCAGGAATTCGTTCCTTAATAAGAACAACCAAACTAATATAAGCTTAAAGTTTAGTCTTAGAACTCAATCTTGAAGCCCATAGTAACAGTTAAGAATTGAATCCAATTATAATTGATTATCTTAGAACAAAAGAAATATGGATTTTCTTTTTGTTTTTTTGTTCTTTGGTTTTTTTTTAAAAAAAACCCACAAAATTCTTCTAGCTAAAATAGCTAAAGACATAGATTAACCCTCATTTGCGAATATATTCAATAAAATGAAGACACAAATGAAGTCATTAGCATGATAGTCCAGTTTAAAGGACCAGTCAAAACAGAGGACTTGCAAAATGCAAAACAACAAGACAAATGCAACAGCACCTAGTCTAGTAAATGTTGTCCCTTTAACAATGCTAAAATAAATCATAATCTGATACTTAGAAAAGTACCTGAAACTAAATAATTTTCCATAAATAAGATATAACTATATAAAGGAAAATAAATACTATTTTGCTATAACAACAATAGCATAATTAGTAGGAGTAGAGATAGCTCCAATAAATTGGAGAACCCTCCAAATTAAATTTAACTGCTGACAAAGAATATAGTTTAAAAATAAAAGACAATTCTCAGCCTATTCCATTCCCTAGTATGGGGAATTGGAAGGAAAACCTCTGAAATCACAGAAGAATAAAAAGGCAGAAATAGTGTCAGCTAGTTTTAAAGAACTAGTTACCTTAATATCCAAAATAATCAACACCTCTTCAACAAAGAACAAATGTACTTTAATAATAAAAATTTTATATAAAAAAGTAGATTTGTTAGTGTCAATATCTGATGAAGAGAATTTCTGAAAGAGAAAAAAACATCATCAGAGAAGGATAAATCAGTATGTTGTTGGTCATTTGAAACTTCAATAATTAAAAAAGAAGTGAAAAAGACCTAAAAATTGTATTAGAAGGCACGAAGTCAGACAAAGCCTTAATCAGAAAAAATATTTCTTATAAATCTTCTAAACATTTCTTGTACTTAAGAATGGAAATGTATAAAGCATAAATACTAATGGAATCTGCATTTAAAAGTATATCATAATAACTTAATACAAACCATAGCTAAAGATAAACATTTATAACATTTAAAATAAATGAACTTAGCTTTGGTAGAACTGAAACTCAGTTAAGCATTTTTCCAGAAGTGGCTTCTGACTCAGGGACAAACGGAGACATCTTGCAATATGTAATAGAAAAAACAACATATAAAGCAAAATTGATCAAATTCCTTAAATGACAGTTTCAGGAATGGGGAAAAAATGCCAGTGAACAAGCTTCTAGTAACCAGAAGCAATAAATAATGAGACTTAAATAATGTGGAGACAATAGTGACGCCCATATTTTTTAGCGCCAAAAAAGACGCCCACATTATTTGGCACCTAAATGCTTTTGGCGCCAAAAATGACGCCACATCCGGAACGCCGACACTTTTGGCGCAAAAAAACGTCAAAAAAATGCCGGAAACAGAAAAAAAAATTTGCGCCAAAAAAGTCTGCGCCAAGAATGACGCAATAAAATGAAGCATTTTCAGCCCCCGCGAGCCTAATAGCCCACAGGGAAAAAGTCAAATTTTAAGGTAAGAAAAAAATTGATTAATCCATATGCATTATCCCAAATATGAAACTGACTGTCTGAAATAAGGAACGTTGAACATCCTGAGTCAAGGCAAATAAATGTTTGAACACATATATTTAGAACTTTATATAAAAGTGCCCAACCATAGCTTAGAGTGTCACAGAAAATAAGACTTACTTACCTCAGGACACTCATCTACAAGTAGTAGAAAGCCAAACCAGTACTGAAACGAGAATCAGTAGAGGTAATGGTATATATAAGAGTATATCGTCGATCTGAAAAGGGAGGTAAGAGATGAATCTCTACGACCGATAACAGAGAACCTATGAAATAGACCCCGTAGAAGGAGATCATTGAATTCAAATAGGCAATACTCTCCTCACATCCCTCTGACATTCACTGCACGCTGAGAGGAAAACCGGGCTCCAACCTGCTGCGGAGCGCATATCAACGTAGAATTTAGCACAAACTTACTTCACCACCTCCATAGGAGGCAAAGTTTGTAAAACTGATTTGTGGGTGTGGTGAGGGGTGTATTTATAGGCATTTTGAGGTTTGGGAAACTTTGCCCCTCCTGGTAGGAATGTATATCCCATACGTCACTAGCTCATGGACTCTTGATAATTACATGAAAGAAAGACAATTCTTACATACATTGGGCCAGATTGCAAGTGGAGCACAATTTTTTTTTCTGCTTGAGCGCTACCTGCACTCAAAGTAAAAAAATGAGTGGGGCCAGGTTTGAGCGCGTATTATAAGTTGAAGGTATAAAGTTAGCGAGAGAGCAAAAGACTCAGACACGCTAACTTCAGGACTTCGGATATCATGACTGTGCTAACTCTTTCTCCCCATAGGCTTCTATGGGAGCACTACAAATAGCCTAATTAGTTATCACTTGCTCGCAAACCGACACTGCACTAGATTATTAACTGCACTAAAGCAGGAGCTGCATTAGCAATACTTCACATTCCTCATGTTCTTTACATAGAAGAAAATGTTCTTTTCATTTTTAAATATATATATGATTAATTTTTTTTGTAAAATATATATCTACACCTATATATCTACATAAATATGCATATATATATATATATATATATATATATATATATATATATATATATATATATATACAGTATATACAAATTGAAGATTGCAGCACTCTCACAATCTTTTGCAAACTCAGCGATATTCATACCAGGTTGCATCAGGGATAGTATAAATAAATGGAAAAAATGCACTCTCTGGATTTAAAAGTTTCAACAAGCTTTACTGTGTGACATTTCAAGGTTTTCACCCCTTGCTCAGACGTCTGAGAAAAGGGGGAAAACCTCAAAACGTCACACAGTAAAGCTTGTTGAAACTTTTAAATCCAGAGAGTGCATTTTTTTCATTTATATATGTATGTGTGTGTGTGTTTATATGTGTATATGAATGTGTGTGTGTGTTTATATGTGTATATGTATGTGTGTGTGTGTTTATATGTGTATATGTATGTGTGTGTGTGTTTATATGTGTATATGTATGTGTGTGTGTGTTTATATGTGTATATGTATGTGTGCATATATAGATATATATATACATACAAACATACACATATTTATATATACACATTGGGGGGTTTTTACAGTCAAACACCTTGCCATATAGTACATCACTTTTTAACACTTTTAAATATTTGGTTTTTTTTTTAAATTATATTTTTTATATTAAAAATTGTACATATGAGTGTAAAAGTATTTTTTAATATGTTTTTGATGTGTTTTGTCTAAAAAAATTTTTAACCCTTACACCTTACTTTAGGTCTCAAGTCACGCTAAATATTCTAGGACAGTTTTGGCTTTCGCTCGAGCGCAACATATAACTTTCAATTTGTAATATGAATGCTACTGTAGTTAGCAAGGTCGCAATATCCATTGAAAGTATAGGCTGCGCTAGAGCGATGTCGACTAATGTTAGCTTGGTCCAGAGATATTTTTTATCGCAACTTGAGCTAACATGAGCATGCCACGTGTAATCTGGCCCATTATATGCTAATGGAACATATTTTGCCTATTGTGCTGGTGTAATATAAGCTCTGTGTCTTAATTTATATTGACTTTCTTGTAAATCAGCTGATAAAGTTGCAGATTTTACATTTTCAAAGCCTCTATCATTAAAGCATATATCAGGAATATGTTTACATAAAATGTGTAGTGTGGGTCCAATGAGACCTGTCCCATATAGCCAAATTATCACAAATTAGTTAAAGGGACATAATACTCATATGCTAAATCACTTGAAACTGATGCAGTATACCTGTAAAAAGCTGACAGGAAAATATCACCTGAGCATCTCTATGTAAAAAAGGAAGATATTTTACCTCACAATCTCCTCAGATCAGCAGAGTAAGTTCTGTGTAAAAAGTTATACTTCAGCTGTTGCTTAGCTGCAGGTACAAAAAAAATGAAGAAATGAATAGCAGCCAATCAGCATCAGCAGTGCTGAGGTCATGAACTCTTTTACTGTGATCTCGTGAGATTTCACTTAACTCTCATGAGATTTCATAGTAAACTTCCTTAAACTGAATAGGGAAATAAGATGAGTGTGCACGTAAGCTCACTCCCTTAGCTGTCCCGGGACAGACATACTGATTTGCTGCTTAGAAGTCCTTTACAATGGGATGTGGCTACTGAGGAATTTTTGAGGTAAAATATCTTTCTTTTTTACATAGGGATGTTCAGGTGATATTTTCTAGTCATCTTTTTACAGCTATGCTGCATCACTTTCAAGTGTTTCAACATTTGGGTATCATGGCCATTTAAGGTAATGCAGAGCTATAGACAAAGTAGTGTTGCTAAGGAATATCAGACCTCCTTTAACTGGTCAAAAGTCAATAAGCTTTAATTGGTATGGTCTAACAGCTGTCCTACCCTTGTTAGTTTAGATGCTTCCCACCTTTTAAAAAGTCCTCAGTCAGTCCCAGTAAGAAATTAACATTTTTATTAATGGGAATTATTTTTTGTATGAGCCCCAACAACTCCCCTCAATTTAGAGACCTTTTTCAATGCTATTATGGGCACTTGATAAAACAAATTATTCTTAAAGGTACAAAAAAAAAGTTTTCTTTCATGATTCAGATAGAACATAACATGTTAAACAGCTTTCTAATTTACTTCTATCATAAAATGTTCTTTGTTTTCTTGTTTTCCTTTGTTGAAAGCTAGGAAAGTAAGTTCAGGAAAGTGCGCATGTCTGCAGCACTATTTGGTAGCGGTTTTGCAACAATGTTATACATTAGCAAGAGTACTATATGGCAGCACTATTTCCTGTCAAATAGTTCCCCAGATATGTGCATGCTACCTATCTATCTCTTCAACAAAGAATAACATAAAAATGAAGCAAATTTGATAATATAAGTAAATTGGAAACTTTTTAAACTTGTATTCTTTATCTGAATCCTAATGGAAAAATGTTGTGTTTTTTTTTTGTCCCTTTAATGTTTCCTGGATTCTAGATTTTTTAGGGAATGGGAGAAAGCCTAAAGTTAAGCTACTTTTTAAAGCAATTTTTACCTAAGCCGCACAATTATAACTCTGCACATTGAGTAGTTTATACCCCCCTTTTGTATGGTATTAAATAATTTGGATACATTTATTCTCTTTTTCTTTATTTTGTCAAATGAAGTTGGAATAAGCAGTGTTCAGTTTTTGTACATCCTTTTTGTCAGTAAAATGTTTGTATGACATACAACAAATGTGGGAATAAGATCATTTTAATAAATCCTGTTCTACTAGGCAAGTTAAAGGAGGATGTGACAATTATTCAGTGTGTTTTTGGACTTTGAAATGTGAAGGGAGACATTCAAACTACACCAGAGATTAGATATCTTAGCTTTATGTATACCTAGATAAGTGAAGGAGCAAGAGGCTTCCTTAAATTGCCAATCAGGGGGAGGACATGATTGAGTTTGGTGTAGCCAAAGTAACTATGATTCATCTACATTGATTTTTAAACCTGAAAAGCTACCAAATTGCTCAATCATGTGCATAAAATTAGGAATGGAAGAGTGCAGATTTTCTATGAATAAGAGCATGCTGTCTTCATAAAGAGAACGTTTTTATCTAGACTTTTTTATTTTAATGCCTTCCATCTTACATCTAAAAAGCTGGGCCAGGGGTTCAATAGCCAGTGGAAATAATGGGCAACTCTGTCTAGTACCACACTCGAGTTGAAATGAAGATTAAATCTGGCCATAATAGTTTACCACGCAGGGTCATGAAATCTCCCCTAAAGCCTTCACAGTGTTAGTCTGTTGTAAACCTCTGCATCTAGGGATAAGAGACAGACGGTCAACAGTTCTCTCCACTCTCTCTTCTTCCAAAAATAAGCTATACTGTAGTAGTTAAAAAAATATTCAAATATTGGTCACAGAAGATCTATTTTTAATTAATTTATAAACATTTGAGATTTGGGAGGACAAAAGCAATGAAGTCTGATTATACTTCCTACATAAATCAGCTGTGACGGAGATGATTTTCACCCTCATTACAGCCTTAGAAGTACACCAGAAGACATCACAATTATCCCTACTGTTCATTAAGTGTGATGTAAGCATTCCATTTAGATTGTAGGTGTGCTTTACAGAACTTGCTATTGGCCAGTAATCCAAGAAAGAACTATGTTTTAATAACACTCTTTTCTCAACCTGTTTCTAGTTTTAGCAGGATGGTTGCACTATTTTTGATATTCCCATATCAATTTCAGAGCTATTAGCCAGGGGGAGATTAAAAATAAGTCAACCCTTGATATCATTTGACTACAACTCATCTCCCAAATCCTAAAAATACATAGAAGTGAAGAAGTGTGATTGATATACCCATACAAGCTCGGTCATACATAGGGCAAAGAAGTATCAACAAAAGACATTACAGATAATTGTACTTTACCACTTCAGCAGTTTGTGTGTGGGCATAGGAATATATAAGCAACAATTAGCAACAGAAGCCTGCAAACCTTCTCATGTTGTAGTACCCTCCCCCACCTCTCTGTGTCGTGTCTGATTCATATATTTAAACTTATAAAAGAACATAAAAGGACAAACACAAACAAAAAACATGAAAACTGCAAAACTATAGAGTTCAGCCATCTGGCTGCATCAGTCAAGAGATTATCCTCCACACATGGAAATCAAGTCATAATGGGCCAGGAGCTTGTTCCTTAGAAAGTAATTGTTGGAGTATTGAAAAATGTAGGTCCTGAAGATGTTTGCAGGCAGAGTCTGGCTGGATATAACAAAATGATGGTAAATTTCAGACTTTAAGAATATTGAAATGTAAAATAAATAAGTGTACAAGCAAAACCGCAGATTTTTTTTTTTTTAAAAATGTATATATATATATATTATAATAAAATATTTATAATCCTACTTGGTATCTTCTGTTCCTCTGCCCTAATTTCCTCTTTTGGCTGGGCTGTGACATAGAGAGCAGTCTAATCCACTCGCTACATAAACTTCCTAAGGGTTTTCAAAAGGCTTACTTGACTGCTGTAGGGCCTTATTCAAAAACTTGCTTGTAAACAATGTCACATATATATGCAATTGGATTCATTCATTTGAAAAGATACAGACCTCATATAAACTCCCAGAGTCATAGGCAATGTGCAAGTAAAACGTAGCATTTATTTTGAAGTACAAAGTAAAAAGTCACAGACCTGGGTGAGGCAGTATTTCATAGAGTGAGAACGAGATACCTCCAACCCCCTCTTGCATTACCTGACACATTTTGCCAAGGCTTTATCAAAGATTTAACCCTTTTCACAGATAGATAAAAAAAAAGTACACATATACTTTTTTAATGGCAAAGATTACGTAAATGTTATTTGATTAACTAAAGTTTACCATCACTTTAATGCCTGTACCTTAGCTGCAGTGAGAAGATTTTTAGTAGAGATTGCCTTCTGACAGTAGTGGGGAGGATATTTTTTTCCCCACACAGCTACACCCTTTATTAGAGCCCCCAGGTCACATTTTTCAAGCAAGGGGAATCACTGTGGAGCTGGGCAAGCTTGAATTTGTAGAGAAGTGCTAAGGAGCTTTCACTTCTCAAAGCTTGCTACTTTGCCTGCCAACCGGTAGTCTGAATTGTTAGTTTGTTCATTGATAATGCTGATAATTTTCAAATTACTGCTCTGTTAGTTGAATTTGTTAAAAGAGTCATGGGTATACAATAGATTAGTTATTTCTAAAACCTTAAGAGCAACATTATATTACTGCACATGACCATTTATGACTTTATTAATATTACCCTTAAAGGGACACTGAACCCAAATTTTTCCTTTCGTGATTCAGATAGAGCATGCAATTTTAAGCAACTTTCTAATGTACTCCTAGTATTATTTTTCTTCGTTCTCTTGCTATCTTTATTTGAAAAAGAAGGCATCTAAGCTAAGGAGCCAGCCAATTTTTGGTTCAGACCCTGGACAGCACTTGTTTATTGGTAGATGAATTTATCCACCAATCAGCAAGAACAACTCAGGTTGTTCACCAAAAATGGGCCGGCATCTAAACTTACATTCTTGCTTTTCAAATAAAAATATCAAGAGAATGAAGAAAATTTGATAAAAAAAAGTAAATTAGAAAGTTGCTTAAAATTGCATGCTCTATCTGAATCATGAAAAAAATTAAGGCATTTCGGTTAAAGTGCTTATTTAACCATTTAATAGTGATTGGAAATGTTTTTCCAAAGTTTAATATTTCAAATTGAAATTAGTATGATTAGACACAGATAATTATTAGGCACTCCTAAGCCTGCAATTTAATCTAAGAAAATGAATAGGTTTCTTTTTATCATATGGTGAAATATTTAAATAAATGAACAAATTAGGTTAAGCAAACATTTACTTTTTTTCCAATTATAGGTCTCTAAGGACAATATACTATAGCTCTCGAGATGACTGACATATATACATTGTGCAATTATAAACTCATTAGTCCAATATTATTTCCTTGCCCTGAGAATTTGGAATTGTGCTAGTTAATGCTTTCAGACATTTGTTAAAACATAACACATACACTTGACCTTCTGCAAAAAAATGTCATTTTTTCCAATGACAAGTAAAAGGGGCATGGACATATTTACATCTGTATGTTTTTCTGGAGATCCTCAAGTAGGTCAAAAGGAAAAGTGAACATATTTATAAAAAAAAAAAGTCTCCACAGGAAAGTTGAGACATAAAACAAACATTGTTCTGACCAAAAAAAGAAAAAAGAAAAAGCTGATGATTCATATTCTGTTCGTACAGTCATAGAGTGAAAGAATAAATACGGCTACTCATTCAGTTTCCATAGCACCGTTTGCTAAAGAAAATAAGTGAATGTTGTATGAAGTTCTGACTATGTTTGTACATATAATTCCAGCATTGTCACAAAATATAGTATTAGAAGTCATAGTTTAAAAAGGATATAAAATCCAATTGAATTCCAAACTTTTTGTATATTTTTATGATGTGTTTATTTTTCCCTTTTATTGTAATTTAAAGGTATATGAAACCCCAAAAGTTTCTATTGTGATTCAAGACATTGTTAGACCCATAACAAAAAAAACCTCTCTGGCATTGCCAGTCTCGAAGTCCATGGGTCTGGTGATATATTGGAAAAAAGTGGGCTGACCCTTTCTGTGCCAACGAGAGGTGATGTGTCTACCATAGGAAACAATGGGATCACAGCTTTAGTCAAATATGTTTACATTGCCACTCATCTGCGATATCAGTTGGGGGGCTGTATTTGAAGTGTTCCTACATAACATAGACTGTGTGTACGCTGAAAAAAAAGGTTTCTCTCTAGGAAAACAAATAATACCTGTGTAAACTTGTCACTGAACAGTAACTACATTTTCCACACTGAAAATTATCACCACTGAAAAGCTGGTGAGACTGATATGGCTGAAAAGGAGCATCTAACATGGAGCACAGTGCTTTGACTATTACACACTCCCGGCAATGGCCCAGAATACGAGTTTTGCGTTAGAGGCTATGTGGTGCTAACAAGCAGTTTTCTCTCATTGCTCACTTACCTACAGTGATGGTATTACGAGTTTTCAGAAACCCATCGTTAAAAGACAAGAAGTGAGCGTTGAGCAACATTTTTCTCATTACCGCACTCCAATACCAGCGCTGCTTAAGTCAGCGGTGAGCTGGTCGTACGTGCTCATGCACAATTTCCCCAAATGAATCAACGGGGAGAGCCGGCTGAGAAAAAGTCTAACACCTGCAAAAAAGCAGCGTAAAACTCAGTAACGCAGCCCCATTGATTCCTATGGGGAAATACATTTTACGTTTACACCTAACATGAACCCCAAGTCTAAACACCCCTAATATTACACTTATTAACCCCTAATCTGCTGCCCCCGACATCGTCGCCACCTACATTATAATTATTAACCCCTAATCTTCCGCTCCGGCACCGCCGCCACCTACATTATATGTATTAACCCCTAATCTGCTGCCCCCAACATCGCCGACACCTACATACTATTTATTAACCCCTAATCTGCCACCCCAATATCGCCGCAACCTACCTACATGTATTAACCCCTAATCTGCCGCCCCCACTATATTAAAGTTATTAACCCCTAAACCTAAGTCTAACCCTAACACGCCCTAACTTAAATATAATTACAATAAATCTAAATAAATATTACTTTCATTAACTAAATCATTCCTATTTAAAACTAAATACTTACCGATAAAATAAACCTTAAGCTAGCCACAAAATAACTAATAGTTACATTGTAGCTAGTTTAGGGTTTATTTTTATTTTACAGGCACGTTTGTATTTATTTTAACTAGGTAGAATAGTTATAAAATAGTTATTAAATATTTAATAACTACCTAGCTAAAATAAATACGAAAGTATCTGTAAAATAAAACCTAAACTAAGTTACACTAACACCTAACACTACACTATAGTTAAATAAATTAACTAAATTAAATACAATGACCTAAATTAAATTAGCTAAAGTACAAAACCACCCCCCCTAAATTACAGAAAATAATATACAAATTACAGATATTTAAACTAATTACACCTAATCTAATAGCCCTATCAAAATAAAAAAGCCCCCCCAAAATAAAAAAACCCTAGCCTAAACTAAACTACCAATAGTCCTTAAAAGGGCCTTTTGCAGGGCATTGTCACAAAGTAATCAGCTCTTTTACCTGTAAGAAAAAATACAAACAACTCCCCCAACAGTAAAACCCACCACCCACACAACCAATCCCCCCAATAAAATACTATCTAAAAAACCTAAGCTCCCCATTGCCCTAAAAAGGGCATTTGGATGGCATTGCCCTTAAAAGGGCAGTTAGCTCTTTTGCAGGCCCAAATTCCTTAACCTAAAAATAAAACCCACCCAATTCACTCTTTGATGATCGACTTACCGGGAGACATCTTCATCTAAGCCAGGCCGAAGTCCTCAATGAAGCCGGGAGAAGTCTTCATCCAAGCCGGGCAAAGTGGTCCTCCAGACGGGCAGAAGTCTTCATTCAGACGGCATCTTCTATCCTCATCCATCCGGCGTGGAGTGGCTCCATCTTCAAGACATCCAACGCGGAGCATCCTCTTCATCCGACGATTAAAGCTGAAAACCTTTAAGTGACGTCATCCAAGATGGCGTCCCTTAGATTCCGATTGGCTGATAGAATTCTATCAGCCAATCGGAATTAAGGTAGAAAAAATTTATTGTGGTAGGGGTGATGACAATTAAGGGGTTATTATTGTAAAAGGCTTAGGTTGAAAATTGTATGTTCTATCTGACTCATTAAAGAAAAAATAGTGGTTTCATGTCCCTTTAAATCTAAGTTTAGTTTTTATAACTCTTGTGTGAGAGTTTGAAGCTCAAGCACTGCTACATTCTACAGATTGATTGCTTGATCAGTCTAACAGTTCATATATGGCCTTAATTGGCCAAAGCAGAGGAGATAAGCTTAATAATTCTAAAGTAGCTTTTCAAATCTTGTATTTCTTGGCTGCAAAAAAAAGCAAATGTTGCTAACACCATTACCGTGTAAATACATTTAAAACTTTTATATTGCATGCAAATTAGTGGATAATTGACTATGGGCCAGATAACGAGTGACGCACTAACAGATACGCGCAAGCGATATCGAGTTTATTGCGGCTGTTTGTGCACGTTGGATGTAGTGCTCATATTACAAGTTAAAAATAAATGCATTAGCTTAAGCACAGTTGAAGTTAACGCATATAGCGCAACCTCAGAGTTCTGGTTAACTGTTTTTAGCAACACAAAAAGTGTCACAAAACACATCAAAAATACATATAAAAGTTCAGCTACACTCATAATAACAATAATAATAACAATAATAATAATAATAACAATATCTAATAAATAATATTTTTAAAAACTTTGCACAAAAAGTTATGAGGCCCAGATGGAATACAACCAGATATTTTACAGGGACTTAGCACTGTTAAAGCCAAACCTCTAGTCTTAATTTTTCAAGACTCATTATACTCATTAGTACCCCAGGACTGGCATAAAACTGATGTGGTGCCACTTTTTAAAAAGGAAAGCAGGGCTGATCCAGGAAGCTATAGACCTGTTAGTCTGAGATCAATGGTGGGGAAGATTCTTGAAGGGATCATGAGGGATTATATTGATGAAAGGACATTATGATTAAAATCAGCATGAAATAGGTCATGTCAAACTAATTTAATTACCAGGAAGTATGTAAAAATATAGATAAAGGGGAATCAGTTGTGATATACTTAGATTTTGCAAAGGAATTTGATACAGTGCCACGTGAGAAATTATTGTACAGAATTAAGGTACTAGGTATAGCTGAAAATGTTAGCTCATTGATAAATAAATGGATAAAAGACAGGTAGCAAAGAGTAGTAGTAAATGGATCATACTCAGATTGGACCAAGGTAATCAGTGGAGTCCCCCATGGATCAGTACTGGGCCCTGTTCTTTTTAATATTTTTATTAATGACTTAAAGCAAAGAATTTATAGCAACATCTCTATTTTTCAGATGATACAAAGTTGTGTAAGGTCATTAGGTCAGTGCAGGATTAAATTGTTTTACAAGGGCATCAACAAAAATTAGAAAAATGGGCAGGTAAATGGAAAATGAGATTTAAAGGGACATTGTACACTAGATTTCTCTTTGTATAAATGGTTTGTAGATGATCCATTTATATAACCCATATGGCGGTGTTTTTTTTTAAATGTATAGTTTTATTTCTAAAAAACATTGTGCTGATATTCAGACTCCTAACCAAGCCCCAAAGTTTTAGATGTATACTGATGTACACAGATGTATACAGACTATGGACTGCTTCTGTTTGCAAAATGTGTTTTTTTCAAATGCAGGGAAGGGTCTGCTCACAGCCCCTTCCAATGGGTGTCCCAGCATAACCTAATTAACAGTGCTAAATCTGGAGCTTTTAAGTAAGTATTATTCTTTATAGTAATGTCTATTACATGCAGTTAAATGAAAATCGGTGTATACTGGCCCTTTAATACTGGAAAATGCAATGTTCTACATTTTGGAAGTAAAAATAAGCAAACAAAATATTATTTAAATGGGACTAGACTTGGAAAAACAGAGAAGGAAAGGGATTTAGGAATACCTATAGATAATAAGCTAAAGATGGGTGCACAATGCAGGGCAGCGACTTCTAGGGCTAATAAGATACTAGCAGGTATAAAAAGATACATTGATACAAGGGAGGAAATCATAATTCTGTCACTATATAAATCACTGGTAAGACCTCACCTTGAGTATGGGGTGCAGTTCTGGGGACCAATCTCAAAAAAATACATTGCAGACGTTTAATCTATGAAGAGAGGTTAGCCAAACTGGGTCTGTTTTCTCTAGAAAAAAGGTGCTTGAGAGGTGACATGATTTATTTATAAAAATTTCTTCAAGGCTCATATACAGAGATGGCAAAAGCTCTATTTATTCCAAGAAAATTGTTTGTGACAAGAGGATAAAATTTAAGGCTACAGTAAAAGAGATTTAGGGGCCTACTTATCAAGTCGTCAACTTACTTGCATTCGACGGCACCAATACGCTCGCCTAACATCGCCTAACATCGCTGCCACGGACCTGAATACGCTCTTCAAAGTTACCAAAAAAGCTGTCAAAAAGCCGCGCACCAAGTACGGGGCGATGAGCAGCGGACTGTTGTTAACTGACAGTCATCGATCTCGCTGCTCTTCGGCTTTTTCCCAGCTTTATTGGTATACTCTAACTAAACATCCACACTATACTACACTGTTTTACCCCTATCTCGCTGCTCACGGACCCCGCCGCAAGTAAATAAAGTTATTAAACCCTAAACTGCTGCTCCTGGAACCCACCGCCACTCTAATAAACTTATTAACCCCTATCCTGCCGCTCCTGGAGCCCACCGCCACCTACCTTATGTTATTAACCCCTAATCTGCCCCCCCCTACACCGCCGCCACCTACATTATGTTATTTACCCCTAATCTGCCCCCCCTACACCGCCGCCACCTATATTATACTTATTAACCCCTAATCTGCCGTCCCCAACGTCGCCGCCACTACATTAAATTTATTAACCCCTAAACCTAAGTCTAACCCTAACACCCCCTAACTTAAATATAATTTAAATAAATCTAAATACAATTCCTATCATTACCTAAATTATTCATATTTAAAACTAAATACATACCTATAAAATAAACCCTAAGCTAGCTACAATATAACTAATAGTTACATTGTATTTAGCTTAGGGTTTATTTTTATTTTACAGGCTTAATTTAACTATTTACTAACTACTTAGCTAAAATAAATACAAATTTACCTGTAAAATAAAACCTAACCTAAGTTACACTAACACCTAACATTACACTACAATTAAATAAATTACCTAAAATAAATACAATTAAAGGGACAGTAAACCTTAAAAATAATGTTATATAATTCTGCACATAGTGCAGAATTATATAACATTATTTAGGTGCTATAGCCATAAAAGCATTTTTTCCTTTTATATTTTGCTAAAATACGGTGCTTTTACAGACCCGCTCTCTGCTCTCTGCTGAGCGGGTCTGTAATATTCAGTCAGCGCATCGGGCCAGCTGTATAGTCACAGCCCGGCCCGACCGCGCCATAAGACTAAGTGCAGCTCGCTCCTGTCACAGGAGTGAGCTGCACTTAGTGCTATGGCGCGGTCGGGCGGGGCTGTGACTATACAGCTGGCCCGATGCGCTGACTAAAAATAACAGACCCGCTCAGCAGAGAGCAGAGACGGGTCTGTTAAAGCACCGTATTTTAACAAATTAAAAAGGTAAAAAATGCTTTTATGGCTATAGCACCTAAATAATGTTATATAATTCTGCACTATGTGCAGAATTATATAACATTATTTTTAAGGTTTACTGTCCCTTTAACTAAATTATATACAATTATCTAAAGCACAAAAAAAACACTAAATTACAGAAAATAAAAAACAAATTACAAGATATTTAAACTAATTACACCTAATCTAATAGCCCTATCAAAATAAAAAAGCCCCCTCAAAATAAAAAAAAACCCTAGCCTAAACTAAACTATCAATAGCCCTTAAAAGGGCCTTTTGCGGAGCATTGCCCCAAAGAAATCAGCTCTTTTACCTGTAAAAAAAAATACAAACAACCCCCCCCAACAGTAAAAACCACCACCCACACAACCAACCCCCCAAGTAAAATACTAACTAAAAAAACCTAAGCTCCCCATTGCCCTGAAAAGGGCATTTGGATGGGCATTGCTCTTAAAAGGGCAGTTAGCTCTATTGCAGGCCCAAACACCAAGCTAAAAAATAAAACCCACCCAATACACCCTTAAAAAACCTATCACTAACCCCCTGAAGATCGACTTACTGTTCTGAAGACCGGACATCCATCCTCAAGGAAGTCTTCATCCAACCGGGCCGAAGTCCTCAACGAAGCCGGGAGAAGTCTTCATCCAAGCCGGGCGAAGTGGTCCTCTAGACGGGCAGAAGTCTTCATCCAGACGGCATCTTCTATCTTCATTTACAGTAAATATTTCATATTCAAATATTCTACACAAAGCAGAATATGTTCTATGTATTTATAAATAGACTAGTCCTAAAGTCCGTGCACACAGGACATTTTTTGCAGTACAGCGGTCCCACCCCTTGCTTTCTCGCTCTGTCCCCCTCTCTTTTGTGCTCTCTCTCTGTCTGTCCCCCTCTCTTTTATGCTCTCTCTCTGTCCCCCTCTTTTTTGTGGTCTCTCTCTGTCCCCCTCTCTTTTGTGATCTCTCTCTGCCCCATCTCTTTTGTGCTCTCTCTCTCTCCCCCCTCTTGTTTGTGCTCTCTCTATCCCCTCTCTTTTGTGCTCTCTGTCTCTCCCTCTCTCTCTTTTGTGCTCTCTCCCCCCCCCTTTTTTGTGCTCTCTCTCCCCCCCTCTCTTTAATGCTCTCTCTCCTCTCTTTTGTGCTCTCTCTCTCCCCCCTCTCTTTTGTGCTCTCTCTCCCACCCTCTTTTGTGCTCTCTTTCGCCCTCTCTTTTGTGCTCTCTCTCCCCCTCTCTTTTGTGCTCTCTTTCCCCCCTCTCTTTTGTGCTCTCTCCCCTCTCTTTTGTGCTCCCCCCTCTCTTGTGTGCCCTCTCTCTCTCCCCCTATCTATTGTGCTCTCTCTCCCCCTCTCTTTTGTGCTCTCTTTCCCCCCCTCTTTTGTGCTCTCTCTCCCCCCTCTCTTTTGTGCTCTCTCTCCCCCCTCTCTTTTGGGCTCTCTCTCCCACCTCTCTTTTGTGCTCTCTCTCCCCCCTCTCTGTTGTGCTCTCCCCCCTCTCTTTTGTGCTCTCTCTCTCTCCCCCCTCTCTTTTGTGCTCTCTCTCCCCCTCTTTTGTGCTCTATCACCCCCCTCTCTTTTGTGCTCTCTCTCAACCCTCTCCTTTGTGCTCTTTCGGTCCCCTCTTTTTTGTGCTCTCTCTCCCCCTCTCTTTTGTGCTCTCTCTCTCTCCCCCTCTTTTGTGCTCTCTCTCCCCCCTCTCTTTTGTGCTCTCTCTCCCCCCTCTCTTTTGTGCTCTCCCCCTCTCTTTTGTGCTCTCTCTCCCTCTCTTTTGTGCTCTCTCCCTCTCCCCCCTCTTTTGTGCTCAATTATCCCCCTCTCTTTTGTGCTCTCTCTCCCCCTCTCTTTTGTGCTCTTTCTTCATTCCTCTCTTTTGTGCTTTCTCTCCCCCTCTCTTTTGTGCTCTCTCTCCCCCCTCTCTTTTGTGCTCTTTCTGCTCCCTCTCTTTTGTGCGCTTTCTGCCCCCTCTGTTCTGCTCTTTTTGCCCCCTCTATTTTGTGCTCTTTCTGCCCCCTCTCTTTTGTGCACTTTCTGCCCCCTCTATTGCTCTCTCTCGCCCCTCTCTTTTGCTCTGTCTCCCCCCCCTCTTTTGCACACTCTCTCTATAGACCCTGCCCCGTCACGCCCATTTTGCCAAATCATGCCCCACCACACCATTGTCACACCCCTGCCCCGCCCACTCTGCCCCATCCCGCCCACTCCCTCCAGACAGCAGATCAGGTTAGTTTGTGTAAGGCCAGTGCGTGTTTGTCCTTACACTGTCTCTACTGCGCATGACAGCTTCGGACAAACACACTTGGCCTTTTATATTATAGGATATTCCTATATATACACTGTATATCTGTATATAGCTATACATAATTATCTATATATATAGGTATATAAATATATTTAAACAACAAAAACATCAGATGTATGTAGGAATATGTATTTATGAATAAATAGAACATATTCTGCTATGTAAAGAACATTGGATGTGAAATATTCATATTTTCATGTCAGGTTAATGCATTTGAGACTATACGATTGGGCTTGCATGTGAGCAGGGTTTTAGATTTTTTCCACTTTATTTTGCTCCATTGACTTCCTTGGGGGGAAAACATTAATACAGTTACGATATTCTAACTTCGGCTTTTTGCACACATTGGGTTAGCGCGCAAGCAGAAACTTTTTACTTTCAATGTGCAATACAAGCACTACCTGACGCGCGCAAAAATATTACTTCTAGCAGAGTTAGCGCGCTAGCTGGAGAATTAAATACCACTCTACTTGCATTCTCGCCCTATATGGGTAGCATGAACTTTGCCCCACTATTTAAAATCTTACACAAAATTAAAATAATTTCTGAGTCACTCTCTTTTTATCATGAATTTTATTTATGCCTATATACAGTATGTTATTTATATTTGTATGCAAATGAAAGCTAAAAAACATAACGCAGCAATGGAGACTTGTATATAGAGTTATTTTTTATTTAGTAATGCAATTCTGATAATAGCGTCCCATATTCTCTACTGTATATTTATTGTTGTGAGCAGCGCCCTCTAATGGTTCATGGTTGATAGCCCCAATTGTGATGTAATTTTACTGGCAAACATAACAGATTTTGGCGGCATATAAGAACCATAGACCCAACAATTCTCCTAAAATTTCCTAAATGTGTAAACTTACCTAGGATAGGATAACCCTATGCTTATCCCAGGCATCCTTGAAGTCCCCGTAGGGTTTGTCATTGCCACCTCTAATGGAAGTTTATTTCATGAATCACAAATAGTGTGAAAAATGGACTAGCGCCTACTCAAGAGACCCTTATAGCCTGAGGGGAAGTGATGCCTAGTAACCCTTTGCCTCAACCTGGGTAGGCGCCTGAGGGAACCCCCTCTTTCTACTGTTATTTCATGAATCAACCAACCTTTCTGTAAATAAGTGCTTCAGAAAATTACTGCTGAACCTACTACCCTTCAGCTTGAGATCATGACCTCTTGTTCTTGAATTTATTTATTTTTTTGAAAAATACAACTTTAGCTTTACTAAGCACCTTAATAGACTTGAAACTAACTAAGATGATAAAAGAGAGAGAGAGTTATTATAAGAGGGGCATGATACATTTTGATATAGTTATGTGTGTCCTACTATCCTGTGTTCACTTAGCCACACAGAGGGACACATATAATTTACAAAAGTAAGTAAAATGTTACATCACCGCTCCTTAATTTCTCTAGAGGCTAAAGAGGTAATGCCCACAAAACCAGGAAAATAAAAATCAAATAAAACAGGGACCTTCATTAATTCTTCACATGAGGGCCAAGCAAACAAAGTAGACAATGTTTCAAGCCTTAATCCCAATTTTGGGTCAGATTATGAGTGGCGAGCTAACAGTTCAGTGCAAGCGATATTGTGTTTATTGTATTGAAGTTGAAAGTGAACGCAATCGCTTAAGCGCAATTGAAATTAATGTACGCCGGGACAAAGCATCCTCAGAGCATTGGTTACCTGCTGTATCACAAAAAAACATAAAAAATACACTGAAAAGTACAGTTACATTCATAATAACACTGTCTAATAAAAGTTATTTAAAAAATATTGCCCAAAAAAGTTATGAGGGTTTAAAGATATGAGGTCTCAGGAGAGAGAGAAAAAAAAATGCAGGCAAAGGGCTTTAACATAGAGATACATACATATACATGTCTAAATATACACGTACAGTATATATATATATATATATATATATATATATATATATAGTACCAAAATACAATCATATATAGGTAGAAATATGTATTTATGAATAAAAAGAACATATTCTGCTATGTGAAGAACATTGGAATGTGAAATATTCTTATTTTCATGTCGGGTTAGGGCACTGGAGAATATGTGATCGGGTTTGCGCGTGATGATTCTGCTATGTGAAGAACATTGGAATGTGAAATATTCTTATTTTCATGTCGGGTTAGGGCACTGGAGAATATGTGATCGGGTTTGCGCGTGATGATTCTGCTATGTGAAGAACATTGGAATGTGAAATATTCTTATTTTCATGTCGGGTTAGCGCACTTGAGAATATGTGATCGGGTTTGCGCGCAAGTAGGGAGTAGCGTTATTTTTCCACTTTTTTTGCTCAATTGATATTCTATCTTTAGCTTTTTGTTTGCATCAGGATAGTGCGCAAGTGAAAACTATTTTCAACTTGTAATATAAGCACTACCCGACACTCAAAAAGCTTATTTCTAGCAGAGTAAGCATGCAAGCGGTATCATTAAATACTGCTCCACTTTTATTCTGGCCCTTAATGGAAGTGCACTTAGGCAAGCAGCTGTGAAGAATAAAGTGGAATTGGCTAGCTTCTTTCTCTCCCCCTCCACTGTTTGATTTATTCTGCTGCCTGTTGTTTTCATAATCAATAGTGCAATCAATATATGCTGTGGTATCGACAGGCAAAATATGCTATTTCAAATAAAAAAATAAAGGTAAATAAGATATATGTTAAGAAAATAATATGTTTCAGCAGGTAGCCTGGATCATTGAGGACAAATTAAATGGGAGAACATTTTACAGTAAATTGTCCCTTTAAGAGCCTGCTAGTTTCCATCTGCCCCATGTGAAACATTTACAGAACATAAAAGTGCAAAAAGAAAATTCTCTAATGTGTTAAGCTTTCTCATTATCAATTTGCAGTCATCCTTAAGCGTTCCAGACTCAGGTGCCTGATATCCAAAACTTAGCCGCTCAGGCGAGATATTTTTAGAAGTCTCGTTGGTACGGCGATGCCCTTAAATTTTGTTTTATAAATACAAGTTTTATATTGAGAAATGTTTATGTTGCTATGTAGTGTTCTGTATGTCAAACAGAGACAATTACATTACAAAACAAGGTAAACATAATATCCCATAGTTTTTGCGTGATTTTGCTCCATGCCGGCAAAGATTTGAATATTAGGCCCTTGAACAATCTCAATACCTGTTTACAGTAATCCCTTAGAATACCAGTTACAGTAAGCCTCAATACTAGTTTACAGTAATCCCTTAGAATACCAGTTACAGTAAACCTTAATACGATTTTACAGTATTCTCTGAGAGTGCCAGCTACACCAAGTCTTATCCATACCATCTAATTCAAGTGTGCCAGGTCCAGTCTGCCTTATCAATACCATATAACAGTAACCCCAGAGAATGTCATCTCCAGTGTGCCTCTCAATACTATATGAGAGTAACTCTAGAGTGCATCAACTACAGTGTGCCTTATCAATAACATATGACAGTAACCCCCGAGTGCACCAACTTCAGTGTGCATTTTCAATACCTAATGGCAGTAATTCCAGTGCGCCAACTCTAGTGTGTATTCTCAATACCATAGGACAGTAACCCCAGAGTGTGCCAACTCCAGTGTGCCTTATCAGTACTATCTTACAGTAATTCTAGTGTACCAACTTCAGTGTGCCTTCTCTATACCATATGAGAGTAACCCCAGAGTGCGCCAACTTCAGTGTGCCTTCTCAATGCCATATGACAGTAACCCCAAAGGGCGCCAACTCCAGTGTGCCTTCTCAATACCATATGGCAGTAACCCCAGAGTGCGTCAACTACGGTGTGCCTTATCAATACCATCTAACAGTAATTCCAGTGTGACAACTCCTGTGTGCCTGCCCTTCTCAATACCATATGACAGTAATCCCAGAGTGTGCCAACTCCAGGCTGCCTTATCCATACCATATGACAGTAATTCTAGAGTACGGCAACTCCAGTGTGCCTTCTCAATATCAATTTACAATAATTTATGAGAGTAACATCTATACTAATACTTCTCAAAACCAATTTACAGTAATCCATGAGTGTTCCAGCTACAGTATGCCTTCTCCATACCATCTGAAATTAATGCCAGAGTGTGCCAGCTTCAGTGTGCCTTCTCAATACTAATGTACTGTAATTCATGAGAGTGGAAGCTACGTAGTAGTGGTAGTATGCCTTATAAATACCATCCTACAGTAATCCCTGAGTGTGCTGGATTCAATAAACTTTCAGTAATCCCGGAGACTTTTCAATTCCAATTTACTGTAATTTCTGAGTGTGTAATATCCAGTGTGTTTTCAGTTCTATCTTGAAGATTCTGCTTAGCATGCCAGCTCACCGCCTACTTTTGGCATAACCCCAGCTATATTTACATGCCAGTATTGGAGATCTCTTTATTACTGAGTATACTGTATTCTGCTATTTATATTTATGTATCTATTTTGCTTTTTATGATGATGTATTACATTATTTGATTTATATTGGTTTGATTTATATTACAGTGGGTGGACAAATAGGGGGCAACATTTCTGTCTCGGACACAGGCAACCCTGTGTAAACGTAATTCAGCAATTTTATATGCTAGGGCAGCTCTTACTTTTGCCCTGTCACATCCAGCAGTGTTCACTTCTGGTTTCAGCTTGGGTGGGATACTTAGAATAGAAGAAGAGATCCCAAGTCAGTTGCTTGTCATCTGCATGCATTCTTTATGTTTTTAGATGCTTCAATAAATAAAGTTTTATATGTTTTCTAACCAGATTGCAGTGTGGCTTGTATACATTTTTTATTTTTCCATTCATGCCTTTTCATATGGGGGTCGATTTATGAAGCAGCGGACGCTGCTTCCTAAGCACTCTGCTTCAGTTCGCCTGAAGCAGAAGTTAAGAAGCAGTGGTCCTAAGACCGCTGCTCCTTAACTCGTCCGCCACATCTGAGGTAGCAGACAGCAATCAGCCCGATCGAATATGATCGCGTTGATTGACACCCCCTGCTAGCGATCGATTGACTGGAAATCTGCAGTTCACAAGAACTGCTGGTGCAATGATAAATGCTGACAGCATATGCTGTCGGCATTTATCGATGTGCTGCGGACACGATACGCTACATTGTATCATGTCCATCCGCACAATATTAAATTGACCCCATAGTAATCAATTATTGCTAGTTTCTAGGATTTCTTCTTTGATTATGTTAACATCATTTGGAATTGACAGCTCTACTGGATGGGTAGCCACTATTCTGGTGAAATATTTCTTATTTTTTAGATGTGCTAAATAAGTATGAAGTTTTATCTTTCATGAGTTGAATGTGATGTTAATTATATATTATGTTAATTGGCAAAAAACATACATTAAAGCCAGAATTTGTTTTCTCTCAAAAATTTAAAAGCAAGGAAATGCCTAACTTAAACTGCCTCAACTCCCCTTGAGAGGTTTACATAACATCATGAATGACATCACTGGTAACATCATACGTGGCATTGTTGATGATCATAAGTGACATCACCTTTATTACCATCAAGGGAATCATAAGTGACATCACCCTACAATCAGAGTGAAAAGCTCACTAGAAAAAAATCACAAGAACATCTATGTGTAAGAAAGGAAGGTATTTTACCTAAAAAAAATTCCTCAGTAGCCATATCCTATTTAAATGATCCTTAAGCATTCAGTTAAGATGCATGTCTCAGGACTTGCAAGAACGTTTGCATCCGTCACCCTCATTTTATTTCCTTCCTCATTTTAAAGAAGTTTACTATGAAATCTCACAAGATTTCAATGAGATCACAGAAAAACAAAACAGATGATGATTGGCTGTTTTTTTTTTCACCATGCAGATATAAAGAGTAATTTTGGATCACAATGCACATACTCTTGCATTTTTACTCAAGATGTTCAAGTGATATTTTCTCCTCAGCTATTTACAGATATGCTGCATCACTTTCAAGTAATTTAGCATATGGATATTATGTAATTTCCCTTGTAAACTCTAAAGTTTTTGGAAATCAGGCTCTTAGTAATCTGGGGAAGGGATCACCTCAATAGGCTCCACCTGCTGACAGACTCCTGCACTGCAGCTAGATTGATAATGTGCTGGAGAAGAAACACTCTACTGAGCATGTCAGGGGATGCCATATCTAGACACAACCTACACTGTAGGCTGCTGCAAAACAAAAGCTAATTTGAATGAAATAACTTAAAAATAATAAAAGTTATTAATTTTAAAACTACTAAAGGTGATTAGACCAAGTCAAAAGCTATCAGCATCTCAAGTTTCATAAAAATACATTCAGTCAAGTCATCTAAAGATCCCAATTATAAGTAGACATGTGCACAGCAAAAAAATTTGTTTCGGTTCATTTAAGGACCGATTAAAAAAAAATATATATTTTTGTTTCGGATTTATTCGAATTCGGATACATTTGAATGTATTTGTTTCGGATTCATTCGAATTCGAATAAATTCGGATGTATTCAGATGTATTTGTTTCGAATTCGATTTGTAAATTCATAAGTTCGGTATGTGTTATGTTGACTCAGATGGTTCCAATTTACAGAAACATAATTATTTCACTGTTCTATCTCACTAAATCTCACTAAATTTAATTTTATACTGAATTGTGATTAGTCCATGACCATTCGAATGTAGCGAATAAATCCAAACTAATTCAGATTTATTCGTTACAAATGCATTCGGATTAGTTTAGTTTCGTTGCTAGGGAAATTAAAAAATTTGAGTCGATTTGAATCTCCGAATTTGGCGAATTCGCCCCGGATTTCGATTCGGAACGAAACAAAACACACATGTCTAATTATAAGTAATAACATTTTTTGAAAAACAATACTTTTTTTACATTAAATAACTTAAACATATTATGACAAATTTTGTTGAAATTTCGTAGTTTTGAAGTTTCTATTGATATCACCACAATTATTTTTTTTTTTTAAAAGTTATGCAACTTTGAATATTGAAATTTAAACAATCTGGAAGAACCAAGAACTTGAGTAACAAAGAGGGCTTATGTAAAGAGAGTGTGGATTTGTGAAGGTCATTAAAGGGACAGTCTACACCAGAATTTTTATTGTTTAAAAAGATAGATAATCCCTTTATTACCCATTCCCCCGTTTTGCACAGTTATATTAATATATGTTTTACCTTTGTGATTATTTTATATTTAAGCCTCTGCAGACTGCCCCCTTATCTCAGTGCTTTTGACAGACATGCAGTTTAGCCAATCAGTGCGGACTCCTAAATAACTTCACGAGAGTGAGCACAATGGTATCTATATGACACACACATAAACTAGTACTGTCTAACGGTGAAAAACTTTCAAAATGCTCTGAGCTAAGAGACAGTTTTCAATGGTTTAGAAATCAGTTTGAGCCTACCTAGGTTTAGCTTTTCAAAAATACCACAAAGGGAACAAAGCAAAGTTAATGATAAAAGTCAGTTGGAAAATTGTTTAAAATTTCATGCCCTATCTGAATCATGAACGTATAATTTTGACTAGACTGCCCCTTTAATGAGAAATTAGATTAAGGTAGATACCTATGAAGGGTAAAAATAAGAGGCTTGTTTAGAGTTAAGGCCTATTTGCAATGGGTGCGGTCATAGTTGATTTTTATGCAGGGATTTGTTGAGCAGTGTTAGGATTATTTGAGGTGGGGAGGCTTTACTTAGGTTTAACTGTAGTAGTGGGTATCAGAATAGTATGGCAAAGTTTATTTTCAGTTAGGGACATCATGGTTATGATTTATCTTTGGTGATTTTGGTTAATTCCTTATTACACTACCATTGTTCTAGTGGCTTGGGTTGGAAATGTGCTGTTTGCTGGTTATAGTGAGCAACTTCTTACACAATTTTTTTTTTTTTATATCCATTATAGCAGGATCTAAGCCTTTGTTTTTTCATTTGGAAATGTGCACACATGTCTTCCCAAACTCTTAATTTTGTTACATGTAATTACTAGTAATTTCATTTTAAGAGTTGGTATGCGCTAAAAAGCAGACATATGCTTAAGGCAGAGAATCCTGTCTTGGTAAATTAGACATAGCTGTCAATTTCTCAGATATTAAAAGTAATGAAACTATTTTATTGTAACAGATTTTATCCAGTGCCAAATTGAATGCTAAGATATTGTAATCTTTTTTTAAATAAAACACACATTATCACAGTGACCTTATATGCCTCTCGTAAGGTACATATTGGAGAGATTATTTAATTCTATAGAATGCCAAAAGAAAGGGGCAAATATTGAAGTAAGAACACCATGTCAATGTTTGTTTAGTTCTATTTTTACTTTCAGATATTATTTTTTTTTAATCTCAAGTGAAAGCATTTTACTTCAAATCAAAGTACTACAACAGATAAAATACTAAAATATGTAGAAGCAAGTTCCTAGAATATTTAATTACTAGTCTTACAACCTTTTGTGTTTGGTATTAATTCATCAATTTATATCAAAATTATGTATTTCTTCAAAGGAAAAGATGCACAAAATAGCTTATTTTAACAGGTACAACTTTACAGACATAACCATTAAGCATATTTTGGAATACATAACTTTTTTTATAATAAAGGTGTGAATATTTATGTACCTAACTAGATCACATTTCCTTGTTTGACCTTTTGATTTAATTACCTACAAGGCCGTCTCATTAAAATTACTTTTATGAATGCAACAAAATTGCATTAACCTTTCAAACTGTTTGCTTTTTGCCACTTGCTTGTCAATATTTACTTACATATCAATGTCTCAAGCAGGAATTTGCTTTCTCTGGTGTGAACTGGTTTCCAATTTGTTTTGTGTAGGTAATGCCTTCTGAGTCATAGAATATGTTGTTATAATAAATAAACCCAAGAACTTAGTTATGATATAAGATTGAACCGAATCATAAATGAAGCAAAAACAATAGTGGTTAAAGAGATATAAAACCCTAAAAAATCTGTGATTCAGACAGAGCATACAGTTTGAAAATAAAAATTCCAATTTACTTCTATTATCAAATTTGCTTTGTTCGAATGTAATGTTTTTGTTGAAGAAATACCTAGGTAGGTGTCTAGAGCACTAAATGGCAGGAAATAGTGCTGCAATCTAGTGCTCTTGCAAAACTGTTTCCATATAGTGCCACAGAAATGAGCCAGCTCCTGGTTTTATGACCTTGTTTTTCAACAAAAGATACCAAAAAAATGAAGGAAATTTTATCATAGAATTAAATTAGAAAGTTGTTTAAAATTGCACGCTATATCTGAATCATGTATCTATCTGTATCTGACGCATTTTTGCTTCCATATATCTTTAATGTTTGTTTTTCTGCATTTAAAAGTACATTGAACAGTTTCAGATGGTAATATTAAAATGATAATTGTATACACACACACACACACACACACACACATATATATATATATTGCAACTAACCCAAAGCATTAAGTAAACTATAAATAATCAACTTAAATATCTTTAACTTAAACATTTTACATGATAAAGGGATATTAACACTATTTAAAATAATACTGTTAAACAAGTTAACCTTTGACAGAAGCAGCACAATTCTCTGTGATTACTGGGTTCAGTTTATGAGTCTAGTATTCAACAAATGTATTTTTTTCATTAATTTCTGTAGCATATTTTTTTCCCTTTGCTGCTCTTATTTAAGTAGAACATATTAATACCAGTAAACATTGTGTTTCAACATAAATTACTTCAATGAGATTTCTGGTTGTTCAGACTTTCCCTTATTTAGGACCACCCAGTTACATATATAAAACACTTGTGGTAAATCAAAAGCAAAACCTAATTTATATAATGAAAGTTTTAACTATAAAATTGCAACAAAAAAGCCTGCCAAAATGGCTTCTATGCTGAAGTGAGATGCAGTATCCTGGATTTGTTCTGTTGACAAGGATTTTTTTTATCTGTGTCTATAGAATACATCTGTTTATTAAGGCTCTTTAAGAGCCTTTACAAGAATGAAAAAATGTTCTGCCTTTTAAAAAATGCATTTATAAGGCTCATAGAAATTTGATGCAAAAATAGTAGAACAAAGGCTCATGGTCTGAAATTAGTCTAAGTTTATTTCTTAAAGGCTTTTATCAACTTACTTTTACAGTATACATATTTTGTTTTACGTGTCTATAGCGTTGCCTTTAATCTATTTTTTTTTTTTAAGGGGGGGTGGTCTTTTTTTTAGCAGAACACAGCATTTGGAAAATAACTTAAAGGGACATTAAACACAATTTTTTTTCTTTCATTATTCAGATGGAAAATACCATTTTAAACAACTTTGTAAATTACTTCTGTTATCTAATTTGCTTCATGCTCTTGATACCCCTTCCTGAAAAGCATATCTAGATAGGCTCAGTAGCTTCTGATTGGTGTCTGCACATATTTGCCTCATGTGATTGGCTCACCCATGTGCATTGCTATTTCTTTAACAAAGCATATCTAAAGAATGAAGCAAATTAGATAATAGAAGTAAATTGGAATGTTGTTTAAAATTGTATTCTCTGTCTGAATCATGAATGAAAAATGTTGGGTTTAATATCCCTTTAAATAACTTAAATGGACATAATACCCATATGCTAAATCACTTAAACTTCTTTGCAAAAAATATATTTTACCTCGACATTTCTTCAGCTTACAATAGTAAGTGCTCTGGTAACAGTTATATTTCAGCTACGGTCCAGCTGCAGATTTAAGGGGAAAAAAGCAAAAAACAAAGAACAATAGCCAATCAGCAGTGCAGAAGTCATGCTTTGCTTTTCTTTGCTCTGATCTCAACAGATTTCACTGAAATTTGTGTGATTTCATAGTAAACTTTTTCAAACTGGAATAGGGAAATAACATGATTGTGCCTGCACATTCCAGATGCTCGCCCCCTTGCAAGTCCTGGGACTAGTATCCTGATTGGCTACTTAAAGGCTCTTTACAATGGTGTGTGAATTCTTATGAAATCTTGAGGTAAAATATATTCCTTTTTTACATAGAGATGTTCAGGTGATATTTTCTATTCTGCTATGCTGCATCACTTTCTAATGCTTCAACATTTGGGTATTAAACTTGTAGAAATACCCAAGAATGGGAAAAGCAACCAAATGGAATTATATTCATAATTTTAATTATAGTGTCCAAAATATTTAAATTATTCACTCCATGGTTCCACATAATTCAACAGTTCCCTTTCCTCAAAATATTATATTTGTATTTCTTTTTTGTTACAAAATAGTGAATGAAGATTAGAATATATAATTTAATTTTATTTGTGCTTTTGCATCTTTCTTTATAGGAATAATGGATATCTAACTCTCTCAAAATTACTGTACGTACACACCTAATTTTAAAGGGCAGACGTCCTTCTTATGAATGAAGGTCCATATTTCCCTCTTTGTGGTGCAGATTGGTGGTTATACAAATATGCCTCTCACCAGGGGCCCAATTCTCTAATTTTAGTATAGTATCTGCCACAGTGATTATTTACTTTAATTGCAGCCTAGATACTATCATTCTGCAATACATGCTAGTATCAGGCTCAGTAGGCAATCACTAGATACCTCAGGAGTGAGAAAGTCCAGTGATACCCAAAAATGTGGCCCATGGTCATGTGATCACTGTGACAGACAGTCACAGTAACCACATGTAAAAGATTACTAGCCATTGTTTGTTAACAATGGCTTTTAGTCCCTTCCACTTCTGTCCCTATGAACATAAATAGTAAAAATAAAATAAAATACCCTGGCATGTCTAAATTCTACAAATATACAGTATACTTTTGTGTAGCATTTTTTTAATTTGGTGACCACTATTTAGATTGTAGTCCAAACATAGCAAAAGTTAGCTTTAAGCCAATAATTCTATTGTTGTATTATTTTGCCTATATTTGCTGTAAATTACTTATATTGAATTTATTTGGAGGTATTTTTTTTTTAGCTGCAAATTTTTTTTAATATAATTATTAAGACAATTTCAAACCTTTATTTTTTATTTCTTTCCCCATTTTCAGAATTAAATTCCTATTTTTTGTTAATTAATGTACCTATATAGGGTATCACAAGAAAGGTCTCTTTGTAAGAAAAAAACCTGTGTATAATATGTTTGAGTGCACATAAGAAAGTGGATATTAAAGATAAAAACAATAGTGAGCTAAAAATCCAAAATTTTTCTGTGTCATTTAAGAACTGAAACTGGGAGAAAGAACTCTGTCCTTAAGGGGTTATATACAATATGAAATATTCTATTTAATCACAGTTTATATAAAGATACTATAGAGGCAATCCCATTTCCAGTTGTAAGATTTAGTGATATTCCTTTTTTTGAAATAGAACCCTCAGTGATAATGTCACATGCCCTTTAAAATATCAGGGTTATATGATAATTATGTGAACCATTTTGGCATTGCTATTAAAGCACAATTCAAAGGAATTGTATTAACTACCAAATAAGCAGATAATAATGCTCACATAGGACTAGATTACAAGTGATGCCCTAACTGTTGTGAGCCAGCAATAAGGGATTTATCACGGCTCTTTGTGCGCTTTGAAAGTAGCGTGCATATTACAAGTTGAAAGTAAACGTGTTCGATTAAGTGCAATTGAATTTAATGAATAGTGTTACCTCAGAGTTCTGGTTAAATGTTACTTGACAAAAAAGTTGCACAAAACACATCAAAAATACATTTTAAGTACAGTTACACTCATAATAATACTATCTATTAAAAATTACTTTAAAATAATAATAAAAAAAATGCAATAAAAAGTTATAATGGCTCAAAGATATATATGTATACCTATATACAATCATATATATGTATTTAGGTATAGATATATATTTTACCAAAAAAAAAAATCAGATTTATATAGAATTATTTATTTAAGAATAAATAGAACATATTCTACTATGTGAAGCACATTGGAATGTGAAATATTCATATTTCATACCGGGTTAGCGCACTTGACATTTTGGGTGTTCGTTTTTTTTCCTATTTTTCACGCTCCATTGAAGTCTTTGGGGGCAATCATTAACATGGTCATAATATTAGAAGTTCCGCCTTTGTGCGCATTGGGTTAGCGCTCATGCGAAAACTTTTTACTTACAACTTGTAATATGCCTGCTACCCAACGCTTGCAAAAAGCTTACTTCTAGCAGAGTTTATGCGCAAGTGGGAGTTATAAATAGCTATCCACTCTTAATCTAGCCCATGATTGAACTTTACATATGGAAACTCAGGAGTACTGTATATTACATTTTTGGTGACAATATTAATTTTGTATGTTATTATTTACTAAAAACAAAGAAAAGAACAAAAATATTTAAATGGTTAATACAACTATGAATTGAAAGAACATAAATGAGTTCAATAAAGTTTGGAATTGGATCATGTATTTGCTATTGTATTTGTCGGTGTTTACAGAAAGTTCATATGTCCTGTATAAGCAATAAAAATGCAATGAAATGTGTTCACTAAGATATAGAGAGATTTACTGTAAGCCATATTCATTTCTTATAGAAATTAGAAAAATAAGTCATATTTGTCAATCTTTCAGTAACAGTATAAAAAGCATTTTGTCAATTTAAAACAACTTAATAGAACATTCCAAGCAAATGAACAGTATGTGCAAAGGAGATTGTTTCTGGTATAATTATAAGGTGTGGGACCTTTTTGGCATTTCATTCAAGAAAACAACTTGTGCAACATGCAAAGTTTCCAAATTATACAAATTACTTATTTGTATGAACTTGAAATAATCAGGTTTATTTCCTAGTTGGTGCATAAAATCACCATACATTTTTAATAAATTGGTCTGCCCATTTTTGGGTATTTAAACAAGTTAACTAATGGGTATTATTAAAAAGCAATGATAGTAAAAAATACTCCCTATTAAAGTAAAACTAGCAATTACCTTGCTGTCTTGAACACACATGGAAAGAAACATTAGGGTCGTGATCTTAAACCATAAGCAGAGCTAGAAGACTCAGTGAACTCTGTATAAAGTAAGTAGACATGTGCATTCAGATACTGATAGATGCAAAAAAAAACAAATAAAAAAACAAAGCAATTATAATTGTGTTATTCATTGAATTTGTCTGAAAATGATAAAAAAAAATGTCACTTTAACAAAAAACTAATTAATTGATGCGAGAAAATAATTTGAAGGGAGGTACATGTGGTTACAAATGTTACTCTTAAGGCTTTTTCAGCAGGCAAGGACGGTTTCAACAACAAAAAAATGTCACTAGTCCACAACGTGTAATAAATGGTAGAGGACGAGTAAAACAATTTGACTTTTCTTCTGTGAAAAGCACAATTGGGCTAAAAGAAACTACTCCCAGGATGTAACCGGGCCAAAGAACAAGCCACCAAGCTGTTAGTTCCCAGCAAACTGCTTCTCTTTTTGTACATACGGCTGTGAAAGCATAGGTTCTAGCACTGCTCAGGATCTAGTATGCACTGAAGATGGCACTGGTCCCAGCCACAGGAGCTCTAGAAACAGCACAGGTAGCAAGACTGGTGCCAGGAATAGCACTATTTATAGTTTTTGCATTGGAAATGACACTGCTGCAGAAAGAGCACCAATAAAAGTCTCTGGGATCTGTATTTGGTGCTGCTACTATGATCATGGCATTCTTGTTGTCTGACCCACCTTCTGGTGCAACCTCTGACTTATTTCTGGACTACATTTTATTTTTGCCTGGCTACTGACAATTGCCACTGTGTTCTGGACTTTTTCTTTAATTCTGGTTCCTGACTACTTGTCTGGTTACTATTTTAGTATTGTTGCTTGGTCACTGACAGGTCTACTGGTTCCTGACTGTTCCTAATCTTCACTCTCAAACTATCATCTGTTGATCCAAATCTTAAAAAGTACAAAGATAATTTGTAACAAACAATGCATTAGAAACAATGATTTTGTTTGTGCACATCTAGTTGTTAGCAGCACTGTCTTATTGAATTAGTTCTCACTTCTTTAGATCAAAGAACCATACTGTGTTCTTCCCTTGTATTGTTCTGACAAGTAAATGTACCTAGCTTCTTGGGAACTGTGTAATGAATTGCATACTAAAGACAATAAACAGTTTAAAATGAAATTCATTTAAAGATACAAGGAGTTTCATTTGGTATCTATCATAAATACATATGTTCAAACAATTTAGATTTCTATTAGCAACCCATTCAAACAAACAGAAAAGTACAGTTCGTGACAGACAAGCAGTTCATCATTTTAAGATGTTTCTAATGTTTTTCTTTATGTGTACAAAATGGGAATTGTGATGATAAAGTATAGTATTTTCAAAAGATCATTCATGCATTTCTGCTTCACATTTGGTAATTTAAGAGATTTTTTTCATTGTTTAGACTTTGTCACCCAACAATGAACATAGATGCATTTGTCTCTCATTATGTGCTCTATCTAAACCTGCTGCCAAAGTTGCAGTATGTACAGAATGTTGGCTGTTTCTAGGAAAATATGTTTAAGCAAAGATCACTTAAGGACTCTCTTTCTCTGGGCCATCTTCATGGTATATTGGCTTACAGCCCGTAATATGTCATCCTTGATTATAGTCTTATTTCGTACTGTGTCTGACTTTAGAAAACATACACATTGCTTTGTGGTCCTTTAATATAGCATACTATTTTTTCTTAATAAGTTAAATATGGTTAAATATGTATTTTGCAAGCCACTCTATGTATATGTAATTTCCCCCTGAATATGGGGGTTGCTTTTTAATGCTATGAAATTTAATGCTATGGAATGTTACGGAATTTATAGCTAGGGCGCTATACAAATAAATGAAAATAATAATAATGGTTAAGGGATACATGCCTATTAACTGTCTCTTGAAAAAGTAATAGTTAAGGCCATATATATATATATATATATATATATATATATATATATACAAAATTCCACTTTATTGAGGCTTCAGACAAAGTTAAAAACAGCGACATTTCGAGTCAACACAGACCCTTAGTCATGCAATGGATTATGGGAAAAAATCACCTTCTTTTATAACACCTGTGTATCAATTAACTTGATTTACCTGCATACATTCAAATTACCATT
This sequence comes from Bombina bombina, assembly GCF_027579735.1. Taxonomy (NCBI): domain Eukaryota; kingdom Metazoa; phylum Chordata; class Amphibia; order Anura; family Bombinatoridae; genus Bombina; species Bombina bombina. The sequence goes on along the minus strand of NC_069500.1, from coordinate 662,867,619 downwards.
TTGGATTTTTGACCCCTAACAGGTCCGAATGGTCAGTAAATGATCTTTGTACCTAAATCATAGTTTTTCATTATATAATAAAAAGTTCTTATCTAGTGATTATAACCCAAGACTATATTTCAACACATATTATTAAAAACATTTCATACAAAATTACAAGATTACTATACATTAATACTTATAAAAACAAATGAAGGTCATAGTCTTTGTTTAGACCATTCGGACTAAGTGTTTTTAGATGCTGTATCCACCATACCTCTCTTTTCTTTAACAGTAACTCTCTGTTACCCCCTCTTCTTTGTTTTAGTATGTGGTCAATTACTTGGAATCGTAGCTGGCTGACTGTATGTCCAGCATTGATAAAATGGGATGATACGGGCAGTGTCATATCCTTACATCTAATGGAAGACTTATGGGCACTTATCCTATATTTGATGGGGTTAATGGTCTCTCCCACATAGCCCCGCCCACAAGGATATACACCACATGGTCAGTGTTGCATGTATATAGGCCTTTAATATCACGTTTTTTTATTGTCATTTATCTGTGCTATGTATTTCCCCTTAATCATGGAATTACATTGGGCACAGTTGAGACAGGGGTATGATCCTTTATTAGCTGTTGTAAGGTAATTTATAGTATCTTTCTTACTAGTTCCCACATCTGATTTTACCACTAGGTCTCTAATATTTTTGACCCTCTTAAAGGAATTAATTGGTGGTTTACAAAATTCCTCAATATGTGGATTCATTTTATTTAGTATATACCAATGTTTATTAACAATTCTTGTGATGTCATTGCTGAATTGATTATATACTGAAGAAAAGATAAGTTGTTTTTTATCAATCTGATTTTTATTTTTACTCTTATTTGATATTAGATCATGAGTTTCTCTAGTTTTCAATTTAACTGTTTGTTCACTAGTGGTTATGACAGCTTGAGGGTAACCTCTATCAGTAAATTTTTTTCCCATTTGTCTTACTTCTCGCAGATCTTTCTCTTTTACATTGCACATCGTTCTAAGGAACTGGCTCTTAGGGATAGCGTTAAATACCCTATCTGGATGGTAACTGTCAAAGTGAAGTAATGTATTACGGTCTGTTGGTTTGCAGTATAGGTCTGTTACTAAATGGTCATCTTTTTTATATACCAAGGTGTCAAGATAACTTACTTTCGTTCGTGAGTAACTAATAGTAAATTGCAGACTTGTTGTACAATTGTTTAATTCCTCCACAAAGTTCTCAAGGGTCTCCAATGTGTCCCCCCATACGCCAAATATGTCATCTATATAATGTAGCCATATCTTGCAGTGGCTTTGAAATTTATTGCTGAGGTAGACATATCTGTTTTCAAATTGACTTACGAATATATTGGCGTATGAGGGGGCCACATTGGAGCCCATGGCGGTTCCCTTTCTTTGTATATAATATGTGTCTTGGAACAAAAAATAGTTAAGATGTAGTATTATATTCAGCATGTCTTCTATGAAGTCACATTGAGCATTAGTATATACCTGATCTTTTTTGATAAGATCCAATACAGATTGTACTCCTGATTCATGTGGGATTGAAGTATATAGACTCACTATATCTAGTCTGAATAATATGTAATTTTCACTCACTCTTACTTCATCTATTCTAGTTAGAAAGTCCCCTGTGTCTTTTAGAAAAGATTTCTGGCCTGCCGCTATGGGATTCAAAATTTTATCTAGAAAAATTGCTATGTTACAAAAACTGATTCCGTACTCGCCACTATGGGTCTACGCGGTGGCTCCTTTAGGTTTTTGTGGATTTTCGGAGTTGTATAAAATACAGGTGTGATGGGGTCTATTTTTATGAGATTTCCCATAATCCATTGCATGACTAAGGGTCTGTGTTGACTCGAAACGTCGCTGTTTTTAACTTTTTCTGAAGCCTCAATAAAGTGGAATTTTGTATGAAGAAGTGCTGACGCTATCTTGCTTTATTATATTCATATATGTGGGCTGGCAGACCCCACTCAGCGGACGAGCACTACTATAATCCTGGAAAAAGGTTGCTGAAAAAATGCTGAAAAAATAGCATTAAGAAAGGTGCTGGACTTACCTGTTAAAGTTGTATATATATATATATATATATATATATATATATATATATATATATATATATATATATATATACATTATCCCACAAAAGTGAGTAGTACACCCCTCACATTATATGTGACAACACTGAAGAAATTACATTTTACTACAACGTAAAGTAGTGAGTTTACAGCCTGTATAACAGTGTAAATTTGCTGTCCCCTAAAATAACTCAACACACAGTCACTAATGTCTAAACCATTGGCAACACAAGTGAGTACACCCCTACGTAGAAATGTCCAAATTGGGCCCAAAGTGTCAATATTTTGTGTGGCCACCATTATTTTCCAGCACTGCCTTAACCCTCTTGGGCATGGAGTTCAACAGAGCTGCACATGTTGCTACTGGAGTCCTCTTCCACTCCTCCATGATGACATCACAGAGCTGGTGGATGTTAGAGACCTTGCACTCCCCCACCTTCTGTTTAAGGATGCCCCACAGATTCTCAATAGGGTTTAGGTCTGGAGACATGCTTAACCAATCCATCACCTTTACCATCAGCTACTTTTGCAAGGCAGTGGTCTTCTTGGAGGTGTGTTTGGGGTCGTTATCATGTTAAAATACTGCCCTGTGGCCCAGTCTTTGAAGAGAGGGGATCATGCTCTGCTTCAGTATGTCACAGTATATGTTGGCAATTTATGGTTCCCTCAATGAACTGTAGCTCCCCAGTGCCGGCAGCACTCATGCAGGCCCAGACCATGACACTCCCACCACCATGCTTGACTGTAGGCAAGACACACTTGTCTTTGTACTCCTCACCTGGTTGCCATCACACACTATTGACACTATCTGAACAAAAGAAGTTTATCTTGTTCTCATCGGACCACAGGACATGGTTCCAGTAATCCATGTGCTTAGTCTGCTTGTCTTCACCAAACTGTTTGCGAGCTTTCTTGTGCATCATCTTTTCAAGAGGCTTCCTTCTGGGATGACAGCCATGCAGACCAATTTGATGCAGTGTGTGGTGTATGGTCTGAGCACTGACAGACTGACCCTCCACCCCTTCAACCTCTGCAGCAATGCTGGCAGCACTCATACGTCTAATTCCTAAAGACAACCTCTGGATATGACGCTGAGCAGGTGCACTCAACTTCTTTGGTCGACCATGGCAAGGCCTGTTCTGAGTTGAACCTGTCCTGTGAAACATGCTCTATGGTCTTCCTTACCATGCTGCAGCTCAGTTTTAGGGTCTTGGCAATCTTCTTATAGCCTAGGCCATCTTTATGTAGAGCAACAATTCTTTTTTTCAGATTCTCAGAGAGTTCTTTGCCATGAGGTGCCATGTTGAACTTCCAGTGACCAGTATGAGAGGGTTTGAGAGAGATAACACCAAATCTAACTCTCCTGCTCCCCATTCACACCTGAGACCTTGTAACCCTAATGAGTCACATGATACTGGGGAGGGAAAATTGCTAATTTGGACCAATTTGGACATTTCTTATTAGGGGTGTACTCAGTTTTGTTGCCAACAATTTAGACATTAATGGCTGTGTGTTGAGTTATTTTGAGGGAACAGCAAATTTACACTGTTATACAGGCTGTACACTCACTACTTTACATTGTAGCAAAGTATCATTTCTTCAGTGTTGTCACATGAAAATATATAATAAAAAATTTACAAAAATGTGGGGGGTGTACTCATTTTTGTGGGATACTGTGTGTGTAATTTTCATCATAGGTATACCTCAACTATGAGAGACAAAATGTGGAAACAAATCCAGACAGTCACATTGACTGATTTGGAAAGAATTTTTTTGCATATTATGGTGGAAAAGTATTTGGTCACCTACAAACAAGCAAGATTTCTGGCTCTCACAGACCTGTATCTTCTTCTTTAAGAGGCTCCTCTGTCCTCCACTCATTACCTGTATTAATGGCACCTGTTTGAACTTGTTATCAGTATAGAAGACACCTGTCCACAACCTCAAACAGTCACACTCCAAACTCCACTATGGTTAAGACCAAAGAGCTGTCGAAGGACACCAGAAACAAAATTGTAAACCTGCACCAGGCTGGGAAGACTGAATCTGCAACAGGCAAGCAGCTTGGTGTGAATAAATCAACTGTGGGAGCAATAATTAGAAAATGGAAGACATACAAGACCACTGATAATCTCCCTCGATCTGGGGCTCCACGCAAGATCTCACCCTGTGGGGTCAAAATGATCACAAGAACGGTGAGACCTACAGAGAGCTTTGACTAACGTAACAAAGGCTACCATCAGTAACACACTACGCCGCCAGGGACTCACATCCTGCAGTGCCAGACGTGTCCCCCTGCTTAAGCCAGTACATGTCCGGGCCTGTCTGAAGTATGCTAGAAAGCATTTGGATGATCCAGAAGTGGATTGGGAGAATGTCATATGGTCAGATGAAAGCAAAGTAGAACTGTTTGGTAGAAACACAACTCGTCGTGTTTGGAGGAAAGAGAATGCTGAGTTGCAACCAAAGAACACCATACCTACTGTGAAGCATGGGGATGGCAACATCATGCTTTGGGGCTGTTTCTCTGCAAAGGGAACAGGATGACTGATGATCCGTGTACATGAAAGAATGAATGGGGCCATGTATTGTGAGATTTTCAGTGCAAACCTCCTTCCATCAGAAAGGGCATTGAAGATGAAACGTGGCTGGGTCTTTCAGCATGACAATGATCCCAAACACACCGCCCGGGCAACGAAGGAGTGGCTTCATAAGAAGCATTTCAAGGTCCTGGAGTGGCCTAGTCTCCAGATCTCAACCCATTGAAAACCTTTGGAAGGAGTTGAAAGTCTGTGTTGCCCAGTGACAGCCCCAAAACATCACTGCTCTAGAGGAGATCTGCATGCAGGAATGGGCCAACATACCAGCAACAGTGTGTGACAACCTTGTGAAGACTCACAGAAAACGTTTGACCTCTGTCATTGCCAACAAAGGATATATACAAAGTATTGAGATGAACTTTTGATATTAACCAAATATTTTCCACCATAATATGCAAATAAATTATTTTCAAATCAGACAATGTGATTGTCTGGATTTGTTTCCACATTTTGTCTCTCATAGTTGAGGTATACCTATGATGAAAATTACAGGCCTCTCTCATCTTCTTAAGTGGGAGAACTTGCACAATTGGTGGCTGACTAAATACTTTTTTGCCCCACTGTATATATATATGTGTGTATATATATATATATATATATATATATATATATATATATACATATACATATTATACACATGCATATATATTTTTTTTAAAATAATTAATATTTACGTCAACCAATAAAAATCTATAGACACTGGTTTTTATTGATGAAATATATTTCTAGCAATATTTTAGTATAATGGCTTTTCTTTACATCAAAACAATCTTGTGAGTAAATTGTATTGCTGTAAATGTTGAAATGCACAATAAATAAGTGGCTGGTTAATGCTACTATGAGCTCACGGTAGCAATTGGTGCTCCTAAAATTAACCAAAGATAAGATCTCTGGTTAATTTTCAAAATGTCCCTCATTAGCCCCCAAATTTCAGTGTAGTGTTCTTTATTAAAAAATAAAAATAGTAGCATCTTTATTTTTTAACCCTTTGAGTGCTAAGCACTTTCCCACCTGGGTGCTAAGATTTTGTAATGTTTATTTTTAATTTTTGAAATGTATTTTTTTTAACTTTTTTATATTTTCTTCAGACCCCCAAGACTTACACTGTTGGAAATATTAGGCGATTACCTTTCCAATGGTGGGTCTTGGGGGTCTGTAGCTGCTTAGATTCCTGAGATACAGGTTTCTAAGCAGCATGCCCCCTGCTCCTATACTTAATATTCGGCTAGATTACGAGATTTGCGGGAAGGTGAAAAAGCAGCGTTAACAGGTCCTAACGCTGCTTTTTTACGCCCGCTGCTATTACAAGTCTTGCAGGTAGAGGTGTACCGCACACTTTTTTGGCCTTACCGCAAACCAACTTACCTAAATTTCGTATAGGCTTTTTTCTATGGGACTTCCATAGCGCCGGTATTACGAGTTTGTCCTGGGAGGCCAAAAAGTGAGCGGTACAGCCTATCCCGCAAGATTCCTAACGCATTTTAAAGTCAGTAGTTATGAGTTTTACGCTACAAAGCTGTAGCATAAAACTCATATCTAAAGTGCTAAAAAGAACACTAACACCCATAAACTACCTATTAACGCCAAAACCAAGGCCCACCCTCTTCGTAAACACGAAAATAAAATTGTTAACCCCTAATCTCCCGCTCCTGACATCGCCACTACTATAATAAACATATTAACCCCTAAACCGCCACACTCCCGCCTCGCAAACACTAGTTAAATATTATTAACCCCTAATCTGCCACCCCTAACATCACCGCCACCTACATTATACTTATTAACCCCTAATCTGCCGTCCCCAACGTCACCTCCACTATTCTAAATGTATTAACCCTTTAAACCTAAGTCTAACCCTAACTCTAACACCCCCTAACTTAAATATAAGTAAAATAAATCTAAATAAAAATCATATCATTACCTAAATTATTCCTATTTAAAACTAAATACTTACCTAATAGTTACATTGTATCTAGCTTAGGGTTTATTTTTATTTTACAGGCAAGGTTGTATTTATTTTAACTAGATAGAATAGTTACTAAATAGTTATTAACTATTTAATAACTACCTAGCTAAAATAAATACAAATTTACCTGTAAAATAAAACCTAACCTAAGTTACACTAACACCTAACACTACACTAAAATTAAATAACTTACATAAATTGAATACAATTAAATAAATTAAATACAATTAGCTCAATTACACCCCCCTCCCCCACTAAATTACAGAAAATAAAAACAAATTACAAGATATTTAAACTAATTACACCTAATCTAAGAGCCCTATCAAAATAAAAAAGCCCCCACAAAATAAAAAACCAAAGCCTAAACTAAACTAGCAATAGCCCTTAAAAGGGCCTTTTACGGGGCATTGCCCCAAAGAAATCAGCTCTTTTACCTGAAAAAGAAATACAAACAACCCCCCAACAGTAAAACCCACCACCCACACAACCAACCCCCCAAATAAAATGCTAACTAAAAAAACCTAAGCTCCCCATTGCACTGAAAAGGGCATTTGGATGGGCATTGCCCTTAAAAGGGCATTTAGCTCTATTGCTGCCCAAAACCCTAACCTAAAAATAAAACCCACCCAATACAACCTTTAAAAAAAATCCTAACACTAACCCCCGAAGATTCACTTACCGGGAGAAGTCTTCATCCAAGCGGCAAGATGTCCTCAAGGAAGCCGGCAGAAGTGGTCCTCCAGATGGGCAGAAGTGGTCCTCCAGACGGTCAGAAGTCTTCACCCAGACGGCATCTTCTATCTTCTTCTTTCCGATGAGGAGCGGCTCCATCTTCAAGACATCCGGCGCAGAGCATCCTCTTCTTCCGACGTATTCCTGCTGAATGAAGGTACCTTTAAGTGACGTCATCCAAGATGGTGTCCCTTAGATTTTAATTGTCTGATAGAATTCTATCAGCCAATCGGAATTAAGGTTGAAAAAATCCTATTGGCTGATGCAATCAGCCAATAGGATTGAGCTTGCATTGGAACAGCCAATAGAATGCAAGCTCAATCCAATTGGCTGATTGGATCAGCCAATAGGATTGAAGTTCAATCCTATTGGCTGATTGCATCAGCCAATAGGATTTTTTCAACCTTAATTCCGATTGGCTGATAAAATTATATCAGCCAATCGGAATATAAGGGACGCCATTTTGGATGACATCACTTAAAGGTACCTTCATTCAGCAAGAAGACATTGGAAGAAGAGGATGCTCCGCGCTAGATGTCTTGAAGATGAGCTGCTCCGCGTCGGAAGGATGAAGATAGAAGATGCCGTCTGGGTGAAGACTTCTGCCCGTCTGGAGGACCACTTCTGCCGGCTTCTTTGTGGACATCTTGCCGCTTCAATGAAGACTTCTCCCGATAAGTGAATCTTAGGGGGTTAGTGTTAGGATTTTTTAAGGGTGTATTGGGTGGGTTTTATTTTTAGGTTAGGGCTTTGGGCAGCAATAGAGCTAAATTCCCTTTAAAGGGCAATGCCTATCCAAATGCCCTTTTCAGGGCAATGGGGAGCTTAGGTTTTTTTAGTTAGGGTTTTATTTGGGGGGTTGATTGTGTGGGTGGTGGGTTTTACTGTTGGGGGCGTTGTTTGCATTTCTTTTTCAGGTAAAATAGCTGATTTCTTTGGGGGCAATGCCCCGCAAAAGGCCCTTTTAAGGGCTATTGATAGTTTAGTTTAGGCTGGGGGGGTTATTTTGATAGGGCTCTTAGATTCGGTGTAATTAGTTTAAATATCTTGTAATTTGTTTTTTATTTTCTGTAATTTAGTGTTTGTTTTTTTTTTGTAATTTAGCTAATTGTATTTAATTGTATTTAATTTAGGTAATTTATTTAATTGTAGTGTAGTGTTAGGTGTTAGTGTAACTTAGGTTAGGTTTTATTTTACAGATAAATACAGATATATATTCATATACATATATATTTAAATTTGCTGCCCATTACTGTGTGACTTACCCCCTTTGTGTCTGACGGCATGAGAACAAGGTTCCCATTGGAGCCTATGGAAACGCTCTCTCGTGAGCGCAATGCTTCTGTGCAATGCGGACATGCTGGTATTACTAAGTGGAGAGCAAATATCGCCCTCATAAAAGCAATATTTTGCACTCCGCTTGTAATCTGGCCCAATATCGGTTTTAGTGTAAAAGTGCTTGTTATTAATTGTTTTACTTTAAATGATTGGGTAGCAGGTAACATCTGTTTAGTGGCATTGGTTTCTAATGTCATCCAATAAGGTGGGATAATGTTAGTGGGTTTTATGCAATGCACAAAACAATGTTACAGCTGTAAACCTTAAAGGGACACTGAACCCAATTTTTTTCTTTTGTGATTCAGATAGAGCATGCAATTTTAAGCAACTTTCTAATTTACTCCTATTATCAAATTTTCTTCATTCTCTTGGTATGTTTTTTTGTTTTAATATTTCTTTTATTGCGATTTTTAGCAAAAATGACATTGCAAGTATTGTTTGCCACAAGTCAATATAGAGAGGTATAGGAACATAATTTTTGTACCATAATTAAAACATATACAATTCAGTTACAAATAAATCGGATGAGGAAAAATGCAAATATATCTGACACTTCCTTTTACATAAATATATGAACCTCCTATTATAACAATAGGCTACTCTTGAACCTATGTGTAGTGATTAGCATCAATGGAGGTAGGCTAAACTGATATATAGCCGTTTTTTGTGAGAATATAGTCACAAAGTATAACAATATAGGTACAACAATAAGAACCTATTCATACAATGACAGATAAACCAAGCAATGATAAAGCAGGTATAGCTGAAACCTCCTTTTATATATTTATAAGAACCTCATATATTATTGATAGGCCACTCTTGGACCTATATGTAATAGCCACTATCAATGGAGGTAAACTAGAATGATTACTAGTTTTATAACTAAATAGGCCACTCTTGAACCTACGTGAAATAGCTTAAATTACTGGAGGTGTACTAGGATGATATGAAGCCACTCTTGGACATGGTAAAAAAAGATAACAAATAGGATAATGGATTAGGACAGAGCTATGAAGTAACCACTGCGCTGGTCACTCTTGGACCATCTGAACCATATTTATTATGACAATTGGTAGTTACATAGAGACCATTTGGGCCACTAGCTAAACTTGTACTTTAGCATATGATAGTATTTATGTGCAGGTACAATGTATACGGAATACATAATCCTATAGTTTATCATATGAGAAAGTGAGCATGCCTTCCTATCAGATTGTGAAGAGTAAAAGTAATGTCACTAGGAAATCTGAGAAGAGGGAGTGACTTAATTAGGGAGGAGGAGAAATAATGATATTAATATTAAATGCCTATTGTAATGGATATACTGTAATTTAGTAGATAGGCCACCAGTACCAGAACTGAAACTTATTTATATAATTTATACTGATATCAATATATTGATGCCCATATATAACTATGTCTATGGTGTACATATGTAAGCAGTACATAACCCATGTAAAGCCATGGCCAGACAACACCGGAGTCAAAGTAGACCCAGCTCCAGTGTTCTCTTGACATGGTTTGGGACTTTAACACTGGAAATGGTTTCATGAGAGTGAGTTATGAAGTAATCTAAACCCCTGTAATGTGCAAACACTCTGTTCTTTGCTCATAGTACCTACAAAGCGTTGTTGGAATTGAACCTGTCCGATCCCACTATCCTGGCCACCGACAGCAGGACCAACTGAGGTTTACAGGGGGCTAAGTAAGGCACAAGAGAGTTATTACTTTTATATGGGGGTACACATTATGGAGGAGTTTAATCTAGGTTTTCCAAGAATCTGGCAAGGAATCACAGTGCCATCTAGTCCACAACTAAAAGGAAAAATAAAGTATTGCTATAGAAGCTTGCTGAACCATCAAATACAGCAAAATGACCTGAAATATAGGGTAATGAGTTATAGAAAAGGCTATTAAGGGGTTTAACTGGTGCAGACTTAATACATGAACACTGTTAGGCGGTATCCAAAATGTAAGCACTAAAAGTTAAATTCATCAAGTAGCATTATGCCAAGAGCATAATGTACTAGTAAATTATATGGGCATGTTACATTAATCCTGCAGTAGGGGGTCTATGGAAGATAAGCAATAGCTGACCAATGTAATTAGCTTATTACCAATAAGTCACTAATCCTTATTTTTTACAAATGTAAATATCTAATCTTCTTTTGTACAGCATTGCAATCAAAACCAATATAAGTCTGAAAGTATATATTAAGAATTCTTAAACTCTGGCTTCCTCTGCTGCATTTTGTCGTGTATCCACGTAGGATCAGTTATATATCTAAGAAGAAGCCAGATCCCCTATGTCCATTAAGGGAACTAATATGTGTTCATGACAGTCATTATCTAGCCTTGTCAGATAAGCTGCAATGTGCAATGGTGTCTGGAATTACCCCACTCCAGTCCTTAGGATCATTTGATTGCCAGAGAAGCCCCGAGAGACATGTTGTGGGAGAAGCTCATGCCGACTTAGACTATGGGAATGGAGAGAGGGCATCCAGTAGAGATTGTGATCTTTCAGCTCCAACAAAGGGACCATTAGCAACTGTGCAAAATAGTACTTGGACTCGGTTTTGAGATTCGCCAATTGCTCCGTCCCCTCTACTGAAGGCTGATGTTGAGATGCGTTAATGTAGCTCCATGGCCTCTTGATGCTTGCTGCTAACACTTTTCTCTGTTACTCATTCTTATTGGAAGGAGGAGAGCCCTAATAGCTAGCCCAGTCATGGTCCTCTGGGGTTTCAATTCTCTGCGGCAATCGACTTATGGCTACTAACGGCACATATGTATCTCTGGATGCCGGATCCTCCGCTGGAGAAGTATGCGAGTCGGCATCTGTCATGTTGACACGTGTCCATGCGCACCAAAGCATTCAACGATATGACTGGATAGCTGGGTGAAGTGTTCATCTAGTACATCACTCAAGTCTGAAAGTAATGATATCAGAGTGATTTCCAATTTTTGCATAGGTCAATTAGTGCTGTATTAAATAGCAGTTAGAGTGAACCTGCTTGTGTACGGCTTAACCCATAGAGCCGTGGGGGGGGAGGATGTTGAGCGCTTTGTGAAGGCTGCTGTTCCATTTCCAAATAAAATGGTCATAAGTGCTCCAAGTTTTTGTATGAGTCCATACAGCAAAAGCTAAGATCTCGAAATATAGTAGTAAGTAGGGATGGGGCTGTTGAATCTTTTAAGAATTTAGTAAAATATTTGGAGCTCTTTTGCAGCCTCAAATTATGTGATCGTCCATGCTTGCAGCTTGAACACACCCCCTCTCTTGGCATCTTTAATTGAAAAGCAAGAATGTAATTTTAGATGCCGGCCCACTTTTGGTGAACAACCTGGGTTGTTCTTGCTGATTGGTGGATAAATACCCTCACCAATAAACTAGTGCTGTCCAGGGTCTGAACCAAAAATTGTCTGGCTCCTTAGCTTAGATGCCTTCTTTTTCAAATAAAGATAGCAAGAGAACGAATAAAAAATTGATAATAGGAGTAAATTAGAAAGTTGCTTAAAATTGGATGCTCTATCTGTATCATGAAAGAAAAAAAATTGGGTTCAGTGTCCCTTTAAGGGTAATAAGTGAAAAAATGATAATTGGAAAAAGGTTGTCTGGGGGTTATCAGGTCCTTTTAGCTGTCGAATTTGATAAGTGAAAAATGGCCTTGTAAATGTGTTATTAAAGGGATGTTAAACAGTCTGTGTCATTGTTGTAATAAATTAGATATCAGAGAGTCAGAATAGCAAACACATCGGATCAGCAAATAGAAGTGACGTTCCATCAGCTGTCTGATAAGAAATATGCACCTCGCATGCGCTTCTCAGCATAGTCACATTCCAATGCCTGAATGTCCCAACCCATCAGATTCTTGGACAGTATTCAAAGCGCATGCACACACGGCCACACACAATAACCACAAAGACATAAGATTGTTGGACACTTCAAAAACGTACTAAAATGTTTTGTCTTTGCTGTTTTTCCCCTTGTTATAAACTAAAAAATGTTTTCTTTTCAATTATCTTTTTCATGTAAGAAATGCACGGGTTTTCACATTGATATAAGCAACACTTAAATGTAAACAGTATTTACAAAAAAGGAGTTGCCTCAGTTATATTCTGGTAAATTTGTTTAGGATATGTGTCACACTTGTTCTAAATTATCCAACACGATAAGTGCTTTTTATCCTTCCTTTCTGACAGTTTGGTTTGTTAAATGGCAAAGATGAGGCATTAGATCCATCTGTGTCTGGAGGCCAAATGCACAACATCACATGCATGATGCATCACAATCTAGTATAAAACTTGCATATGCCCATGCTCATGCCCTTATCATACACAGACTGAGCAGCCCATCGATGATACGGAGCTAGGAAGTCATGGATGATGGTTGCCAATAGAGATAAAGATGTTAACGGTCTTAAGTGATAAAGGACTTGTGATTCAGCACACATAAGCACACGTTAAACCCTCAATATGAAGTCAGGTTCTCTCTAATAGCCATTAAATGAAAATATTAGTTCAGTGCTTTAATAGGTTAAATGTACATACACTAGTTACATTGAATACAAATATACCTTTGAACCTAAGGACACATCATTAAAAAATGGATACAATGGTACATTTCCCATAATGAAGATGTCTGTAAGGGCTTCACCTTGTCACGAGTAGGTCAGAAGTGTCTAACAATCTTATGTCATTGTGGTTATTGCGCGCGGGCGTGTGCACATGGGCTTTGAATACTGTCCAAGAATCTGATGGGTTGTGACTTTCAGGCATCAGCGTATGACTACGCTGAGAAGCTCATGCGCATTTTTATTATCAGATGTGACGGAACTTACTTATGTTTGCTGATCTGACATGTTTGCTATTCTGACAGAACACCCAGAACTGACAGAGTAAGGGTTTGAAAATCCTCTGCACTTAAAACACTAGGGGCAGGCCTACACTGAGATTTCTGAGTGCTAAATTTGCAAGAAAACAATTAAGTTATTTGCCGTTTTTTTTTACACAATCTTTGCTTTTTTACATTTTCTTTGATTTAACCTATTGGTTTTTACCAAAGGAGCACTGTTTAATATCCCTTAAATACTAAAAATCTGTATAGCGATCAGGACTGGCACAATTTAAGCATAGGGCCACTTTCAGAGAACACATCATATAAAGTGCTTTCCATAAACAATGAAAATGGCTGAATGTGATAACATTGAAAAGGGTTTGACTGCAGCCGGCAACATGCACATAATTATAAAACAATAGATTGTTACCCACCCCAAATTTAGAAACAACTGCTGTTACAATAAATTTTCTTTAGTGTGTAGTGTGTACATTGATGTCTATAGCTAAAGCCCACCAATGGAAATGTGAAATGTGTTAATGTCACTTAAAGTGAGCTAATATAACAATTGGAAAAGAATCCTACCATCTCATGAAAATCCGATTGTGCCTTATAATTTATGTAAATTCAATATTAGAACCTTTTTTATCTACATGGAAATTAAGTTAATATATTTTGTTCTGCATTCTTAAAAATGATATATATGCAGGTAAAGCATGAGGTGAATTTATCCTTTAAACTTGAAACCACATTATCGTGCACTGGTATTACTCAGTGCAGCGCTAATATCGCTTTCGTGAAAGCGATATGTAGCCCTTCACTTGTAATCTCGCCCTAAATTGGCTATTGCCAATAGATGGCTCTCTCACATTGCACATGTGGTTCTCATCTAACAGAAATAGTATGGTTGTTACTGCAACAGACAGGATGTCTCTGCATGAGGAGATCTGGGCATGCTGGAGTTCATCTTATTGGTGAATTATATGGTAATCTACCTTGCTTGAACTTTATTGTATATATATATTATTCCGTCTTTTCGCTCTCTTCCCTGCACCATACATTCCTTTGGTTTGGCCTCTCTCATCACCTCCCACATTCTCTTTTTCCCCAGATTTTTATTTATACACTTTCCTTGCATCTGTACCTCAGTTATGTCATTTTCGCTCTCATTTGTCTGGAGGTGATGATCCTTATTAGACCATTTTGATGCACTTTAACAATACAATTTTTTCCTGCGTATTTTTGGGTAAATTGTTTAATTGTTAGTTTTATAAGATTTTAAAATTAAGATTTTTATTGTGCTCTTTAGTAATTTATGTATCTCCTTCAAATAAATAAAGTTCAGAAAGGACCTCAAAACCTGGCTCTTCGACTGAATGCCCATCTCCTCCCCCCCCCCTTTCTCCTATCCCCTATCCCCTTTCCTTTAGCGCCTTGAGATCCTCACGGGTGATTAGTTTGCACTCTATAAGTTCCCAATAGATAGATAGAAATATCAAAATGCAGTGTACTCCTCTAAATGAGACATCCTGTTTTCAGGGTAAAAAAGTGGCTTTACATCATTCCACCAGGGAAATAGAAGGGATCTTTCTAGGATTGGGGCCTTCCTGAGAAGTTGTGGTGTTTTAATGCTGGTACACTGGGCACTCACAACATGAGTTTGCCTTTGAAATACAGTAATAACTTTATTAATGTAAGTATGTTGCAAAAATGCTTCTATTTAAAATTGAAACGCACATTTCAATTTTGACCTTTCTACACTTTAATATACAAAATATCCATATAAATTATTGTTAATTCATATACAAGTATTTTTTTTAAATATCCTAAAGATCAAGCTTGTTGAAGATACATTTTGTGGCATAATAGCAAATATTCTTTTACCTCTACATCTGTAATCTAGAACTTGTACATAGTAATGGTTTTAACTGCATGAAAAAACAAATTATAGTCTTTGCTAATTAACAGCTAGATTAAAGATTAGCCACTTCAGTGCTTGGCTAGTTTCCCATGGTGCATGTCTATACTGGTTAAGCCATGCACGCATTTTCATGCAATAAAAAACAAACAAACAAAAAAACAGTCAAAAACCATAAGTCACATACAAGATGAGTATTTTACTCTAGATAACTTTGCTTTACTTGTGAAAAACAAGTAAAAGCTTTTATATTAGCTCCACAACCATACAAATCCTTGTCATTTTTTCAGATTTTTTAAGTAAAATAATAGTATATGTATTGTAAAAATATGTGTAATTGCTCCCTTTTATGCTTCAAATATATGTAATTGTTGCAGGGTGCTTAGATCAATACCATAAAAACTATGTATATATTTGTATGTGTACTGCTCTGGCTCTTTTTGCACAATTGATTACAATGGAATTTGCCAGCAAACAGATTAATATCTTTCTTAGTGCGATTAGATGGATTTATGCGTCAAGTCCAAATGTTTTTTTTTAATTAATTAACTTACAGCTAGATTACGAGTTGTGCGTTATGCGTAAAAAAGCCTCCTAACGCTGCTTTTTCCCTACCGCTGGTATTACGAGTTTTCGTAACGCCACAAAAATAATCATCTCCGCTCAAAACATTAACGTAAACTCAGACCAAGTAGTTAATCATATACCGCTAACAAAAACATCCACAAATCACTTCAAAAACATTGCACAAAGTACACTTACACTCATACAAACACTACACAATTTTTATTTTTAAGATTTTACATTTTCATGTCAAAATAGAACGGATCAAAGTTACAAGATCTCGGGTGTTTAAAAAAAAATCCCACACAAATACATTTTCCATTAACTTACGTAGACAGACGGGAACATACACTCATACAGCTACATCTAACTACAAATATTATCACATACATACACTAATCGATACATACAAACAATATACAGAACATTACCTACACAAAACAGATTTTTATTAGGAAATAAACACAATTTAGCTACTTATTCACACCAGAACATGACGTCACTCACTTTACGCTCAAAACAAGTGTTGGATATTATTTCTCAACAAATTTTTCTCCTCCATTGACTTCTATGGGGAAGACATGCTCGTGCACGCAAACGTCAGATTTACCTAATGCACGTAAAATGCGTAGACTTGAAAACTCGTAATACCAGCATTACATTTGTGAAACTAGCTCATTCTTTCTTGCGTTAGTACCGCTATGACAAATAGAACAAGAAATTACTATTTCCCTATGGAGTTATGGCTTTTACTTGTGTGAACATCACTACAACATCACATTTTTAAAGGAAATTACATTACATCAACTACAAATCACCATCACCAATACGAAATCGGTTGCAAAAATGACATCTTATTTAAACGGACCGAAAAATAATTTTTACATTTCATTATTCACAAACAGTAGCCAATTGTAAACACGTCTCTTTTACCTCTGTTATAGCATTTCATTTATTCAACTCATATGCTTGGATGAACAGCATATCTACATAGGCTCAACACATGATCATTTATGGATGCGCATACATGACTTTTGTCATTGACTCATACATGTACATTGATATTATTGCCAAAAAACATATATAAATAATGAACACATTTACATCATACAACTACATTGGAAGGTTGCTTAATATTAGATTCTCTCTATGAATCATGAAACATAAAATATGGATCTAGTGTCCCTTTAACATCACGATTCACTCATAATATACCATTAGGAATTGCGTACAATAAGAACAGATCATTAGAAATTATTACAGCTGTCACTTTTTTGGAAGGAACAACAATGCTATACTGCTTTATATAAGTCAGCATATGTGGGAGAGAATCACCATACATACGTAGATGTACATAACACGCATCACACAACAACAAAGCACACATTTATATTTGAATCAGCACACAAGAAGAATGTTGTAAAATACAACAACAGAATGAAGATTTGCTAACTAGACAGGCAGGTTGCTAATATGATGACATCATTATAAGCTTCAACCATACAGATTACAGCTTTTGGACTGTACCGCCCCTTTCAAAAGTTTCTCACTCAATACTGCAATCTTACATATACGTAAACGAGAGTTTGGAAGATCTTCATTATTATAGCGATTTCAATGGTATGTGTACAATATTGACATCTCGCAAATCACTTATATATACAATATTTTAGATGTCAGCCGGAAGATCTTCATTGCTATTATGATTTCAATAGGACGTGTAAAATATTGACATCTTGCCAATCACTTATATATAGAAGATTACAGATGTCAGCAGTTACTTTATCATTTTTAAACAATATTGCAGCAACATTGATCGATCAGATTCTATGCCATGTCTATGCACATTATACACAAGTATGCACTTTCATTCATGTTAGCGTGGATGTGTGCTTTTTACTATATGATTGCGTTTAATAAGTATTTATTACGCATATGAACAAACATTACGAAGATGCACTGTATATGTTATATTTTACACTTTCACATTGCGATTCATTGGGGTAAAACAAAATTTAAGCAAACAACTAAAAAAATGCCCAGTTTGAAAGCATTTGCGCCGCTCGCATACAATCAAGTGTATACAATCAGCAATCATTACGAACTCACTACCATTGGACATATTGCACTATAAATCCCTCAAACAACATGGCCAAGCGTCTGTTGTGATCGACATTGTATCAAATTGCTTTCGTGTTTTTGCATACCTTGTTACTCCTTGTGAGTTTGCTCTGCCATTTGGCTTTGTGCTGCTTAGCTTGGCAAGTATGGATGATCCGCAGTTAGTTGCTGCTGGTTCTGTTGCACGAGTGGTGTTCAATAGAATCCGGCGGGCTCGGCGTCTCCAAGAGAGACGTAGGGCTCATCTGGTTAGAGGTCTTCCTGTTCACAGGGTGAGGCCCACCTTGGATAACATGAGCGACTTTGAGGTTTATAACAAGTATAGGCTCAATCGCGAACAGCTCATTAGCCTTTACAATGTTCTTAAACCTTATATGGAGCCACGTAGACATATGCGGACTGCAATCCCTGGCATGACCAAGATGCTAAGTTGCATACAGGTCCTGGCCTCCGGAAGTTTTCAATCCGGAGAGGGGTACATGCATGGGCTGTCTCAGGGTACCTTCTCTGTGGTTTTTGACAACTTTCTGGATGCCATGGTACGAGTCAGTAAGTGTTACATAGGATTCCCTCAAAATGATGGTGATTGGAGGCACCTGAAGAGGGAATTCTTTGCAATAGCTCGAATGCCCAATGTCTTGGGAGCAATAGATTGCACCCACATTGTGCTGCGTGCTCCAGAAGATGACTTGCCCATTCCGAAATAGCAAGCACTTCCATAGTCTGAACGTGCACTTTGTTTTTGCGATGCACGGATGTGGATTATGCAAGTGTGTGCGAATTTCGGCCGGGCGTGTCATGATGCCCGCATCCTCAAAGAGTAGTCCCTGTGGTGGCAGTTTGAGGCCAGACAGTTTCCCCCTGGGTGGCTCGTTTGTGTACAACATGGTTAATTAGTTAGACAATTGCCACTGTAGTCCTCAAAAACAGTTGTGTTTGTGTAATGTGCAAAATGTGCAGCTATAGGATGCGCTTTAACCATTTCTTTCTCTTTTAGCAAATGTCTAGTTTTAGCTCCAAACAGATATGTAGCATGTCCTAGCTTAAATGTGCAGCTCTAGGATGCAATTTAACCATTTCTTTCTCTTTTAGCAAATGTCTGGTTTATGCGAAATACGCATATGTAGCATGTCCTAGCTTAAATGGGCAGATAGAGAATGCACATTAACCATTTAATTGTCTTTCTGCAAATGTCTAGTTTTAGCTCCAAACAGATGTAGCATGTCTTAGTTTAAATGGGCAGCTTTAGGATGCAATTTAACCATTTCTTTCTCTTTTAGCAAATGTCTGGTTTATGCAAAATACGCATATGTAGCATGTCCTACCTTAAATGGGCATATAGAGAATGCGCTTTAACCATTTATTGTCTTTCTGCAAATTTCTGGTTTTAGCTCCAAACAGATATGTAGCATGTCTTTGTTTAAATGGGCAGCTCTAGGATGCAATTTAACCATTTCTTTATTTTTAGCAAATGCCTGGTTTACGCGAAATACGCATATGTAGCATGTCCTAGCTGAAATGGGCAGATAGAGAATGCGCTTTAACCATTTAATTGTCTTTCTGCAAATGTCTAGTTTTAGCTCCAAACAGATATGTAGCATGTCTTAGTTTAAATGGGCAGCTCTAGGATGCAATTTAACCATTTCTTTCTCTTTTAGCAAATGTCTGGTTTATGCGAAATACGCATATGTAGCACGTCCTAGCTTAAATGGGCAGATAGAGAATGCTTTTTCACCATTTAATTGTCTTTCTGCAAATGTCTAGTTTTAGCTCCAAACAGATATGTAGCATGTGCTAGCTTAAATGGGCAGCTCTAGGATGCAATTTAACCATTTCTTTCTCTTTTAGCTTCAACCATCTAATTGTCTTTCAGCAAATGTCTATTTTAGAGGATTTTCATGTACACAAATGAATTGTCTTTTAACATAAAAATCTGAACTATATATATATTTTTTTTTTTAAATAATTTTTTATTGAGGTATAAGGTGATAATAACAGAACAAGAACATATGTCCAGGTACAGAATAGGTTTGACAGGAGTGTCTATGCATTTTGAATACAGAGAATAGAATTAATCTAGCATATAAGGATACAATTATTACCAATATAAATACTGAGTGTGATCTACGGTCTCTGTAAATACTTGCCAATGAGGGCTTTTAAGTCACAGAGCAACAAGTTCAACAACAAAAAATGTAAATTCTAACATGGAAAAGGCAGTATATCTATCATGTGGATCATAAAACTCATGACATACAATGGTAAAGATGAAAAGACGTTCAAGTGCAGCAGTTAAAGGTACCTGGAACACAGTTATAAGACCTCATTTTTAACCTTTAGCGTATGAAATAAAAATAATGATCCCCAGAATGTTGTTTAAACTTCAGAATGGTTTGTCTGATCAGGACAAGTTGGGGCAAAATGGGGGATTAGTAACAGGGTTTATTTTTTTTGGGGGGAGGAGGATTCAGCGGGCCATAGCCGCTATAAGATGGGGGAAGGGGGGGCGGAGCTGGTTAGGATATCAGTCTTAGGGGACTCCTAGGTCACTGAATCTGTTGGATATAACAGGGAAAGGCAACTCTCTAGTCTACTCACTCTAAGGTCTATATAAATACATATCTAAACCAGTCATGAACTGATATAAAAATACAGCTTAGGAGGTACATAAATAGCAACACGGGTTTATGAGAGCAAGGTAGGAGAGGAGAGACCTGAGGGATCCATGAAGTAATGGTTCCATAAGAAAGTACATTATGCCCAGACAATTAACTTATTAGTGTAGTGAGGGGATGTGGGGATGTACCATTAAACTGTATTTCTGGTGTGAGTGTGTATGGGTAATGCTGTTCTACAAAAGTTCCAAGAGGAGTATATGGGAAAAATGGGTTATAACAAACAGCCAAGTATACTGCTAATTAACTGTAGGCATTAAGTCACTGGAAATGCTATAAGTACTACTATTGCTTTAAAGTATCTAAAGCTTACTCTAAGAATCCCATATAAAAACCTGAGAAGATGCATATACAGTTGACGTTAAATATAGCTCAGACGAAATATGCAAGCGGCTGTTGCTGACCATAATTAATAGCAGCTAGGGCCTAATGGATATAATTAATGCCAGCACATATTAATATTGAGTTTGTTACATCAGTATAGTTATAGTTAGTACTAAAGCCTGGTGTGCAAATATTATCCAGTTATATGGAATTTGGTATGCAGCTCCCAAATGCTAAAAGCTTCAATCATAATGTTAACTGAGCATAGAATCCTCAATGTAAAGTTCATATTATATGCAGTAAGTTAATAAGTGGAGAAGTAGGGTTAAAGCACAGTAGTTATATTTACAAATTAAACATGTCTAGGGCTCCTTGCATAAAATATTATGAACATCAGCAAGTTTTACTATAACATAATAAGGAATGAACCAATAAAGTTATAGAGAGAGACGTCCAGCATAACAGTAAGGGGACTTTGGACTGTGGCAAGATGGAGGATACCAGGCAGTCACCAAGTTTTACTTAATTATCGACTGATGTTAATGTGTCTCTTGTAGGAAACTTTGGGTTATATAAGCTGAGGTGTAACTCAAGATGGAATGTAAGTTCTATGGAACTGCGTTACTTTGGCCACTTTTCAGTACGGCAGCTGTTTCAGGAGAATGTGAAGGTGAGTCATCAGCCGTATTTATCGTTACCTAAGTTTGTAAGGCAGATACAGCTCGTACTGTGGCTTTGTGAATTATCTCAGTTTTACCAGATACCGGCCAGTGGGCACCATTGGTCAGGACAAATGAGATCGTTGGCTGGTCGCATAAGTCCCTGTAGCCTCCGGTGTTGTATGAGGGTGAGTAGCCATAAGAAGTAGGAAGTATCCAGTTGGTTAGCCTTTTGTCTGTGGGCCAGGGAGAGGAGTAAGAGATCTGTGGTAGGGTTGGGAAGCGAGAGAGGGTCCATAGCTCTTTTTCCTACAGGCACTGTGGCCATCTCACCTGAGTGTCATTTAGTCATTCCCATAGCAAGTATGTCTACCTCCTGGATATCTCGCTCAGGCATGACGAAGGTAGGAAGTATCCAGGGAGAGGTAGGTAGGGTGTTACACTGCTGGAACTCTTCTGTCTCTTGAACTAAGGTGTCATCATCAGGCCGCACGCACACATCGTGTAGTGACTGAGTGAGATCAGCAAACTGCTCGCTCATCTTCTTTTCTAGCCACGCAAACGCAAGGTTGACAGTGTCAAAGCATAGCTGCGTATCCATATTGGAAGACAGGAATGGGCAACAGAGGTGGAAAGTTTGTAAATTGCAGAACGGAGTCTGCTCTTAGATTACTCCAGTACCGGGTGTTGGGAAGTATTAGCCCTCTCAGGTCACAGCGATCCAGCTTCCCACAGTGTGATTACTCATAGGAGAATGAGCTTAAACCTTACATGAGGTATGTGTCAGGCTTTAGTTGAAGTAGAGAATACTGCGATTCGGTGGCTCTTTTCCATTACACTGGCTGCAATCGGCCGATATTTTATGTGTTTGCGGCCTAGATAAAATGGCGCCTGTCAGCGGTTCTCCTCTCCTTAGTTAATGGCGTAACAGTTATCTCAGGATGTGTCTCAAACCTCCATAGTGCTCCTCTTTACGCCAAATAAGTTTAGGACTTAGAAATAAAACCTTATGTGGTGGTAGTCCAAAGTTATGATATTACTTTTTGCTCAGTGTCACGGAGCTCTAGAGAGATGGAGCCCTGCTAGACTCCACCCCCTTGAACTATATTTTTAATATTTGTCATTTTGTTATGTTCATTATTTATAGGTGATTCGGGTTACATGAGCTGGCCTTGGCTCATTACACCTATACGTAACCCCACGGACGAGGCCCAGTAGTGCTACAATCGGGCGCACAAATGGACTAGGGCTGTAGTGGAGCGGATGTTTGGACTCCTCAAAATGCAGTTACAATTCCTAGACAGGTTTGGAGGAGCCCTTCAATACAGCCCTAGTAAGGTGGTGAATATCGTTATAGCCTGCAGCGTCCTGCATAACATTGCTCAGCGGACTGGGATGCTGCAGGCCATCCAGGCACCCCGAGACCTCCTCCAAGATGAGGAGGATGACCCTGTTCTAGAGGGGCCATTCCGGGTTGAGGGGCTCAATGTCAGAGCAAACATCATCAACCCCCACTTCAGATGGTAAATACTAGAAGTTATATAGAAGCATTGCGAATATGTGTGAATTTTAAGGAAATGAGAAGTAGAGAATTGTACAAACATGTTAGGATTGTTCATCAAATGATTATAACAAAATATAATTTAATATTATTATTATCATAGGTTATTTAGACATCAGATGATTCTGGCATTGGGTCCTGTAAGGACTTTGCCACCTGGTTTTCAAAGACAACATCAGATGGTAAGTATAAACAATGTATGAACTGTGGGTGGGGGGAATTTCGCACAATCAGCCATCATATGGCATACATTTTAAAATGTAGTATTTAGTTTACACATTACTAGATTTTGGATACTCAGAAAGGGATCCTCTAGCAATACTAAATGGTTTCAAGTCATATTCCAATTCATACATCAGAGGTTAGGTGTGCACAATGTATGACTCATTTTAACACTTGATTGATAGAACATAACAAAATATGCTACACATGCTTAGTAAGCTAGTGATATAAATAGTTTCAGAAATGGGGGGAGGGATGCAGAACTAAGTCACACTTTTATTAATGATTTGATTTACACTTTTTCTTCCATTAGGGAGATGACTTCATCTAAAGGGGGGTAGTTATCAACGTGTCAACTTTCCTGCCTTCGCCGGACCAATACGCCCGCCTAAGCTCGCCTCACATCGCCGCCGCGGACCTGAAAAATTTTGCCTAAGTTATCAAATAAAGCTGTCAAAAAGCCGCGCACCAAGTACGGGGCAATGAGCAGCGGATTGTGAGAGTTATCACTCATCCGATCTTGCTGCTCTTCGGCTTTTTCCCAGCTTTATTTCTAGCCTGTCACTAAGCACTCACACTAAACTACACTGTTCTACCCCCTATACCGGCGCCCCCGGAGCCTCCCGCAACTAAATAAAGTTACTAACCCCTAAACCGCCACTCCTAGACTCTGCCGCAACTCTGATAAATGTATTAACCCTTAAACCGCCGCTCCCGGACACCGCTGCCACCTACATTATAAATATTAACCCCTATCCTGCCCCCCTATACCGTCGCCCTCTATAATAAAGTTATTAACCCCTATCCTGCTGATCCCGCACCTCGCCGCAACTAAATAAATAGTTTAACCCCTAAACCGCCGCTCCCCGACCCCTGCAACCTATATTACATTTATTAACCCCTAATCTGCCCCCCCTACACCGTCGCCACCTATAATAAATTTATTAACCCCTATCCTGCCCCCTACTACACCGCCGCCACTGTAATAAATTTACTAACCCCTAAACCTAAGTCTAACACTAACCCTAACACCCCCCTAACTTAAATATTAATTAAATAAATATAAATAATATTTCTATTATGAACTAAATTAATCCTATTTAAAACTAAATACTTACCTTTAAAATAAACCCTAATATAGCTACAATATAAAGAATAATTATATTGTAGCTATCTTAGGATTTATTTTTATTTAGAGGCAAATTTCAATTTATTTTAACTAGGTACAATAGCTATTAAATAGTTATTAACTATTTAATAGCTTACCTAGCTAAAATAAAGAGAAATTAACCTGTAAAATAAAAACTAACCTAAGTTACAATTACACCTAACACTACACTATACTTAAATAAATTATTCCTATTTAAAACTAAATATTTACCTTTAAAATAAACCCTATTATAGCTACAATATAAATAATAATTATATTGTAGCTATCTTAGGATTTATTTTTATTTTACAGGTAACTTTGTATTTATTTTAGCTAGTTAGAATAGTTATTAAATAGTTATTAACTATTTAATAACTACCTAGCTAAAAGAAATACAAAATTACCTGTAAAATAAATCCTAACCTAAGTTACAATTAAACCTAACACTACACTATCATTAAATAAATTAAATAAATTAACTACAAATAACTACAATTAAATACAATTACATAAACTAACTAAAGTACAAAAAATAAAAAAGCTAAGTTACAAAAAATAAAAAAAATAAGTTACAAACATTTAAAAAATATTACAACAATTTTAAGATACTTACACCTAATCTAAGCTCCCTAATAAAATAACAAAGCCCCCCAAAATAAAAAAATGCCCTACCCTATTCTAAATTAAAAAAGTTCAAAGCTCTTTAACCTTACCAGCCCTTAAAAGGACTTTTTGTGGGGCATGCCCCAAAGAATTCAGCTCTTTTGCCTGTAAAAGAAAAATACAACCCCCCCAACATTAAAACCCACCACCCACATACCCCTAATCTAACCCAAACCCCCCTTAAACTAACCTAACACTAATCCCCTGAAGATCATCCTACCTTGTCTTCACTCAGCCGAGCAGCGATGAAACCGAAGAGGACATCCAGAGCGGCAGAAGTGATCATCCAAGGGGCGCTGAAGAAATCTTCCATCCGATGAAGTGATCCTCCAAGCGGCGCTAAAGAAGTCTTCCATCCGGGCAATGTCATCTTCCAAGAGGCACTGAAGAAGTCTTCTATCCAGGCGATGTCATCTTCCAAGCCGGGTCTTCAATCTTCATCCCGCCGACGCGGAACATCCTTCTTTCCCGACGGACTACCGACGAATGAAGGCTCCTTTAAGGGACGTCATCCAAGATGGCGTCCCTTCAATTCCGATTGGCTGATAGGATTCTATCAGCCAATCGCAAATAAGGTAGGAAAAATCTGATTGGCTGATTGAATCAGCCAATCAGATTCAAGTTCAATCCGATTGGCTGATCCAATCAGCCAATCAGATTGAGCTCGCATTCTATTGGCTTGATAACTAAGGCGAATCAGCCTCGCCACAAATACGCTGCGGAATTCCAGCGTATTTGAGGTTGACGGCTTGATAACTAGGCCCCAAAGACTGAAAGTGAAAAATTCAAGAGTGAAAGTGAAGAATTCAAGACTGAAAGTGAAGAATCCCAGACTGAAAGTGAAGAATCCCAGACTAAAAGTGAAGAATCCCAGACTGAAAGTGAAGAATACCAATGTGATCATGTCTGTGGCATTGTCTTTCAAATGTGCTGACCTTGAAAACCATACAAAGACATGGTAAGTGGCAACAATTCTATGGAACAAGACTGTGGATGCATCCTATTGGAGACACTTCATTCACTTTCATTTTATATTTGTTTTTTAGATGGTATTTCACAATCCTCTATTTTGAAAATGATGAATAAGACACCTAATGAAGATAAACTGATATTTTGAAGATAATTGCCTTTCAAAGAGAGGACTCAGATTCTGACCAATCAGACAAAGGGATACATTTTATAGTTGATATTTAGGTATATTATTTGAAGGGACATGAAATATTACATTCAATTATGTCCCTTATGCAATCCAATATAAAATATTTTTAAAAATTGATATGCATTATTTTGTCTAATTTTAAATGCTAATGTGTAATTCAACTATTGATTAGACAATATAATGGGATTAATTTCAAAGTATGGATAGATATAGATTTCAAGTATGAACCTGTTTTTAATATCAAGACAAAAAATACATGTTAGAGCATAGACACAAGATGATTTAACAATTATTAGATTTCATGAATATGTTACGACATGTGTTCATAAAAATAACCTAAATGACTAATGATTTTAATATTTATTTTCATTATTTTTCAGAGTTTCATCTGTGATGAATTCCCTTTTTTTTTTTTTGGTAAATATATTTATTTTCATACTTTATATTTTTCTATGTATTTTTTTTAAAACATATTCTTTGAGACATATCTCTATCACAGTAAGATAAGAAGAAATATATCAATCTAATATTCTGACATGTAAACAAAATATTAGTTCCATGACTGTTAAAGTCATCCATTTTACAAGCACATGCCTGATATCAAATATACTAATTTTGTTTAATGTATTGAATGAAAAATATCAACACAACTTATTCAGATAATGTTAAAGTCAAGTATCTTACAAAATTTAAGTTGGAGTTAAATACATCCATCTATGCTTTTATTGTATGATTTATAGATGTTAAAATCATAAAATATTTATGACGAGGATATGTAGTATAAATTATACATAACAACTTTGTTCATTTCACTTTTAAGAAATTAAAGTGTTTAACTTACATTAATGTGACAGTGTAGTTTAATGTTAGATTTACATTCTAATCTCTATAATCTTTCTTAGGTATCCAAAAACATTCTTACACTAAATATAGGTTATTCGGCCTTAATTATTTTTAACGTAATATGTTAGAAATTATCTTTAAAAAAAACGTAAGTTAATTTCACATTTATACCAAGCTCATTATTGTATGCCATATTGATTACTTTTTAGCTCTAGTGGAGTTATTTGAAGGGTCAGTTAACTATAGATATATCAAAATATAATTTCTCGCAATTATACTCTTTACCTGTTGGATAGATATCACATATCTATAGGTATTTCCATTCCCCTTTAGTTTAGTTTATTTCTACAGTGTTAACTCCACATATTCCTAATGGTTTTGTCCTTAAAGGGATAATTAAAACAAAAATTTAATTTAATGATTCAGAGAGATAATACAAATCTTTTAAAACAACATTTTTTTCTATTATCTAATTCGATTCAGTCTTTAGATATCCTTTGTTAAAGAAATAGCAATGCACATGGGTTAGACAATGACACAAGTCATCGATGTGCAACCAACAATCAGCAGCAACAGAGCCTATCTAGATATGATTTTCAGGAAAGAATATCAAGAGATAAAAGCTAATGAGATAATCGATCAAAATTTGATGTTGTTTTAACATTGTGTTATTATCCATCTAAATCAGGAAAGAACATATAGCTTAATGTCCCTTTAAGGTAAAGTTGTATAAATACAGCCATTGGAAGATATTTCATTCACAGTGGGGAAAACAATACAGAAGGTAATACAAATATGCTTTATTCTCATGTTATTCTAAGTTTGAGAAATGGAGATGCATAGGTTTA
Organism: Bombina bombina; assembly: GCF_027579735.1. Lineage (NCBI taxonomy): Eukaryota > Metazoa > Chordata > Amphibia > Anura > Bombinatoridae > Bombina > Bombina bombina. The sequence goes on along the minus strand of NC_069500.1, from coordinate 662,839,336 downwards.
TGATCAGCAAAGCATTACTGGGAAATATCTACTTATCTGTAGGTCGGCAACAATGCATATTTACAATGTTTAGACAGATGTATTTTGATAAATTTAAAGATTGCATATTAGCTCATTAAAGGGACGGAAATTCAAAAGCGTTTCTTTCAGGATGTAAACATTAAAATGTACTTATACAGGGAGTGCAGAATTATTAGGCAAATGAGTATTTTGACCACATCATCCTCTTTATGCATGTTGTCTTACTCCAAGCTGTATAGGCTCGAAAGCCTACTACCAATTAAGCATATTAGGTGATGTGCATCTCTGTAATGAGAAGGGGTGTGGTCTAATGACATCAACACCCTATATCAGGTGTGCATAATTATTAGGCAACTTCCTTTCCTTTGGCAAAATGGGTCAAAAGAAGGACTTGACAGGCTCAGAAAAGTAAAAAATAGTGAGATATCTTGCAGAGGGATGCAGCACTCTTAAAATTGCAAAGCTTCTGAAGTGTGATCATCAAACAATCAAGCATTTCATTCAAAATAGTCAACAGGGTCGCAAGAAGCGTGTGGAAAAACCAAGGCGCAAAATAACTGCCCATGAACTGAGAAAAGTCAAGCGTGCAGCTGCCAAGATGCCACTTGCCACCAGGTTGGCCATATTTCAGAGCTGCAACATCACTGGAGTGCCCAAAAGCACAAGGTGTGCAATACTCAGAGACATGGCCAAGGTAAGAAAGGCTGAAAGATGACCACCACTGAACAAGACACACAAGCTGAAACGTCAAGACTGGGCCAAGAAATATCTCAAGACTGATTTTTCTAAGGTTTTATGGACTGATGAAATGAGAGTGAGTCTTGATGGGCCAGATGGATGGGCCCGTGGCTGGATTGGTAAAGGGCAGAGAGCTCCAGTCCGACTCAGATGCCAGCAAGTTGAAGGTGGAGTACTGGTTTGGGCTGGTATCATCAAAGATGAGGTTGTGGGGCCTTTTAAGGTTGAGGATGTAGTCAAGCTCAACTCCCAGTCCTACTGCCAGTTTCTGGAAGACACCTTCTTCAAGCAGTGGTACAGGAAGAAGTCTACATCCTTCAAGAAAAACATGATTTTCATGCAGGACAATGCTCCATCACACGCGTCCAAGTACTCCACAGCGTGGCTGGCAAGAAAGGGTATAAAAGAAGAAAATCTAATGACATGGCCTCCTTGTTCACCTGATCTGAACCCCATTGAGAACCTGTGGTCCATCATCAAATGTGAGATTTACAAGGAGGGAAAACAGTACACCTCTCTGAACAGTGTCTGGGAGGCTGTGGTTGCTGCTGCACGCAATGTTGATGGTGAACAGATCAAAACACTGACAGAATCCATGGATGGCAGGCTTTTGAGTGTCCTTGCAAAGAAAGGTGGCTATATTGGTCACTGATTTGTTTTTGTTTTGTTTTTGAATGTCAGAAATGTATATTTGTGAATGTTGAGATGTTATATTGGTTTCACTGGTAAAAATAAATAATTGAAATGGGTATATATTTGTTTTTTGTTAAGTTGCCTAATAATTATGCACAGTAATAGTCACCTGCACACACAGATATCCCCCTAAAATAGCAAAAACTAAAAACAAACTAAAAACTACTTCCAAAAATATTCAGCTTTGATATTAATGAGTTTTTTGGGTTCATTGAGAACATGGTTGTTGTTCAATAATAAAATTAATCCTCAAAAATACAACTTGCCTAATAATTCTGCACTCCCTGTATTATCTAATTTGCTTCATTATTTTGATATACTGTCCTTTACAACCATATCTAGATATTCTCAGTAGCTGAAGATCGGTGGATGCACAGAGATGCCTTGTGTGATTAGCTCAACCATATGCATTGCTATTTCTTCTGTAAAGGATATCTAAAAAATAATCTAAATAGATCGAGTTGATTGAAATTTTTTAAAACTGTATTCTCTCTCAGGATCAAGAAAGAAAATATCTGGGTGTAATGTCCCTTTAAAAATAAAGACACCGTTGCCCAATAACATATGTGAGCAGTTCAGACAAATACAAGCTCTAGGTTTATTTACTAATAATGAACAAACGTGTAGTTTAACATTTAAAAACATATTATCCAAGTTCTGTCCATTATAAATACAAATTACGCAAATTACGTATCTGGCAACACGAAATTTGCATCTTTAAAAATACTATTATAATTTCACGCACTAGCAAACAATCGATGTGCATTATAAATACTTTTAATAGAGCAATGTCAATACTTCACAATAAGTCACGATATTTCTTTAATAAACAATAAATACATACAATGTTTACTATTTTCCAATAAAATGTATTTAAATTAAATAACCGGATCGATATTAAACATTGAAATGTGTAAAACATTTACTAATGTGACTGGATTATATTTAATAAAAATCAAATAGAGATCAAATGTAAAATTAATATTTAACCGATCACGTATATTAAATCTGCGTTACACATCCGCATAACAGTCCCATGAGTTACAAATAAGTCAACATGAAAAATGTAGTAACAGCACCCCAGGAGGTATGTGTATGGAAGTTACAAAGATATGAAACATTAAGGAACGGCCAATCAGAGATCATCACACAAACATAACTTGAGTCAGTATGGTCTCACAGACATGATAACAAAATTACAAAATGTTATCCAATTAGATATACAGATACCATGTCCCATGGTGCATATCATGTTTACTTCACCATATATAAGTCCATTACACGTTGCCATTTTTGGCAGTTCTCTAATGCCTGCTGGCAGTTATATATCTCTCTCTTTATATACAGTATATATATTTTTGTTTGGACTAGCAGGCATGACGTCTCCCAGGTTCTCACGGGCGGAGAGTACAGCACTGCTCAACACCATCGAGGACTTCTATCTGCAGCTGTTTGAGAACAAGAAGAAGATGATGAAGCAGAGTATTAGGAAGGCCCTCTGGTCGTCTGTCACCAATGATGTTAATTTGGTGTGTGCCATCCAGATGACCATGGATCAAATCATGCAGAGGTTCAGGGATATGAGGTTGCGGCTAAGCAATAAAGTCAACCTCATATGGGACTGGGTAAAAGCCCGTCGGAGGGATGGAAAGCAGGATCCACCCCCACGGAAACTGTACCTGCAACCTTATGAGGTCACTTTATTGGCCCTCCTCAATATCCGGGTCCCCAAAAGATTTAGATCCCCTCGCTCCTCAACTTCTTCTTCTTCCCTCCCAGCTGCTGGATCGGAAATTCCCGACCCGTAGGCCACTGCAGCTGCTTCTCCAACCGGTGACCTGGGAGAAGAAAGTCTAGAGGCGGAACCAGGTAAATATCAGACTTCATATAATATATTAATATTTGAGTATATATTTAAGCAATGTGTATATAGTCATATATTCAACCTATATAGCTCTCACAACATACGCTACATATGTTCTGAATTTAGAATCGTCACACATGAAATAGGAATGATGTTTCTTGTGCTATCCAGAATATGCGTCACAGAGCGAAAATGGTATTGCGCATCCGTGAAATCCTTATCATCCGCCACTTCATACATTGACTATCGAATCATACCACAGTTCTAAATATTAATTATCATTCAATATTAACAAATATTAAATTGGAATCTCATAATACACCCAATTTTAAATATATTTGAAGTCTTTAGAAATGATACTCATCACACTACTATATCAAAATCAATTCCGAATCACGGATGCACAATTCCACTTTGAATCATTGCGCAATGATCACGAAAGATAGAATTGCGCACACACGTAAACATGTGTTTGCTGTAACAGTGGCATTACTTTAGACATGTTGGTCAAATCACGGATGCGCAATTCCGCTTTGAATCATTGCGCAATGATCACGAAAGATAGAATTGCGCACACATGTAAACATGTGTTTGCTGTAACAGTGGCATTACTTTAGACATGTTGGTCAAATCACGGATGCGCAATTCCGCTTTGCTATTCTTTTTTCGTGTTATTTTGTTCCGTGTTAAGATCGTAAGGTATTTATGTGTTCCTCTTTTAATGTAAATGTTGTTTATTCTTTTTCTTTTCCGATTGTGAATGTGTAATGCGTATGTGCTATGTTGCGTGATTGTTGTTTGTACATTTGATGTGTGTTTTTGTTGTGCATTATTCCGTATACGTAATATGACAGAGCAGTGCGTATTTCTCATGAGATTGAGTGTTAGCTGAAAAATCCGTGCTTCTTTCATTTATCATTGATCTCTATGGGAGAATGTTTAACGCTGCCGTGTATACGCGTAGAAAATAAACGCGGTAGTCGTGTTACCGCAACGCATTACGAGGTTGTTGTGAGACTCGTAATACCAACGTTAAGAAAAGTGTGCAATGGAAATAAAATACACATAACTAACGCACCCCTCCTAACGCACAACTCGTAATCTAGCCGATTGTTTCTGAATAGCAGTTGCACACAATACAACTAATAGAGCCATCAAAAATGCAAGTGAAAATAAATGTGTGTTTTGCAACAATCTGTATTTGTAGCAGTTAGGTGCAAGTCACAACCTTATGCTATTCTCAGTGATTTGTTTTTTAACATTTTGTGCTGAATTAAATATAAATTGACACATTTATTGTATTACATTCCTTGAATAAAGACTTAACCAAATAGAAAACAATAAATAAAATAGTACTACATGTATTGGTAGGAAATTGTGTTCAGAAAGCATAATACACATTTACAAACATATGATTGATCATTTGCAGGAATGTGCAAAAATATATTGCTCAAAAACATACTTTAACTCTCGGAGTTTCCTACTTTGAAATCATCAATGATAAATAACTTTTATTCAAATATTAGAGCTTATTTTATTATTAAAAGTTCAACCTTGTCAGTTAAGGGTGATGTATTTTGTTTTGTAACAAGTTAACGTGAGGAATATTTCGGCAATTTAGGGATTTAGACAGAGCTGCTCAATATTCTTCATCTACACAATCCAAGAGATGGACAAAAATAGTACTGATTATGAGATTTAGAATGAACCAGCATTGCTATTTACCGTCATCATTTTTAGATCCAGAAATAACCTGTAGTCTACATATGATTAAGGAAGCTTGTAATTTGTGTGGTGTAGTAAGTTCAGTGGTATTTTAAGACAAACAAGCTACATGCAGCTTGTATTTTGTGGTCTCTTTGCAATCTGCAAATTGTGGATTTAATATTATGATAGGAAAGAAAAAGACTCTTCATCTATTTGCTATAAGACACCATGAGGTTCTTTATGTTCAATTTAAAAATATATGTAAGCCCTTCATTTATATTTATTCATTTAAAACTTTCATTCCTTTAAATATTTTATGTTATTGCGTGTGTCTATTTTAAAGTAATTAGCTGAACCTTAAAGGAACAATAAGGTCAGAATTAAACTTTCATAATTTAGATAGAGCATACGATTATAAACAGCTTTCCATTTTACTTCTATTACCTAATTTGCTAAGTTCTATTGGTAAACTTTGCTAAAAGTAATTCAAATAGGTTGGAAAACAGGACACATCCAATATTTCTTAAAGTAAAAGTCAACCCTAGCGTTTACGAAATAATAAAGATACTTCATGCATAATACTCTTTTATTTGTTTCAAGCAATCGCTGCTCTGCTAAGGCAGCCCACTGCAGATCGCTGTTTTGCTAGAGAGGTGCTTTTCACCTCTTAGCCAAAAGCTGTGCGGTAAATCCGGCTTGGCGCCCTTGGGAGCCGGATTTTCTGCACAGCTATTTGGTAAGAGGTGGAAACGTCACCTCTTAGCAAAACAGTGATCTGTTGTGGGCTTCCTTAGCAGCTCAGAATGGAGATCACTTTAAACAAATAAAAGAGCTTTCTGTTATACTTCATGCATGAGAGTCCCCTTTATTTGTTTCAATAGTCAATCCTAGCATTTCAGAAACGCTAGGCTTGACTTTCACTTTAAGCAGGCACGGAATACAGGACTGCCACGTCCAGGTGAATAACAAACATTGTTTCCAGCTTTGCTAAAAAAAGGGACCTTTATTCAAGTAACACAGGGTCCATAGGAATACAAATAACGTTTCAGACCTACTATGACTAAGGGCCTATAGTAGGCCCGAAATTTTGTTTGTATTCTTATGGACCCTACGTGAATTAAATAAATGTCCATTTTTTATCAAGGCTAGAATCATATTTTGTTATTTTGGGATATCTTGTTAAAGAGCATACCTAGGTAAGTTAAGGAGCAGCAATGCATTACTTGGAGCTAGCTGTTTATTGGTGAGTACACACACACATATATATATATATATATATATATATATATATATATATATATATATATATATACAAATTAAATAAATGTCACTCTCTGGATTTATTTATTTATAAAATATTTTACTAGGAAGAATACATTGAGATTTCTCTTGTTTTCAAGTATGTCCTGGGTCCACAAAACATTGCATTGATACAATAGGGTACACTAAGATTCAAAAACAATAATAATACACAATATATGGAAAAAATTTAACATAGAACAGGTAGGAAATTTATAATCAACCATGATAGGTGCATTCTGTTTTGAGATATGTAGACAGCAATCTCTTAAAGGATATTAGGCTTGGGGAAGGTTTGAAAGTGTGTGGGAGGTCATTCCATTATTGTGGTGCTCTGTAGGAAAAGCAGGATCGGGCTGCTTTCTTTTTGTATTGAGGCAGACTAAATAATGTGCTGGTACCGGATCCACTTTTCTACCTCTGTGAACTGGTCTTGGAGCACTGCTTCAAGCTGCGGCAGATCGGAATTGTTTTCACAGATTATCATGTCATCTGCATACATGTGTACAGTTGAGGATTTGCAGACATTAGGCAGATCATTTATAAATAATGTGAATAGTAGGGGGCCGAGAATGGAACCTTGGGGAACACCACACGTGACTGGGAGAGGGAGGGAGTCACTGTCAGAAATGGAGACATATTGTGATCGATCTGAAACATATGATCGAAACCAGGTTAGCGGACGATCAGCAAAACCTGAGTTTTTTAGTTTGAGCAGTAGTATGTCGTGGTCTACTGTGTCAAAGGCCTTTGCAAAATCAAGGAAAATATAGCTCCAGTTAGGTCTCCTTGTTCCATGCCAGTTTGGATGTCGTTGCAAACTTTTAGGAGGGCAGTTGTAGTGGAGTGATTCAGGCAAAAACATGATTGATTAGGGGTCAGATAGTTAGATTTTTGGTAATACTCACATAATTGCAAATAGACGCATTTTTCTAAGATTTTTGACAATACTGGGAGCAATGATATTGGGCGATAGTTAGAAACCAAGGTTATTTCCCCACTTCTATGGATAGGCACTACTCTTGCAGTCTTCCAAAGTTTGGGTATGTATCCAGACACAAAGGATTCGTTAATTAGGGTTGTGACAGGTTTAGCAATTGCTGGGCACTGAGCTTCAACAGCATTGCTGGGATTTGATCAGGTACAGACTGGTTTTTCATTTTTAGATTATTAAGGTGTTTCTTAATGACATTGATGGGTATAAGTCTAAAATGTAACTTCTCTATATTGGGTCTTTGCTGATTTAGTGGGGCCTGATCCACATTTGTAGTTTCAGGATGCGTGACATTTATTAGTTTGTTAATCAGGGTGAGGGAGCATCCAACAAAATTATTGTTAAAGGCATTTGCTACTTATAAGGGGAGTTACAGGGTTTGGTTGTCCACATTGACAGTGGAGGGTTGGGAGTGGATTTGTGGAGTTTGTTAGTTATTTGTGATTTTCCAAAACTTTCTAGGGTTTGATATGTTGTTGTTCAAATTTTCACAGAAATATTGTGCCTTGGACAATTTTGTTTGTTTAGTGCATATATTTTGCCATTGTCTATATACACAGTTATCGTTCATAGAGCTAGTATGCTTGAACTTTGACCACAATGAATCCCGAAACTGGTACATTTGAATGAGGTCAGCTGTGATCCAATTCAAATGTGCTTCTTTTACTCTCACCTTAAGCAGTGGGGCATGTAAATTCCAAACTTGTAGGAGTTCGGACTGAAAGAATTCAACTGCAGAGTCTAAATCTGGGATTAGGTTTATTCTGTGCCAGGGGAGGTTCTTGATGTCATTTAGAAATTATTGAAAATTACATTTTTTGAAGCACCTGGTGATTTTAACCTTGGGAGAGGATTTAGTTGCCTTTATTTTGCGCACGCAGGACACTAAGCAGTGGTCACTGAAATTGTTAGGGAGAACACCTGCCTCCAGGATTCGGTCAGGAGAAGTAGAGAGAATCCAAACGAGCAGGGTGTGATTATGGCTTTTGATGTTTATGCGAGTTGAGATTAATTGCGTTAGCTGCAAAGTCTTAAACAGTGAGCAAAAACTATTATTTTTTGGATTCAGCCAATCAATATTAAAATATCCAAAAACCAAAATTTCATTTTTTGGTTTTTGAGCTATGGTTTCACTAAGGAGATGGGCTATGTCATAAAGGGAATGCACAGGGGAGCTAGGTGGGCGGTAGATTCCTGCAACAATGATTGATTTACTGCACAGGATCTAAATTGTGCCAGAAAGGAAATCAAAGGTGGCAGGAGAGCTAGATTTTTGTAAGGGGGTGTACTTTGTGGAATTTTCAACATAAATTATAATGCTGACTCCTTACAATACTGTGAAACAAAAAGTTATCTTAATCCATACAGCTTGATGTTTCTGGAAACTCTCCCCTTCCTCAGACAGTGAAAAATAATGACAATGAGCATTAACTAGTGTAAACCCCACCCACAGTATAAACAAAAAACACCAACATTGTTACCATAGTAACTTCTAAATAATAATAACACAAGTAATACAGCTCATCTGATGTTTAGAGATAGCACCCAGTAGTGCTTTGCTGCTCCTTAAATGAAGGATACAAAAATAATGAAACAAATTATATAATAGTAGTAAATTGAAAAGTTGTTTAAAAATGTATGCTCTATCTGAATAATAAAATACATTTAGGGTTTCTTGTCCCTGTAACAGCATTATGATAATGTCTATGAAACAGAATTATTCAAAAGTTGAATAATCTGTATATTAGTACACATGTATTTTTTAAGGAAACTTTGTCCACTATGGAATAAACTTAAAGTAATAGCTAGTGCTACTTTTACAAGTCAGCAGCAGCATACACATACTATGTCCTTTTTTTATTTTAATTTTTTTTTTAATAGTGCCAAGATTGTCACAAAAAATGAAGAATACATATGTATTGACACAGAAATCAATCAACTGACAAGGGCATTGCTGGATTGCTATTGAGTATTTTAACAATTTTAAACCTACTGAAATATATTTCCTGTCTTTAGAGTAATGGTTTTAACTGCATAAACAAATCAACATTGTTTTTTGTCATATTTTTTTTTTCATTAATGAAATGTCTGTTTTCTAATTTTAAAACAAATGTAAAGAATAATGTAAAGTTAATTATATATGCATAATCATCATGCATTTCATTAGTTCAACCCCAAACTTGTATGATTTTTTCCAATTTATTTTATCCCACAGCTTAAAAAAAGAAAAAAGACATTTTTTCTCTCTAAATTTCAGTGTTAAACACTGTATATTACATATGATCACATATTAATATGCCAGCATTGCCATCTGTATGCACAATAAACTATATGGAAGAAATGCATGCCAGGTTTTATTGCACTGCATCCAAGAGAATCACAGAGCACCTACTATTCCCCCTCAATAATCACAAACACAAAGTTAAAATGTGTTCCATATGTTTCATTTTCCTCTTGTTTCCCTGTGTTTTTTAACTCCAACTAAAATAACAATACTTAGCAACCTTCATATTTATGTCAAACACATTACATCAGCTTAACATTTATATGTTTTATATGAGTGCTATTAAGGCTGCTTCAGTCTAATCATAGAAAGATAAACATCATTGCTATTATTATAAACAGGACTGCCATGTGTTTTGTGAAATATTATCAATAACAATATAAACATTGCTGAAACAGCTTCAAGCATGGACACTGCTGGTCATACTTTGGAAAATGTTGGTCCAAATGAATTAAAAAATACAAAACAGTTACCAAAGCAAGTGATAACTAAAATAATAATACAAAAATAATAATTATAATAATAATAGAGCTATGATTTTTTTTCAGATGCTATATTACCCAGGTGCACATTAGAATTGCAGCAGGGAAAAATTTGTTAAGTATGAATTTTACGTAAAATATTCAGGGAAAATTTGTTTCCCCGAATTTTTGTTAGCTGCACTGTTTGGTACTCGTTTAGTTTAAAACAAAATGAATACTGAATATTTGTTAAACATTAACATTTGTTTTTGTTAAAAAATTGTTAATGTTTAAAAACTACAGGTGAAGAAGTTCACCTGAAACGTCTACATTGCTTCAGCTCGCTGGAGAGCCGCTCTAGCCTGGTCCTCTACTCCACAGAGCCCAGGCCGTGCTAATTGGAGGCCTAAAGTACTTTCTATTTTAGTGCAGGCCCTGGGAGCCGCCACTCCAAGCCTCCTGTTAGTGTAGGTGGGGCTCTATGAAGAAGAGGACTGTGTTAGCGCAGCTCTCCAGTGCACTGAAGATAAGTATTAAACCCTAAAAGTATTTTTAAAGGAAACAAATACTGATTAATTTTTTAAATAGTTTTTCGTTTTCTTTAAATTTTGTTGGTGCATTCATTCTGATATTTGTTTTGTTAAAACTAAATAGACAACCAATTTTCTTTGCAAATTTACATTTGTATAAAACAGATGCACATCTCTATTGCACATACTTCAAGGTCTTCAGTTATTCCAGGTATTTTGCGTTTCTCTGCTTCATCATACGTGATACGTGATTTAATCAAACTGATTTAGTCTGATGACTTCACCAGATGCTCAAGCAGGAAGAGTCTGAAATACTTGTGTGCTCATGATGATTGAGAACTAGAACTGGTCTACAGTATTCCTAGTAATTAGACAAGACTTTATTTGTTAGTTAAGGACAGTACTAGAATATAATGGGTTGCTAAAAATGTGTATGGCTGCCCATATCACATCTATATTGGATTGACTGAATTATCTGAAGCATCACTTAGAGAGGCGTGCTCTCAGATGGGACAGTTTTGACTGAACGGTTTGCCAACATCAATGAACTAAAATGATGTGCAAATAAATACTGTAATCTTTGTATTCCCCATAGTGACTAGAGAAAAGCAGTGAATGTTTGTATGTGTATACATTTCCTTTCATTTTGTATTCTCAGTATTGCAATAAATCATTTTAATACATTTAAAGACCAGGTGCCCCATTACATATGCAGGGTTGCCCGCAAAAGCCTGTGACTCCGTTTTTTGCGCTGTTTTGGTATCACACATACGGCGTAGCATACAAGTTACGGCAGTATATTTCACCCGTTGCTCACAATTTTTACACCCATAGACTAACATTGGACCGCATTATAAATCGGTATCCAATATCCAGCGCAAGGCCTTACGTGGCGAAAATGGAAAAATCTTGCTCCATTTTTACCTCGCCATAAAAGGCAGCCATAGCAGGCCTTGCGATGAGTATGGGAGCGCTGTAACTCCATAAAATGCCTGCAAAAATAAACTAACACCTAACGCATGCACAATGTCTATCTACCTGTCAACCGCAATCCCCCACCGTAATAACTAATAAACTCTATTAACCCCTAAACTGCCATAGCCCACACCACAAGTAATAACTAAATTTTTAACCCCTAAACTGCCATAGCCCACAACGCAGCCTATTCAAGTATTAACCCCTAAACCACCATAGCCCACAACGCAACCTATTCAAGTATTAACCCCTAAACCGCCATAGCCCACAACGCAACCTATTCAAGTATTAACCCCTAAACCGCCATAGCCCACATAGCCTATTAAATGTATTAACCCCTAAACCTAAGTCTAACCCTAACAGCCCCCTAGCTTAACTATTATTTAAATAAATCTAAATAATATTAATATTATTAACTACATTATTCCTATTTAAAACTAAATACTTACCTATAAAATAAACCCTAAGATAGCTACAATATAATTAATAATTACATTGTAGCTATTTTAGGATTTATTTTTATTTTACAGGCAACTTTGTATTTATTTTAACTAGGTACAATAGCTATTAAATAGTTAATAACTATTTAATAGCTACCTAGTTAAAATAACTACAAATTTACCTGTAAATTTATCTGGTAATTTACCTGGTTTAGGGGTTAAAACTTGAATAGGTTGCGTTGTGGGCTATGGCGGTTTAGGGGTTAATAATTTAGTTATTACTTGCGGTGTGGGCTATGGCGGTTTAGGGGTTAATAGAGTTTATTAGTTATTGTGGTGGGGTATTGCCGTTGACATGTAGATAGACATTGCGCATGCGTTAGGTGTTAGTTTATTTTTGCAGGCATTTTATGGAGTTACGGTGCTCCCATACTCAGCGCAAGGCCTGCTACGGCTGCCTTTTATGGTGAGGTAAAAATGGAGTAAGATTTCTCCATTTTTGCCACGTAAGGCCTTGCGCTGGATATTGGATACCGATTTACGATGCGGTCCCACGTTAGCCTATGGGAGTAAAAATTGAGAGAGACGGGTGAAATATACGGCCGTAACTTGTATGCTACGCTGTATATGTGATACCAAAACAGCGCAAAAACCGCCGGCTTTTTTTTTTTTTAATTCTTTTTATTGAAGAGAGCTTAGGCATACAGCATGGAAACCGTTACATGCAGATAAATTGAAATGGTATAAGGACACACTTAATACATTTATAGTGGATATGGTGAGGAAAGCACATGACACTCAACAAGTGAGAATAAAAGACATGAATTGCATGGATATAACACTATGAGCTGTTTTGCTACATATCTGTATACGAATAAAAGGCGAGCTTCCGAGATACATGATATATTGGTCTATGATAAAAAGATATATGAAAATGCTTTCAAGACAGATATAAGAAATATCTACTGTACATGCTCACCAAGATTATCTCATTATCTGTTTCCAGAGCTCTCTCTTTTTTAACCTTTTTAAACTAAACTAAACCTAAAAAAACAAAACAAACAAACTTTAACTTAATATGATTGGCATGCATACCTGGATTTGTTACCCAGCACAGAATGTTAAATATAATGGCAGATTGCAGAGACCCTATACCTTACAAAGACATGTATTGGACAATTATTTATTTTTATTTTTCAGGAATCATGTTAATTGGTAAAATGGATTCTTGAGCAGAATTAGTAATCTCACTACCTTACGCCACACTTCTACAAGCAAAGGCAATTCTGGGTAAAACCCCAGTGTTAGAAGTTAACACAACCTGATCAGTTGTTAAAAAATTATCAGGTACCAGTCATGTAAGTAACAGAAGTGTGGAAAGCTTTGTCTATACCTTAAGAAAATAAATAGAATAAAAGTGAAATACACAGAGCCCCACTAAGATAAATTTGCTTTAATGATACGTGCAGACGAACAGTACGGCAATAATCCAACTCAGGGAAACTATAGCAGCTACTATGCAAGTCTCTATTGTCAGATAATAGGAGGGAAAACTGTGTTCCCAGCAACAAACATATCTGTAAGCAGATACACAATTTGCAAATCAGCATGTGTTGTACACATCCAGGCATGGGAAGTGAAAATAAGAAGTAATAACACATAGGCTATGTAAGAAGCGACTAAAACTCAGCACCGATTACATATAACAAAATAAAACGAAACAGCACAAAGGCAAATGCTCAACTAAGTTTTCTAGCTCCAGTTTACAATGAACACAGTGGTTAATATGTAGCTCCATATAAGTTAAACTACATGTCTATGTACTGTTGGTAAATAGCCTATGAGTTTTTAGTGTGAGAAACTGTGCTTGCTCTAACTATTAACATATGCTATGTATTGTGTTGTCAAACTAGAAGGGAGCATTCAGGTCAAGAAGCTGGACAGCCCCCGTTCAGAGACCCATACTTTGCAGAACATTTTAATTTGAATTAATAAAATGTGCACATAAAACATAGTAAGGTATGCTTATGTATAAAATGTAAATTGCATTGTACCAAGTGACAACTGTGACAGCATTTAACCTCATCTATGTTGTTACGTGGTGCTTATTTGGAAGATATTGCAGATATACATTTATCAAAACAGCAAGCAAAATGTCACAGAAAAATGTTAGTGCCGTCCTTCTATAGCAGTGCCCCATAGAATTCCTAAACTGCAAAGGACACTATCCAACTCCCATACCAGCAGAGAGAGGATAAACAACATAAATAAAGCAGAGATTAACCTGGTATGATCCGTCCAAAGTGCAGCAGAATATTAACGCTGCAGCTATCCCTGAAAGGAATCCTCCAGGTCACGTCTCCTTTGACCAGGAAATCTCCTCTCATGCTAATGCACAAATGGCTCCATAGATTTATAGCACTGGGTCTCCCACGATCTGTATATGCAGCTGATTAAGCTATGAGTATGGCAAACAAGTATAATCAGTTTGTATTTAATGTGAATAACCTGTAATAGGGTTTGAGTGAATTGCTGACAAAGTAAATGTGTAAATGAGCCGTCAGTTCAATTGTTATATCACAATTATTTTTTGGTTAACAAGCTTTTTCTGTCACTCTGTAAGTAGTAATAACAAATGCCCTTATAAATTAGCTACATACTAATTTCAAACCTATATAAGAAAGCCTCTTTTATGCTGAGAGTCATATTTTAGCCTATGTGCAAGAGCCGCGGCAAACATAAAACAAAAATGCAACAAAACAGGAAAACAAAACACTAAAATACAAGCAATATCTTCAACAGAGGCTATCTAAAAACTTTGCAAGCTGTGAGTTAAAAGGGCTCCCGGTAGTTATAGAAGAATATTAAAGTGAGACATTAGTCTTTTATCACAGGGTGTTAAGGGAGTCAATTCTGCTCCACGTATAGTCAGGATGCCTATATGAACATAGCATTAGAGCAGGTATTGTGGAAACAGTAAAGTCTGCTGAGTCGGATCTGTTTTTTTAATGATGGCAGTGTGGTTTGATGTCTTAGCCAACAGTTATATTTACCAGGTGTTAAGTTCTATAACGGGTCGCCTCTCATGAGGTTAGGGAAGGTGATTAAACTGACCCGTGGTGGCTTTATCCCTATTGTCAGTCAGCCGATGCCCATTGTTCTACGGATAAACCATATGTTGTTCTCCACATGAGGGCCAAGGTTGTGGGCATCTGTAAACGTCACTGTTTCAGAAAGGAGTGTTAGCTGAGTCGCCAAAGATCTTGATCCTCTGAGTGGACCGTCGTCCTGTAGCTGGTGTACAGTATGGTAAAGTGCGCTCTGCAATGATTGTTGAGAGGGCAAGTGAGTGCCAGGGTCAAGTTGCAGTGCAGATGCGTTGCCTGATACTGTGATGTTCTGCACTGGCACCGTGTCCCCATTTTCTCTGTTTTGTGATAGAGAGCAGTGGTCCGGCAGAGTTGGATTATGCATCTGTGACCGTATCTGTCACTCCTGCAAGCTCTCATTGTGCTCTGGCTGGGGAATCTCTGGAGTCGTACAAACTTTGTAACGGAATAGGTCTGCTGGAAGTTGGTGCCATTTTGAAGATGGACGTGGGGGGTTCCCGACCTGAGCTTCGGATAGCAATTGTTGTAAAATAAGTTCCAGCTTGCGCCGGTAGTAATAAGTCCTTTAGGGAGGTGATCATGTCTCGGATCCAGAGTTCCTTCTCAGTATGGAAGGTATCCATTTTTGTTCCTTGTCTCAATTATGCCGCGTACAACGTGCAGCACTGCCACCAGTACTTCTCTCTCTATTCTCTCTATTTGGTTATAATGCCTTCCGGGGTAGAAGCGTTGGACTTACTCCTATCTGCTAAGTGTTCCCGGACAGCTTGCCTGTCAAGGGAGAGGCAGAAAGTGGATTTCTACAGAGCTGATGAGGCTTGCGGCCATCTTAGAGAGCCACCCACCGGAAGTCCTGAACCGCCGGCTTTTGCGGGCGATGCTGCATATGTAATGGGGCCCCTGGTAGTTGAATGAGGATTCCATTGAAATATCACTATCAATTAGTGGGCAACATATGACTCCAAAACTCATGTTAACATACTAAAAACAGGGCAGATTATTTGTCAAAATCTTTTGAGTTATAGCAATGACAATTAAATCACCTTTGTATAAGCTTGAAAGGTTTCCTGAAAGCTGACAAAGTAACGAGATCAATTGTATTTTTACCCAGTTGGACTTCTTTTCTTCCTTTGAAATTATTTTATATGCATTTTGTTTATTATAATTTCATACAATATTTGAATCACGTTTTTGCATATGAATACAAATCATATACCATCAGTGCTTTCTCTGTGAGGTAACCAATAACCATTTCTTGTTTTTTTTCCCACATACCAAGCACGTATAGTAAATCATTTTAGTCTGCAGAGCCAATGTGGGAAAAACAGCCACTATAATCAATTCAGAAATAGTAATTTTCTATAAAAAGAACATGGTAAACAACAGCTCAGGTGTCATTATTTAGAAAATACCTCAAGAAATTATTTTATGGTTCAACATTTTACCTATCTAAATGCCACATTTAAGTATTTCATATCTATACTAGTTTATAAAAATTACTAATTAAAACATTCAAACAATATGGGCCAGATTTCAAGTGGAGCATTATTTAAAGGGACTGTCTACTCCAGAATTTTTATTGTTTAAAAAGATAGATAATCCCCTTTATTACCATTTCCCAGTTTTGCATAACCAACACAGTTATATTAATATATTTTTTACCTCTGTGATTACATTGTTTCTAAGCCTCTGCAGACTGCCCCCTTATTTTAGTTCTTTTGACAGACTTACATTGTAGCCAATCAGTGCTGACTTCTAGGTAATTCCAAAGGTGTGAGCACAAGGTTATTTGTATGGCCCACATGAACGCCCTCTAGCTGTGAAAAACGTTCAAAGCATCCTGAGATAAGAGGTGGCCTTCAAGGTCTTAGAAATTAGCATCTGACCCTACCTAGGTTTAGAATTCAACAAAGAATACCAAGAGAACAAAGAAAATTTGATGATACAAGTATGTTGAAAAGTTGTTTAAAATTGCATGCCCTATCTGAATTATGAAAGTTTAATTTTGACTAGACTGTCCCTTTAATGCTCCTGCTCGAGCGTTAACTCCGCTAGAAGTAATATTTTTCCGTTAGAGATATCACAACCAATCAATTCATCTGGAGGCAATAGAGCCTTCAGAAAAGACGAAAAAGCTTATATACATACTGATTTTGAAAAATAGATCCAGCTTTTAGCCTAAACATAATAAAGGGAACTACCTAGAAACTATTAAAAAACTGATAATGGAAGATATTAGCAACCTAAATCAGAAAAAGAATACAACACATAATTTAACAGTGAAACAAGAAGCTCTAATTAGTGAATTAGAAAATGAAAAAAGCCTGATGATTAAGCCAGCGGATAAGGGAGGAGGTATCTTTATAATGGACAAAACAAAATATGACAATATGATTAACACATTTTTAGATGATACAAACACCTAAAAAAAGATGAGAAGCAATCCTACATATAAATATATAGATATATAATTTTTTTCTGAAGCATTATTTAGTTAAAAGGTAAACTAATAGGTATGATCACAGAAAATGAATTTGAATTCCTTAATCCAAAGTACCCAAAAATACCGGTACTATACGTACTCCCTAAGATTCACAAATCAATTGATAATCCCCCAGGAAGACCTATAATCTCAGGGATCAATTCACTAACTGCTAATCTTTCTGCATATATAGATGGCTTCCTACAGAAATATGTAGTAAATCTACCCTCATATCTAAAGGATTCTAAATATTTGCTAACAACATTAGAAAAAGTAGTGTGGAAACAAAACTATATACTGGTTACATGCAATATAACATCCTTATACACTTGCATACAACACGCAGAAAGCATAGAAGCCATTAAATCTTTTTTCGAAAATGATCCTGATATGTTACCAGATCAAAAAGAATTAATTCTAGACGGAATCAACTTTATTCTGTCCCACAACTACTTTTTATATGAATGAAGCTTCTATGAACAGGTTTACGGCACAGATATGGAAACAAAATTTGCCCCCAGTTACTCAAACCTGTTCATGGGGAAATGGGAAGATGATTTTCTTAAAAATACACCTTATAGAAAGTATTTCGTCATATACAAAAGGTGCATAGATGATCTATTCTTTATATGGGAGGGACCTGAAACAGATCTACTAAACTGTATTGAAGAAATGAACACAAACACACTAAATATCAACTTCATTTGTGAACATAGCACTAAAAAAGTGAATTACCTGGATCTTGAAATAGAGAATGAGGATAATACCATTAACACTAGGGGCTCCATGTACAAAGCCATCAATTCATCCGTCATTGTAGACGCGGCTAAACTCGCCATTACTCGCCGCGGGCGAAATGGTGTCCGCTGTTGCTATGTACTAATAATCCCACAATAAATAGACACGTCTAGCCCGCCGCGAGCAGTGGCGGAATAATGATAAATTTGACGCCTCGCTCGCCGCGACTAAGCTGATGTACTTAACTTTCAGTTGAATTGTCTGGCCAATTGTTAACACGTGACATGCAAGGTGTCACGAACGTCATAGTAGTCGCGGGAATAGAATTTTGCTCCTATAAAAGTACTACTTTTGTAAACAACTTTATTATTGTTCCAAAATTTTTGGAGAGTGATTACAGAGCGTTATTTTTTGTGATCTTTATTTACAAATTCGATATGGCTTCATCTGGATCAGAAACCGCTTCAAAATCCAAGAATCCTTACTTTTCTCATCAGCAAAACGTCGTTTTGATTGACATGATTATTGACTCTTATAATTATTTGTTTGGATATTGTGTCAAACAGACAAATCAGTGATGCTGTTAGTGGTGCCCAGGGTCCAGGAAAAAAGGATGTCGATCAGCTAAAGAAGCGTTACAACGACATTAAACGTTTCGCAAAAGCTAAATTGGCCAGAGAAAAAAATTTGGCACGTGCTACCGGAGGTGGACCAGCATATGTGGCAGACCTCAATGATTATGAGCAGAAGCTTGTTCAGCGTCTGGGACCAGAGATCATCACTGGCATAACGGATGAGTGTGACAGTGATTTAAGAGGTAAATGTACAACATAATTGACGCAAAAATGTTTGTTAAATTATGATAGCTCATTGTCTCCAATATATATTTCTTAAAAATAACATGATCTGACTTCTTACGCTTCCGTATCTGAATCCATATAGGCCATTTAGGCCCCAAATACTGTAATCATTTATGTTGCATATAGGTATAAGGGATTGTACAATAATAGGGTTGTTATACTGCCTTTTTTTTATAGCTATAACGGAAATATACATTTGTTGATTATAAATATAGTGATCCCTAAAGATAACACCCATGTGTTCATTTACAAACCAGTATTGCATAGAAACTCCTTAAAGAGATAATGACAATAGAAATAATGTATTTTGAAAATTATTACAAAAATATAGATGTTGTGTAACATGGTATGTTCGACAATAATCATGAGACTGACCCCAGATCACATGCCTTCTTAAATCTCTGCTCTATTGACATCCATGTAGCGTTATTTGAGTATAGAATATTATTTTTAACATTTTTCATAATCAGAATATATAATTGTTCTCCGCTTTCTAAACCTATACTTTGTTCAGACATAGCTATGCACATAGTTGACGCAGTCATATGACCCATCTATGTGCATCAACCAATGATCATTTACTTTGCCTGTATAGATTTGCTTTTCATCAAATTATATCAATCCAATGAAGCCAAAAACATAATACAATTAAATATTTTTGAAAAAGCATTTTCTTCATTTGTTCATGTCCCTTTAAAGGGCCACTAAACCCAAAATGTTTCTTTCATGATTCAGATAGAGAATAGAAAGTTAAACAGCATTACAATTTACTTCCATTATTTATTTTGCTTCATTTTCTAGATATTCTTAGTTGAAGAAAAAGCAATGCACATGGTGAGCCAATCACATGAGGCTTCTTTGTGCAGCAACCAATCAGCAGCTAGTGATCATATCTAGATATGCTTTTCATCAAAGTATATCAAGAGAATAAAACAAATTAGATAATATAAGTAAATTAGAAAGATGTTTATAATTGCATTTTCTTTCTAAATCATAAAAGAAAAAATGTGGGTGGCATGTCCCTTTAATGATTGAGCCTTCATTCACTGCTGTCATTATATTATTATTAACACTTTTATCTTGCAGTTTAAACTAGAAATAACAATAAAAATAAAGCATTATTTTTTTTATTTTTTTTAAAGCAACACCAACAACACAAGCAGAGCCTGGGAGGAGTAACAACGAAAGGCCCACTTGTTCTACTTCTTCTTCTGCTGTTTCCAGACCACCCAGTGCAGCTGTTTCCAGACCTTCGGCCAGTTTTTCACATGGCCAATTCCTACGCTCCACATATAATGTTACACACACTACTTCATCGGCGGACACACTTCCTGATGTAAGGACCAGCACTCCAGAAACTGGTGTTGGCAGAGCAACTGGCAAGTAATTTACTAATTTAATCAATAATTTAAATGTTCTGTGTTTTATCTCTTATGTATCAAATATATATTTTTTTTTTTGGTAAAAAAAAAAAGTAAAATGTCATTATTGACATAATCGAGTTTGAGATCTTTTACAGATGGAATGGAATTTGAAGGACAAATAGCAATGATCTTAGATTTTCATGAAAGGGACACTGTACAAATTATTTTAAATGAGGATTCATGAAGAGTATGCACGCAATTGTAAGCAACTTTCTAATGGGTTTAAATTTTATCATTATTTTATTTTTGAGAATTGATCATAGTATTACATTAGAAAGTTGATTGAAATTCCATGCTATATATCTTATTCTAAAAAAAAATGTTTTTGGTTCAGTGTCCAGTGAATTGCAAAGTACATTTTAATTAATAATTTTACTAATAGAAATTTAAATGAATGTAAT
Source organism: Bombina bombina (assembly GCF_027579735.1). Taxonomy (NCBI): domain Eukaryota; kingdom Metazoa; phylum Chordata; class Amphibia; order Anura; family Bombinatoridae; genus Bombina; species Bombina bombina. Next base: position 662,818,315 of record NC_069500.1, on the reverse strand, counting down.
AGCGTTTGAATATATGGTTACATTGCCTAATTTTTTTTTTTTTTTTTTTCTTATAGGTGATTTGGGACGTCTTTTCCAGAGATTGACTGGACATTCATCTCCATTATTTGATGGTATGTATCACATATGTATATATATATATATATATATATATATATATATATATATATATAACTTAAATTTGTGTACGACTGTTGTATCTGCTCTCTCCTATTCTATTTATGCAAGTTTTTTTTAGAATTTTTTTTTTTTTTTTAAATAACAATTTGTTATGTCTTGATCTAGAAGAAGAAAACTCATCAAGGGAGATCACTATCAATCTCATGCCAATAGTGGAAAATCCCATTCAAGATGAAGCACCAGGAGGAAGCGAGACTCCAGATATTCTAGATGAATGTGGAGATGCACAACCTGATGAAATCCACACACCAGAAAACATGGAGGAACCTGTTGAAACTCAGGCACAACCAATTGCACTGGAAACAGGTGTTGTAAATATTGAAAATGCACCGGCAGAAGGACTATTGGCCGATGTGGGATTAAGGGAAATGTTGAGCCTTGCAAGGCAATACAGAGAGGACCATAGAGATATGCAAAATATTATTAACACTAATATTGACCGCTGGGCAGCTCTGTCTGAAAAAAATTTAGAACTGGAAATGCAAAGAAATGACATTGAAAGGCAGAAATTAGAGCTGCAAAGAGAAATGTTACAGTGGCAGAGGCGGATGGATGAAGAGAAAAACCTGCAAATTAACAGAGCTTTATCCATCACTGAAAGGACATTACAATCTCTGTTGTCTATTGTCAGTGAAAGGGAGGGTACAACAGACCCAAAGAGGCCACGTCTGCAGTGAACATTTCATTTATTATTTATAACACCTTAGTCCCTAAAGTTTTATTTTATGTTAATTGTTTTATTCGATATATTTTTGAAATAGTTATTATTTGTGCTCTTTAAGTTAAAAATGTTATTGTTTAATAAAGAGAATTTTTTTTATGCCAAAAAAAAGGTTTATTTACATAAATTCAAAATCACTATTGATTCTTCAACAAAAAAGTTTTTCTCATTAATTATTTGCCATTCTTCTGACAATCATCATGACAAAACAAAAAATTAAATCAAATAACATATTTTCGGTATAAAAAATCTACTTGCTCCATTAGCATTCCCAAAGTTGCCCGAATTTTTGAAATTTTTTGTTTCACATGATCTTCAAGACAACTCTGAGTACTTTTGTCTTCAGTTTCAATAGTTGATGTGGAAGATAAATCTGTAGAAAAATAAAGGAAAAGAAAATTTTAATTCCATTTACATATACATATGCAATGTATAATATGGTTTATTTACTCAAAAATATTACCTCCTGATGTGCTGTTATCTAGGTTATCTACTATATTGGCTTCTACACTTATGTCCACTCCTTTAAAACTTTCATCTGAGCCAACTCCTATTAGAAATAGACAATATGTATTAGTTAAAACTTAGATTTTCTTAGATTTCAGATTGCTGAATATGAAACATACCTTTATCTACCATCATTGTTGTTAAACCTTCTATCCTTGGTTGAGTATCATCAGAACTCAAGGTTTCAAATATTGGCACACTATCATCATTTTGAAAATCTTCCATTTCCATACTATTTTCCATGTCTTCCATGGTAATATCTATGAACGGAATTACAACGATAAAGATAGAATACTGTTAAATCCAAAACCTAAAATATATTATTTAAAACTTAAATAATAAGTCATTACCTGTCTGTGTGTTTTTATGAAAAACTTTATATGGTTTGGGAGATAATTCAATATCCAATAGTGTTATTGGCAAAGGTGGAGAAAGAGCTTCACTTCTGGGTGTTTGCACCAACATTGACCTGAGGTAGCGTGGTGGCTGTTCACACTTCGTTCTCCTACTTTTCATATCTAAAAAAAAATAAAATTAAATAAAACATTTTGAATTTAAAAAATAAATGTAATTAATTAAAGTTATTTTTTATTTTCAAAACCTAAAAATTAAGCTTAAAACTACAACGACAATAATTGGCCACTGAACCTTTTTTTTGTTAAATTGGGATTGTAATAGAACATGCCATTTAAAAAAAATTATAATTCACTTCAATTTTAAATTTGCTTCATTCTCTAATATTTTTTTTTAAGAAAAAAAAAAACCATCTACGTTTTTGGTTCTATACAATGTAAATTTTATTGGTGAATGGATTTACCAACCAATAAGAAAAGAAGAACACAATAATGTTTTCACACACAATGTGCCTGCATCAAAACTGAAATTATTGCTTTTCAAAAAAAGATACAAAGAGAATGAAAATAAATTGGATGATAGGAGTACATTGTAAAGTTGTTTAAAATGGCAATTACATTTTACTATACTTATTCAGTTCTGCATGCTTACTTTTCTAACATGTTTCAATGGTATATAGTAATATATTTATATTTTATTCTACTAACTCAGTTCTGCATGCTTACTTTTAGAAGATGTTTCAATGGTATATACTAATATAGTTATATTTTACTCTACTAACTCATTTTTGTATGCTAACTTTTCTAACCTTTTATGTGTATATGGTAATATAGTTAAATTTTAATCTACTAACTCAGTTCTGCATGCTTACTTTTGTAACTTTTGCAATTGTATATACTAATATAGTTAAAGTAACACTCAGAAAATAATATTGTCCTTGATTCTTCAATGATGACGCAGTTCAAAAATAACATCCTTATTTTATATTATAAAAAATACTTTCATATATAATTTTGGAACTTACATGTCCTTATCAATCTTCGAATAGATTTATAGTACTTCGGTTCTCTTCTCTTCAAATCACTATATCTTCTAAGACACTGTCGTCTTGTTCTTTTAATTTTTGAAATATCATGCATTCTTCTCAGCATCTCGTATATAATTTTGTCTCTGCATTCCTGTCTCACTCCCCTCACACCACCAATCCGTTTAGGGAAATATTTATCCATGGCATAAACTAATATCACCAAATCTCCAGCACCAAAAGATTCAGGACAAAACATGTTTGACGATGACGTGATTAATAGTTATGTCAATCATTAGCGCATTGATCTAGATATGTATCCCCGAAAAATTGAAAAAAATATAATGTATATGTAGATTAATGTATTTTATGAAGGTTTGTAAATATCGATGTTTAGAGTTATTACAAATTATATTTTGTTTCTATACATTTTCTTTGTTTCAGATGTGTTGATATGTATTTAAATTTATTTTGGTTTACAATTGTTATTTTGTTTCTAAACATTTTCTTTTTTTCCAGATGTGTTTATATGTATTAAAATTTATTTTGGTTTACAATTGTTATTTTGTTTCTAAACATTTTCTTTTTTTCAGATGTGTTTATATGTATTAAAATTTACTTTTGTTTACAATTGTTAATATATAATGTTTAAAGATTGTAATTTTGTAATAAAATAATTTATTTGCCATTATTTTCTATATGCCACTATTCTTTTAACAAATCTTGAATGTAAAAATATATTATTAAGGATAAGAAAATAAGTGTTAAGAGTAAGCCCTTAAGGTATTTATTGGAATATGGGACAACCTAGTAGCTGTTAAAAATTGAGGTTAGAATAAAACAAAGCAAATTAGCTAATCTTTTTTAACTCAAAAATCCTATCTGATAACATAAAGCACTTTGGAATATACTGTCGCTTGTTACAGCTACAATTCAATGACACAATACAATGAATTAGCATCAGATATGGAGGGATTACATTACACAAATCACATTATGTAAAAGAGTGAGAGCAGCTGTAGACACTAGTGTGATGTCACAAAGACAATGTATTACCTATAATATATTGTCTCTAATAACTTTGATCATAAACTTTATTGATTTGAAACCTTTGATAATTGAAGAGCAACAACTGTTATGTATTTAACTGTTTATCATGAGTGATTTTTATAACCTTAATTCTTAAAAAAAAGTAGAAGACAAGTTAATAAAGAAAGTTTTTTTATTGATCAACCGAAACTTTAATCTTCAAAATATTGTTCTGAAACCATGTCCCTTGTTGCCATACCACACCTATTAGCTTGGTCTACACATATTTCTTCTGGTAAATCATCAGCATCTATTGGATCTTCATCTTCTAATGGACAGCCTCTTTTAATTGCTATATTGTGCAGTATGCAGCAAACCAATATAATTTTTGCAACTTTCTCTGGTGCATACTGCATAGCACCACCAGAACGATCAAGACATCGAAACCGCATTTTCAAAAGACCAAAAGTCCTCTCAATAACCCCCCTGGTAGATTGGTGAGCTTCATTGAAACGTACTTGACTTCTGGTCTGTGGGTTGTTATAGGGAGTCAACAGCCATTCTGTACATGAGTACCCTCCATCTCCTAATAGAAGATATAATAAATATAAATATTAATATAAGAAAAATTATAAAGATTGAGAACTATACAATACTAATTTAAAGTATACAGATTACAGTCGACAAATTTGGCGCAATTTTTGTACATTGAAATGAGAGACAAATTAGACGCAAGTTATGCTTACCTAGAAGCCATCCTTCAGGCATATTTCCGTCCTCGAACTTCCGGTATAACCCAGTCTGCCTTAAGATGTAAGAATCATGACAGGAGCCAGGAAAGTTAGAACGGACACTGATAATCCTCATGTTGGGGTCAAAGACCATCTGGACATTCAAGGAATGGAAATGCTTTCTATTCCTATAGATCTCCTCATGAGCTTGAAGTGGTCTTACAGCAACATGGGTACAGTCTATGGCACCTAGGACATTGGGCATCCCAGCCATCCTATAAAAATTTGACTTGATAGATTGCCATTCTTCAGGGGTAGATAGCAAACAAAAATATCGATGAAAAATAACCATCATAGCCCCTATGACTTTGGATAAGTGGCGTGAAAAAGCAGATTGACTCATTACAATAATGACGCTAGAAACTGCCTGGAAGGAGCCTGTTGCAAAAAAATGCAATGCAGCTAATAGTTTCAGAAGTCCCAGAATAGCTTGTGAACGAGCCGTCATCGGCTCCAAATGATCTTCAATCTCTCGATACAGGTGTAATATGGATTCACGATCAAGCCGGAATCTTTGTATGATCTCTCGGTCAGAAAGGCCGTGCAAACCAACCCATGGAAGGAATACACGGGGGACACGAACTCTCCTTCTTTGAACCATACGATTAGCGACATTTCCAGTATTCTGTCTTCTAGCCTGGATTTGCATCACACGGAGAATAAACAAATACAGAATTCTCTTCATAGCTGCTGAAATGAACAATGTAAGTACAATGCTGATATTACTGCCTTTTATATATGTCTAGACTGGCGTCTAGAGTGACTTTCCTATTGTTTTGTACCTTGCCCGCCACCTAAAAGGTGGCGAGGCAAAAATAACGAGGTGGGGGCGCAGATTGACACGAGCGGACAAATAGATTTTTTGTACATTCGTTTTTGGCGAGTTGGTGGTCAAATGTGTCTAATTACAGTGAAAAATGGAGAGGTAGCGAGGTTTGGCGGATAAGTACGCTCGCAATTTTAAAGATGCGAGTTTTAACATAATTGACGGCTTTGTACATATCAGTTTGCGAGTTTTGACGCGAGATTTGTTGCGGGTAGCTCGCTGACTGCTTAGTACATGGAGCCCTAGGACATATTTCAAAAAGGTGGAATGTAAATTATTATATTCACTCCACTAGTTGCCATTTGAAACGGTGGGAAGATAATATACCTAAGGGCCAATTCCTTAGAATAGGACGGAATTGTAAGAAGGACGAGGATTTTGAAATCCAATCGCAGATTCTGAAAAATACATTTCTAGAACGAGGGTATAATAAAACAATAATTGAAATCCAGAGAAACACAGTGAGAAACATAAATAGAAAAAGCCTATTGGAGTATACAGAACAGGATGTACCTGAAGAAAAAAGAAACAATAAAAAGAGGGTTAAAGTCATCTTACCATTTATAACTCAGTACAGCGAAGATAGGAGATTAGTTGAGAATATTATTAATAAACATTGGAACCTTCTAAAACATGACACCATCCTAAAAGAAATCGTCTCTGACAAACCCAGAGTTTTCTATAAAAAAAGCCAGAAATTTAAAAAGCAATTAGCTCCAACTATGACAAAAAAAACACAAAAGTAAACCCGAAATAGGGGTGGTAGGAAATGAACTTGAAAGTTTTTTTCTCTGCAGAATATGCAGGTTTTGCAGGTACACAGACAAAATAGAACAGGGAAACAATACAAAATCAAAAACACCATCAGATGCAAGGATAAAAATGTAATATACCTCATTGAATGCAAAAAATGTAAAATGCAGGGGGGGCGGAGCTGACTCTCAAGAGAGCAGGACGTGTTTTGCTGCAGCTCCTGGCTTTATTTGTCTCATAACAGCTATTATCATCATAAATTATCATCAAATACATAACAATATTATCTTTGGAAGCTATTATTAATCTGCAACACTCTTAAGGAAATGAAAATCCAAAGGAGAGCCCGTTTTTGGTTTGTTTTCTTTACCAAGAGACCACAACGCAGCATTACCCCACATGGCCTAGAATTTCTGTCGATAACATGGCGCATATAGAGCTATAGTTTGGTCAGGGGACTCCTGTATTGCAAGACTCAGAGACAACGCTATACATTATTACCCTCAAGCTTAATTCCTCAGAAAAGTATTAATTCATAATAGAGCCGTCTCCAATCCAAAATGGCGACAGTCATATTTTTACTGAGACAGTTAGAGGAAAAACTGGACTCCCACTTCCTGCAGCTGCATGCAGATCTTGTTGCAGAGCGGAATCCCTCAAGAGGGATTTATGATCCTGGCATAAAGTTGGCATAGCGTTTGAATAACCTAGCAACCACCTCCTCCACCCTTCCACCTCAAGGTTTTGACCCTGAGGACGGCACGCATCGCTCATCAATGACCGCTCACCAGCCCACTGCCTCAGAAGACAATTACCAGTCTCCACAGCACATTCTCACCCTGACAAAGGCACCGGACTCCTATTGCAGCATCAACGAGAGCCCCGTAGAGCCAGAGGAAGCAGCTGCCTTGGTGGCTGAAGAACAACATCCACAGAGCGCTCCAGAGAGGGATCCGGTGCCCGATGGAACTCACTCAGAGAAGAAGGAGACACGCACTGAGGCAACTAGTCCCTTGTTGCGAGGTATGTGGCCCACTCCTACCGTTCCCCATACTGAGAACCGGAACGCACTAAATCTACACTTCTGGTCACTTGATCCCGCTCATCATAACACTCGCATTCAGCAGGGCCACACCAAAGGTATGGGAGTAAGGCTTACAGCACCAGTGCACATTTCGGACATGCAAAGCCCTGACTCTCTCACACACCACTCCACTTACCTTCCTATACGGTGCAGTCCTGTTCCCACGGACATTCGATTCGGAATTGGGTAATCCTGCAACGGCTCCTTTACGCGGCTGGCATGGCAAGGACTATGCTGATATGGTACACCCTGATAATGCCTCCCAATGATGACTTTCGGTCTGATATGCATTTAATTGAGGGTACTTAAGTGCTAACTGGGGGGGAATGAGGTACCTACTGTCTGTACACTGACATTACCAAAATTTATACTTTATCTGTTTTATGTCTAGTCTATCAGCCATTTCCCAGTCAGAACAGCACTCGTTTAGCCCACATGTCTGCTTACTTTTCCACAGTTCTTATAGCATTTACTTATTATGTTAATTATTGTATTAAGATGGTTTAAATTCATATACATGTTTCAAAAGGTTTATTATAGCCCCAGTAGTATATTATTTACTAATCTTATAGACCCTAACTTAGTCTTTATGCCAGTTAAATTATTTACATGCTGCGACCCAGGATAATACCATTAGAGTAGATTGGGCTGTATTCCTTATATGGCTTCTACTAGCTTCATTACTCCCTGTGAGCTAGATGATATTTAATATCTTCTACAACTGAACTAATACAATATAGGTTATCGACATTACCATATTTAGCGTCAGTCTTTATTATAGAATGTATAGGCATGTGCTTACACTTATGGAGAAATGACTCAGTACTGATTGCTCCTTCTCAACATTTTCACGGACACATATTTTGTGCTAGCCTCATGTACTAAAGTCTCTAGCCTATTGTATGCATTCAAGCTATGCTTAATGTGATGGGTATTTTTTTTCTCATTGAATTGTGATATTTGTGCATACTATTTCTCCTAATGAGACCTTAGCATCCTCCTCACTTTAGATCATACTGCTCCAATAATGTTGCTTATATTGGCAGATGAATGCTTTTGTCTCTCTCATCTTCCTTTCTCACACAATGCCAGATTACTATACAAAGTTTAAAATGCCCATAAGTTTTTGCGCCATCACGTATTTACGTCTGTGTTGTAAGTGGATAGGTTGACTATAGCCCCTTCAGGAGGCAGAATATCACATATTTATAGATTTGTCTACTGACATATCTTTATATGCACCTTCACATGATATAAGCCCTATACTGAACTCCAGGCAGATATGTGATGTTTTTTTGGTCTGCCATATATTCTTACATCTTCGTATGCTTTAAAGCTAGTATACCTGTTAAAAGCCGAATGGATATGTGCTCTGTATTACTTAGGCCAATATTCTCTGCTGGCCGTATTATTATCTGGCGAGGTTAGTTTTATTTACCCCACCTGATTAATGGACACTCCGTGGTACTATGTAATGTCCCTAAGAGCCCCTCTCCTCCCTTTCCTGCTGGTACTTACTGCCTGCGGGTCATATCCCCACTCCTTTCTCCCGCATCACCCATAAGTGGCATTTCCCTAGGAGAGGTTCCCTATGCTCCAAATATTCTAATGTCCCCCTTTCCATATAATATTGTAGAGCGCAACTTTTATTCATCTTATAGAAAGCGATTTTACCCGCATTAAGTGTTGGATTAAGATTCAGTTGCTTCCTACTTAACCCTCACCCCTCACTTTTTATAAACAACATGTCCTACCTTTTAAACTCAATATACTGTAACTATATAATATGACCTTTACTAATTAATTTGTTATCCTGTTTGGCTCCGCCCTCCACTCCCTCCCCCACTCCACCTCGAGTGGCTCTTGCCCGCTGCACTCCTTACCCCTTACCTCGCTAACTTGGTCCAAAAGTGGCCAAATATAAACTAACTCACACTTGTCCCACCATTACTAGAATATATAACCTTATAAATGACTCCTATGGCAATGTGGTGATCTTTCCCTATATATATTATCTCAGTATATCATTCATTATATGTTTACTCATTGACTCAGAGTAGCTACATCAGATATAACATTCATGATCACGTTTGGTCCACAAGCGACCAACGCTGTAGCTACTCCCCCTTTAAGCTTAAAATATAAAACTGAAGTCTCAATCTAGATAGTCCAAATTCCTTGTTAATGCCTTCGATGAACTGGATTCATATGCCCCTTTTATTTACCTCTACTACCTAGTCAACTTCTTTGCTTCTTTATATCTCCAGCCAAGTACAGCTTCCTCACCTCATTAATAAGTTTTGTCACATACCACTCTTTAAATTCATAACGGCTTATTAGGTTGGCATAATCTGGATTGTTGACTTAGCAATATCTGTGTATTAGCACTGTATTGTTTTTATTTATTTCTCATTGTTTTTGGATGTGTCATTATTGTTACATTTGTTTATGACTTCAATAAAAATTGTTAAAATAAAAAAAAATAAAAAAAAATGTAAAATGCAATACACAGGCGAGACTTAGAGAACAGTAAGAGAACGCCTAAGGGAACATAAACTGTCTATCGAACATTCTAGTGAAAAAAGAAATTTAGACCTCCCAGTTCCCAAACACTTTAGAGAGTGCAACAACAGCAATTTGAAATATTTCCACTTTACAGTGATAGAGAAGGTTTTTAAAGATAGAAGAGAAGGAAATCATGCGTACGACCTTCTAAGGGCAGAAGCCAGATGGATTTTTCAACTCCAAATCCTGCACCAAAAGGGCATAAACCTCGAATTCTGCCTACACAGTTTTTTTACAAGACAATTGACCATAATATCCACTAAATATATACATATTGAATATCAATTGAGTGATCCTTATGTGTTTCTAAAACATATTTCTTAGGATATCTTTGCAGTAAAATTGTGCAAAAAAAAAATTGGACCAGATCGCTGTTTTAACTATGTATTTATTTATAATTTTTACTCCCTAAATAATATTTTTTATTCGCAAATATTCTTAATATATAAGAAGTATGAAAGATATTTGCTAGACATTCTCTGATTTAAAATCATGTTGAAAATGACCCTATTCTATGTACTTATTCACATTTTTCTCCGTAAATAATTATTTTTATACCAAATATTTTCAATTTATAAGCAATTTAAATGATATATGCAAGACATTCTCTGATTCAAAATCGATGTTGAAATTAATCGTATAAAAGAAGAATCTAATTAAGAATAGGGTATAAAACACCCTTCTCCACCCTAAGTATCCAGCTATGTGTTGCTAGGATACAGCACTATTTGGAAATTCACACCTTTTTAGCCCAGACTGGACACCATCACAGGGGGAGCCGTAGAGCAGGAAGTAAGATTCCTTCAGTGAAACACTGCCACAAGAATCCACCTCCATCCTGCTCCAGAATCGGTCTGACCCAAGAAATACAGGATAATATTGAAAGAAACAATCACCTTTATTCTGTTGAGGATGCAAGTAAGACTGTGAAATACAGAATTTGGCTTTTGGATGCCATTTATTATCTAGTGATCTGAATTAACTGTGATTAATATTCCACCCTATTCAGGAAACTAAAGTTAAATTTGGACAATACTGCTTTACCACTTAAGAGCAGATGATTATATGCTGTCTGATTTTATGTTGTTTGATGTTTTGACCTTTTGCTATCTGCCATTTGATCTTAAAGGGACATAAATCAAGTTGGGATAGAGACAAAATATAATAATATGTACTTTTATTACTTTACCTGCAAATTTATACTGCAGTGCCTCACCATTAACCCTTTCTTTTTAGTTTCTGAATTGTAAGGGGCCTATTTATCCGTATGGAGCTTGATGGACCATGTTTCTAAAAACCGCTCTTCCACAACCTGTCTGCCTGCTCTGAGGCGGCGGACAGACATCGCCGGAAATTAACCTAATCAAATACAATCGGGTTGATTGACACCCCCTGCTAGTAGTTGCAAATCTGCAGGGGGCGGTATTGCACCAGCAGTTCACAAGAACTGCTGGTGCAATGATAAATGCAGAGAGCGTATCTGTCGGCATTTATCAATGTGCGGCGGTCATTATCAGCAATATCAGATCATGTCCACTCACACGATTTTAAATAGGCCCCCATAGCTCTAACTCCCCCCACACAATTAATTTAGCTTATTTTTGAAAATTATTTTAAAATACTTGCCAGCAATTTTTAAACAATTTTTTTATGCAAACTATTTTTAATTAATTAGCGCTTTTAGGATATGCACATATCTCAACATGTTTTATGGCACTTTAAGCTGCAACTCTGATCTCATCTTGTTAGTCATATATTATACTTAGATGGCAGGTATTGGATGATATTTCCTACTTTCTGCTTATTTGATTTTATATATACAGCGTATTTTGCACAAGAAGGTTGGCCAACCGAGAGACACTATGGCATCTACTTATCAAGCCGTAAACTTACTTGCATTCAACGGCACCAATACGCTCGCCTAAAATCGCCTAACTTTGCTGCCGTGGACCTGAATACGTTCTCCAAGGTTACCAAAAAAGCTGTCAAAAAGCTGTGCACCAAGTACGGCGCGATGAGCAGCGGACTGTTGTTAACTGACAATCCTCGATCTTGCTGCTCTTCGGCTTTTTCCCAGCTTTATTGGTATACTGTCACCGGCGGATCGTATGTTACATCACAAAATTCTACTTTTGCCGGTCTGTAGCCTTTGATAAATAAGGCAAATCAAGCTCGCCACAATTACGCTGCGGAATTCCAGTGTATTTGCGGTTGACGGCTTGATAAGTAGATGCCTATATGTTTTTACACAGACATTTGTTTTTTATTATGATGTGTTTTAAATTGTGATTTTTGTAACAATATTAAATCTTATTGATTGTATCGGATCATCACTCTTTTGGTTCTTTATATATATCTATATATAGTAGATAGACTATATTTTTGGTTAGCTTCTAACCAGACTGCAGTATGCAGAAACGATTCAATTATATAGGCTTAGTCTCCCTCTTTGAGGAGCGCTGCTTTTCCTCATCTTTTCATTATAATCCTTTTTTGGAGCTGTTGAGAGACAACTCAGAGGAAGCAGCTTGCTTATAAAAGCAGCACAAATACACTATCTCTAGTTCAAAAGCTCAACTGAGTAATACCAGTGCACGCAAATGTGCACTGTAATTACAAGTTAGGTGCAATGCGAACACAGTCCGCAATTGCATTCCATGGAAGCATTGCGCTCAAGAGGGCACGCTTCCGTAGGCTCCAATTGGAGCCTCGTTCTCTTGCTGTCAGTGGTAAGTCGTGCAGTGATGGGCAGCAGTTTTAAATATTTACACAGTTCCCATAGACCCAAATATAAAGACACTTTTTAGTGTCGTTTTTACTAACACCCCCCACCCGCCACTTTTGACCTTTAAAATTGCCTAGTGCAGTAATTTTTTATGAATTTTTATTTTATTTTTTTTTCATAAAAAACTAAAAGACCATTTATTTTGGGGGGTATTTGTAGCACTTTTAGAAAATTAATCAGAGATCGAATCTCTGGTTAATTTACGGAGTGCTAATTGCTACCGCAAGCTTGCGGTAGCAATAACCAGCCACTTGTAATGGCTGGTTATTTATTGCGTGCCCGTAAACGGGAAAATTTACCCATTTGCGGACGAGCAATAAAGTAGCGCTCCACTTGTAATCTAGCCCTAAATATTGAGAGGAAAATCAGTCAAACAGGACTAGCATCTGAAGTGTGTATTAATCATTTGCCATTATCAACATATCATTAGTGAGGTCCCGAACTGTTCGCCCCCACGAACGGTTCACAGCGAACATAGCCCCTATGTGTCATCATTGTGGAAACTTTGACCCTTATGTCACAGCCGCCTGACACATTAGAGCCAATCAACATCAGACACTCCCTCACAGACACTCCCAGCTACTCGGAATCTGCCATTTTAGACTCATAACGACCTTGCTTTTTTAATGAGAGGACGTGTTGTGTTTTTGCTCCTGACATTAATAGGAAAAACATAGCTTGGCTAGTGTATTTACAGTCCAGAAGGACTCCACTCATCTCTGCTGCAAGCACAGTACCCCAAAAAGCCCTTTTTAGTGCTATATTTCGTGCTGTTTTGTTTTTTTTTCGTTTTTTTTTTATTAGCATTTGCCTGGCTTTCAGCTGTGTGTTTAAGGCTCACAGCATATGCTGTGATTACTGCCACCACTGATATCTCCCTAACAACATTACTTTAAATTTAACTAACCCAAAAATATAATTATTTTTCTAGTGTAATTTTTTTTCATTTTCTATCAGGCCAGTGTCACACAACATATACACTGGTTCATTGCTCTGTGCCAGCCAGCAGCCACCAGTGTTAATATCCATTTATAACATTATTTTAAATAAAAAAAAAAAAAAAAAAATATTTTGCTAGTGTAATCTAATTACATTTACTATCATGCCTGTGTCTGTCAGGCTCACTCAGCATTAATATACCTCTTTTTTCAGTCTTTTGGTTAATTGGTCTGTGCCAGGCAGCCACCCAGCACTCATATCTATTCTCCTTCACCTTAATTTTAATATATATATAAAAAAAAAAAGTTGAAATTTGTTTGCTAGTGTAATCTAATATAATTTTCTATCCGGCCTGTGTGTTTTGCTGACATAGAGAGTCTACTGTGTTTACTTGCTGCCCTCCCTAGTCTATGAGCCACGACTCATATGTGTTTAACCTTTTTTTTAATTTGCCCCCCCCAAAAAATAATTGCAATCATTTTTCTAGTGTAATCTAATAGTATTTTCTATCAGGCGTGTGTGTATCCGACTTACAGAGCCTACTGTTTTTAATAGCTGCCCTTCCAAGGCTATCAGCCACGACTCATATGTATGTGCTTAACCTTTTTCTTAAAATTTCCAAAAAAAAGTCTTTAAATCATTATGCTAGTGTAATCTAATTGTATTTTCTATCAGGCCTGTGTCTAACTGTCTATCTGACTTACACAGCATTTTGTTGTTATAATTGCTGCCCTATGTAGCAGCCAGCCAGTGCGACCACTCATAGAGTCATATGTGCATTGCACTTCTTAACATAATTTTATTATTAAAATCTAAAATTTTAAAATATTTTGCTAGTGTAATGTAACTTAATTTTCTATCAGTCCTGTGTTTTTGTCACTTACACAGCATACTGTGTTAAATTGCTGCCCTACTTACCATCCACATCTCATATCTGCCAGCCTGTCTGCCAGGCCCAAGTAGCCAATTAGTGGCACCAATCACAATTCTTGTAACAGTAATTAAAAAAAAAAATCCTAATTTTTTGGACTGCAAATATTCAGTCTCCTAGTGCCATTGAATTTCATTTACCTCCTGCCTGCCACTGCCAGCCTTTTGTGCCAGGCCGTCTAGCCAACTATTTACACCAATCATAATTGTTGTCACAGACAGTATAGTTATTAATTTAAATAAAAA